>NC_089724.1:27465434-28097934 GCF_035083965.1 Branchiostoma lanceolatum
TCGGTCAGCGGTTGGCTGAGGGATGCCGGGAGTTTGGCGTAGTTCTTCGTGGATTTTGGCGAGGGGAACGTCACCACCTCCGTGGTCCGCAGAGGATAGGGTAGAACTGAACCGAACAGGTCAAAATCAGGTATTAAGAACAATGACGACCTCTGTCATTGTGCTGTCATATAGGCTGTGTACCTAATACCTCTTCTCTACCAGTGAAATAATCTAGATACAGATTCGGACCTGAACGTCTGATGTAGCCTTGAGTCCAGCCTTCTTAGCTTTAGTCCGCTACCCAAGCTCTGCTCTCCGGCAAGAATGGCGGGGAGCGGAGCTTGGGTAGCGGATTAAAGCTAACAAGGCTGGACTCCAGGCTACGTCTGATCTACGTACCTGTAACGTTATCGGAACAAACCAAGGCACTGGTGGATACCACTTTTATAGACTGAACATAAGGAAATCTCGTTTTAGATTAAAAAACTTTGATATTCTTGGAGTTGAAAATTCAGAAAACTAGCAAATTGAATTGTTTGAGGTTCAAACATTTAATCCTCATACAAAGATGACAGTTTATCACTGAAAAGGTCAGTTGGCTTTTTTGTTTTGTTGATATGTTTGTTTTCTACTTTGACTACTTACTTTGTACCTTTCTTGTATCGATATTTTCATAGGTTTACGAAAGAAGAATGATATTTCCGTGAATAAGTTTATCAGGTTGGTGAATGACTGAATAGAAACGTTCTTTCATTCACAACCAAGATTTTACACGAGCCGACCTTTCGCGGGACTGCATTGTTAGCAGTAACACCTAGCTTCAGTGCACTGCAAACCAGTCAGTATTGCCCTGATGAAGATGACAGTCATCGAAACGTCGGCTCGTGTCTATACTTGGTTATGAATAAACACTTCACGAAATGGCCTCGGATCCTGACGTATCCTGACGTATCCTGACGTGATCCGGAACCTAAGATCCGAATGAATCCGAATGGATCCGGGCCGTATAGTACTTACTTTATGCATCTATTCACAGTTCAACATTTCCCACTTCACTTTTAGATACAATATTGAAGTGATTTGGCTAAGTAATCCATTTCTCAGCAGGCGTATGGGCATCCAAATATTGGGACTCAAGGTACCACTTGCGGTACGTACTTACACAACTCAAATATGCAAGTGGTACCTTGAGTCCCAATATTTGGATGCCCATACGCCTGCTGAGAAATGGATTACTAAGCCACATCACTTCAGTATTGTATCTTAAAGTGAAGTCGAAAATGTTTAACTGTGAATGGATGCATAAAGTAAGTACTATACGGCCCCAGATCCGTTTGGATTCATTCGGATCTTAAGGCCCTGTCACACTTGTGCGTATATTCAAGTGCGCGTGAGTTGCGCATTTACATTTTTTGGTTTTAAGTAAGGTTTGCGGGGAAGAAGTTGTTTTCTACTTTGACCCACCGTTGTGCAGCCTAGTTATCGAACCAAAAAAAGTTTCTTCGGCTGCAAACTTAACCTAAAAGTAAAAACAAAAACTTGCTAATACGTAACTCATGCGTACTTGCATATACGCACAAGTGTGACAGGGCCCTTTGGTTCCGGATCACGTCAGGATACGTCAGGATACGTCAGGATCCGATGCCATTTCGTGCAATGAAAAGGTCTTTGCTATTCAAGAATGATGATACGTTCCCTTACTTGGTGAGATTCCGAAGAGGTCCAGTTCTGTGAGCCATGGCTGATTCCCCGAGTGGGTGCGGGTGATCAGGAACCTCCAGTACCGGGCCGTTCCCTGGAACCCGCCGAACTCCTGGCGCCGGTCGGTCCCTCCCTGCACGGTAGTAACGGACACGACGTTTTCCCAGTTGTACGGACTCCCAACCTGCGACTTCTGCAACGTGAAGGCTGCGATGTCGTGGATGGTGTCTCCGTAGTTGTTGACTGCGATGCGGGTCAGTGTTTGGGGCGCTGCGAGGTCCAACACGATGAGCCAGCTACGGTCGGGACCTTGACCTTCAGGGTTCCAGAAGGTTCCAGTGTCTCCATCCAAGACTCTTGCGGCATCGTACGTCACTTCGTTGAACACATGTGGTGTGCCAGTGGAGTCCAGAACCCATGACGGGTCCCGCGCCAGCCATGCACCTACAGCTGGAGAGAAGGATTATTGGTCAATGGTCAGATAATGGTTTATTGGTCAGAAATTACCCGTGCAATGGCAGACAATGCTGAATTGCTGCAGGGTTTATATCAATCATACAATACAGAACAGATACATATTTGCTCCACACTTGCACTTTGTGGAACTGTCGCACCCGACCAATGATGATGATGTCAATTGAATGCAGCCTACTACCCCCATTCAACTTGGACGGCGCTCTCGCCGCGTTCCCACGGCGACCTAAAATTGGCCAGATCGCCGTGAGAGCGCCGAACTCCTGAAAAACGTGCTCAAGTGGAATCTCTACGGCGACCCTCTGCGCGACCAAAATGTGAAATGTCAGCAACTTTTTATGAGCGACCAAAGATTTCACAGATCAGATCACTCAACGAATTCCACAGATAAAGAACGAATTTTTTTAACGTTTTGTGTGCTATGTTGTCTTTTCAGTCATACCTTAACCTCTTGCATCATTTTTTAATGATAAAATCAAGGTGAAAACAGATTCAATTTTGGTCGCTGCACAGTCGCTCAGTGTGTGTCTTAAGTCATATGTATGTTCAACTTGTTTTTTCTGTGTTTTCTGTGATGTAAACTGTTTGCAATAAATATATTTTACCATTCTTCGTTATCTTCTTGGATTTCTTCTTCGTTACAATAAAAACGCAAATCACAGAATTTTGAACCACTTTTTGAACCACTAATAATACAAATTGGAGGGAATTTAATTTGAATGGAGGCAAGTATACTTTAATGAGTCTTGTAGTTATTCGTCAATTTGTATTACCCATGAGCAAAACTATGATTTGACCACAAAATTCCCAGAAATTCAAGATACACCACTTCAAGAATGAAATTTGTTTGAACTACAGTTAAGACCATTCAATCCTCGTAGAGCGCTCGCTGCGGCCCTTTGATCCCTCGCTGCGGTCCTTTGATCCCTCGCTGCGGCCCTTTGATCCCATCGCCATCCTCGGCGCTCTCACGGCGACTGTTTTTGACATGTTCAAAACCATCGCCGAGGTGACGGCGCGCATGGCGCGCATGGCGCTCTCATCGCACTCTCGCCGCGCTCCCACGGCGCTCTCGCCGCGCTCTCGGCGCCCTCACGGCGATCTGGCCAAATTGAGGTCGCAGATAGAGCGCAGCGAGAGCGCCGTCCCAGTGGAATGGGGGCCTACCTGGAAAGACCTGGACCTCGCATAGGGTCAGTACTCTGTTGGCCCCGGGAAGCCGAACGCCCACGTACTGTCCCCGCATCCCCGGACATGGGATGGACATGGACGGCCGGGTCACGTCAATCCGATGACTTCCACCACACATGGGGTTCGTGTTGACCTGGTCGGAATCCCCGATGTGGATGTTGAAGGGGTTGAGTCGTTCCGGGCAACATTCCTGGCGGTTGAAGATGACTACCCTATACATGTAGATATTTGAAACAAAGCTATCACAATCGATATAATTTATATATCTGTTACGGTGGAACATCTTAAGAGCAGCTGTCTGTAAAAACCAAGCAAAATGAGAAAAAGTGGCCAAGTTCAAAAAATGAAATTTTCTTAGATTTTGTGTGGTGGAAGGGTCTTGGCCCAAACCTACAAAACTGCGAAAGTTTTGGGTCGGAGGTTACCAGTTGCCATGGCAACGGCCATTTTTCAAAATGGCGGATTTTCGCCTTGTGAAGGCCTCTCTCTCGCTCAAAATGGACCATCTTTGGCCTACTGTAACACCCACAAATGAACAGAAATGTAGCTGCCTCTAACATATTATATTATCCATATCTTAACAAGACAAATGATATAAAGTGTTGCTCGAAATGTTTTGGCTGTGAGATGCAACAAACGTTTAAAGATGACCTGTTTTTGTAAAATGTCAAAATTGACAAAACGCCATTTTTGGGACGTTTTTAGCAAGCAATACCTCCTTAAAAGGCACTTCAAATTTGTTGAGTTTTGGCACAACTCTAGTTTAGACCTTTATGAATATCATATTAAAAAAGATGTTTGGGTTCTCAATGGGGCGGGCCACAGTGACCCAGAGACTAAGCCATTATTTCCATTGTAGCAGAATTTCAACTACAGAATTGAAGGTGAAATAAACATGTGCAACTTGGTGATTGAGATAAGAATGACTTTTCTTTAACTTTTTTATGCTGCAAGAAACCTGCCTGGCACTTAGAAAAGTATTTTGTAACAGTTGACTGTTGGTTGCCATGGCAACGGTCATCTTTGTTGTTAATGATGGATTTTCACATGGTTGTATTAGGGAAACATCCCTACCTGCTGATTGCACTGGAGATATGGACATAACTTTTATATTTCCATATAGCATGGTTTTCAACGTTTCATAGACCCAAAGTTCAAGATCAAGCATTAAGATTAAGAGGGTGTACTAGGGGGTTATCAGAATCAATGAAATCAGAATTTTCATCTTGCTAAATTTTAGGTCATTTTTAGAGGCGTTTTCTTCCATCATGGGCAAAGTTGATGAATGCATGGCACATAGAAAAGTATTTTGTAACAATTGACTGCTTGTTGCAATGGCAACGGCCATATTTGTTCTTAATGGTGGATGTTGACATTGTTGTAGGAGGAAAACATCCATAGCTTTGCTACATAATGTAAAGAAAATGAAATCTGACGTTTTTTTCATGTAACAAAGAAACCTACCTATCACTTAGGAAAGTAGGTTTCTTCAGGACCGACAGCTGGTTACCATGGTAACAGTCTGTCAAAGGTTCAAAATTGGTTTGTCTTCAGGATTGGCAAGTTGGAAATTGAGATAATAAGATGATTTTTTTTATCCTTTATGCTGCAAGGAACCTACCAGGCACTTCTAATTTTTTTATAACAGTTGATTGCTGGTTGCCATGGCAACGGCCATTCTTTTATTTTCTCTCTTAATTGGTTTTCCAAAATGAATTACCAATACAACTACTAACAGAATATGGACATACATGGGTCACAACAAAAGCCAAATAAAAACCGGGACAATGTGTACATGTGCAGCACACAATACAGACACTTACAGATAATCATAGCCTCCCTTAATACCCTTAAAAATATCAATTGTAATTTGCCTCCAAACAATATTGTTTAAGTATATGATGACATATCATCATTTCTTACACCTATATCATTGTATAAATGTGAAACGGCCATACTTAATGACGGATATATTCACAAGGTAAATGTCATAGTTATGCGCACAGTAAAGTATTTGACCTTCTGCAGCTCCCACTGACAAAAAAGGGGAGTAGTAGGACGCTATGCATCTGGTATGATACATCCATATGCGGAGACAGTTGTTTTTAAGATTGTTTATACAATCTGAAAATTATAATGAGTAGACCATCATAAAATTGAAGACGAAGTAGTACTTTTAACCAATAGCTCATTGAAACAAAGTTAATGAACTGAGCTTAAGAGGGGCCTTGTATTTTTGTCAGGGACTATACTTTGATTTGACTATTTATGCTAATAAAGTTAAGATTTCTTTTTATAGAATTATTCTATATTTACTGCATACTTTTTATGCATTCTGTCACAATGAATTTGAGGGAAACGGCCTTGCGAAACAAAACAAAATGTATATCCTATATCCGAGTACCTCAGCGATGAGTGCCTTCAGAATTTTTTTACGTGTATCATATCAACAATATACAGTTTTTTTACTATTTAAGAAACCAAAAGCCACTGATTTAAGAAAAGCCTAAAATTCTATTTCAGCTATAGGTTGACCTGCAGTAACAAGTTGTAGGTCAGAATTAGCACAGATACAGAAAGTATTCACTTTCGGAGAATTCACAAAACTATCCAAAGATAAAACGTCTAAAATGTGTCTACAATATTCTCCAGTGGATGTACGTAAGAGGTCAGTCTTAACATAGGAAGTGGTAAACAGAAGTGTTCCGCAATGCGCTTTAGTTCTTTTATCTTTATCAATATTTTCACCTATACGGTATTATACCCCTGGTATGTGGAGTCATGATAACAACAATGCATGCCTACCCTTTGTCTTTATGTACTACATAGTGAATACACAAAATGATTGAGAAAGTAACTTAGTGATTGGTGTCTTAGAGAATAATAGAATGTGTAAAACAGCTTTATTCCATTTCAAGTGTCCCTATAAACCCCATGTAGTGCCCTAATTAACATTTTTAATTATTGTAAGCATTTCATGGCATCTATCCGTGGTTTTCACACAGCGACACAAAGATGGCCATAGCTCACATCGTAGTGAGACGTGATTACCTCACTTATTTAATATCAGTCCCAAAACACAAAAAATACACATAAAGACCCTTAAGTCACGGCTCCCGTCATGCGTGTCACAACGAAACAATGTTAGTTGTTGACTCAATAGATGTCCCTCTCTCCAACAATGTTAAAACCATTCATCAACTTTGCCCATGATGGAAGAAAACGCCTCTAAAAATGACCTAAAATTTAGCAAGATGAAAATTCTGATTTCATTGATTCTGATAACCCCCTAGTACACCCTCTTAATCTTAATGCTTGATCTTGAACTTTGGGTCTATGAAACGTTGAAAACCATGCTATATGGAAATATAAAAGTTATGTCCATATCTCCAGTGCAATCAGCAGGTAGGGATGTTTCCCTAATACAACCATGTGAAAATCCATCATTAACAACAAAGATGACCGTTGCCATGGCAACCAACAGTCAACTGTTACAAAATACTTTTCTAAGTGCCAGGCAGGTTTCTTGCAGCATAAAAAAGTTAAAGAAAAGTCATTCTTATCTCAATCACCAAGTTGCACATGTTTATTTCACCTTCAATTCTGTAGTTGAAATTCTGCTACAATGGAAATAATGGCTTAGTCTCTGGGTCACTGTGGCCCGCCCCATTGAGAACCCAAACATCTTTTTTAATATGATATTCATAAAGGTCTAAACTAGAGTTGTGCCAAAACTCAACAAATTTGAAGTGCCTTTTAAGGAGGTATTGCTTGCTAAAAACGTCCCAAAAATGGCGTTTTGTCAATTTTGACATTTTACAAAAACAGGTCATCTTTAAACGTTTGTTGCATCTCACAGCCAAAACATTTCGAGCAACACTTTATATCATTTGTCTTGTTAAGATATGGATAATATAATATGTTAGAGGCAGCTACATTTCTGTTCATTTGTGGGTGTTACAGTAGGCCAAAGATGGTCCATTTTGAGCGAGAGAGAGGCCTTCACAAGGCGAAAATCCGCCATTTTGAAAAATGGCCGTTGCCATGGCAACTGGTAACCTCCGACCCAAAACTTTCGCATTTTTGTAGGTTTGGGCCAAGACCCTACCACCACACAAGATCTAGGAAAATTTCATTTTTTGACTTTGGCCACCTTATGCTTGGTTTTTACAGACAGCTGCTCTTAAATACCATATTAACATTGTAAATCATTTTCGACATGGAATATTTTACATAAGTAAGCCATGAAAAGAGAAAAATGAGCTGTATAGGCTTGTGCAAAACATATTTCCCTATTTCATACTCTTAAGTACTGTAATTTTTCCTAATGTGACTACTAGTAGGCAAACCCTCCATCGAGAAACATATTTGTTCTTTTATCTCTACTACGTACTATATCTGACATGCGAGTAGAGGTTTTATTTTGTAATGATAGTTAGTTTTCTTTCGTATCCGTTCAACATATTTTGTTTTGTTTCGTTGTGTGCAATTAAGGTATTCATTCATTTATTCGTAATAAAATTTCACACTTACCTGCCAATCACATACGATTGACCAAGATCGACCCACCAACTGGGGCTATCTTCTACCGCTGTGTGTGAGCAGGAACCAGCGTAATGGTTGGTGTCGGTGTTCCCGTCAACGGCACGGCTAGCAGCCCCCTCTGCCGCCAGGGATGACTGATATGCTGTTTTCCCCAGGGCAACATTGACACCTGTTTAAAGCGAGAGATATGTCATTAGCTGTGTCATATATACAGCGATGTAGAATAGAATTCTCTATTCTTAAGACAGCTACCTTTTCTGTGTCTTAGTTTTTTTTTTCTTCAGCGCCAGATCTCAGAGAAATCTTTACCAGAAATAAGAAGGGCATCTTTGTTACTTGAAATATCTTTATTAATATCCGAAAATACAGAAACTAGGAAATGCCCCCCCCCCCTCCAGGCCTGTAGTTTATGCAACTTTTGCGCCCGTATAGCCCTAAATTTATCTTATCATTGTAAATCATCACCGATACGGACAAAATTAGTACATGTATTTGGTACATAGTTCGTGTTCCATGTCTAAATTAATACATCTGTACATTAAACACATTTATACAAGTTTGAAGAGTATTTTGTTGTTCACACTAAACGGCAACTTGCTACTGGGTTTACAGTTAAGCTCACATTTTATCTTTTTACTGAGTAAATAGTATGGAGGGCTAACATGCTGTCCTGGAAACAACACTTCCACATCTTATTACACAAACTTACAATGTAATCTTTATCAACACAACAAAAGCACAGCGATTATCGTAAGGTCTTCTACGACTATACATGCAAACAACAATTGGATACAAAAGAATTAACCTACGTACAAGTATATGGATAATTCAACATGTCGAGTTTAACTTATCACGTATGCTACGAATTCTAAGGTTAAAGCGTTTTTAAAATATATTTGCCTATTTATTTATTGCACTTACACTACTAGTTCTAAGGTCTAAACATTCTTTGATATATTACAAGTAGCAATATGGCGACTGAGGACGGGGAAAAGAAAGGCAATGAATAAACAGTATTCGGCGTTAACATATCGGTGTAGATGAACGTAAACTTAAAACAGCGAAGTAAAGCCACATAAGGATGTTATGAGACGTTATAATAATATTCATATTTTTACCAGCTGTTGGGATGAAAGCCTCTACGATTGTTGGTCCTTCACTTATAGCTCTCTTCTTCTCCACGAACCAAGATGGCGTCGTTCCCTTCCTCGTGATCATGGCATAGGATTCTCTGCGTCCTGTCATAGAATGACAAGTCATTTAATGTACATAATGACATGTGACAACCCCTGCATGGTATACATTGGGAATTATATCAAAGAATGTCTAGACGTTAGAAACTCCTCCAATGATTGTAAAATCCCATTGTCATCCCATACTACTACACCATATTGTGTAAGACGGATTGATTAGCCTAATAGAATGTTACCTATGTACCAGTGAATGCCATACTTTGTACATACCTTGTATAATTGTTGTGTAATAAAGTTATCATAACGTTATAGAACAGTAGTTATGTATCAGACACACTTTGTACCTTGTACAATAATTATTGTTAAGTTATCTTTAACCCCTCTAATTCATGAAAAACAACACTGGGCGATGCCAATTTACACTCTAGATGGCTACCAAAAAAATCATATTTAGCAGAATAGAATTATATCTAATCTTATGTTGTCAAACTGATATTGTGCGTTTCATTGGGCTAGGGACGGGGAACAAAAGTAAATTTTGCGTAGCCTCCGTTGCAGGCTCTGAACCGGCTTTTTGGGGGGCTAAATAATTCACTTTTTGCAGCCAGCCCGTAACTATCAGCCCACCCCGTAACTATCATCCAACTATCAGCCGGCTGATTATTTATTATCAAGTGTATTATTTAGACCCCCAAAAAGCCGGTTCAGAGCCTGCAACGGAGGCTAAATTTTGCGCTGGTTGACACCCAATCCGACATCATTTCTAACTAGAGTTCCACGACCTCATACCTTCGCCAAATGATTTTAACCTTTATGACTGATGTATTAGGAAATATAACATGTCCAAAGTATGAGCTTAACAAATTATGAGCTCAACAAAGAAGGTTATGCTGATATTAAGCATTAATTATGCAAATGAGGCCCTTATTAGCATAATTTGATTCAACGATTTTTACATTCACATAACGTCCCGATGCCAAAAAAAAGCATTTGCCAGTGTGGAATTAGAGAAGTTACTCATTAAGTATGCAAATTAGCCCACATTAGCATATTTTCTATCTATAAACATTTCTCTCTTCCTCAGTTACAATTTGAATAGTCATATCATGGAACAAAGTGGATTTCTAAAGTTGCCTCATTAATTATGCAAATTAGAATCTGATTTGCATAATTATTGTCCAATCATACTAAGCATCACACAAGCTATCTACATACCAAAAATAATGACCATCCATCAAGCCCATCTTGCTATAGTATTTCCTCATCAATTATGCAAATGAGGTCTTCATTTGCATAGTTCATATCAATTAATATTTCTCTCTTCCTCAGTTACATATGTCACATGTTTCAGAGTCCTATCATGGAATTTGGCGGATGTATAAACTTTCCTCATTAATTATGCAAATTAGATACTGATTTGCATAAGAGGTGTCTAATCATGTACATCATCACTCAAGCTATCTACCTACCAAAAATCATTACCATCCATCAAGCCCTTCTTGAGTTATTCCCTTTCAAAGTCAAACACAAAACCTGCTCCTGCAGTTCCAAAAAAGCCGCTAGGGGGCCCAAACCCACACCACTTACTCTCTGTCCAAAGATCTATCTACCACTCAAAAATAACTTCCATAGCATGTCCAGAACACGAGATATCAAACCAGGAAGTTCCGCTGCAGTACCGTAAGAAGCCGCTAGGGGGCCCAAAATCTAATCGTTTTTAGGTCTCATCAAAACCTACCAACATACCAAATACCAAGACAATCCATCAAGGCGTTCTTGAGTTATTCTGTGCCACTACAAACAGACAGACAAACAGACAGACAAACAAACGCTACCCTCTGCATAACCTTCTCGGCGAAGGTAATTAAGGCTAACCATCCCTTTCAGTAATCGAAATGTCAGGAGCAGATAGAAGGGAGCTTAAGGCAAGTAAGAAAAGCAGAAAAAAACTGGCTGGGGTTTCCAGGGAAGCAATAGAAACACACTACCTTATTTGGTTTGTCGGGAACGCCCATCTCTATGCAATGCCGTACTATGATCTCAAAGCAGTGTTTTACTTTTCGCATGTTTTTGTAACATGTATTAGTACGCCTCTCTAGTAACGCACCTTTTTAACTCTATCGCTAGAAAGTGCAATATTAGGAAGGCGTACAAAAAGTGTTTCTCATCTGCTTGGAGATTAAGCTCGTATATGTTACCTTGGGGACCATTTTGTGTGCGTAGCCAATGCTTTTACGCTCCAAGGTCAAATTTGCTTCTATGTTTTTATTTTCCAATCCCTGTCATTTGGGGAAGTTATTAAAATTTTTTGTATAAGTGAAACTTAACTTGATGCCTTATTTTTAATCTGTCCGTGCAAGTTATTTTAAACTCGTAATGTTATAGTCAATATTTTACATAGTGAAGTTTACCAATCATGAGCCCCTTTGTAAATGATGACGCACTTCATGTGCAAAGTTCTATTGTCACATGCAAAGTCATGAGAAATAAAACTGAATCTGAATCTGAATTTTCTCCAGAACTATCAGGGTGGTGATTTGCCTAAAGTGAAAAAGACTGAGGGGGTCATGAATACCAACAGTTATCTTTGGCTCCTCATGGTGCCTGTTAATGAGAGATTTAAAAAAGATACGGTACCTAGATCACTTGTTGTAGATCCGTAGGGTGCTAGGTCGGGCTGGTTTTGTCCGCTGTCGTAAACAATGATGACTATGATTCGTCCCTGCAGAAAAAAAGTAAAATTAAATGTATTGATAAAAGGTATATAAGAAATGTAACATTCCGAACCAGTCACCGTGAGGTTCCATTGATATTTACTTGTATTCTTTCTTACTTCAAAATACAAAGCGAAAATAATGCGCAGTGGTGCCGTAATCAAGCAATTTGCTTACATCAGTGGCATCACACACACACACACACACACACACACACACACACACACACACACACACACACACACACACACACACACGCGCGCGCACACACACACATACATACATACACACACGCACACACACACACGTACACACACACACACACACACACACACACACACACACACACACACACACACACACCTATGTAACCGTTATAACATAAGTAGTTGTTTGTACTAATACTTTGCACTCTCATGTTGTAGACCTTTCACTGTGGCTGAAACACAATCATAAACAAAATGTCTGTTATAATGTATCACGGTACATGAGAGACAAGATACGTATGGCTGGCAGCAGTATATTTTATCCTTTCTGGTAGCAAACAGGAGGACCTGCTTCTCACCTCACCCCGTCTCACCTCACCTATCAGTTTACCTGATTCTACGTATGGGAATCTACAAAGGAAAGTTGCTATGTTATCGATGAATGATTATTGGCACAGGTTTCTGTTTTTTAACATGCCACATCTTTCACTTGGACAGCAAAATTACTGCAAGCTGTGCTTTTCACTGGAGTCTTTCATCTGAAAACAGGTAGGGAAAGCACAATGTCAAAATAATTACATATCCAAGTTTTGTGGGTTTCCATGTTGAAAAAGGAAATCAAAAATTCTGTGTGACAAGATAAAGCTTCAAATCCATCAGACCTTGTTTATCGAAACATTACCTCCGTAACTCCTTGCAGAAATGTCGTCAGGTTCTGTGCAGCTATGACACCGTCTCCATTTGGCAGCTGGGTGTCGAAAGCAGCCTTGTCGATCACTGTCCCCGTCCTCTCATTTAGAATGAAGACCTGATGGCCTCGCCGAGCAAGGTGATCTGACATTGTAAAACGGACATTTAGTATCCATTGTGCGTTCTACTTAATACGTACATATAATGCGTTGATCGAACGGGTGGTAGAAAGAAGGCCTTCTTCATTCTATAAACCATGGTAGATCACAGGACTTGGCATTTTTGTATATCTAAAACTTTTCCAAGCTGAAGAGCTATTTCAATTGGAATAAATCCGTGGAAATGCAGAAGTAATACATATACTTAGAACCAAGTTTTTGGTGCATGGATACATGATACTAATAGCATCGGTTCCATAGTGGACTAACGCCACTTCATCAACGCACTACTTCATTAGCAGTAAGTTTATTGCAAGTTCATATCCGAAGGCTAAATGCAAATAACATACATAAAAGAACAGTGTACAAAATAGGTATAAAAGCTGCTTATCTAAATTATACAAACGTAATTGTCTATAACTAGTGAAGGGTTTGACTTCTCTTTTGTAAGCAATGGCGAAGTCATTTGTAATTAATGACGAAGCAAAGAATCCCAAAGATGATGATTTCCACACTCACCGCCCTCAATCGTGCTCTTTTGGCCATTGCTGATGATATACGTGCCATGATACGAGAAACCGGGGTCGCCCTTCGCGAAAGATCGCGCCCACACGTCAAAGCCTTCCGCGGCTGTGAAAACAAAAAATATATAAGTCTCTGCTCTTAATTTCAAACTGGACAAACTTGATTATATGGAATAAGTACTGTGCACGTGCATGTTTGGTGGTCATTGCCTCCCAAAAAGAAAAGAAAAATTCTCTCATCCAAAAAGGTGGGCAACACTTCGACTTGCCATGCCAAAAAAGGGAAGGGTTGCTGTTTGCTATTCATATTCTGCATATTGGTAATCATATTTTTTATATACGATATCAACGAAAACCTATAACGTCAGGCTGGATTTCTGACCAATTAAAACAACACTACAGTACGGACTCGGCAACCTCTGTCCAATGACAGAACAGTACAGTATAGTATAGACACAGGACCCCTTGACCAATCAAAAGACAGTGCAATATAGGCACAGGACCCCTTAGCCAATTACATAACAGTACGGCATAGACACAGGACGCCTTGACCAATTACAAGACAGTACGATACAGGCACAGGCCCTCTTGACCAATTACAGAACAGTACAGTATAGATACAGGACCCCTTGACCAACTTAAGGACAGTACGGTATTATCACAGGATCCCTTGGCCAATTACATGACAGCACGGTATAGATACAGGAACCCTAAAGGACAGTACGGTACGCGGTATAGACACAGGACTACTCGACCAACTTAAGGACAGCACGGTATCATCGCAGGGTCCCTTGGCCAATTACAAGACGTTACGGCACAGACACAGGGCCACTTGACCAATTACAAGACAGTACGGTACAGACACAAGGCCCCTTGACCAATAACAAGACAGCACGGTATAGACACAGGGCCCCTTGACCAATAACAAGATAGTACGGTATAGACACAGGACACATTTATCAATTACAAGACAGTACGGTATATATAACACAGGACCCCTTAACCAATCACAGAACAGGGCAGCTAAAACTCTCCGGTTACACTTACCCAATGACAGAACAGGGCAGTGGTAACCCTCAGGACCTTTTGACCAATGAAAGAACAGGACAAAACGGATGATCAAGAACCCTTGAACAATGACAGAACAGTGCAATGCAGGCTCTCGGGACGCTTTGACCAATGACAAAACAGGACAGTACTTATTTCACCTTGGCCTAGGCGCCTAAACAAGATATGCAGACTCTCGAGACCTATTGCCAATAGACGGAAAACAAGACAGTACATACTAAGGATCTCTAGCTTGATCAATTATAGAACAGGACAGACTGTCGGGAAATCTTGAACAATGACCGAATATGTGCGCTAACCAAAGGAACAGTGCAGTTCAGACTCTCATTACCCCTTGACCTATGACACAACAGGGCAGTACAGGCTCTTAGGACCCCTTGACATATGAAAGAACAGGACGGTACGGACTCTCAAGACACCCTGACCAATGAAATAACAGAACAGGCAAGACTCTCAAGACACTCTCACCACCAATTACAGAACAGACTATCAGGACCCCGTGACCAGAAAAAAACCGAGGACAGAACAGACTCTCAAAAAAACCTTGGTCAAATCAGGACATACAGACTCTCGGGACCTCTTGACCAATAGACACAAAACAAAACAGTACAGACTAAGGACCTCTAACTTGATCAAGTACAGATCAGCACATGCAGTGACGACTCTCGGTATCCCTTGACCAATGACAGAACAAGATAGTTTACGATTGCCCAATGAAAGAACAAGGCATTATAGACCGTGTCAGGTCCCCTTGAATAATTACATCACAAAACGGTAAAGACACATGACCCCTTGACAGTCTAAGTAACAGTACAGTAGAGACTACGGGAACCCTTGACCAACGGCATGGCAAGTCAACTTTAAGGTTAGTGTGCAAAAGTACTTACGCCAATCCTCCTCGACAAATCAAACTCAAACTTGATTGAATTACACAGTACTAAATACTTTTTCATTGCCATCCGCCTCCGCTCCTTAATTTCCTCGCATGCTCCCTATGATACACAGTCATGTATGTGGGAAAAGGGTTCATATTTACAGAGGTGCCAACTTAAAAAAGCATTATGCTAAGACCGTTACATTCCTATACTCATCGATATGAATGAAATAAAGTTTTAAACTAAAATAGATAAACAAAGTTTCACCCAAACGGCGAAACCAAGAACTCAAGAATTTGCCTTCACACATTATATAAGTAGCATAGTAACCGTACCTGTCACTTGGACTTGACAGATGAACCCCTTTGTAACTGAGCATGACTGGTCGGCCCACTTCCACCTATCGTTGTTGCTGATTCGATAATTGACGCATTCCTGTTGTTGGTTGTTTGGTTGGTTCGGTGCCCACGGTTGAAAACTCCCGAGTTCGCCTTCGTCCATCCATTGCCAACCGGTCCCCCGGCGGCGCAAACCAAACCAAAACCTCGTACCACTAGTACCAGACGCTGTGTTCCGAAACTCATTGAGGATGTTACCAACGAGGAAGTTGTTAATCTCTTCGCTCCGCGGCATAGCCAGGGTACCGCCGTGGTTAGAACAGGTCGCGCTCGCGGTGTCGTGCGACTTGGGCGTTGTGAATGCCTTATAGCAGAACCCTTCAAATACCAGGTAGCCGGCCGGACAACCTGAAGAAAAAGAAACAGTAAACCATTTTATCAGTGATCTTTCGCGTTTTTCAGGAGTTTGTTTAGTTTAGATTAGTTTTATCTTAGCGGTGTCAATATGTTAACGTGTATTTCTGTATTTTAGACTACAAAATATCCTGATTTGGCTTCGCAATATAAACATATATTTGTTCAGCTTTTATACTGCCTTGAGTTATTAAGCAGATAAAAACTGGGCAGTGCTCATCAATAGTGCATTGATAGATAATGGCATTTGTAAATTCTATGCGCTGTCGACAGTGAAATTGTGACTTGATAGCCATCATATGATATTATCCGACCACAAGCCAAAAGAATTGATGTCAAAACAATCGAATATAACATGTTCGACCACAGCAATATTTTACGTACAAAAGTGCTATTACGTCAAAAATGAATTAAACGACTTTTCGCGAACACATTCCTTCGATGAGACTAACTGACGCTCTGTCAATCTAGATTCATTTGAAAATATCATATTTCTCCGGTCAGCCATGACTGCCTTTTTTTTCTTTGGTCAAACTTCACTGCTTTGTTCATCTCGTCTGCTGGATAACACACGCTCCAAAATGTCAATTTACCAGACGACAGTATTGTCCCTTTTCTTTTTTGAAGTATAGGTATATCAAACGACGGATCACATTCTGAGTGGTGGCTGTCGTTTTTTGCTTACTGTAAATGCATTTAAGCTGGCGTGGTTTTAATTTCGCGGTAGGGAGAAAATGGCGTGTTCGCGGTGGTTTTAAGTTAGCGTTTGAGACAGTTGTAGACAAGGGGGTAGGAGGGCAAAACATTTCGCGGTGGTTTTGAGTTCGCGGCGAAGAGCCTACCGCCAAAAACCGCGAACATAAAACCACCGCGAACATGTCTGCATTTACAGTATTTGTGCTTTTGTGTTTTAATATGGTAAATCTTAAATAGGTACGCCATACCATCGGCACCAAAGACCAGGAATGTCCATTCGTAGCGACTCCCAAAACCGAACCCGAACATTTTGAAACACCTGAACTTGTGTGAAATAGTCTAGCAAAAATATGTTTCACGTGTATTTATATAACAGCATCTACAATGAGGCTTAAAAGCTCCCTGGAACAAAAATATGGACGCCTTTGACGATAAAATATGAAGCGAAAATATCATGAGAAAACTAATTTTATTAGGCTCTACCAGCCTCCGAGGGTCGCTGGGGAAATTCTAGTAGTAGAAATTGGCCAAATAGAGTAAATTGTATGAAGGGAGTCGGCTACGGAGAGAGGGTAAAATATGCAACCCTGCGAATGTTACCCTCCATGGCCAAAGTCCCCGGTAAATGTTCTCCCTATAGCCGCCGCGGTTAGTCTGGTAGAGACTAAATTTTCTCACGAAAGTAACGAAAACGAAGTAAAATTCTAGATGACTGTTTTCCTTACTGACCTGGTAGCGCAGTGATGGAACCGGCAAAGAAGATCGCGACGACACAGCAGAGTTGAAATCCTGTCATTGTTCTGTCATTTGCTCACACCCGGAAAAAGAAAATATTGAACGGACAGGGAACGCACATAAAGTACTACCCCGCCTCGACCCTACCGCTCGTCTGCCCTATAAACGGTTTGATTGTAGTTGTCCGGACGGTTAGAAGAAAAAGAATAAAGGAAAACGCACTTCCGAGTCGACTTGAGCACGCTAGCGCTGTTTCTAACAGTTTTTTTTTCCTGACAGAAACAACACCACGTCAACACCAACTCCAAATTAAGAAGGCGCGAAGAGAAATTTCCTTGTTGACTCCTGGCTGACAGGGCGATACCATCGCAAAGGTTGGTAGGTATCATCTTAATAAAAACGTATACAAAGAGGTCATCAATATTGTTAATTTTATACGCCCAGTTTAATGTTGTCTGCTGGTCAACGTATACCTGTAACGTATACGGAACTCAACTGAAATCTTTGTCATAAATGTACTTAAAAATCATTTTCAACTTCATCCCCCCTCCTCCCAAATGTGCTGTAACAGTTGCCAAGAGTCCACAACAGACGAATGAGTTTGTGTAATTTCGTGACGACCACAGAATTATCACATAGACACCTGTAGAACGAAGAGATTAACAGTCTTAGTGTTAAGTGATGAGAGTTTGAAATATTCATGATGGCGGGTGCAGTTAACAATGCCCGGAGATCAGTTTTAATGACCCTTACCAATTACCTGGTGTAGAACATACTATACAGTACCGCAATTTCATTAACGTGATGCGTGCTGAATCATACACATGCATGCAATCCAGATATGATGTTTTCAATATCTAAGTTTACAAAGAAATGAAGACAAGAAAGCAACGTAAACAACATCGACGATTTTGTTCTATCACCTAAAAACCTAACATTTATTTCTTCATTCGTCAATTTATAGATCAAGTGATTGTAAAGAATTATACCCGTCGCTTTTATTTGTCTTGCATGCATCTAGACGTATTTTTGGGCCGTATTTTTCTCGTCTGCGCATTTTTCTTCGATAGTCACTCAACCGGAACCGCCCATCTGTTTGGAGATGAGAGGATAGCGCCCTCGACCCGCTTTACGTTGGCCGCCTTGCTGCGTCCTAAATTGGATTTGTGTTACCCTTGATTTTATAACGGGAATCATGTATTTTACATCTTACATCTTATTTCAATTAGGACATCAATCCAATTTCGGTCGCTGCACGGTCACTCAGCGAACGCCGTCAAGTTGACAGGGGCCTTGCAAAGTTCCTGTCAAAAAGATGATATGACAAGATAATGAGTGATGCTTTGTCGCAGGGTGATGAAATTTCAAATATTGATGGCTACACTCGCTTCCAACAATGATGCAAAATTATCCTTGAGGCCACATAATGATTGCCTCTAATTACAAGGACAACAAGCACGTTTATCGGAGTGTCCAAGCATTCAGGCACTGTTTACTATTTCTACCCCGGGGAACAAAATATAAACATTTCTTCATTACGAACCACCAAAGGAATTTTGGCTTCGATGGTTCATTTAGGTGTTCCATATAAAACTCGCAATCGAAGAAAATCCCGACAAAAAAACCCAAAACAAAACAACCTTTGGTTAAAAAAAAGGGCATTGTGGAACATTGTACCATTTCAACTGCAAACAGTTTCTGCGTTACTGTGCAAGGGAACATTTTCGCTGTGGTTTAATGTTCGCGATTCTCACAGTGATTTCCTCGGCGCGAACTTAAAACCACCGCGAATATATCTCCTTTTACAGCAAAACCCTGCATAGCAGTTTCAACTGAGAACTTACAAGCACCGCGAACACAATGTAAAATTTATCCCCCCTGCGAGATCAAGTCCCTGCGAAAATTTCTCCTTTTATAGTATTTTATGCCATTGCTATATCGCACTTGCTTCTATGTCATACTTGCTTCATGATTAACGGCTTCCATGGCACACGCCTACAAACTGTGTGCATTGCATTGAGATAGGTGACAGATGGTCACCAAAACGTCGGCAATTATTTCTGTAAATGATAAAGAGACAAAACTTCTAAAATTACATCTATATCTATTAGACACGAAACCAGTAGGTCTGATAAACATAGTAACAGCTACATGGCGTACACGTAGCCGATCAATTAGCGAAAAAAGGACGAAAAGTTAAGTTGAGAAGTAATTGTATATACAGCTATAGGTTTACCGCTAGATAAACAGATACACTAGTCCAAGACATCTACACTATGTAAATAGACAATAGGGAGGGACGGCATGAATAGTCACTATGGCAAAAAGGACCACACAAAAGAAATGACGCAAGTAGGACGTGCATGCAGGTGTGGTATTGTTGGGAAACCCTCGAATAACCGTAAAGTACCACAGGTATCACCGACGAAATGCTAAAAGAGCCTCATCATTTAATAGTCTACAATGTAGTTACTAGTATTATTCTGATGAAACGCCAAGCAAGCTAATTCACAGAAAAATGCATTGTGTTTTGTTTATCTAGAATGGCAATGTTAGTTTCTAATCTATATCTTTTTTGTAAACTTTAGTGCTATTGTACTTTTCATAATTACGTGTCAATAAATCTATTTGTGTCTGTGCGCCTGAAATATACCCGTATGTCATCGAAAGAGTTCAGACCTGTGCGTCACTTAAAAATGATGACAGGAACAACGGAAGCGGTTAATAATATAACGAAGTTATTCCTACGCTGAGTACATGTACAAACAAACAGTCCATGTCATTAAAAATTCATGTGGCTGACCCTGAACCAGTCGCACTCGTGCCTCCTGCATGTTTCTACATGTGAATCTAGGGGGCGCTTTTGTACGTGCTTTGATAGCGAAACTCTGATGATGTCAGCATTTTTAGCCTCCGTCAAATCACTTAGATGAATTTGATGAGGGGCAGAAGAAATAGGGCAAATGTAACAATGGTGTCAAGTTGTCACAGAGCTTTTTATCTGTTATTAGAATGCCCGAATACTAGCCGGGCACATATAGATAACACATATGAAAGTGAAGCTGAAAAACAAGACAGCTTGAAGTGAAGTTGATATGAAAACGGTATCGGTATTATAGATTCTCCGTCCGTGTCAGACGCACCACAAGCGCCGCCATGCGGCATACACATGAGTTGCAAACGAAACGTTTGCGCGTTAACAAAGTGAAGTGTACGGTGAACTCATGGTTCTTGATTTCCACGGGGCGTGTGCCCATCAAAGTAAACCGTCTCCTATGATGTTGTCGTTTTATGTGAGATGAGACGCTGCTTGATTACGCAACACCCTCAGGAACTCTGTAGTGTAGCTCTGGACTGATGACACTATCCCCCCTCTCTCTCCCTCCCTCTCTCCCTCCCTCTCCCTCCCTCTCTTTCCCTATCTCTTTCTCTCTCTCCCCCCTCTCTCTCTTTCTCGCTTGCAAATCTTGTTACGATGTTAACATAATGATGTTTCGAGCATACCTTAGAACGTTTTCCAGAGAAACCTCTTTAAAGGTTCATAACAAAAGCGTCCATGGTGGATATCTTGCGTAACACTTTTGATGAGTGACTGTTGCTATCGTCGGATTTACCAGGATTTATCTCAATGGACTTGAATAGCAAATCTAAGTACATAATGATATGTGACAACCCCTGCATGGCATACATTGAAAAATATATCAAAGAATGCATAGACGTTAGAAACTCCTCCAATGATTGTAAAATCCCATTGTCTTCCCATACTACTACACCATATTGTATAAGATAGATCGATTCGCCTAATAGAATGTTATCTTATAATGTACCAGTGGATGCCATACTTTGCACCTTCAAGCTTGTACAATTGTTGTGCAATAAAGTTATTATTATGAAAGTATTATCTTACGCAAAGATGCCATTAGGCTGGCTGACGGTGAAAACACAATCTGAAGGTAGCCCGGGTTGCTTAGATGTTGTGACGGTGTTTACATAATAACGTTTCGTAGCTTGGGAATCAACGTTTTATGACGCTTTGTGTACAAACGCGATTGTTCGTCACAAATGTAAGATAATCGAATTCGTGTTCAAAGAGAACAGAACAACTCAAAGGAGAAGACATCATACGTTGCCAATATTTATGACGAAGGATGATTTACCTGACCCAGTTCTATAAATCATATCACTGTCACTAGCTTTCACAGAGAGACATTGCATGTTTTGAAAACGTTCCGAATTTGATTGAACGTATGATACTTTCTCCTTAAAGCGATTCTGTTCTCTTTGAATTGAACACACATTTGGTTATCTTACATCTGTGACGATCAATCGCGTTTGTAGTTGCACAAAGCGTAATAAAAACGTTGGTTCCTAAGGAACGAAACGTCATGATGCAAACATTGTCATAAACATCTTAGCAACCCGGTTTACCTCCCAAAAGCGTTTTCACCGTCAGGTAGTCTAATAGCATCTGATAATATTTCATAACAGTCACTCCAAAGTGTTATGGAAAATATTCATACCGTGGACGCTTTTATTATGAACCTATAAAGAGGTATCTAATACAAGCTCAGAAAAGGACAAGAAATAGCCATGCCTTTAAGTATCAGACTTTTCAACCTAGGATTGATGTGTTCAAAAATTCGTATTTTCCTACATGTAGAACGATCGTAGAGTGAAACTCGTTGCAACCAAGTACCGTGAAAGCATCCTCATTAGACAGCTTTAAACAATGCATGCAGTTAGATATTCGCAAGGTGGCGCTTTCACAGCTGCCCACACTTTTTAGCTGTCTAGTCTTTTTAGCCTTTGAAGTGGAATTTATGCTGCTGTAAGCTGCCATCAATGAGGAATCAACACAACAACTTGTGCAGGGAGCTCTATTTGTAACTATGACAAGACTTTTGGACGTTTTTGTGCTGATTGACTGGGTTTTCTGAGATGTTTCTGGAGTGACGCCGCTGTGAAGGGAGGGCAACAACGCTAAGACAAAGGAATGCTCCCGAGCCACGACTTAACTCCGCTTCTACGGACCAGAATGGTGAGGTAGTCAGTCACACTTAGCTCATGAGTTACTGGACGATTTACTTGTAAAGCCTGAGAAGCTGTAAGGCGATCCCAACAGTACAAAACTGAGAAACACGTCTACCTTTTGTTGTTTACCTGTGTGGATGCCGACGTCGGGTTACTACAGGTCATGATGAACACGGCCCTTCAAAGCGTCATGTCGTATTCGTCTTTAGCCCTCTGGGCACTCAGTTCTTACTCAAAATTGACTGTTACAGCCAAGAGAGCCATCATCGAATGCGGGATTAAGAAGAAAAACTTCCATGCTAGAGGATGCCGTAGTGGGAAGAACAGACCCAGACCAATTCCCGTTTTGTTAAGTAATACTCGTCATAAACTACCTCCTAGACAGTTTAAGTGGTCTAACTTCACTAAGCCGAAAACCCTTCGGGACGTTGAGAAAGTACAAGCCGACAATAGGCACCGATCTCAACAACACATGCCATCCATCTTGCTGTGCAATCCCAGATCATTAGTAAACAAACTAGAGGAATTCCAGACAATATTGCTACACAATGACATTGACATTGCTGCTGTGACAGAGTCGTGGTTTTCCGCTGCCATGCCAGGGGCATGTTTGAATATGGATGGCTACAACATGTTCTCCAGGAGCCGCACTGAGAGGAGGGGAGGTGGAGTAGCCTTATACGTGAAGGACTCATTACCGGCAAAAGTTGTACAAGAAATAGCGGTGCCACCCTAATTAGAATGCCTGTGGATCTCCGTTAGGCCCAGACGCCTACCAAGAGGACTGTCCGAGTTGTTTATCTGTACGGTGTACAACCAGCCAGCATCCCGCCACCAAGACACACTCGTGGAGCACCTGATCACGGAAACAGACAGCATTAAAACAAAGCACCCCGAAGCAGGCCTGATTCTCCTCGGAGATTTTAACAGACTAGACACTAAGGACATCTGCAAGGGAATAAGAAAGTAAAGTGATTTCATTTCCTCAAATACCCGCCAAGTGCCCTATCGTTTGAATGTAAAGTTTGAACATTCTGATAAAGAGATTGAATTTTAGACCGGAGCACTGAATTGGTCTATAATGCTTTATAAGTATGGGGTGGGGGGCGTAACTTTGGTCAGCTATTACTTCCTACCCATGAATGAGAAAGTAAAGTGATTTCATTTCCTCAAATACCCGCCAAGTGCCCTATCGTTTGAACGTAAAGTTTGAACATTCTGATAAAGAGATTGAATTTTAGACCGGAGCACTGAATTGGTCTATAATGCTTTAAAAGTATGGGGTGGGGGGCGTAACTTTGGTCAGCTATTACTCCCTAACCATGAATGAGAAAGTAAAGTGATTTCATTTCCTCAAATACACGCCAAGTGCCCTATCGTTTGAATGTAAAGTTTGAACATTCTGATAAAGAGATTGAATTTTAGACCGGAGCACTGAATTGGTCTATAATGCTTTATAAGTATGGGGTGGGGGGCGTAACTTTGGTCAGCTATTACTCCCTAACCATGAATGAGAAAGTAAAGTGATTTCATATCCTCAAATACCCGCCAAGTGCCCTATCGTTTGAATGTAAAGTTTGAACATTCTGATAAAGAGATTGAATTTTAGACCGGAGCACTGAATTGGTCTATAATGCTTTATAAGTATGGGGTGGGGGGCGTAACTTTGGTCAGCTATTACTCCCTAACCATGAATGAGAAAGTAAAGTGATTTCATTTCCTCAAATACCCGCCAAGTGCCCTATCGTTTGAATGTAGAGTTTGAACATTCTGATAAAGAGATTGCATTTTAGACCGGAGCACTGAATTGGTCTATAATGCTTTATAAGTATGGGGTGGTGGGCGTAACTTTGGTCAGCTATTACTTCCTAACCATGAATAAGAAATTAAAGTAATTTCATTTCCTCAAATACCCGCCAAGTGCCCTATCGTTTGAATGTAAAGTTTGAACATTCTGATAAAGAGATTGAATTTTAGACCGGAGCACTGAATTGGTCTATAATGCTTTATAAGTATGGGGTGGGGGGCGTAACTTTGGTCAGCTATTACTCCCTAACCATGAATGAGAAAGTAAAGTGATTTCATTTCCTCAAATACCCGCCAAGTGCTCTATCGTTTAAATGTAAAGTTTGAACATTCTGATAAAGAGATTGCATTTTAGACCGGAGCACTGAATTGGTCTATAATGCTTTATAAGTATGGGGTGGGGGGCGTACCTTTGGTCAGCTATTACTTCCTAACCATGAATAAGAAATTAAAGTAATTTCATTTCCTCAAATACACGCCAAGTGCCCTATCGTTTGAATGTAAAGTTTGAACATTCTGATAAAGAGATTGAATTTTAGACCGGAGCACTGAATTGGTCTATAATGCTTTATAAGTATGGGGTGGGGGCGTAACTTTGGTCAGCTATTACTCCCTAACCATGAATGAGAAAGTAAAGTGATTTCATTTCCTCAAATACCCGCCAAGCGCCCTATCGTTTGAATGTAAAGTTTGAACATTCTGATAAAGAGATTGAATTTTATACCGGAGCACTGAATTGGTCTATAATGCTTTATAAGTATGGGGTGGGGGGCGTAACTTTGGTCAGCTCTTACTTCCTAACCATGAATGAGAAAGTAAAGTGATTTCATTTCCTCACATACCCGCCAAGTGCCCTATCGTTTGAATGTAAAGTTTGAACATTCTGATAAAAAGATTGAATCTTAGACCGGAGCACTGAATTGGTATATAATGCTTTATAAGTATGGGGTGGGGGGCGTAACTTTGGTCAGCTATTACTTCCTAACCATGAATGAGAAAGTAAAGTGATTTCATTTCCTCAAATACCCGCCAAGTGCCTTATCGTTTGAATGTAAAGTTTGAACATTCTGATAAAGAGATTGAATTTTAGACCGGAGCACTGAATTGGTCTATAATGCTTTATAAGTTTGGGGTGGGGGGCGTAACTTTGGTCAGCTATTACTCCCTAACCATGAATGAGAAAGTAAAGTGATTTCATTTCCTCAAATACCCGCCAAGTGCCCTATCGTTTGAATGTAAAGTTTGAACATTCTGATAAAGAGATTGAATTTTAGACCGGAGCACTGAATTGGTCTATAATGCTTTATAAGTATGGGGTTGGGGGCGTAACTATGGTCAGCTATTACTCCCTAACCATGAATGAGAAAATAAAGTAATTTCATTTCCTCAAATACACGCCAAGTGCCCTATCGTTTGAATGTAAAGTTTGAACATTCTGATAAAGAGATTGAATTTTAGACCGGAGCACTGAATTGGTCTATAATGCTTTATAAGTATGGGGTGGGGGGCGTAACTTTGGTCAGCTATTACTCCCTAACCATGAATGAGAAAGTAAAGTGATTTCATTTCCTCAAATACCCGCCAAGTGCCCTATCGTTTGAATGTAAAGTTTGAACATTCTGATAAGAGATTGAATTTTAGACCAGAGCACTGAATTGGTCTATAATGCTTTATAAGTATGGGGTGGGGGGCGTAACTTTGGTCAGCTATTACTCCCTAACCATGAATGAGAAAGTAAAGTGATTTCATTTCCTCAAATACCCGCCGAGTGCTCTATCGTTTGAATGTAAAGTTTGAACATTCTGATAAAGAGATTGCATTTTAGACCGGAGCACTGAATTGGTCTATAATGCTTTATAAGTATGGGGTGGGGGGCCCGGGCGTAACTTTGGTCAGCTATTACTTCCTAACCATGAATAAGAAATTAAAGTTATTTCATTTCCTCAAATACACGCCATGTGCCCTATCGTTTGAATGTAAAGTTTGAACATTCTGATAAAGAGATTGAATTTTATACCGGAGCACTGAATTGGTCTATAATGCTTTATAAGTATGGGGTGGGGGGCGTAACTTTGGTCAGCTATTACTCCCTAACCATGAATGAGAAAGTAAAGTGATTTCATTTCCTCAAATACCCGCCAAGTGCCCTATCGTTTGAATGTAAAGTTTGAACATTCTGATAAAGAGATTGAATTTTAGACCGGAGCACTGAATTGGTCTATAATGCTTTATAAGTATGGGGTGGGGGGCGTAACTTTGGTCAGCTATTACTTCCTAACCATGAATGAGAAAGTAAAGTGATTTCATTTCCTCACATACCCGCCAAGTGCCCTATCGTTTGAATGTAAAGTTTGAATATTCTGATTAAGAGATTGAATTTTAGACCGGAGCACTGAATTGGTCTATAATGCTTTATAAGTATGGGGTGGGGGGCGTAACTTTGGTCAGCTATTACTTGCTAACCATGAATGAGAAAGTAAAGTGATTTCATTTCCTCAAATACCCGCCAAGTGCCCTATCGTTTGAATGTAAAGTTTGAACATTCTGATAAAAAGATTGAATTTTAGACCTCGGCGGAGCACTGAATTGGTCTATAATGCTTTATAAGTTTGGGGTGGGGGGCGTAACTTTGGTCAGCTATTACTTCCTAACCATGAATAAGAAATTAAAGTAATTTCATTTCCTCAAATACACGCCAAGTGCCCTATCGTTTGAATGTAAAGTTTGAACATTCTGATAAAGAGATTGAATTTTAGACCGGAGCACTGAATTGGTCTATAATGCTTTATAAGTATGGGGTGGGGGCGTAACTTTGGTCAGCTATTACTCCCTAACCATGAATGAGAAAGTAAAGTGATTTCATTTCCTCAAATACCCGCCAAGTGCCCTATCGTTTGAATGTAAAGTTTGAACATTCTGATAAAGAGATTGAATTTTATACCGGAGCACTAAATTGGTCTATAATGCTTTATAAGTATGGGGTGGGGGGCGTAACTTTGGTCAGCTATTACTTCCTAACCATGAATGAGAAAGTAAAGTGATTTCATTTCCTCACATACCCGCCAAGTGCCCTATCGTTTGAATGTAAAGTTTGAACATTCTGATTAAGAGATTGAATTTTAGACCGGAGCACAGAATTGGTCTATAATGCTTTATAAGTATGGGGTGGGGGGCGTAACTTTGGTCAGCTATTACTTGCTAACCATGAATGAGAAAATAAAGTGATTTCATTTCCTCAAATACCCGCCAAGTGCCCTATCGTTTGAATGTAAAGTTTGAACATTCTGATAAAAAGATTGAATTTTAGACCGGAGCACTGAATTGGTCTATAATGCTTTATAAGTATGGGGTGGGGGGCGTAACTTTGGTCAGCTATTACTTCCTAACCATGAATGAGAAAGTAAAGTGATTTCATTTCCTCAAATACCCGCCAAGTGCCCTATCGTTTGAATGTAAAGTTTGAACATTCTGATAAAGAGATTGAATTTTAGACCGGAGCACTGAATTGGTCTATAATGCTTTATAAGTTTGGGGTGGGGGGCGTAACTTTGGTCAGCTATTACTCCCTAACCATGAATGAGAAAGTAAAGTGATTTCATTTCCTCAAATACCCGCCAAGTGCC
This sequence comes from Branchiostoma lanceolatum, assembly GCF_035083965.1. Lineage (NCBI taxonomy): Eukaryota > Metazoa > Chordata > Leptocardii > Amphioxiformes > Branchiostomatidae > Branchiostoma > Branchiostoma lanceolatum. The sequence goes on from NC_089724.1 coordinate 27,493,399, forward strand.
CTATCGTTTGAATGTAAAGTTTGAACATTCTGATAAAGAGATTGAATTTTAGACCGGAGCACTGAATTGGTCTATAATGCTTTATAAGTATGGGGTTGGGGGCGTAACTTTGGTCAGCTATTACTCCCTAACCATGAATGAGAAAATAAAGTAATTTCATTTCCTCAAATACACGCCAAGTGCCCTATCGTTTGAATGTAAAGTTTGAACATTCTGATAAAGAGATTGAATTTTAGACCGGAGCACTGAATTGGTCTATAATGCTTTATAAGTATGGGGTGGGGGGCGTAACTTTGGTCAGCTATTACTCCCTAACCATGAATGAGAAAGTAAAGTGATTTCATTTCCTCAAATACCCGCCAAGTGCCCTATCGTTTGAATGTAAAGTTTGAACATTCTAATAAGAGATTGAATTTTAGACCAGAGCACTGAATTGGTCTATAATGCTTTATAAGTATGGGGTGGGGGGCGTAACTTTGGTCAGCTATTACTCCCTAACCATGAATGAGAAAGTAAAGTGATTTCATTTCCTCAAATACCCGCCGAGTGCTCTATCGTTTGAATGTAAAGTTTGAACATTCTGATAAAGAGATTGCATTTTAGACCGGAGCACTGAATTGGTCTATAATGCTTTATAAGTATGGGGTGGGGGGCGTAACTTTGGTCAGCTATTACTTCCTAACCATGAATAAGAAATTAAAGTTATTTCATTTCCTCAAATACACGCCAAGTGCCCTATCGTTTGAATGTAAAGTTTGAACATTCTGATAAAGAGATTGAATTTTAGACCGGAGCACTGAATTGGTCTATAATGCTTTATAAGTATGGGGTGGGGGCCGTAACTTTGGTCAGCTATTACTCCCTAACCATGAATGAGAAAGTAAAGTGATTTCATTTCCTCAAATACCCACCAAGTGCCCTATCGTTTGAATGTAAAGTTTGAACATTCTGATAAAGAGATTGAATTTTAGACCGGAGCACTGAATTGGTCTATAATGCTTTATAAGTATGGGGTGGGGGGCGTAACTTTGGTCAGCTATTACTTCCTAACCATGAATGAGAAAGTAAAGTGATTTCATTTCCTCACATACCCGCCAAGTGCCCTATCGTTTGAATGTAAAGTTTGAATATTCTGATTAAGAGATTGAATTTTAGACCGGAGCACTGAATTGGTCTATAATGCTTTATAAGTATGGGGTGGGGGGCGTAACTTTGGTCAGCTATTACTTGCTAACCATGAATGAGAAAGTAAAGTGATTTCATTTCCTCAAATACCCGCCAAGTGCCCTATTGTTTGAATGTAAAGTTTGAACATTCTGATAAAAAGATTGAATTTTAGACCGGAGCACTGAATTGGTCTATAATGCTTTATAAGTATGGGGTGGGGGGCGTAACTTTGGTCAGCTATTACTTCCTAACCATGAATGAGAAAGTAAAGTGATTTCATTTCCTCAAATACCCGCCAAGTGCCCTATCGTTTGAATGTAAAGTTTGAACATTCTGATAAAGAGATTGAATTTTAGACCGGAGCACTGAATTGGTCTATAATGCTTTATAAGTTTGGGGTGGGGGGCGTAACTTTGGTCAGCTATTACTCCCTAACCATGAATGAGAAAGTAAAGTGATTTCATTTCCTCAAATACCCGCCAAGTGCCCTATCGTTTGAATGTAAAGTTTGAACATTCTGATAAAGAGATTGAATTTTAGACCGGAGCACTGAATTGGTCTATAATGCTTTATAATTATGGGGTTGGGGGCGTAACTTTGGTCAGCTATTACTCCCTAACCATGAATGAGAAAATAAAGTAATTTCATTTCCTCAAATACACGCCAAGTGCCCTATCGTTTGAATGTAAAGTTTGAACATTCTGATAAAGAGATTGAATTTTAGACCGGAGCACTGAATTGGTCTATAATGCTTTATAAGTATGGGGTGGGGGGCGTAACTTTGGTCAGCTATTACTCCCTAACCATGAATGAGAAAGTAAAGTGATTTCATTTCCTCAAATACCCGCCAAGTGCCCTATCGTTTGAATGTAAAGTTTGAACATTCTGATAAGAGATTGAATTTTAGACCGGAGCACTGAATTGGTCTATAATGCTTTATAAGTATGGGGTGGGGGGGCGTAACTTTGGTCAGCTATTACTTCCTAACCATGAATGAGAAAGTAAAGTGATTTCATTTCCTCAAATACCCGCCAAGTGCCCTATCGGTTGAATGTAAAGTTTGAACATTCTGATAAAGAGATTGAATTTTAGACAGGAGCACTGAATTGGTCTATAATGCTTTATAAGTATGGGGTGGGGGGCGTAACTTTGGTCAGCTATTACTCCCTAACCATGAATGAGAAAGTAAAGTGATTTCATTTCCTCAAATACCCGCCAAGTGCCCTATCGTTTGAATGTAAAGTTTGAACATTCTGATAAGAGATTGAATTTTAGACCAGAGCACTGAATTGGTCTATAATGCTTTATAAGTATGGGGTGGGGGGCGTAACTTTGGTCAGCTATTACTTCCTAACCATGAATGAGAAAGTAAAGTGATTTCATTTCCTCAAATACCCGCCAAGTGCCCTATCGTTTGAATGTAAAGTTTGAACATTCTGATAAAAAGATTGAATTTTAGACCGGAGCACTGAATTGGTCTATAATGCTTTATAAGTATGGGGTGGGGGGCGTAACTTTGGTCAGCTATTACTTCCTAACCATGAATGAGAAAGTAAAGTGATTTCATTTCCTCAAATACCCGCCAAGTGCCCTATGGTTTGAATGTAAAGTTTGAACATTCTGATAAAGAGATTGAATTTTAGACCGGAGCACTGAATTGGTCTATAATGCTTTATAAGTATGGGGTGGGGGGCGTAACTTTGGTCAGCTATTACTCCCTAACCATGAATGAGAAAGTAAAGTGATTTCATTTCCTCAAATACCCGCCAAGTGCCCTATCGTTTGAATGTAAAGTTTGAACATTCTGATAAGAGATTGAATTTTAGACCAGAGCACTGAATTGGTCTATAATGCTTTATAAGTATGAGGTGGGGGGCGTAACTTTGGTCAGCTATTACTTCCTAACCATGAATGAGGAAGTAAAGTGATTTCATTTTCCAAATACCAGCCAAGTGCCCTATCGTTTGAATGTAGAGTTTGAACATTCTGATAAAGAGATTGAATTTTAGACCGGAGCACTGAATTGGTCTATAATGCTTTATAAGTATGGGGTGGGGGGCGTAACTTTGGTCAGCTATTACTTCCTAACCATGAATGAGAAAGTAAAGTGATTTCATTTCCTCAAATACCCGCCAAGTGCCCTATCGTTTGAATGTAAAGTTGGAACATTCTGATAAAGAGATTGAATTTTAGACCGGAGCACTGAATTGGTCTATAATGCTTTATAAGTATGGGGTGGGGGGCGTAACTTTGGTCAGCTATTACTCCCTAACCATGAATGAGAAAGTAAAGTGATTTCATTTCCTCAAATACCCGCCAAGTGCCCTATCGTTTGAATGTAAAGTTTGAACATTCTGATAAAAAGATTGAATTTTAGACCGGAGCACTGAATTGGTCTATAATGCTTTATAAGTATGGGGTGGGGGGCGTAACTTTGGTCAGCTATTACTTCCTAACCATGAATGAGAAAGTAAAGTAATTTCATTTCCTCAAATACCCGCCAAGTGCCCTATCGTTTGAATGTAAAGTTTGAACATTCTGATAAAGAGATTGAATTTTAGACCGGAGCACTGAATTGGTCTATAATGCTTTATAAGTATGGGGTGGGGGGCGTAACTTTGGTCAGCTATTACTCCCTAACCATGAATGAGAAAGTAAAGTGATTTCATTTCCTCAAATACCCGCCAAGTGCCCTATCGTTTGAATGTAAAGTTTGAACATTCTGATAAAGAGATTGAATTTTAGACCGGAGCACTGAATTGGTCTATAATGCTTTATAATTATGGGGTTGGGGGCGTAACTTTGGTCAGCTATTACTCCCTAACCATGAATGAGAAAATAAAGTAATTTCATTTCCTCAAATACACGCCAAGTGCCCTATCGTTTGAATGTAAAGTTTGAACATTCTGATAAAGAGATTGCATTTTAGACCGGAGCACTGAATTGGTCTATAATGCTTTATAAGTATGGGGTGGGGGGCGTAACTTTGGTCAGCTATTACTCCCTAACCATGAATGAGAAAGTAAAGTGATTTCATTTCCTCAAATACCCGCCAAGTGCCCTATCGTTTGAATGTAAAGTTTGAACATTCTGATAAGAGATTGAATTTTAGACCGGAGCACTGAATTGGTCTATAATGCTTTATAAGTATGGGGTGGGGGGGCGTAACTTTGGTCAGCTATTACTTCCTAACTATGAATGAGAAAGTAAAGTGATTTCATTTCCTCAAATACCCGCCAAGTGCCCTATCGGTTGAATGTAAAGTTTGAACATTCTGATAAAGAGATTGAATTTTAGACAGGAGCACTGAATTGGTCTATAATGCTTTATAAGTATGGGGTGGGGGGCGTAACTTTGGTCAGCTATTACTCCCTAACCATGAATGAGAAAGTAAAGTGATTTCATTTCCTCAAATACCCGCCAAGTGCCCTATCGTTTGAATGTAAAGTTTGAACATTCTGATAAGAGATTGAATTTTAGACCAGAGCACTGAATTGGTCTATAATGCTTTATAAGTATGGGGTGGGGGGCGTAACTTTGGTCAGCTATTACTTCCTAACCATGAATGAGAAAGTAAAGTGATTTCATTTCCTCAAATACCCGCCAAGTGCCCTATCGTTTGAATGTAAAGTTTGAACATTCTGATAAAAAGATTGAATTTTAGACCGGAGCACTGAATTGGTCTATAATGCTTTATAAGTATGGGGTGGGGGGCGTAACTTTGGTCAGCTATTACTTCCTAACCATGAATGAGAAAGTAAAGTGATTTCATTTCCTCAAATACCCGCCAAGTGCCCTATGGTTTGAATGTAAAGTTTGAACATTCTGATAAAGAGATTGAATTTTAGACCGGAGCACTGAATTGGTCTATAATGCTTTATAAGTATGGGGTGGGGGGCGTAACTTTGGTCAGCTATTACTCCCTAACCATGAATGAGAAAGTAAAGTGATTTCATTTCCTCAAATACCCGCCAAGTGCCCTATCGTTTGAATGTAAAGTTTGAACATTCTGATAAGAGATTGAATTTTAGACCAGAGCACTGAATTGGTCTATAATGCTTTATAAGTATGGGGTGGGGGGCGTAACTTTGGTCAGCTATTACTTCCTAACCATGAATGAGGAAGTAAAGTGATTTCATTTTCCAAATACCAGCCAAGTGCCCTATCGTTTGAATGTAGAGTTTGAACATTCTGATAAAGAGATTGAATTTTAGACCGGAGCACTGAATTGGTCTATAATGCTTTATAAGTATGGGGTGGGGGGCGTAACTTTGGTCAGCTATTACTTCCTAACCATGAATGAGAAAGTAAAGTGATTTCATTTCCTCAAATACCCGCCAAGTGCCCTATCGTTTGAATGTAAAGTTGGAACATTCTGATAAAGAGATTGAATTTTAGACCGGAGCACTGAATTGGTCTATAATGCTTTATAAGTATGGGGTGGGGGGCGTAACTTTGGTCAGCTATTACTCCCTAACCATGAATGAGAAAGTAAAGTGATTTCATTTCCTCAAATACCCGCCAAGTGCCCTATCGTTTGAATGTAAAGTTTGAACATTCTGATAAAAAGATTGAATTTTAGACCGGAGCACTGAATTGGTCTATAATGCTTTATAAGTATGGGGTGGGGGGCGTAACTTTGGTCAGCTATTACTTCCTAACCATGAATGAGAAAGTAAAGTGATTTCATTTCCTCAAATACCCGCCAAGTGCCCTATCGTTTGAATGTAAAGTTTGAACATTCTGATAAAGAGATTGAATTTTAGACCGGAGCACTGAATTGGTCTATAATGCTTTATAAGTATGGGGTGGGGGGCGTAACTTTGGTCAGCTATTACTCCCTAACCATGAATGAGAAAGTAAAGTGATTTCATTTCCTCAAATACCCGCCAAGTGCCCTATCGTTTGAATGTAAAGTTTGAACATTCTGATAAAGAGATTGAATTTTAGACCGGAGCACTGAATTGGTCTATAATGCTTTATAAGTATGGGGTGGGGGCGTAACTTTGGTCAGCTATTACTCCCTAACCATGAATGAGAAAATAAAGTAATTTCATTTCCTCAAATACACGCCAAGTGCCCTATCGTTTGAATGTAAAGTTTGAACATTCTGATAAAGAGATTGAATTTTAACCGGAGCACTGAATTGGTCTATAATGCTTTATAAGTATGGGTTGGGGGGCGTAACTTTGGTCAGCTATTACTCCCTAACCATGAATGAGTAAATAAAGTAATTTCATTTCCTCAAATACACGCCAAGTGCCCTATCGTTTGAATGTAAAGTTTGAACATTCTGATAAAGAGATTGAATTTTAGACCGGAGCACTGAATTGGTCTATAATGCTTTATAAGTATGGGGTGGGGGGCGTAACTTTGGTCAGCTATTACTCCCTAACCATGAATGAGAAAGTAAAGTGATTTCATTTCCTCAAATACCCGCCAAGTGCCCTATCGTTTGAATGTAAAGTTTGAACATTCTGATAAAGAGATTGAATTTTAGACCGGAGCACTGAATTGGTCTATAATGCTTTATAAGTATGGGGTGGGGGCGTAACTTTGGTCAGCTATTACTCCCTAACCATGAATGAGAAAATAAAGTAATTTCATTTCCTCAAATACACGCCAAGTGCCCTATCGTTTGAATGTAAAGTTTGAACATTCTGATAAGAGATTGAATTTTAGACCAGAGCACTGAATTGGTCTATAATGCTTTATAAGTATGGGGTGGGGGGCGTAACTTTGGTCAGCTATTACTTCCTAACCATGAATGAGGAAGTAAAGTGATTTCATTTCCTCAAATACCCGCAAAGTGCCCTATCGGTTGAATGTAAAGTTGGAACATTCTGATAAAGAGATTGAATTTTAGACCGGAGCACTGAATTGGTCTATAATGCTTTATAAGTATGGGGTGGGGGTCGTAACTTTGGTCAGCTATTACTCCCTAACCATGAATGAGAAAGTAAAGTGATTTCATTTCCTCAAATACCCGCCAAGTGCCCTATCGTTTGAATGTAAAGTTTGAACATTCTGATAAAGAGATTGAATTTTAGACCGGAGCACTGAATTGGTCTATAATGCTTCATAAGTATGGGGTGGGGGGGGCGTAACTTTGGTCAGCTATTACTTCCTAACCATGAATGAGAAAGTAAAGTGATTTCATTTCCTCAAATACATGCCAAGTGCCCTATGGTTTGAATGTAAAGTTTGAACATTCTGATAAAGAGATTGAATTTTAGACCGGAGCACTGAATTGGTCTATAATGCTTTATAAGTATGGGGTTGGGGGCGTAACTTTGGTCAGCTATTACTCCCTAACCATGAATGAGAAAGTAAAGTGATTTCATTTTCCAAATACCAGCCAAGTGCCCTATCGTTTGAATGTAGAGTTTGAACATTCTGATAAAGAGATTGAATTTTAGACCGGAGCACTGAATTGGTCTATAATGCTTTATAAGTATGGGGTGGGGGGCGTAACTTTGGTCAGCTATTACTTCCTAACCATGAATGAGAAAGTAAAGTGATTTCATTTCCTCAAATACCCGCCAAGTGCCCTATGGTTTGAATGTAAAGTTGGAACATTCTGATAAAGAGATTGAATTTTAGACCGGAGCACTGAATTGGTCTATAATGCTTTATAAGTATGGGGTGGGGGGCGTAACTTTGGTCAGCTATTACTTCCTAACCATGAATGAGAAAGTAAAGTGATTTCATTTCCTCAAATACCCGCCAAGTGCCCTATCGTTTGAATGTAAAGTTTGAACATTCTGATAAAAAGATTGAATTTTAGACCGGAGCACTGAATTGGTCTATAATGCTTTATAAGTATGGGGTGGGGGGCGTAACTTTGGTCAGCTATTACTTCCTAACCATGAATGAGAAAGTAAAGTAATTTCATTTCCTCAAATACCCGCCAAGTGCCCTATCGTTTAAATGTAAAGTTTGAACATTCTGATAAAGAGATTGAATTTTAGACCAGAGCACTGAATTGGTCTATAATGCTTTATAAGTATGGGGTGGGGGGCGTAACTTTGGTCAGCTATTACTTCCTAACCATGAATGAGGAAGTAAAGTGATTTCATTTTCCAAATACCAGCCAAGTGCCCTATCGTTTGAATGTAGAGTTTGAACATTCTGATAAAGAGATTGAATTTTAGACCGGAGCACTGAATTGGTCTATAATGCTTTATAAGTATGGGGTGGGGGGCGTAACTTTGGTCAGCTATTACTTCCTAACCATGAATGAGAAAGTAAAGTGATTTCATTTCCTCAAATACCCGCCAAGTGCCCTATCGTTTGAATGTAAAGTTGGAACATTCTGATAAAGAGATTGAATTTTAGACCGGAGCACTGAATTGGTCTATAATGCTTTATAAGTATGGGGTGGGGGGCGTAACTTTGGTCAGCTATTACTCCCTAACCATGAATGAGAAAGTAAAGTGATTTCATTTCCTCAAATACCCGCCAAGTGCCCTATCGTTTGAATGTAAAGTTTGAACATTCTGATAAAAAGATTGAATTTTAGACCGGAGCACTGAATTGGTCTATAATGCTTTATAAGTATGGGGTGGGGGGCGTAACTTTGGTCAGCTATTACTTCCTAACCATGAATGAGAAAGTAAAGTAATTTCATTTCCTCAAATACCCGCCAAGTGCCCTATCGTTTGAATGTAAAGTTTGAACATTCTGATAAAGAGATTGAATTTTAGACCGGAGCACTGAATTGGTCTATAATGCTTTATAAGTATGGGGTGGGGGGCGTAACTTTGGTCAGCTATTACTCCCTAACCATGAATGAGAAAGTAAAGTGATTTCATTTCCTCAAATACCCGCCAAGTGCCCTATCGTTTGAATGTAAAGTTTGAACATTCTGATAAAGAGATTGAATTTTAGACCGGAGCACTGAATTGGTCTATAATGCTTTATAATTATGGGGTTGGGGGCGTAACTTTGGTCAGCTATTACTCCCTAACCATGAATGAGAAAATAAAGTAATTTCATTTCCTCAAATACACGCCAAGTGCCCTATCGTTTGAATGTAAAGTTGGAACATTCTGATAAAGAGATTGAATTTTAGACCGGAGCACTGAATTGGTCTCTAATGCTTTATAAGTATGGGGTGGGGGGCGTAACTTTGGTCAGCTATTACTCCCTAACCATGAATGAGAAAGTAAAGTGATTTCATTTCCTCAAATACCCGCCAAGTGCCCTATCGTTTGAATGTAAAGTTTGAACATTCTGATAAGAGATTGAATTTTAGACCGGAGCACTGAATTGGTCTATAATGCTTTATAAGTATGGGGTGGGGGGCGTAACTTTGGTCAGCTATTACTTCCTAACCATGAATGAGGAAGTAAAGTGATTTCATTTCCTCAAATACCCGCCAAGTGCCCTATCGGTTGAATGTAAAGTTGGAACATTCTGATAAAGAGATTGAATTTTAGACCGGAGCACTGAATTGGTCTATAATGCTTTATAAGTATGGGGTGGGGGTCGTAACTTTGGTCAGCTATTACTCCCTAACCATGAATGAGAAAGTAAAGTGATTTCATTTCCTCAAATACCCGCCAAGTGCCCTATCGTTTGAATGTAAAGTTTGAACATTCTGATAAAGAGATTGAATTTTAGACCGGAGCACTGAATTGGTCTATAATGCTTCATAAGTATGGGGTGGGGGGGGCGTAACTTTGGTCAGCTATTACTTCCTAACCATGAATGAGAAAGTAAAGTGATTTCATTTCCTCAAATACATGCCAAGTGCCCTATGGTTTGAATGTAAAGTTTGAACATTCTGATAAAGAGATTGAATTTTAGACCGGAGCACTGAATTGGTCTATAATGCTTTATAAGTATGGGGTTGGGGGCGTAACTTTGGTCAGCTATTACTCCCTAACCATGAATGAGAAAGTAAAGTGATTTCATTTTCCAAATACCAGCCAAGTGCCCTATCGTTTGAATGTAGAGTTTGAACATTCTGATAAAGAGATTGAATTTTAGACCGGAGCACTGAATTGGTCTATAATGCTTTATAAGTATGGGGTGGGGGGCGTAACTTTGGTCAGCTATTACTTCCTAACCATGAATGAGAAAGTAAAGTGATTTCATTTCCTCAAATACCCGCCAAGTGCCCTATGGTTTGAATGTAAAGTTGGAACATTCTGATAAAGAGATTGAATTTTAGACCGGAGCACTGAATTGGTCTATAATGCTTTATAAGTATGGGGTGGGGGGCGTAACTTTGGTCAGCTATTACTTCCTAACCATGAATGAGAAAGTAAAGTGATTTCATTTCCTCAAATACCCGCCAAGTGCCCTATCGTTTGAATGTAAAGTTTGAACATTCTGATAAAAAGATTGAATTTTAGACCGGAGCACTGAATTGGTCTATAATGCTTTATAAGTATGGGGTGGGGGGCGTAACTTTGGTCAGCTATTACTTCCTAACCATGAATGAGAAAGTAAAGTAATTTCATTTCCTCAAATACCCGCCAAGTGCCCTATCGTTTAAATGTAAAGTTTGAACATTCTGATAAAGAGATTGAATTTTAGACCGGAGCACTGAATTGGTCTATAATGCTTTATAAGTATGGGGTGGGGGGCGTAACTTTGGTCAGCTATTACTCCCTAACCATGAATGAGAAAGTAAAGTGATTTCATTTCCTCAAATACCCGCCAAGTGTCCTATCGTTTGAATGTAAAGTTTGAACATTCTGATAAAGAGATTGAATTTTAGACCGGAGCACTGAATTGGTCTATAATGCTTTATAAGTATGGGGTTGGGGGCGTAACTTTGGTCAGCTATTACTCCCTAACCATTAATGAGAAAATAAAGTGATTTCATTTCCTCAAATACCCGCCAAGTGCCCTATCGTTTGAATGTAAAGTTTGAACATTCTGATAAAGAGATTGAATTTTAGACCGGAGCACTGAATTGGTCTATAATGCTTTATAAGTATGGGGTGGGGGCGTAACTTTGGTCAGCTATTACTTCCTAACCATGAATGAGAAAGTAAAGTGATTTCATGTCCTCAAATACCCGCCAAGTGCCCTATCGTTTGAATGTAAAGTTTGAACATTCTGATAAAGAGATTGAATTTTAGACCGGAGCACTGAATTGGTCTATAATGCTTTATAAGTATGGGGTGGGGGGCGTAACTTTGGTCAGCTATTACTCCCTAACCATGAATGAGAAAGTAAAGTGATTTCATTTCCTCAAATACCCGCCAAGTGCCCTATCGTTTGAATATAAAGTTTGAACATTCTGATAAAGTGATTGAATTTTAGACCGGAGCACTGAATTGGTCTATGATGCTTTATAAGTATGGGGTGGGGGGCGTAACTTTGGTCAGCTATTACTTCCTAACCATGAATGAGAAAGTAAAGTGATTTCATTTCCTCAAATACCCGCCAAGTGCCCTATCGTTTGAATATAAAGTTTGAACATTCTGATAAAGAGATTGAATTTTAGACCGGAGCACTGAATTGGTCTATGATGCTTTATAAGTATGGGGTGGGGGGCGTAACTTTGGTCAGCTATTACTTCCTAACCATGAATGAGAAAGTAAAGTGATTTCATTTCCTCAAATACCCGCCAAGTGCCCTATCGTTTGAATGTAAAGTTTGAACATTCTGATAAAGAGATTGAATTTTAGACCGGAGCACTGAATTGGTCTATAATGCTTTATAAGTTTGGGGTGGGGGGGGCGTAGCTTTGGTCAGCTATTACTTCCCAACCATGAATGAGAAAGTAAAGTGATTTCATTTCCTCAAATACCCGCCAAGTGCCCTATCGTTTGAATGTAAAGTTTGAACATTCTGATAAAGAGATTGAATTTTAGACCGGAGCACTGAATTGGTCTATAATGCTTTATAAGTTTGGGGTGGGGGGCGTAACTTTGGTCAGCTATTACTCCCTAACCATGAATGAGAAATTAAAGTGATTTCATTTCCTCAAATACCCGCCAACTGCCCTATCGTTTGAATGTAAAGTTTGAACATTTTGATAAAGAGATTGAATTTTAGACCGGAGCACTGAATTGGTCTATAATGCTTTATAAGTATGGGGTGGGGGGCGTAACTTTGGTCAGCTATTACTTCCTAACCATGAATGAGAAAGTAAAGTGATTTCATTTCCTCAAATACCCGCCAAATGCCCTATCGTTTGAATGTAAAGTTTGAACATTCTGATAAAGAGATTGAATTTTAGACCGGAGCACTGAATTGGTCTATAATGCTTTATAAGTATGGGGTGGGGGGGCGTAACTTTGGTCAGCTATTACTTCCTAACCATGAATGAGAAAGTAAAGTGATTTCATTTCCTCAAATACCCGCCAAGTGCTCTATCGTTTGAATGTAAAGTTTGAACATTCTGATAAAGTGATTGAATTTTAGACCGGAGCACTGAATTGGTCTATAATGCTTTATACGTAAGGGGTGGGGGCGTAACTTTGGTCAGCTATTACTTCCTAACCATGAATGAGAAAGTAAAGTGATTTCATTTCCTCAAATACCCGCCAAGTGCCCTATCATTTGAATGTAAAGTTTGAACATTCTGATAAAGAGATTGAATTTTAGACCGGAGCACTGAATTGGTCTATAATGCTTTATAAGTATGGGGTGGGGGCGTAACTTTGGTCAGCTATTACTTCCTAACCATGAATGAGAAAGTAAAGTGATTTCATTTCCTCGAATACCCGCCAAGTGCCCTATCGTTTGAATGTAAAGTTTGAACATTCTGACAAAGAGATTGAATTTTAGACCAGAGCACTGAATTGGTCTATGATGCTTTATAAATATGGGGTGGGGGGCGTAACTTTGGTCAGCTATTACTTCCTAACCATGAATGAGAAAGTAAAGTGATTTCATTTCCTCAAATACCCGCCAAGTGCCCTATCGTTTGAATGTAAAGTTTGAACATTCTGATAAAGAGATTGAATTTTATACCGGAGCACTGAATTGGTCTATAATGCTTTATAAGTTTGGGGTGGGGGGGGCGTAGCTTTGGTCAGCTATTACTCCCTAACCATGAATGAGAAAGTAAAGTGATTTCATTTCCTCAAATACCCGCCAAGTGCCCTATCGTTTGAATGTAAAGTTTGAACATTCTGATAAAGAGATTGAATTTTAGACCGGAGCACTGAATTGGTCTATAATGCTTTATAAGTATGGGGTGGGGGGCGTAACTTTGGTCAGCTATTACTTCCTAACCATGAATGAGAAAGTAAAGTGATTTCATTTCCTCAAATACCCGCCAAGTGCCCTATCGTTTGAATGTAAAGTTTGAACATTCTGATAAGAGATTGAATTTTAGACCAGAGCACTGAATTGGTCTATAATGCTTTATAAGTATGGGGTGGGGGGCGTAACTTTGGTCAGCTATTACTTCCTAACCATGAATGAGAAAGTAAAGTGATTTCATTTCCTCAAATACCCGCCAAGTGCCCTATCGTTTGAATGTAAAGTTTGAACATTCTGATAAAAAGATTGAATTTTAGACCGGAGCACTGAATTGGTCTATAATGCTTTATAAGTATGGGGTGGGGGGCGTAACTTTGGTCAGCTATTACTTCCTAACCATGAATGAGAAAGTAAAGTGATTTCATTTCCTCAAATACCCGCCAAGTGCCCTATGGTTTGAATGTAAAGTTTGAACATTCTGATAAAGAGATTGAATTTTAGACCGGAGCACTGAATTGGTCTATAATGCTTTATAAGTATGGGGTGGGGGGCGTAACTTTGGTCAGCTATTACTCCCTAACCATGAATGAGAAAGTAAAGTGATTTCATTTCCTCAAATACCCGCCAAGTGCCCTATCGTTTGAATGTAAAGTTTGAACATTCTGATAAGAGATTGAATTTTAGACCAGAGCACTGAATTGGTCTATAATGCTTTATAAGTATGGGGTGGGGGGCGTAACTTTGGTCAGCTATTACTTCCTAACCATGAATGAGGAAGTAAAGTGATTTCATTTTCCAAATACCAGCCAAGTGCCCTATCGTTTGAATGTAGAGTTTGAACATTCTGATAAAGAGATTGAATTTTAGACCGGAGCACTGAATTGGTCTATAATGCTTTATAAGTATGGGGTGGGGGGCGTAACTTTGGTCAGCTATTACTTCCTAACCATGAATGAGAAAGTAAAGTGATTTCATTTCCTTAAATACCCGCCAAGTGCCCTATCGTTTGAATGTAAAGTTGGAACATTCTGATAAAGAGATTGAATTTTAGACCGGAGCACTGAATTGGTCTATAATGCTTTATAAGTATGGGGTGGGGGGCGTAACTTTGGTCAGCTATTACTCCCTAACCATGAATGAGAAAGTAAAGTGATTTCATTTCCTCAAATACCCGCCAAGTGCCCTATCGTTTGAATGTAAAGTTTGAACATTCTGATAAAAAGATTGAATTTTAGACCGGAGCACTGAATTGGTCTATAATGCTTTATAAGTATGGGGTGGGGGGCGTAACTTTGGTCAGCTATTACTTCCTAACCATGAATGAGAAAGTAAAGTGATTTCATTTCCTCAAATACCCGCCAAGTGCCCTATCGTTTGAATGTAAAGTTTGAACATTCTGATAAAGAGATTGAATTTTAGACCGGAGCACTGAATTGGTCTATAATGCTTTATAAGTATGGGGTGGGGGGCGTAACTTTGGTCAGCTATTACTCCCTAACCATGAATGAGAAAGTAAAGTGATTTCATTTCCTCAAATACCCGCCAAGTGCCCTATCGTTTGAATGTAAAGTTTGAACATTCTGATAAAGAGATTGAATTTTAGACCGGAGCACTGAATTGGTCTATAATGCTTTATAAGTATGGGGTGGGGGCGTAACTTTGGTCAGCTATTACTCCCTAACCATGAATGAGAAAATAAAGTAATTTCATTTCCTCAAATACACGCCAAGTGCCCTATCGTTTGAATGTAAAGTTTGAACATTCTGATAAAGAGATTGAATTTTAACCGGAGCACTGAATTGGTCTATAATGCTTTATAAGTATGGGTTGGGGGGCGTAACTTTGGTCAGCTATTACTCCCTAACCATGAATGAGTAAATAAAGTAATTTCATTTCCTCAAATACACGCCAAGTGCCCTATCGTTTGAATGTAAAGTTTGAACATTCTGATAAAGAGATTGAATTTTAGACCGGAGCACTGAATTGGTCTATAATGCTTTATAAGTATGGGGTGGGGGGCGTAACTTTGGTCAGCTATTACTCCCTAACCATGAATGAGAAAGTAAAGTGATTTCATTTCCTCAAATACCCGCCAAGTGCCCTATCGTTTGAATGTAAAGTTTGAACATTCTGATAAAGAGATTGAATTTTAGACCGGAGCACTGAATTGGTCTATAATGCTTTATAAGTATGGGGTGGGGGCGTAACTTTGGTCAGCTATTACTCCCTAACCATGAATGAGAAAATAAAGTAATTTCATTTCCTCAAATACACGCCAAGTGCCCTATCGTTTGAATGTAAAGTTTGAACATTCTGATAAGAGATTGAATTTTAGACCAGAGCACTGAATTGGTCTATAATGCTTTATAAGTATGGGGTGGGGGGCGTAACTTTGGTCAGCTATTACTTCCTAACCATGAATGAGGAAGTAAAGTGATTTCATTTCCTCAAATACCCGCAAAGTGCCCTATCGGTTGAATGTAAAGTTGGAACATTCTGATAAAGAGATTGAATTTTAGACCGGAGCACTGAATTGGTCTATAATGCTTTATAAGTATGGGGTGGGGGTCGTAACTTTGGTCAGCTATTACTCCCTAACCATGAATGAGAAAGTAAAGTGATTTCATTTCCTCAAATACCCGCCAAGTGCCCTATCGTTTGAATGTAAAGTTTGAACATTCTGATAAAGAGATTGAATTTTAGACCGGAGCACTGAATTGGTCTATAATGCTTCATAAGTATGGGGTGGGGGGGGCGTAACTTTGGTCAGCTATTACTTCCTAACCATGAATGAGAAAGTAAAGTGATTTCATTTCCTCAAATACATGCCAAGTGCCCTATGGTTTGAATGTAAAGTTTGAACATTCTGATAAAGAGATTGAATTTTAGACCGGAGCACTGAATTGGTCTATAATGCTTTATAAGTATGGGGTTGGGGGCGTAACTTTGGTCAGCTATTACTCCCTAACCATGAATGAGAAAGTAAAGTGATTTCATTTTCCAAATACCAGCCAAGTGCCCTATCGTTTGAATGTAGAGTTTGAACATTCTGATAAAGAGATTGAATTTTAGACCGGAGCACTGAATTGGTCTATAATGCTTTATAAGTATGGGGTGGGGGGCGTAACTTTGGTCAGCTATTACTTCCTAACCATGAATGAGAAAGTAAAGTGATTTCATTTCCTCAAATACCCGCCAAGTGCCCTATGGTTTGAATGTAAAGTTGGAACATTCTGATAAAGAGATTGAATTTTAGACCGGAGCACTGAATTGGTCTATAATGCTTTATAAGTATGGGGTGGGGGGCGTAACTTTGGTCAGCTATTACTTCCTAACCATGAATGAGAAAGTAAAGTGATTTCATTTCCTCAAATACCCGCCAAGTGCCCTATCGTTTGAATGTAAAGTTTGAACATTCTGATAAAAAGATTGAATTTTAGACCGGAGCACTGAATTGGTCTATAATGCTTTATAAGTATGGGGTGGGGGGCGTAACTTTGGTCAGCTATTACTTCCTAACCATGAATGAGAAAGTAAAGTAATTTCATTTCCTCAAATACCCGCCAAGTGCCCTATCGTTTAAATGTAAAGTTTGAACATTCTGATAAAGAGATTGAATTTTAGACCAGAGCACTGAATTGGTCTATAATGCTTTATAAGTATGGGGTGGGGGG
This sequence comes from Branchiostoma lanceolatum, assembly GCF_035083965.1. Classification (NCBI taxonomy): domain Eukaryota; kingdom Metazoa; phylum Chordata; class Leptocardii; order Amphioxiformes; family Branchiostomatidae; genus Branchiostoma; species Branchiostoma lanceolatum. Next base: position 27,510,414 of record NC_089724.1, read on the forward strand.
CGTAACTTTGGTCAGCTATTACTTCCTAACCATGAATGAGGAAGTAAAGTGATTTCATTTTCCAAATACCAGCCAAGTGCCCTATCGTTTGAATGTAGAGTTTGAACATTCTGATAAAGAGATTGAATTTTAGACCGGAGCACTGAATTGGTCTATAATGCTTTATAAGTATGGGGTGGGGGGCGTAACTTTGGTCAGCTATTACTTCCTAACCATGAATGAGAAAGTAAAGTGATTTCATTTCCTCAAATACCCGCCAAGTGCCCTATCGTTTGAATGTAAAGTTGGAACATTCTGATAAAGAGATTGAATTTTAGACCGGAGCACTGAATTGGTCTATAATGCTTTATAAGTATGGGGTGGGGGGCGTAACTTTGGTCAGCTATTACTCCCTAACCATGAATGAGAAAGTAAAGTGATTTCATTTCCTCAAATACCCGCCAAGTGCCCTATCGTTTGAATGTAAAGTTTGAACATTCTGATAAAAAGATTGAATTTTAGACCGGAGCACTGAATTGGTCTATAATGCTTTATAAGTATGGGGTGGGGGGCGTAACTTTGGTCAGCTATTACTTCCTAACCATGAATGAGAAAGTAAAGTAATTTCATTTCCTCAAATACCCGCCAAGTGCCCTATCGTTTGAATGTAAAGTTTGAACATTCTGATAAAGAGATTGAATTTTAGACCGGAGCACTGAATTGGTCTATAATGCTTTATAAGTATGGGGTGGGGGGCGTAACTTTGGTCAGCTATTACTCCCTAACCATGAATGAGAAAGTAAAGTGATTTCATTTCCTCAAATACCCGCCAAGTGCCCTATCGTTTGAATGTAAAGTTTGAACATTCTGATAAAGAGATTGAATTTTAGACCGGAGCACTGAATTGGTCTATAATGCTTTATAATTATGGGGTTGGGGGCGTAACTTTGGTCAGCTATTACTCCCTAACCATGAATGAGAAAATAAAGTAATTTCATTTCCTCAAATACACGCCAAGTGCCCTATCGTTTGAATGTAAAGTTGGAACATTCTGATAAAGAGATTGAATTTTAGACCGGAGCACTGAATTGGTCTCTAATGCTTTATAAGTATGGGGTGGGGGGCGTAACTTTGGTCAGCTATTACTCCCTAACCATGAATGAGAAAGTAAAGTGATTTCATTTCCTCAAATACCCGCCAAGTGCCCTATCGTTTGAATGTAAAGTTTGAACATTCTGATAAGAGATTGAATTTTAGACCGGAGCACTGAATTGGTCTATAATGCTTTATAAGTATGGGGTGGGGGGCGTAACTTTGGTCAGCTATTACTTCCTAACCATGAATGAGGAAGTAAAGTGATTTCATTTCCTCAAATACCCGCCAAGTGCCCTATCGGTTGAATGTAAAGTTGGAACATTCTGATAAAGAGATTGAATTTTAGACCGGAGCACTGAATTGGTCTATAATGCTTTATAAGTATGGGGTGGGGGTCGTAACTTTGGTCAGCTATTACTCCCTAACCATGAATGAGAAAGTAAAGTGATTTCATTTCCTCAAATACCCGCCAAGTGCCCTATCGTTTGAATGTAAAGTTTGAACATTCTGATAAAGAGATTGAATTTTAGACCGGAGCACTGAATTGGTCTATAATGCTTCATAAGTATGGGGTGGGGGGGGCGTAACTTTGGTCAGCTATTACTTCCTAACCATGAATGAGAAAGTAAAGTGATTTCATTTCCTCAAATACATGCCAAGTGCCCTATGGTTTGAATGTAAAGTTTGAACATTCTGATAAAGAGATTGAATTTTAGACCGGAGCACTGAATTGGTCTATAATGCTTTATAAGTATGGGGTTGGGGGCGTAACTTTGGTCAGCTATTACTCCCTAACCATGAATGAGAAAGTAAAGTGATTTCATTTTCCAAATACCAGCCAAGTGCCCTATCGTTTGAATGTAGAGTTTGAACATTCTGATAAAGAGATTGAATTTTAGACCGGAGCACTGAATTGGTCTATAATGCTTTATAAGTATGGGGTGGGGGGCGTAACTTTGGTCAGCTATTACTTCCTAACCATGAATGAGAAAGTAAAGTGATTTCATTTCCTCAAATACCCGCCAAGTGCCCTATGGTTTGAATGTAAAGTTGGAACATTCTGATAAAGAGATTGAATTTTAGACCGGAGCACTGAATTGGTCTATAATGCTTTATAAGTATGGGGTGGGGGGCGTAACTTTGGTCAGCTATTACTTCCTAACCATGAATGAGAAAGTAAAGTGATTTCATTTCCTCAAATACCCGCCAAGTGCCCTATCGTTTGAATGTAAAGTTTGAACATTCTGATAAAAAGATTGAATTTTAGACCGGAGCACTGAATTGGTCTATAATGCTTTATAAGTATGGGGTGGGGGGCGTAACTTTGGTCAGCTATTACTTCCTAACCATGAATGAGAAAGTAAAGTAATTTCATTTCCTCAAATACCCGCCAAGTGCCCTATCGTTTAAATGTAAAGTTTGAACATTCTGATAAAGAGATTGAATTTTAGACCGGAGCACTGAATTGGTCTATAATGCTTTATAAGTATGGGGTGGGGGGCGTAACTTTGGTCAGCTATTACTCCCTAACCATGAATGAGAAAGTAAAGTGATTTCATTTCCTCAAATACCCGCCAAGTGTCCTATCGTTTGAATGTAAAGTTTGAACATTCTGATAAAGAGATTGAATTTTAGACCGGAGCACTGAATTGGTCTATAATGCTTTATAAGTTTGGGGTTGGGGGCGTAACTTTGGTCAGCTATTACTCCCTAACCATTAATGAGAAAATAAAGTGATTTCATTTCCTCAAATACCCGCCAAGTGCCCTATCGTTTGAATGTAAAGTTTGAACATTCTGATAAAGAGATTGAATTTTAGACCGGAGCACTGAATTGGTCTATAATGCTTTATAAGTATGGGGTGGGGGCGTAACTTTGGTCAGCTATTACTTCCTAACCATGAATGAGAAAGTAAAGTGATTTCATGTCCTCAAATACCCGCCAAGTGCCCTATCGTTTGAATGTAAAGTTTGAACATTCTGATAAAGAGATTGAATTTTAGACCGGAGCACTGAATTGGTCTATAATGCTTTATAAGTATGGGGTGGGGGGCGTAACTTTGGTCAGCTATTACTCCCTAACCATGAATGAGAAAGTAAAGTGATTTCATTTCCTCAAATACCCGCCAAGTGCCCTATCGTTTGAATATAAAGTTTGAACATTCTGATAAAGTGATTGAATTTTAGACCGGAGCACTGAATTGGTCTATGATGCTTTATAAGTATGGGGTGGGGGGCGTAACTTTGGTCAGCTATTACTTCCTAACCATGAATGAGAAAGTAAAGTGATTTCATTTCCTCAAATACCCGCCAAGTGCCCTATCGTTTGAATATAAAGTTTGAACATTCTGATAAAGAGATTGAATTTTAGACCGGAGCACTGAATTGGTCTATGATGCTTTATAAGTATGGGGTGGGGGGCGTAACTTTGGTCAGCTATTACTTCCTAACCATGAATGAGAAAGTAAAGTGATTTCATTTCCTCAAATACCCGCCAAGTGCCCTATCGTTTGAATGTAAAGTTTGAACATTCTGATAAAGAGATTGAATTTTAGACCGGAGCACTGAATTGGTCTATAATGCTTTATAAGTTTGGGGTGGGGGGGGCGTAGCTTTGGTCAGCTATTACTTCCCAACCATGAATGAGAAAGTAAAGTGATTTCATTTCCTCAAATACCCGCCAAGTGCCCTATCGTTTGAATGTAAAGTTTGAACATTCTGATAAAGAGATTGAATTTTAGACCGGAGCACTGAATTGGTCTATAATGCTTTATAAGTTTGGGGTGGGGGGCGTAACTTTGGTCAGCTATTACTCCCTAACCATGAATGAGAAATTAAAGTGATTTCATTTCCTCAAATACCCGCCAACTGCCCTATCGTTTGAATGTAAAGTTTGAACATTTTGATAAAGAGATTGAATTTTAGACCGGAGCACTGAATTGGTCTATAATGCTTTATAAGTATGGGGTGGGGGGCGTAACTTTGGTCAGCTATTACTTCCTAACCATGAATGAGAAAGTAAAGTGATTTCATTTCCTCAAATACCCGCCAAATGCCCTATCGTTTGAATGTAAAGTTTGAACATTCTGATAAAGAGATTGAATTTTAGACCGGAGCACTGAATTGGTCTATAATGCTTTATAAGTATGGGGTGGGGGGGCGTAACTTTGGTCAGCTATTACTTCCTAACCATGAATGAGAAAGTAAAGTGATTTCATTTCCTCAAATACCCGCCAAGTGCTCTATCGTTTGAATGTAAAGTTTGAACATTCTGATAAAGTGATTGAATTTTAGACCGGAGCACTGAATTGGTCTATAATGCTTTATACGTAAGGGGTGGGGGCGTAACTTTGGTCAGCTATTACTTCCTAACCATGAATGAGAAAGTAAAGTGATTTCATTTCCTCAAATACCCGCCAAGTGCCCTATCATTTGAATGTAAAGTTTGAACATTCTGATAAAGAGATTGAATTTTAGACCGGAGCACTGAATTGGTCTATAATGCTTTATAAGTATGGGGTGGGGGCGTAACTTTGGTCAGCTATTACTTCCTAACCATGAATGAGAAAGTAAAGTGATTTCATTTCCTCGAATACCCGCCAAGTGCCCTATCGTTTGAATGTAAAGTTTGAACATTCTGACAAAGAGATTGAATTTTAGACCAGAGCACTGAATTGGTCTATGATGCTTTATAAATATGGGGTGGGGGGCGTAACTTTGGTCAGCTATTACTTCCTAACCATGAATGAGAAAGTAAAGTGATTTCATTTCCTCAAATACCCGCCAAGTGCCCTATCGTTTGAATGTAAAGTTTGAACATTCTGATAAAGAGATTGAATTTTATACCGGAGCACTGAATTGGTCTATAATGCTTTATAAGTTTGGGGTGGGGGGGGCGTAGCTTTGGTCAGCTATTACTCCCTAACCATGAATGAGAAAGTAAAGTGATTTCATTTCCTCAAATACCCGCCAAGTGCCCTATCGTTTGAATGTAAAGTTTGAACATTCTGATAAAGAGATTGAATTTTAGACCGGAGCACTGAATTGGTCTATAATGCTTTATAAGTTTGGGGTGGGGGGCGTAACTTTGGTCAGCTATTACTCCCTAACCATGAATGAGAAATTAAAGTGATTTCATTTCCTCAAATACCCGCCAACTGCCCTATCGTTTGAATGTAAAGTTTGAACATTTTGATAAAGAGATTGAATTTTAGACCGGAGCACTGAATTGGTCTATAATGCTTTATAAGTATGGGGTGGGGGGCGTAACTTTGGTCAGCTATTACTTCCTAACCATGAATGAGAAAGTAAAGTGATTTCATTTCCTCAAATACCCGCCAAATGCCCTATCGTTTGAATGTAAAGTTTGAACATTCTGATAAAGAGATTGAATTTTAGACCGGGGCACTGAATTGGTCTGTAATGCTTTATAAGTATGGGGTGGGGGGCGTAACTTTGGTCAGCTATTACTCCCTAACCATGAATGAGAAAGTAAAGTGATTTCATTTCCTCAAATACCCGCCAAGTGCCCTATCGTTTGAATATAAAGTTTGAACATTCTGATAAAGAGATTGAATTTTAGACCGGAGCACTGAATTGGTCTATGATGCTTTATAAGTATGGGGTGGGGGGCGTAACTTTGGTCAGCTATTACTTCCCAACCATGAATGAGAAAGTAAAGTGATTTCATTTCCTCAAATACCCGCCCAGTGCCCTATCGTTTGAATGTAAAGTTTGAACATTCTGATAAAGAGATTGAATTTTAGACCGGAGCACTGAATTGGTCTATAATGCTTTATAAGTATGGGGTGGGGGGCGTAACTTTGGTCAGCTATTACTTCCTAACCATGAATGAGAATGTAAAGTGATTTCATGTCCTCAAATACCCGCCAAGTGCCCTATCGTTTGAATGTAAAGTTTGAACATTCTGATAAAGAGATTGAATTTTAGACCGGAGCACTGAATTGGTCTATAATACTTTATAAGTTTGGGGTGGGGGGCGTAACTTTGGTCAGCTATTACTCCCTAACAATGAATGAGAAAGTAAAATGATTTCATTTCCTCAAATACCCGCCAAGTGCCCTATGGTTTGAATGTAAAGTTTGAACATTCTGATAAAGAGATTGAATTTTAGACCGGAGCACTGAATTGGTCTATAATGCTTTATAAGTATGGGGTGGGGGGCGTAACTTTGGTCAGCTATTACTCCCTAACCATGAATGAGAAAGTAAAGTGATTTCATTTTCCAAATACCCGCCAAGTGCCCTATCGTTTGAATGTAGAGTTTGAACATTCTGATAAAGAGATTGAATTTTAGACCGGAGCACTGAATTGGTCTATAATGCTTTATAAGTTTGGGGTGGGGGGCGTAACTTTGGTCAGCTATTACTCCCTAACAATGAATGAGAAAGTAAAGTGATTTCATTTCCTCAAATACCCGCCAAGTGCCCTATCGTTTGAATGTAAAGTTTGAACATTCAAATAAAGAGATTGAATTTTAGACCGGAGCACTGAATTGGTCTATAATGCTTTATAAGTATGGGGTGGGGGGGCGTAACTTTGGTCAGCTATTACTCCCTAACAATGAATGAGAAAGTAAAGTGATTTCATGTCCTCAAATACCCGCCAAGTGCCCTATGGTTTGAATGTAAAGTTTGAACATTCTGATAAAGAGATTGAATTTTAGACCGGAGCACTGAATTGGTCTATAATGCTTTATAAGTATGGGGTGGGGGGCGTAACTTTGGTCAGCTATTACTCCCTAACCATGAATGAGAAAGTAAAGTGATTTCATTTCCTCAAATACCCGCCAAGTGCCCTATCGTTTGAATGTAAAGTTTGAACATTCTGATAAAGAGATTGAATTTTAGAGCGGAGCACTGAATTGGTCTATAATGCTTTATAAGTATGGGGTGGGGGGCGTAACTTTGGTCAGCTATTACTCCCTAACCATGAATGAGAAAGTAAAGTGATTTCATTTCCTCAAATACCCGCCAAGTGCCCTATCGTTTGAATGTAAAGTTTGAACATTCTGATAAAGAGATTGAATTTTAGACCGGAGCACTGAATTGGTCTATAATGCTTTATAAGTATGGGGTGGGGGCGTAACTTTGGTCAGCTATTACTTCCTAACCATGAATGAGAAAGTAAAGTGATTTCCTTTCCTCAAATACCCGCCAAGTGTCCTATCGTTTGAATGTAAAGTTTGAACATTCTGATAAAGAGATTGAATTTAAGACCGGAGCACTGAATTGGTCTATAATGCTTTATAAGTATGGGGTGGGGGGCGTAACTTTGGTCAGCTATTACTCCCTAACCATGAATGAGAAAGTAAAGTGATTTCATTTCCTCAAATACCCGCCAAGTGCCCTATCGTTTGAATGTAAAGTTTGAACATTCTGATAAAGAGATTGAATAGAGACAGGAGCACTGAAATGGTCTATAATGCTTTATAAGTATGGGGTGGGGGCGTAACTTTGGTCAGCTATTACTTCCTAACCATGAATGAGAAAGTAAAGTGATTTCATTTCTTCAAATACCCGCCGAGTGCCCTATCGTTTGAATGTAAAGTTTGAACATTCTGATAAAGAGATTGAATTTTAGACCGGAGCACTGAATTGGTCTATAATGCTTTATAAGTATGGGGTGGGGGGCGTAACTTTGGTCAGCTATTACTCCCTAACCATGAATGAGAAAGTAAAGTGATTTCATTTCCTCAAATACCCGCCAAGTGCCCTATCGTTTGAATATAAAGTTTGAACATTCTGATAAAGAGATTGAATTTTAGACCGGAGCACTGAATTGGTCTATGATGCTTTATAAGTATGGGGTGGGGGGCGTAACTTTGGTCAGCTATTACTTCCTAACCATGAATGAGAAAGTAAAGTGATTTCATTTCCTCAAATACCCGCCGAGTGCCCTATCGTTTGAATGTAAAGTTTGAACATTCTGATAAAGAGATTGAATTTTAGACCGGAGCACTGAATTGGTCTATAATGCTTTATAAGTATGGGGTGGGGGGCGTAACTTTGGTCAGCTATTTCTCCCTAACCATGAATGAGAATGTAAAGTGATTTCATGTCCTCAAATACCCGCCAAGTGCCCTATCGTTTGAATGTAAAGTTTGAACATTCTGATAAAGAGATTAAATTTTAGACCGGAGCACTGAATTGGTCTATAATGCTTTATAAGTATGGGGTGGGGGGCGTAACTTTGGTCAGCTATTACTCCCTAACCATGAATGAGAAAGTAAAGTGATTTCATTTCCTCAAATACCCGCCAAGTGCCCTATCGTTTGAATATAAAGTTTGAACATTCTGATAAAGAGATTGAATTTTAGACCGGAGCACTGAATTGGTCTATGATGCTTTATAAGTATGGGGTGGGGGGCGTAACTTTGGTCAGCTATTACTTCCTAACCATGAATGAGAAAGTAAAGTGATTTCATTTCCTCAAATACCCGCCAAGTGCCCTATCGTTTGAATGTAAAGTTTGAACATTCTGATAAAGAGATTGAATTTAAGAGCGGAGCACTGAATTGGTCTATAATGCTTTATAAGTATGGGGTGGGGGGCGTAACTTTGGTCAGCTATTACTCCCTAACCATGAATGAGAATGTAAAGTGATTTCATGTCCTCAAATACCCGCCAAGTGCCCTATCGTTTGAATGTAAAGTTTGAACATTCTGATAAAGAGATTGAATTTTAGACCGGAGCACTGAATTGGTCTATAATGCTTTAAAAGTATGGGGTGGGGGGCGTAACTTTGGTCAGCTATTACTCCCTAACCGTGAATGAGAAAGTAAAGTGATTTCATTTCCTCAAATACCCGCCAAGTGCCCTATCGTTTGAATGTAAAGTTTGAACATTCTGATAAAGAGATTGAATTTTAGACCGGAGCACTGAATTGGTCTATAATGCTTTATAAGTATGGGGTGGGGGGCGTAACTTTGGTCAGCTATTACTCCCTAACCGTGAATGAGAAAGTAAAGTGATTTCATTTCCTCAAATACCCGCCAAGTGCCCTATCGTTTGAATGTAAAGTTTGAACATTCTGATAAAGAGATTGAATTTAAAACCGGAGCACTGAATTGGTCTATAATGCTTTATAAGTATGGGGTGGGGGTCGTAACGTTGGTCAGCTATTACTCCCTAACCATGAATGAGAAATTAAAGTGATTTCATTTCCTCAAATACCCGCCAAGTGCCCTATCGTTTGAATGTAAAGTTTGAACATTCTGATAAAGAGATTGAATTTTAGACCGGAGCACTGAATTGGTCTATAATGCTTTATAAGTATGGGGTGGGGGCGTAACTTTGGTCAGCTATTACTTCCTAACCATGAATGAGAAAGTAAAGTGATTTCATTTCCTCGAATACCCGCCAAGTGCCCTATCGTTTGAATGTAAAGTTTGAACATTCTGACAAAGAGATTGAATTTTAGACCGGAGCACTGAATTGGTCTATGATGCTTTATAAATATGGGGTGGGGGGCGTAACTTTGGTCAGCTATTACTTCCTAACCATGAATGAGAAAGTAAAGTGACTTCATTTCCTCAAATACCCGCCAAGTGCCCTATCGTTTGAATGTAAAGTTTGAACATTCTGATAAAGAGATTGAATTTTAGACCGGAGCACTGAATTGGTCTATAATGCTTTATAAGTTTGGGGTGGGGGGGGCGTAGCTTTGGTCAGCTATTACTCCCTAACCATGAATGAGAAAGTAAAGTGATTTCATTTCCTCGAATACCCGCCAAGTGCCCTATCGTTTGAATGTAAAGTTTGAACATTCTGATAAAGAGATTGAATTTTAGACCGGAGCACTGAATTGGTCTATAATGCTTTATAAGTTTGGGGTGGGGGGCGTAACTTTGGTCAGCTATTACTCCCTAACCGTGAATGAGAAATTAAAGTGATTTCATTTCCTCAAATACCCGCCAACTGCCCTATCGTTTGAATGTAAAGTTTGAACATTTTGATAAAGAGATTGAATTTTAGACCGGAGCACTGAATTGGTCTATAATGCTTTATAAGTATGGGGTGGGGGGCGTAACTTTGGTCAGCTATTACTTCCTAACCATGAATGAGAAAGTAAAGTGATTTCATGTCCTCAAATACCCGCCAAATGCCCTATCGTTTGAATGTAAAGTTTGAACATTCTGATAAAGAGATTGAATTTTAGACCGGGGCACTGAATTGGTCTGTAATGCTTTATAAGTATGGGGTGGGGGGCGTAACTTTGGTCAGCTATTACTCCCTAACCATGAATGAGAAAGTAAAGTGATTTCATTTCCTCAAATACCCGCCAAGTGCCCTATCGTTTGAATGTAAAGTTTGAACATTCTGATAAAGAGATTGAATTTTAGACCGGAGCACTGAATTGGTCTATAATGCTTTATAAGTATGGGGTGGGGGGCGTAACTTTGGTCAGCTATTACTTCCTAACCATGAATGAGAAAGTAAAGTGATTTCATTTCCTCAAATACCCGCCAAATGCCCTATCGTTTGAATGTAAAGTTTGAACATTCTGATAAAGAGATTGAATTTTAGACCGGAGCACTGAATTGGTCTATAATGCTTTATAAGTATGGGGTGGGGGACGTAACTTTGCTCAGCTATTACTCCCTAACCATGAATGAAATCTAGCTAGAAAGTAAAGTGATTTCATTTCCTCAAATACCCGCCAAGTGCCCTATCGTTTGAATGTAGAGTTTGAACATTCTGATAAAGAGATTGAATTTTAGACCGGAGCACTGAATTGGTCTATAATGCTTTATAAGTATGGGGTGGGGGGCGTAACTTTGGTCAGCTATTACTCCCTAACCATGAATGAGAAAGTAAAGTGATTTCATATCCTCAAATACCCGCCAAGTGCCCTATCGTTTGAATGTAAAGTTTGAACATTCTGATAAAGAGATTGAATTTTAGACCGGAGCACTGAATTGGTCTATAATGCTTATAAGTATTGGGTGGGGGGTGTAACTTTGGTCAGCTATTACTCCCTAACCGTGAATGAGAAAGTAAAGTGATTTCATTTCCTCAAATACCCGCCAAGTGCCCTATCGTTTGAATGTAAAGTTTGAACATTCTGATAAAGAGATTGAATTTTAGACCGGAGCACTGAATTGGTCTATAATGCTTTATAAGTATGGGGTGGGGGGCGTAACGTTGGTCAGCTATTACTCCCTAACCATGAATGAGAAAGTAAAGTGATTTCATTTCCTCAAATACCCGCCAAGTGCCCTATCGTTTGAATGTAAAGTTTGAACATTCTGATAAAGAGATTGAATTTTTGACCGGAGCACTGAATTGGTCTATAATGCTTTATAAGTATGGGGTGGGGGCGTAACTTTGGTCAGCTATTACTTCCTAATCATGAATGAGAAAGTAAAGTGATTTCATTTCCTCAAATACCCGCCAAGTGCCCTATCGTTTGAATGTAAAGTTTGAACATTCTGATAAAGAGATTGAATTTTAGACCGGAGCACTGAATTGGTCTATAATGCTTTATAAGTATGGGGTGGGGGACGTAACTTTGCTCAGCTATTACTCCCTAACCATGAATGAAATCTAGCTAGAAAGTAAAGTGATTTCATTTCCTCAAATACCCGCCAAGTGCCCTATCGTTTGAATATAAAGTTTGAACATTCTGATAAAGAGATTGAATTTTAGACCGGAGCACTGAATTGGTCTATAATGCTTTATAAGTATGGGGTGGGGGGCGTAACTTTGGTCAGCTATTACTCCCTAACCATGAATGAGAAAGTAAAGTGATTTCATTTCCTCAAATACCCGCCAAGTGCCCTATCGTTTGAATATAAAGTTTGAACATTCTGATAAAGAGATTGAATTTTAGACCGGAGCACTGAATTGGTCTATGATGCTTTATAAGTATGGGGTGGGGGGCGTAACTTTGGTCAGCTATTACTTCCTAACCATGAATGAGAAAGTAAAGTGATTTCATTTCCTCAAATACCCGCCAAGTGCCCTATCGTTTGAATGTAAAGTTTAAACATTCTGATAAAGAGATTGAATTTTAGACCGGAGCACTGAATTGGTCTATAATGCTTTATAAGTATGGGGTGGGGGGCGTAACTTTGGTCAGCTATTACTCCCTAACCATGAATGAGAATGTAAAGTGATTTCATGTCCTCAAATACCCGCCAAGTGCCCTATCGTTTGAATGTAAAGTTTGAACATTCTGATAAAGAGATTGAATTTTAGACCGGAGCACTGAATTGGTCTATAATGCTTTATAAGTATGGGGTGGGGGGCGTAACTTTGGTCAGCTATTACTCCCTAACCGTGAATGAGAAAGTAAAGTGATTTCATTTCCTCAAATACCCGCCAAGTGCCCTATCGTTTGAATGTAAAGTTTGAACATTCTGATAAAGAGATTGAATTTTAGACCGGAGCACTGAATTGGTCTATAATGCTTTATAAGTATGGGGTGGGGGGCGTAACTTTGGTCAGCTATTACTCCCTAACCGTGAATGAGAAAGTAAAGTGATTTCATTTCCTCAAATACCCGCCAAGTGCCCTATCGTTTGAATGTAAAGTTTGAACATTCTGATAAAGAGATTGAATTTAAGACCGGAGCACTGAATTGGTCTATAATGCTTTATAAGTATGGGGTGGGGGGCGTAACGTTGGTCAGCTATTACTCCCTAACCATGAATGAGAAATTAAAGTGATTTCATTTCCTCAAATACCCGCCAAGTGCCCTATCGTTTGAATGTAAAGTTTGAACATTCTGATAAAGAGATTGAATTTTAGACCGGAGCACTGAATTGGTCTATAATGCTTTATAAGTATGGGGTGGGGGCGTAACTTTGGTCAGCTATTACTTCCTAACCATGAATGAGAAAGTAAAGTGATTTCATTTCCTCGAATACCCGCCAAGTGCCCTATCGTTTGAATGTAAAGTTTGAACATTCTGACAAAGAGATTGAATTTTAGACCGGAGCACTGAATTGGTCTATGATGCTTTATAAATATGGGGTGGGGGGCGTAACTTTGGTCAGCTATTACTTCCTAACCATGAATGAGAAAGTAAAGTGATTTCATTTCCTCAAATACCCGCCAAGTGCCCTATCGTTTGAATGTAAAGTTTGAACATTCTGATAAAGAGATTGAATTTTAGACCGGAGCACTGAATTGGTCTATAATGCTTTATAAGTTTGGGGTGGGGGGGGCGTAGCTTTGGTCAGCTATTACTCCCTAACCATGAATGAGAAAGTAAAGTGATTTCATTTCCTCGAATACCCGCCAAGTGCCCTATCGTTTGAATGTAAAGTTTGAACATTCTGATAAAGAGATTGAATTTTAGACCGGAGCACTGAATTGGTCTATGATGCTTTATAAGTATGGGGTGGGGGGCGTAACTTTGGTCAGCTATTACTTCCTAACCATGAATGAGAAAGTAAAGTGATTTCATTTCCTCAAATACCCGCCAAGTGCCCTATCGTTTGAATGTAAAGTTTGAACATTCTGATAAAGAGATTGAATTTTAGACCGGAGCACTGAATTGGTCTATAATGCTTTATAAGTATGGGGTGGGGGGCGTAACTTTGGTCAGCTGTTACTCCCTAACCATGAATGAGAATGTAAAGTGATTTCATGTCCTCAAATACCCGCCAAGTGCCCTATCGTTTGAATGTAAAGTTTGAACATTCTGATAAAGAGATTGAATTTTAGACCGGAGCACTGAATTGGTCTATAATGCTTTATAAGTATGGGGTGGGGGGCGTAACGTTGGTCAGCTATTACTCCCTAACCATGAATGAGAAATTAAAGTGATTTCATTTCCTCAAATACCCGCCAAGTGCCCTATCGTTTGAATGTAAAGTTTGAACATTCTGATAAAGAGATTGAATTTTAGACCGGAGCACTGAATTGGTCTATAATGCTTTATAAGTATGGGGTGGGGGCGTAACTTTGGTCAGCTATTACTTCCTAACCATGAATGAGAAAGTAAAGTGATTTCATTTCCTCGAATACCCGCCAAGTGCCCTATCGTTTGAATGTAAAGTTTGAACATTCTGACAAAGAGATTGAATTTTAGACCGGAGCACTGAATTGGTCTATGATGCTTTATAAATATGGGGTGGGGGGCGTAACTTTGGTCAGCTATTACTTCCTAACCATGAATGAGAAAGTAAAGTGATTTCATTTCCTCAAATACCCGCCAAGTGCCCTATCGTTTGAATGTAAAGTTTGAACATTCTGATAAAGAGATTGAATTTTAGACCGGAGCACTGAATTGGTCTATAATGCTTTATAAGTTTGGGGTGGGGGGGGCGTAGCTTTGGTCAGCTATTACTCCCTAACCATGAATGAGAAAGTAAAGTGATTTCATTTCCTCGAATACCCGCCAAGTGCCCTATCGTTTGAATGTAAAGTTTGAACATTCTGATAAAGAGATTGAATTTTAGACCGGAGCACTGAATTGGTCTATAATGCTTTATAAGTTTGGGGTGGGGGGCGTAACTTTGGTCAGCTATTACTCCCTAACCATGAATGAGAAATTAAAGTGATTTCATTTCCTCAAATACCCGCCAACTGCCCTATCGTTTGAATGTAAAGTTTGAACATTTTGATAAAGAGATTGAATTTTAGACCGGAGCACTGAATTGGTCTATAATGCTTTATAAGTATGGGGTGGGGGGCGTAACTTTGGTCAGCTATTACTTCCTAACCATGAATGAGAAAGTAAAGTGATTTCATTTCCTCAAATACCCGCCAAATGCCCTATCGTTTGAATGTAAAGTTTGAACATTCTGATAAAGAGATTGAATTTTAGACCGGGGCACTGAATTGGTCTGTAATGCTTTATAAGTATGGGGTGGGGGGCGTAACTTTGGTCAGCTATTACTCCCTAACCATGAATGAGAAAGTAAAGTGATTTCATTTCCTCAAATACCCGCCAAGTGCCCTATCGTTTGAATGTAAAGTTTGAACATTCTGATAAAGAGATTGAATTTTAGACCGGAGCACTGAATTGGTCTATAATGCTTTATAAGTATGGGGTGGGGGGCGTAACTTTGGTCAGCTATTACTTCCTAACCATGAATGAGAAAGTAAAGTGATTTCATTTCCTCGAATACCCGCCAAGTGCCCTATCGTTTGAATGTAAAGTTTGAACATTCTGATAAAGAGATTGAATTTTAGACCGGAGCACTGAATTGGTCTATAATGCTTTATAAGTATGGGGTGGGGGTTGTAACTTTGGTCAGCTATTACTCCCTAACCATGAATGAGAAAGTAAAGTGATTTCATTTCCTCAAATACCCGCCAAGTGCCCTATCGTTTGAATGTAAAGTTTGAACATTCTGATAAAGAGATTGAATTTTAGACCGGAGCACTGAATTGGTCTATAATGCTTTATAAGTATGGGGTGGGGGGCGTAACTTTGGTCAGCTATTACTGCCTAACCATGAATGAGAAAGTAAAGTGATTTCATTTCCTCAAATACCCGCCAAGTGCCCTATCGTTTGAATGTAAAGTTTGAACATTCTGATAAAGAGATTGAATTTTAGACCGGAGCACTGAATTGGTCTATAATGCTTTATAAGTATGGGGTTGGGGGCGTAACTTTGGTCAGCTATTACTCATTAACCGTGAATGAGAAAGTAAAGTGATTTCATTTCCTCAAATACCCGCCAAGTGCCCTATCGTTTGAATGTAAAGTTTGAACATTCTGATAAAGAGATTGAATTTTAGACCGGAGCACTGAATTGGTCTATAATGCTTTATAAGTATGGGGTGGGGGGCGTAACTTTGGTCAGCTATTACTCCCTAACCATGAATGAGAAAGTAAAGTGATTTCATTTCCTCAAATACCCGCCAAGTGCCCTATCGTTTGAATGTAAAGTTTGAACATTCTGATAAAGAGATTGAATTTTTGACCGGAGCACTGAATTGGTCTATAATGCTTTATAAGTATGGGGTGGGGGCGTAACTTTGGTCAGCTATTACTTCCTAATCATGAATGAGAAAGTAAAGTGATTTCATTTCCTCAAATACCCGCCAAATGCCCTATCGTTTGAATGTAAAGTTTGAACATTCTGATAAAGAGATTGAATTTTAGACCGGAGCACTGAATTGGTCTATAATGCTTTATAAGTATGGGGTGGGGGACGTAACTTTGCTCAGCTATTACTCCCTAACCATGAATGAAATCTAGCTAGAAAGTAAAGTGATTTCATTTCCTCAAATACCCGCCAAGTGCCCTATCGTTTGAATGTAGAGTTTGAACATTCTGATAAAGAGATTGAATTTTAGACCGGAGCACTGAATTGGTCTATAATGCTTTATAAGTATGGGGTGGGGGGCGTAACTTTGGTCAGCTATTACTCCCTAACCATGAATGAGAAAGTAAAGTGATTTCATTTCCTCAAATACCCGCCAAGTGCCCTATCGTTTGAATGTAAAGTTTGAACATTCTGATAAAGAGATTGAATTTTAGACCGGAGCACTGAATTGGTCTATAATGCTTTATAAGTATGGGGTGGGGGGCGTAACGTTGGTCAGCTATTACTCCCTAACCATGAATGAGAAAGTAAAGTGATTTCATTTCCTCAAATACCCGCCAAGTGCCCTATCGTTTGAATGTAAAGTTTGAACATTCTGATAAAGAGATTGAATTTTAGACCGGAGCACTGAATTGGTCTATAATGCTTTATAAGTATGGGGTGGGGGACGTAACTTTGGTCAGCTATTACTTCCTAACCATGAATGAAATCTAGCTAGAAAGTAAAGTGATTTCATTTCCTCAAATACCCGCCAAGTGCCCTATCGTTTGAATGTAAAGTTTGAACATTCTGATAAAGAGATTGAATTTTAGACCGGAGCACTGAATTGGTCTATAATGCTTTATAAGTATGGGGTGGGGGGGTAACTTTGGTCAGCTATTACTCCCTAACCATGAATGAGAAAGTAAAGTGATTTCATTTCCTCAAATACCCGCCAAGTGCCCCATCGTTTGAATGTAAAGTTTGAACATTCTGATAAAGAGATTGAATTTTAGACCGGAGCACTGAATTGGTCTATAATGCTTATAAGTATTGGGTGGGGGGTGTAACTTTGGTCAGCTATTACTCCCTAACCGTGAATGAGAAAGTAAAGTGATTTCATTTCCTCAAATACCCGCCAAGTGCCCTATCGTTTGAATGTAAAGTTTGAACATTCTGATAAAGAGATTGAATTTTAGACCGGAGCACTGAATTGGTCTATAATGCTTTATAAGTATGGGGTGGGGGGCGTAACGTTGGTCAGCTATTACTCCCTAACCATGAATGAGAAAGTAAAGTGATTTCATTTCCTCAAATACCCGCCAAGTGCCCTATCGTTTGAATGTAAAGTTTGAACATTCTGATAAAGAGATTGAATTTTTGACCGGAGCACTGAATTGGTCTATAATGCTTTATAAGTATGGGGTGGGGGCGTAACTTTGGTCAGCTATTACTTCCTAATCATGAATGAGAAAGTAAAGTGATTTCATTTCCTCAAATACCCGCCAAGTGCCCTATCGTTTGAATGTAAAGTTTGAACATTCTGATAAAGAGATTGAATTTTAGACCGGAGCACTGAATTGGTCTATAATGCTTTATAAGTATGGGGTGGGGGACGTAACTTTGGTCAGCTATTACTCCCTAACCATGAATGAAATCTAGCTAGAAAGTAAAGTGATTTCATTTCCTCAAATACCCGCCAAGTGCCCTATCGTTTGAATATAAAGTTTGAACATTCTGATAAAGAGATTGAATTTTTGACCGGAGCACTGAATTGGTCTATAATGCTTTATAAGTATGGGGTGGGGGGCGTAACTTTGGTCAGCTATTACTCCCTAACCATGAATGAGAAAGTAAAGTGATTTCATTTCCTCAAATACCCGCCAAGTGCCCTATCGTTTGAATGTAAAGTTTGAACATTCTGATAAAGAGATTGAATTTTAGACCGGAGCACTGAATTGGTCTATAATGCTTATAAGTATTGGGTGGGGGGTGTAACTTTGGTCAGCTATTACTCCCTAACCGTGAATGAGAAAGTAAAGTGATTTCATTTCCTCAAATACCCGCCAAGTGCCCTATCGTTTGAATGTAAAGTTTGAACATTCTGATAAAGAGATTGAATTTTAGACCGGAGCACTGAATTGGTCTATAATGCTTTATAAGTATGGGGTGGGGGGCGTAACGTTGGTCAGCTATTACTCCCTAACCATGAATGAGAAAGTAAAGTGATTTCATTTCCTCAAATACCCGCCAAGTGCCCTATCGTTTGAATGTAAAGTTTGAACATTCTGATAAAGAGATTGAATTTTAGACCGGAGCACTGAATTTGTCTATAATGCTTTATAAGTATGGGGTGGGGGGCGTAACTTTGGTCAGCTATTACTCCCTAACCATGAATGAGAAAGTAAAGTGATTTCATTTCCTCAAATACCCGCCAAGTGCCCTATCGTTTGAATGTAAAGTTTGAACATTCTGATAAAGAGATTGAATTTTAGACCGGAGCACTGAATTGGTCTATAATGCTTTATACGTAAGGGGTGGGGGCGTAACTTTGGTCAGCTATTACTTCCTAACCATGAATGAGAAAGTAAAGTGATTTCATTTCCTCAAATACCCGCCAAGTGCCCTATCGTTTGAATGTAAAGTTTGAACATTCTGATAAAGAGATTGAATTTAAGACCGGAGCACTGAATTGGTCTATAATGCTTTATAAGTATGGGGTGGGGGGCGTAACTTTGGTCAGCTATTACTGCCTAACCATGAATGAGAAAGTAAAGTGATTTCATTTCCTCAAATACCCGCCAAGTGCCCTATCGTTTGAATGTAAAGTTTGAACATTCTGATAAAGAGATTGAATTTTAGACCGGAGCACTGAATTGGTCTATAATGCTTTATAAGTATGGGGTTGGGGGCGTAACTTTGGTCAGCTATTACTCCCTAACCGTGAATGAGAAAGTAAAGTGATTTCATTTCCTCAAATACCCGCCAAGTGCCCTATCGTTTGAATGTAAAGTTTGAACATTCTGATAAAGAGATTGAATTTTTGACCGGAGCACTGAATTGGTCTATAATGCTTTATAAGTATGGGGTGGGGGGCGTAACTTTGGTCAGCTATTACTTCCTAATCATGAATGAGAAAGTAAAGTGATTTCATTTCCTCAAATACCCGCCAAGTGCCCTATCGTTTGAATGTAAAGTTTGAACATTCTGATAAAGAGATTGAATTTTAGACCGGAGCACTGAATTGGTCTATAATGCTTTATAAGTATGGGGTGGGGGGCGTAACTTTGGTCAGCTATTACTCCCTAATCATGAATGAGAAAGTAAAGTGATTTCATTTCCTCAAATACCCGCCAAGTGCCCTATCGTTTGAATGTAAAGTTTGAACATTCTGATAAAGAGATTGAATTTTTGACCGGAGCACTGAATTGGTCTATAATGCTTTATAAGTATGGGGTGGGGGCGTAACTTTGGTCAGCTATTACTTCCTAATCATGAATGAGAAAGTAAAGTGACTTCATTTCCTCAAATACCCGCCAAATGCCCTATCGTTTGAATGTAAAGTTTGAACATTCTGATAAAGAGATTGAATTTTAGACCGGAGCACTGAATTGGTCTATAATGCTTTATAAGTATGGGGTGGGGGACGTAACTTTGCTCAGCTATTACTCCCTAACCATGAATGAAATCTAGCTAGAAAGTAAAGTGATTTCATTTCCTCAAATACCCGCCAAGTGCCCTATCGTTTGAATGTAGAGTTTGAACATTCTGATAAAGAGATTGAATTTTAGACCGGAGCACTGAATTGGTCTATAATGCTTTATAAGTATGGGGTGGGGGGCGTAACTTTGGTCAGCTATTACTCCCTAACCATGAATGAGAAAGTAAAGTGATTTCATTTCCTCAAATACCCGCCAAGTGCCCTATCGTTTGAATGTAAAGTTTGAACATTCTGATAAAGAGATTGAATTTTAGACCGGAGCACTGAATTGGTCTATAATGCTTATAAGTATTGGGTGGGGGGTGTAACTTTGGTCAGCTATTACTCCCTAACCGTGAATGAGAAAGTAAAGTGATTTCATTTCCTCAAATACCCGCCAAGTGCCCTATCGTTTGAATGTAAAGTTTGAACATTCTGATAAAGAGATTGAATTTTAGACCGGAGCACTGAATTGGTCTATAATGCTTTATAAGTATGGGGTGGGGGGCGTAACGTTGGTCAGCTATTACTCCCTAACCATGAATGAGAAAGTAAAGTGATTTCATTTCCTCAAATACCCGCCAAGTGCCCTATCGTTTGAATGTAAAGTTTGAACATTCTGATAAAGAGATTGAATTTTTGACCGGAGCACTGAATTGGTCTATAATGCTTTATAAGTATGGGGTGGGGGCGTAACTTTGGTCAGCTATTACTTCCTAATCATGAATGAGAAAGTAAAGTGATTTCATTTCCTCAAATACCCGCCAAGTGCCCTATCGTTTGAATGTAAAGTTTGAACATTCTGATAAAGAGATTGAATTTTAGACCGGAGCACTGAATTGGTCTATAATGCTTTATAAGTATGGGGTGGGGGACGTAACTTTGGTCAGCTATTACTCCCTAACCATGAATGAAATCTAGCTAGAAAGTAAAGTGATTTCATTTCCTCAAATACCCGCCAAGTGCCCTATCGTTTGAATATAAAGTTTGAACATTCTGATAAAGAGATTGAATTTTTGACCGGAGCACTGAATTGGTCTATAATGCTTTATAAGTATGGGGTGGGGGGCGTAACTTTGGTCAGCTATTACTCCCTAACCATGAATGAGAAAGTAAAGTGATTTCATTTCCTCAAATACCCGCCAAATGCCCTATCGTTTGAATGTAAAGTTTGAACATTCTGATAAAGAGATTGAATTTTAGACCGGAGCACTGAATTGGTCTATAATGCTTATAAGTATTGGGTGGGGGGTGTAACTTTGGTCAGCTATTACTCCCTAACCGTGAATGAGAAAGTAAAGTGATTTCATTTCCTCAAATACCCGCCAAGTGCCCTATCGTTTGAATGTAAAGTTTGAACATTCTGATAAAGAGATTGAATTTTAGACCGGAGCACTGAATTGGTCTATAATGCTTTATAAGTATGGGGTGGGGGGCGTAACGTTGGTCAGCTATTACTCCCTAACCATGAATGAGAAAGTAAAGTGATTTCATTTCCTCAAATACCCGCCAAGTGCCCTATCGTTTGAATGTAAAGTTTGAACATTCTGATAAAGAGATTGAATTTTAGACCGGAGCACTGAATTGGTCTATAATGCTTTATAAGTATGGGGTGGGGGGCGTAACTTTGGTCAGCTATTACTCCCTAACCATGAATGAGAAAGTAAAGTGATTTCATTTCCTCAAATACCCGCCAAGTGCTCTATCGTTTGAATGTAAAGTTTGAACATTCTGATAAAGTGATTGAATTTTAGACCGGAGCACTGAATTGGTCTATAATGCTTTATACGTAAGGGGTGGGGGCGTAACTTTGGTCAGCTATTACTTCCTAACCATGAATGAGAAAGTAAAGTGATTTCATTTCCTCAAATACCCGCCAAGTGCCCTATCGTTTGAATGTAAAGTTTGAACATTCTGATAAAGAGATTGAATTTTTGACCGGAGCACTGAATTGGTCTATAATGCTTTATAAGTATGGGGTGGGGGGCGTAACTTTGGTCAGCTATTACTGCCTAACCATGAATGAGAAAGTAAAGTGATTTCATTTCCTCAAATACCCGCCAAGTGCCCTATCGTTTGAATGTAAAGTTTGAACATTCTGATAAAGAGATTGAATTTTAGACCGGAGCACTGAATTGGTCTATAATGCTTTATAAGTATGGGGTTGGGGGCGTAACTTTGGTCAGCTATTACTACCTAACCGTGAATGAGAAAGTAAAGTGATTTCATTTCCTCAAATACCCGCCAAGTGCCCTATCGTTTGAATGTAAAGTTTGAACATTCTGATAAAGAGATTGAATTTTTGACCGGAGCACTGAATTGGTCTATAATGCTTTATAAGTATGGGGTGGGGGCGTAACTTTGGTCAGCTATTACTTCCTAATCATGAATGAAAAAGTAAAGTGATTTCATTTCCTCAAATACCCGCCAAGTGCCCTATCGTTTGAATGTAAAGTTTGAACATTCTGATAAAGAGATTGAATTTTTGACCGGAGCACTGAATTGGTCTATAATGCTTTATAAGTATGGGGTGGGGGCGTAACTTTGGTCAGCTATTACTTCCTAATCATGAATGAGAAAGTAAAGTGATTTCATTTCCTCAAATACCCGCCAAGTGCCCTATCGTTTGAATGTAAAGTTTGAACATTCTGATAAAGAGATTGAATTTTAGACCGGAGCACTGAATTGGTCTATAATGCTTTATAAGTATGGGGTGGGGGACGTAACTTTGGTCAGCTATTACTTCCTAACCATGAATGAAATCTAGCTAGAAAGTAATGTGATTTCATTTCCTCAAATACCCGCCAAGTGCCCTATCGTTTGAATGTAAAGTTTGAACATTCTGATAAAGAGATTGAATTTTAGACCGGAGCACTGAATTGGTCTATAATGCTTTATAAGTATGGGGTGGGGGCGTAACTTTGGTCAGCTATTACTCCCTAACCATGAATGAGAAAGTAAAGTGATTTCATTTCCTCAAATACCCGCCAAGTGCCCCATCGTTTGAATGTAAAGTTTGAACATTCTGATAAAGAGATTGAATTTTAGACCGGAGCACTGAATTGGTCTATAATGCTTATAAGTATTGGGTGGGGGGTGTAACTTTGGTCAGCTATTACTCCCTAACCGTGAATGAGAAAGTAAAGTGATTTCATTTCCTCAAATACCCGCCAAGTGCCCTATCGTTTGAATGTAAAGTTTGAACATTCTGATAAAGAGATTGAATTTTAGACCGGAGCACTGAATTGGTCTATAATGCTTTATAAGTATGGGGTGGGGGGCGTAACGTTGGTCAGCTATTACTCCCTAACCATGAATGAGAAAGTAAAGTGATTTCATTTCCTCAAATACCCGCCAAGTGCCCTATCGTTTGAATGTAAAGTTTGAACATTCTGATAAAGAGATTGAATTTTTGACCGGAGCACTGAATTGGTCTATAATGCTTTATAAGTATGGGGTGGGGGCGTAACTTTGGTCAGCTATTACTTCCTAATCATGAATGAGAAAGTAAAGTGATTTCATTTCCTCAAATACCCGCCAAGTGCCCTATCGTTTGAATGTAAAGTTTGAACATTCTGATAAAGAGATTGAATTTTAGACCGGAGCACTGAATTGGTCTATAATGCTTTATAAGTATGGGGTGGGGGACGTAACTTTGCTCAGCTATTACTCCCTAACCATGAATGAAATCTAGCTAGAAAGTAAATTTGATTTCATTTCCTCAAATACCCGCCAAGTGCCCTATCGTTTGAATGTAAAGTTTGAACATTCTGATAAAGAGATTGAATTTTAGACCGGAGCACTGAATTGGTCTATAATGCTTTATAAGTATGGGGTGGGGGGCGTAACTTTGGTCAGCTATTACTCCCTAACCATGAATGAGAAAGTAAAGTGATGTCATTTCCTCAAATACCCACCAGGTGCCCTATCGTTTGAATGTAAAGTTTGAACATTCTGATAAAGAGATTGAATTTTAGACCGGAGCACTGAATTGGTCTATAATGCTTTATAAGTATGGGGTGGGGGGCGTAACTTTGGTCAGCTATTACTCCCTAACCATGAATGAGAAAGTAAAGTGATTTCATTTCCTCAAATACCCGCCAAGTGTCCTATCGTTTGAATGTAAAGTTTGAACATTCTGATAAAGAGATTGAATTTTAGACCGGAGCACTGAATTGGTCTATAATGCTTTATAAGTATTGGGTGGGGGCGTAACTTTGGTCAGCTAATACTCCCTATCCATGAATGAGAAAGTAAAGTGATTTCATTTCCTCAAATACCCGCCAAGTGCCCTATCGTTTGAATGTAAAGTTTGAACATTCTGATAAAGAGATTGAATTTTAGACCGGAGCACTGAATTGGTCTATAATGCTTATAAGTATTGGGTGGGGGGTGTAACTTTGGTCAGCTATTACTCCCTAACCGTGAATGAGAAAGTAAAGTGATTTCATTTCCTCAAATACCCGCCAAGTGCCCTATCGTTTGAATGTAAAGTTTGAACATTCTGATAAAGAGATTGAATTTTAGACCGGAGCACTGAATTGGTCTATAATGCTTTATAAGTATGGGGTGGGGGCGTAACTTTGGTCAGCTATTACTCCCTAACCATGAATTTAAATAGGCTGGTCCAGGTAGTCGACACACCAAACAGAGGGCAGTCTATACTGGATGTGATCATAACCGACCTATAACGTTTTTACCAGAAACCCGAAGTGATAAGCTAACTTGGGCTAAGTGACCACAACATGGTCCTATGAAAAACGAACATCCGGAAATCTCTTAACAGAACCAAAATCAAAACAGTGCGCCCCATGCGAGACTCCGACATTCGCGCATTTGGTCAATGGGTCTGCTCCCATGAATGGCAGGAAGTCCACGGTGAACAAACGTGTGAGAACAAGACAGCCAAGTTCTACGAGTCACTCCAAAATGCCATCGAAACGCACTTCCCCATCGGACGAGTTAAGATGCATCCAACTGACAAACGATGGGTAACACCTGAACTCAAGTCACTCATTCTAAAACGTCAAGACGCTTTCTCGCAAGGGAAAATGTACCTCTGGAAACAGCTCAGAAATAAGATCAACGGAGAAGTCAAGAGAGCAAGGAAGAGACACTACTGTGACCGAGTTGAGAAACTTAACACAAGAGTGGAAGGATGCTTTCGTCGTACCCTTACCGAAATCTCAACCTCCGTCGGTGGAAAAACTACGCCCGGTGTCCCTTACATCCCAGCTGGCGAAGGTGGCCGAGTCGTTTGTGTGCAGGTGGTTGCTGCAGGACATAAGGCCCTCACTTGACCCCCAGCAATTCGGGGGTCTTAAGGGACGCTCCACCACTCACTACCTTGTCAGCCTGGTTGACCATCTAAGTAAGGCATCTGACAAGCCCGGTAATATCTCAACCCTAGTGATGACTGACTTTTCCAAAGCCTTTGATCGTATTGACCACACCACTGCCATATGTAAGCTGTTTAAACTTGGAGCAAGATCATCCATTATCCCGTGGATCTGCGACTTTCTGTCTACACGCCGCCAACGCGTTCGATACAGCGGTGAGCTTTCTGATTGGGAGACACTGACATGTTCCGTCCCTCAAGGTACACTGCTTGGTCCAGTTATTTTCCTTGCAGTCTTTGACGATGCAGTTAGAGAAATCCCCCCCAGTGTGCTAGAATGGAAATTTGTGGACGACCTGTCAATGGCCGAATCGAGACACTATCAACAACCATCTATCATGCAAGAGGAGCTGGACAATTTCAACCACTGGTCAGAACAGAACCACATGCTCTTGAACGCCGACAAATGCAAAGTCATGACCATCTGCTTCATGATGCGTCCACCCCCACCGCTGCCTCTTACCATTAATGGGAAAGAACTGGAGAACGTGGCAGTCGCACGTCTGCTTGGGTTATTGATGCAGGCTGATCTGAAGTGGGAGGCCAACGTGTCACAAATGCTTTCAAAAGCCAACAGCCGTCTGTTTCTGTTAAGACGCCTAGGAACGTTCCATCTGTCAGCTCTAGACTTACTTAAGGTCTATACCTCATTTGTACGACCTGTGGTGGAATATTGTGTCCCTGTGTGGAACGCCGGACTTACACGCATGCATCCAGGTTGGAGCGTGTGCAGAAGAGGGCGCTGCGCACAATTTTGAGAGGACAATACACCACCTATGACTCAGCCCTGCAGCTAACAGGTCTTGAGACACTGAACGACCGTCGAGTGGACCTATGCCGAAAATTTGCGAACAAACTTAACCCCGAACTCCTTCCACCTACAGTGGGGGAACTACATGGCAGAAACACTAGAAACTGCGGGAAACTCAGAAACATCAAGTGCAGAACTAACCGCTACAAGAACTCCCCAGTACCCTATCTAGTCCACTTACTCAACAATTAATCACAATGGGATACAGAATAGTTTGCTTCATTACCTTTTAAGAATCTTGTTATGTCACCGAGTTGTAGATAAATTTGATTCGTTTTAACCGTTATGGATATTTTGATAATGTATGTCAAGACGTTTTAAGTATTTTCCTTGTGTTTTTAAGATGTGATATATGATTGTACAGTGTACGTAATTCAGCTTTTAGCTGCCATGTACACTTTTTCCTAATAAACCATTCATTCATTCATTCATATGCAAAGGTTAGACGTGACATGTTCGGTGTAATATAACCAGCTGCTGCTGCTCCGCGTGCCTGCGACGCTGGTGTGGTACGCCGAATGGCGGTTATACCGGCTATATAGATACATATACAGAAACGGCTATATAGATACAGATACAGAAACCTTGTTTTTCCACTTTCCAGCCTTCGCGCGATCGTCGATCTCCGATGTTCATATTTCTTCTTTTCACGATTTCAGCATACAGTTGTTTAACAGGACTGTACTTGTCTGCTGATTTCTTTACGTAAAAAAAAGTCCCTACGGAATAGCATACAGATGCCGAAATGCGACATTTTTTTTTCTTTACAAGCGTTATTGTACGATAAGTTGTAGCCTGGAAACCATACCATCGGGGGCTCCCCCGATATCTCTACGGCGCTGGGAGGGATACCCACCCGCCCAGACAGCTTAGCCCGCTGGGGGTGTGGGTTTACGGCCTTGGATTAAATGCGAAACTACGGTGGCTGCGAAACTCTATATGGCAGCTTAGAAGACAATCATGTACAGTAACGGGTCAATATAGCAGACTGGGCCCGGTAAAACACACCTAAGCCGACCCGTAGAGACTGGTAACCAGGCTGGATAGGTTGACGCCCTCCGATGAATTTTGCTAGCCTTCCTTTGCGGGAATTCTGGCTGCACAGGCGTTTGAATGGTCTTCAATGATTTCCGCGGAGAGCGTTGCTAGCTTCGTGATTATCAACATATCGGTGATTTTGCTGGAGAAATCCTAATGGCCTACACACGCCGTGACATGATAGCATTGTGGTTTAGGGTTGTTGACTCCAGTCCGGAGGTACTGAGTTCGGATCCCTGACAGGTCTCGATGTCGTGCTCTTCTTGGGAAGGCAATTTACACCTACTTGGATAATTCCGATGTGAGTGGATCAAAGAATTTGCCCGGATATTCCGCTTGTATTCTCCAGTGCAAACCTGGTATGTTATGGCATGAAGTGATTTATCGGGTACGCAATACAAACGAAGAACAACAAAAAAAACAACACCATATCGTTATGTGGTATGACCGAGCGGTCAACGCCCTCTGACTCACTTCCTGGCGTGAAACCAGCCGACAACATAGGGTGGAGGTATGACCGAAAGGTCGACGAACTCTGTCCAGTTTCCCAGTTAAGGCCACAGCAAGTAAATTTCATGGATGACATGAGCGCGCGCATTGATGTTCGTTCGATTTTGAAAAAAAAACAACAAAAAAAACAAGATTTTTCTTACCCTTCGGCAATGGTCAATATACCGAAAATGGGGCGTTTGTCGGTTCCATCGTGAAAACGTTCTAGATGCCCTAAAAAGGCATTTGAACATGTAAGAATGGTGAAAAATCCTATCAAATGTGTTGCACAATTATTGTGTATGCAAGAGGCACTAAGATAGCTACTCATGAACAACTTACAAGAGGACACAGTGCAGCCCCCATACCAAATTTGTAGTTGGAATCAGTCTGTAAATGCTGTGCCATTATTATCAACACTGAACGTGTAATCCGCTGTGTTATTTTTAGCGAAGTGAACTACTAACAAATCCGATAACAGGGTCAGATAAGTAACTAATGTCATGCGGTTCAGGTAGACCATAATTGTCTAGCTGTCTGTCTGTTAAAGACAGAATAATAAAAAGACGGAGGATTTCTGAGGCACGGCAATTCAGTCAGCCAGCCAGGATCGGCAGCAATGACGGAGAGAACTTCAGTTAACTCAGACAAAGTGAACAGAGCCAGCATTATTTGGTCAGTCAGTCTACCGCATGGCTCAGGAGACTCCAGTGTCCAGTGCATGGGAAATTAGAACCTTGTCTCTGCATTCTTGATGTGCTACACAAACCAAGACCTAAATTAGGAATGATTTTAATGTTGACGTCAGTGTTAGTTAATGTTTTACTAAAGGCAGGGGACAAAAGACTTGTTGGTTGTAATACCATGCATGTTTTATCGCTTTAATTCTTCTAACATGCTTTATGAGATTCAAGTTTTAAAATGTGGATATCTTGTGTGTTTTTTTCACCCGCTTTGTTTTGTTTTTTGCCCGCGCTCACTATATTTTGAGTCTGCAGAGGATGTCATCATTACTCACATGGGTACCTACTGGCTGAAATAATACAACCTGGTGAATTATCTTATTACCTGGATGTCTAATCTTCATAAACGTATGACGGAAAGTTTAGTTGAAATGTTAGTTTTTATGTATGGCTAAATGTTTACCGCTAGATGCACATATACACTAGTACCAGACATCTACACTATAAATAGACAATAGGGATGGGCGGCATGAATGGTCACTATGACAACCGGGACAGCACAAAAGAAATGACGCAAGTAGCACGTGCATACAGGTGTGGTATTGTCGGAAAACCCACAAATGGCTTAGAGCACCACAGATAATTGATATCACCGACGAAATGGTCATAAGGAATTTTAGTTACTAGTATTCTTCTGATGAAACGTTAAGCAAGCTTGTCCACAGAAAAAAATGGATTGTGTTCTAATTTTTGTTTATCTAGAACGACCATGTGTGTTTCTTATTTATATATTGAACTTGAGTGCTATTGTACTTTTAATAACGACGTGACAATACTTTTATTTCTTAGTGTGTGTGCGTGTAAAATATGTGCGTGTATATCATCGAAAGAGCTTAGCTCCTACCCATACGTACTTAACATGATGACAGAAAAAACGGAAATGGTTTACAATATAGCAATTGTCTTGATTGCATATTCCTGCCAAGAAGGGCTGAATGCACAAGTGACCACACGTTGTCTATAAGAAGCATAATGCAAAACATGAATTGATAAGATGCTACATTCTAAGTTAACATTGAAGAACTAAAAACAGACAAACGGTGAACTATTGCTAAACTAATAATG
Source organism: Branchiostoma lanceolatum (assembly GCF_035083965.1). NCBI lineage: Eukaryota > Metazoa > Chordata > Leptocardii > Amphioxiformes > Branchiostomatidae > Branchiostoma > Branchiostoma lanceolatum. The sequence continues at coordinate 27,539,741 of NC_089724.1, forward strand.
ATCACGCAGTAGTTTCTTCTCTCTTCTTGAAACATTTGGAAACGTGACTACATACTTTGTCTATAATATATAATATAACGAAGTTATTTCTATACTGAGTACGAACAGTCGATGCCATTAAAAATTAATGTGTCTGACCTTGAACCAGTTACACTCATGACTCCTGCATATTTCTATACAGAATCTAGGGGGCGCTTTTGTACGTGCTGTGATAGTGAAACTCTGATGACGTCAGTATTTCTAGCCTCCGTAGCTGAATTTGAGGGGCAGTAGAAATAGATTAATAGTGTCAAGTTGTCACAGAGCTTTTTATCTGTTATTAGAAAGGCCGAATACCAGCCGGGCACATATAGATAACACATATAAAAGTGGAGCTGAATAACAAGACAGCTTAAAGTGAAGTTGAAAACGGTATCGGTATCATAGATTCTCCGTCCGTGTCAGCGTCGCCATGCGGGAGACACATGAGTTGCAAACGAAACGTTTACTCATACACAAAGTGAAGTGTTCTGTCCACTCGTGATACTTAATTTCCGCGGGGTGTGTGCTCATCAAAGTAAACCGTCACCTGTGATATTGTCGTTTGTTGTACGATGAGCCGCTGCTTATTGATTACACAACACCCTCAGGAACTCTGTTGTGCAGCCCGGGACTGACGAAGTTTGCCAAACACTGCCACAAGGCGCCTTAAAGGCATCCAGAGCATTTTATGAGGCTTGAAACTTGAATAAAAAAAACCCCTCCAATTTCTAGTCATTCTTACACAAAGTAAGTTTTAATAACACTATACCGTTACATATATATATAGACATTAAAGGAGCAAAGATACGATGTCGTTGTGTGGTGAAAACTGATAGAAAATCTAAGCCCTAATAGACTGATCCTGACTGTCCATTACAATCAGCGATTCGACCAATGAGAGAGTGACTGCATCTCCGTCAAATATTTGCACTTTTACGTTCAATTTTGCAAATTTACGTTTTGACGGAGGTGGGCGGGGCTAGGGTATCGGTCTATTTACACTAGACGCGTGAAACTAAAAGATCACCATGTAGCTTATTTTTGGGCCGCTTTTGTGCACTTTTGATAAGAAATCCGCACGGAAATGTGGAAAACACTGGTGTTTAATGTCAATTTCATAAAGATTACAGCAACTAGAATATTTCCAGTTTTCAAGCCTCATAAAATGCTCTGTCACTGTCACTCTGGGTGCCTTAACAAAGGGGGGGTTTGCAAATCTTGTCACAATCTTTACATAGACGTTCATTGCAAATTCATGCCCGTAGGCTAATTGCATGTTGACAACAATGTCGAGGTACAAACATACAGTAAAACATAAGACATACATGTGATACAAGACCATACTATATTGCTAGTCTACAATAAGTTTCTATATCTACGGTTCTAATGCGGAGTTTGATTTCTTCTTTTAAAGCAGTGGAAAATAAAAAGGCCCACACTTTTGATGATGAGTGGGTTGGATGATTTCAAAAGGAAAATGAGTTTCTGTGTATTTCTTAATCTAGGAAAGCTTTCAGAGATTTCAGATACTTTCGTAAATGATCTGTTTCTTTCGGCTTCGAATTTGGGACATTCACAGATAAATGTATTTCATTTTCCGATCGACGTTTCGTAGCTTAGGAACCTGGGTTATTATGACGCCTTAGGCATCTACAAACGCGATATGTAAGATAATCAAATTTGTGTTCAAAGTAAACGGAATCGCCCAAAGGAGAAGACATCATATGTTGCCAATATATATTTCAGGTCGGATAATTTGGCTGACCCAGTAGATCAATTATATCACTGTCACTAGCCTTCACATAGAGACATTGCATGTTTTGAAATAAACGTTCCGAATCTAATTGAACGTATGATATTTTCCCCTATAAGCGATTCTGTTCTCTTTGAACACACATTTGGTTATCTTACATCGGTGACGATCAATCGCGCTTGTAGATACACAAAGCGTAATAACAACGTTGATTCCTAAGCTACGAAACGTCATTATGTAAACATCGTCGTAAACATCTAAGCAACCCGGGTTATCTTCAGGATGTATTTTCACCGTCAGCTAGCCTAATTGCATCTTCACGTAAGATAATCGTTTCATAACCGTTACTCAAAGGTTTTATGCAAAATATCAATATTCATACCATGGACGTTTTTATTATAAAACCATAAAGAGGCGTCTCTCGAAATAGTGTCTGAGTTTCCAGCCTTCGCGCATGCGCACGCGATCGTCTCCGATGTTCACATTTCTTCTTTTACGGGGCGTGGCGCAAGTGGTGGGACAGACAAAGTTATTTTACTATCATTTGTCTGTAGACTACTTTGGACAGTTACTGTGCATTTTTTCTGGTCTATGTTCTTCAAGCATAGCGCTAGAAGGGAAAAGACTGAAGTGGACGATAATTGGTTACTCTAGCACAATTTTTCATCATATACCCCAGTATAAATACATGCTCGCACGGCGTTAGATAGGCGGAGAAAAACTAACAGACTATGCATTTTCTTTTTAGAAGAGCTGATATTTCTACCCATGGGTTTAAAATTTGGCTCTGTCCGCGCGGTTTTGAATAAATACGTTTTGAATGAATCGGACGTTATATAAATTGGTCATGTTACGTTACAGGTAGTTGTTTAACAGGACTGTACTTGTCTGCTGATTTCTTGGTGTAAAAGAGTTTTCACGGCGTGCAGATTAGTCTCCAAGCAGACCTACGGGTTGTCAAAGACCGTATCCAACTGGCAGAAGGAGTTTTTATAGCCAACCCAAGTCTCATAATACTTGGGTTGGCTATAAAAACTCTCATGAGACTTGGGTTGGCTATAAAAACTCGCATGAGACTTGGGTTGGCTATAAAAACTCGCATGAGACTTGGGTTGGCTATAAAAACTCTCATGAGACTTGGGTTGGTTATAAAAACTCTCATGAGACTTGGGTTGGCTATAAAAACTCTCATGAGACTTGGGTTGGCTATAAAAACTCTCATGAGACTTGGGTTGGCTATAAAAACTCTCATGAGACTTGGGTTGGCTATAAAAACTCTCATGAGACTTGGGTTGGCTATAAAAACTCTCATGAGACTTGGGTTGGCTATAAAAACTCTCATGAGACTTGGGTTGGCTATAAAAACTCTCATGAGACTTGGGTTGGCTATAAAAACTCTCATGAGACTTGGGTTGGCTATAAAAACTCGCATGAGACTTGGGTTGGCTATAAAAACTCTCATGAGACTTGGGTTGGCTATAAAAACTCTCATGAGACTTGGGTTTGCTATAAAAACTCTCATGAGACTTGGGTTGGCTATAAAAATTTCTCATAAGACTTGGGTTGGCTATAAAAACTCTCATGAGACTTGGGTTGGCTATAAAAACTCTCATGAGACTTGGGTTGGCTATAAAAACTCTCATGAGACTTGGGTTGGCTATAAAAACTCGCATGAGACTTGGGTTGGCTATAAAAACTCTCATGAGACTTGGGTTGGCTATAAAAACTCTCATGAGACTTGGGTTTGCTATAAAAACTCTCATGAGACTTGGGTTGGCTATAAAAATTTCTCATAAGACTTGGGTTGGCTATAAAAACTCTCATGAGACTTGGGTTGGCTATAAAAACTCTCATGATACTTGGGTTGGCTAGTCTGCCAGTTGGATACGCTCTTTGTCAACCCGTAGGTCTGCTTGGAGACTAGTACAGATGCCAATGAAGAAAGGGGACAAGTTTATTTTTTGTCCGATAGGTCAACGCCCTCTGTTACTTTAGCTAGTCTTCTTCGCCTCCTTTGCAGGATTTCTGGCCGCGCGGGTGTTAATTTTTGCGGGGAGCGATGATTTGCGATTTTCAACATATCGGGGCCAACTTCTTTTGCGAGAGAAATCCTAATGGAACACAACGTGCCGATAACCTTGTCGTTTAGGGTTGTTGACTCAGAGTCCGGAGGTACTGAGTTCGAATCTCTGACAGGTCACAATGTTGTGATTTTGGCAAAGGCACTTTACACCTATTTTTTCCTCACTCGACTCAGATGTTAACGAATACCTAGTCTAGGCTACGTCCTTCGGATAGGACGTTATATGGAGAGCCACACTTCGAGCACGTAAAAGAACCCACCACACTTATCGATAGGAGTAGGGGTCAATTCCGATATGAGGGGATAAAATAACTCTGTTCGGACATGCAGCTTGTATTCTCCAGTACAAACCTGGTATGTTACGGCATGAGGCGGTTTATCGGGTATGCAATGCAATACAAACAGTGACAAACTAACGCCATATCATTATGCGGTTTGACCGAGCGGTCAACGCCCTCTGACTCACTTCCTGGTGTGAAACCAGCCGACAACATATAGGGTGTAGGTATAACCGAAAGGTCGACGAACTCTGTCCAGTTTCCCCCGTTAGGTTAAACATGAACTACATCACAAGATTGGTCAGAAGTATGACCGAGCGGTCAACGCCCTTTGACCCAATGTTCCTCGGTGTATCAACAGCAAACCCGACCGGCAGTCGGGCATTGTAGATCGTCCCAACAGGTGCTGACTTTTACAACTACTCTCTGTACGCACTCAGGTACGCACTTTTGACTTATCAAGGAGCTAGGCGTATCGTAAACTTTACTTGCCAACGCTATGTAACGTACATAACATACTGCAGCGCCTAGTCAGTACATATTTGTACGTTCGGGAGGGGGAGGGGTGTTTTTGACTACGAGGCTGGGGTAACCTACATCTTGTTTACCAACTTTTTATCTCCATAAAAAATGGAGATATAGTTTTAGGTGTGTGTGTGTGTGTGTGTGTGTGTGTGTGCCTGTCTGTCTGTCTGTGTCAAAGTTTGTGTTTCCGCACTACTGTAGTCAGCATAACTCAAGAACCTCTTGATGGATTACGATGATATTTGGGGTGTGGGCGGATGTTGGGAAGCCGAAATTCAAGGTTGATTTTGGGCCCCCTGGTATGTGACCTTGGTACCGCAGGAGAACTTCCGTTTTTGTATCTTTTGACCTGGACGTGCTATGGTATTGATTTTTGGGTGGCAGATAGCTTGTGATGTGACGAAGAATTGGTGTAGGTTTGGGCCCCCTAATAGCTTGCTCTGTAATTGCAGGGGCGTTATTGTATGTGAAAATCTTCTATGGAGAATAACTGAACAAATGAACGACGGATTTCCATGAGATTTAGTATGCAGGTAGCTTAGACAGAGATGTACATAATGAAGTGTGAATTATGCTAATTAGGACTTAAATTGCAAAACTAATGAGGAAAATCTATATTTCTATGCGTTTCAAAATTACTTCCAGTATATCCGGCATGCACGCTAGAACATTTCAGAACTGGGTGGGTTTGATGGGTGATTTTAGTATCCCTGTGGTACTACACTCACCAGGATCCCAGTACAATATTGTTGTTTGTTTGCCCCTGGGATCCAAACTGGATATCGGGCCGCCAGCCAGTCCCTTCGGGGTTCCAAGGCAGTGAGCCCGCCGATCTAGAGTGAACGGCCGGCCAACTAACCCGGGCTACAAGCTAAGCCTACAAACTCCCCCGTAGCGGGATCTAGATTAGATCGGCGGACTCACTGCCTTGGACCGTCGAAGAAACTGGTTGACGACCCGATGTACAGCTTGGCTCCCAGGGTAAATGTGCACTTATTCCCCCACCCGAAACAGCGGTATAACGTAACCATGGCCTCCTCCGGACGTTACCAGCTCCTGGCCTGCGAGCTGTCCTACTTCTCCGGTAAAATCCGGCCGTATCTGAGGTACAAGAACATCCCGTTCGACTCCGTGACTGCTACAGAGGAGGTAGATATTATCATCTCTCTGTAAATATTATTATAGATATCGAGATATTGAGCCTACATTCTAACTTTAAACAGCTTGATTTTAGCAAGTTCACTCCAAGCAATTTAGACTGCCATGGAAGTATTGTTAGTTAAAAAGTTAAATTCCTCCCACACCATAAGGTGTATAGGGCGGTGCCCATCCCCGTTTCATAGCCCTGGGCCACACTGTGCATGGTGCAATCACTGCAGCAGGGGGCTAGTCCACTGCCGGCAGTGGAGTGTGTTTAACTTCCATACTGTTTCATAAGTATGCACCATTTTTATAAAGTCTTTGGTATGACTCAATGCACCTCTTGTTCAGAGGTGTCCTACCCGGGAGTTGAACTCGGGCCTTATGATTCCAAGCACACCACTACACCACAGGGACACCCCTGTGGAAATATTGTAATCATGGTAGAACCAGAGCAGAAATGTATGTCCATTGTATATTTTTCCGTGTTTCTGATTGAAAATTGTTACTTTCGTTACTGCCGAAGTTGAAAAATCTCGATTTTTGTGACGACATCGTATCTTTGCTCCTTTAATGTCGATATGTAATGGTATAGTGTTATTGAAACTATGTGTAGGAATGACTAGAAATTAGAGTTTTTTTTAGTCAAGTTTCAAGCCTCATTAAATGCTTTGGCTGCCTTTAATCCAGGTGTACGAAAAGATGATCTTCCCCAGAGTGGGGTGGAACGTCGTGCCCGTGGTGATCACTCCGGACGACAAGACTCTGCAGGACACTACCGCCATCATCGAGCACCTAGAACGGAAGCATCCGGAGCCTTCCGTGCTGCCCACGACCCCCATACAGACCCTCGTGTCCATGCTACTGGAACTGTACGCCGATGAGTGGCTGCTGATACCCGCCATGCATTACAGGTTAGACACAGGAGTTTCCCCACGAAGTATTCGAATTAGAATGTTTGCAGTCACGTGACTGTGTCGTCATCTAGCGTCCGCCATGTTTGTGGGTTAAAGACGTGAGTCACAATGGAAAAAAATTCTGCTTTTTACCTCATTTTGAGTTTATTTTCTGCAAACGTTACTAGTACTTGGTAATCGTCGTATTGTTGTCAAGACGTCATCGATGCATACTGACATTTTGTTTTTATTCATTTTTTTTATATTTTGACGCTTTTAGCGAAGGAAATAGGTGATATAAATTTGAAGCCCAGGGGAAACAGCAGATCCATTTTGTTAAGCTTTATTCAACTTGTAGGGAAACTCTGTTGGCAGTCTCACATTATGTTATGTTTTTCAAAATGCCGTTAATTCTATCCAAATCATAGAACAATAGACCTTCAAAGTCAAAGTCAAAAGATCTTTTTTAGCGTTTTGCAGACAGTCAAGACAACGGTCTGAATTACAGCCAATTTACACAAAATCGATTTAGAATATTCATAATTTTCAAAAGGAGCGACTTATTAAGAATCACATAGCTCAGCAATACAATTACAAATGCTAAAATACGTACTGTTTAAGTCATTAAAATACATAGATAATACGAGTGCTTATAATCTATATGGAGGTATTCGACATTAAGGCTTAAAGAGATTTGTTATGCAGCAGCGTCGCTTGGTACAGAAAAGATCTTTTAAGTCTCTTTTAAGTCTAACCCTAACCAGCAATTACTATAATGCACTGTTTAAACATGGTCCTTTTGTTTCCAGGTGGTCGTTTATGGAGCAGAGGAAGTTCGTGGACCTGCAGTTCGGCCGGGCGGCGGCACCGACTTCCCCACCACTGGAGCAAATGGACAATCCCGAGAGATTCGGGTCGTACGAGAACTTCAAGGTCAGCTCTCTGTCTCTCAAAGTGTGATGTGTGTGTGTGTTTGTGAGTATGTGTGTGTGTGTGTTTGTGTGTGTGAGTAAGTGTGTGTGTGTCTCTCTCTCTGTATGTGTGTGTGTGTGTGCGTGTATGCGTGTCTGCGTCTGTGTGTGTGTGTGTTTGCGTATGTGTGTGTGTGTGTGTGTTTGTGTGTTTGTGTGTGTGAGTTTGTGTGTTTGTGTGTGTGTGTGTGTGTGTATGTGTGTTTGTGTGTGTGTGTGTGTGTAATTATGTGTATAGTTATCTGGAAATCTGGAATAACATATGTTTACATATAATAACATGTTATAACAGAAACGAAAATATTTACGATGTATTGGAAATATTCTGTTTAATGACCGAGTCCTTTTGCCAATTACTAGGCGCAATATAAGATCTAGTTTACTTCCCATGTGATTTTAAACACAGTAAGTATACTTATAGCAACGAACCACGTCTGTGTGTTAAAGAACAGTCTTCCCGTGCTTGGAGTGAACGAAGAAACCATCCCTGAGATCGAGAGGTCCTACAAGGAGTTCCTGGACGACTTCCAGACCCACCTGTCCCGGTACCCGTACCTGCTGGGAGACAAGCCCTGCGTGGCAGACTTCGCCTTCTGCGGACCTCTGTACCCACACCTGTACAGGGATCCTGTACCGGGTGAGGGCGTTTTTGTTGTTGCTAACACTAGTGTGAAAGGATGAAATATTGCTCGAATGCCACTAGCTGGACAGTAATTCTAGTAGAAAACCTGTTAGTTTATTGTGTGTTTGGTTGAGTCTATCTATTGCCCGGACCTGTTTTTTTGTTGTTAAACATGCTTGTTTGTTTGTTTGTTTTGGTTTGTTGGTTTGTTTGTTTGTTTGTTGGTTTGTTTGTTGGTTGGTTGGTTGGTTGGTTTGGTTGGTTGGTTGGTTGGTTTGGTTGGTTGGTTGGTTGGTTGGTTTGTATGTTGTTTGATAAGTGGGTTGGTTGGTTAGTTGGTTGGTTGGTTGGTTGGTGGCTGGCTCGCTGGTCGGTCGGTTGGTTGGTTGGTTGGATCGAGGATTAATACAATGTGGCTGTTTGTCTGTTTGTCTGTTTGTCTGTTTGGTTGTTTGTTTATTGGAAGTGTTCGTCATACATTGTACGTATGGTTGGTTTGAATGGTATTCTGACCACCGTCAACTCAAAGCTCCTCTGTAAATGAAGACCCGGTTTCCCACATGTCATCTAGGTTTCCTGATGCGGTGCCGTGCTCCCGTCGTGGCGTGCTGGGTGGAGACGATGATCGGCGTGCTTCAGGAGTCTCCCGCGGACGTCTACACGGTTGTGGACGGTAAGGCAGTGAAGGTCCCGCCGCCCGAGGTCCCGCGGGGGTTCCTGCCTAACGAAGAGATCCCCGAGACGCTGTTCCCGATCCTACAGCGGATGTTCACAGAGCAGGGACCGGTGCTGCTGGACACCGCCAAGAAATTTGAAGAGCACATCAAGGTAGGATGCCGGTCAATTCTCATACATCATCATCATCATCGTTCCTCCTCTTTCGAGGTGCAGCCGATGTAGGTGGCGCTTTTACGGCGAGAACGTAATCCCAAACATGGCTGAGCTTGTATCCCCCTCGTCTCGTACTAGACAGAGAGGACAACAGACGTATCCGTTGGATCAAGGAGGAAGTATGGATCAGGAAGTCATCACCAGTGGGGGGATACAAGCTCAGCCACGTTTGTGATTACGTTCTCCCCGCAAAAGCGCCACCTACATCGGCTACTTATAGCGGTGAGAAGCAGTACTCCAGTCAGACGCTCTGAAGAAGGTGTCTGACAGACACTGAAAAGTCAGCAGGTGAGATTACCTGGTTGTGTTGAAAGAAACTCCAAATATCCAATAAAGGTAGTAGTTCATTGGTAGTTTACTGTGATACCCAGTAGCCCATACGGGGGCTAATCTTCCAGGGTTCTTACACGTCGTCATACGGTTGTCGCAAGATCGAAAACTGAGAGCATTCTTGGATAGTCGTGCGTATGTCGCACAAGATTGAGCTGTTTTGTTTCGAAAAAGGCTGCTTAAAGCCCCCCCCCCCCTCTCACTGGACCCGCGGCACGCTGGTGGCGTCACTGCGTCCTTAACTGGATTTGTGTAACCCTTTGACTTTATAATGGGTTTATCATTCAAAACGTACAGGTATAACCAAAAAGACAAGAAAACACACAAAGCTTTAAAAGATTCGTTTTTTGTCGATGAAATTCGTTGAGTGCTTTGTCAATGCAATTGGCCGTAGCGACGCCGCCAACGTGCCGCGGGTCCAGTGAGAGGGGGGCTTTAGATCCATGTCGGTGGTTGTTTCTATCACAGCTTGATTGAACATTCTACATCAAAATCAAGCGACGACTTTCGGCGAATGTAACAGCACCTGGCCTATATTCATCTGCATTCGTACAAAGAGAATCGTTCTTTTCATGCTGGATCGTTCAATCAACAAAAAAATCTCTGTACGAGTGACGTCCATATTTATCAACGCACGCTCTCTGATGACCTATACTTCCTTTCATCTTCTTTTTTAATGGTTTCTGTTGCCAGCTACGGCATACAGAAAGTCATGTTTCGCAACGCTGTCAATGAAATGAAACAGAGTGACGTTATCTTTTCTATTCATCTGTTCGACGTAACAATTACACCTACGCAGACTGTGCGTTTTATATGTCGCTGGATGTGTTTTAATGTCATCTAAAAGGTATATGAGCATATCAGATGCAACGTGTATTCTTCGGGCCCCGCGGTCAATATTCATTGAATAAATGATAAATTGCGGTTTTATTTCGTTTTTTTTTCGGTTGAATACTCCACAGCGCCAAACAAGGCATTAATGAAAACGCGCAAAGCAAGCCGTTTAAGCCCGCCCTCTGACTGGACCCGCGGCACACTGGCGGCGTCGTTGCGTCCTAAACTACATATGTGTCACCCTTTAACTTTATAATGGAAATATCACTCAAAACGTACAAGTATGACCAAGAAGACAACAAAACCCACAAAGCTTATTGAATAGAAAGATTCGTTTTTTGTTGATGAAATTCGTTGCAAAAATGATTGAGCGCTTTGTCATTTCGATCGGCCGCAGCGACGCCGCCAGTGAGCAGGGGGGGGGGGGCTTTAGATCCCTGTTGGTGTTTGTTTCTATAACAGCTTGATTGAACATTCTACATTGAAATCTAGCGACGACCTCCGGCGAATGTAACAGCACCTGGCCTATTTATCTCCATGAAAAAAGGCTTTTTCATGGATATACTGTTTTGCTTGCGTTTGGTGTTTGTGTGTATGTATGTGTCACCGGATGCTTAAAGTCACCATAACTGTAGAACCTGTACATGGATTGTGATGATTTTTGGTATGTGGGTGGGTGTTAAGTGGAGGTAGGTCAAGGTCGATTTTGGGTCCCCTGGCATGTGTGACTGGAACTGCAATGGCGTATTTGTAAAAATCTTCAATGTAGAAGAACTGAAGAGAGGATCGACAGATCGTCATGTTATTTGGTACAAAGATAGGTTAGACCAAGATGTACACACTTAAGTGCAAACTATGCAAATGAGACCGAATTTGCATTAGTAAGGAGGTAAATCGTTTGCATGGGTGTCGTCGGATGCTTAAAGTCAGCATAACTGTAGAACGTGTTGATGGATTGTAATGATATTTGGTATGTGGGTATGCGCTGGGAGGAGAATGATCAAGGTCGATTTTGGCCCCCCTGGTTAGTGTCCCTGGAACTACAATGGCCTATTTGTAAAAATGTTCTAAAGGGGTATAACTGAAGAAAGGAACAACAGATTTTCATGTTATTTGGTACGCAGGTAGGTTGGACAGAGATGTACACACTGAAGTGCAAATCATGCAAAGTTATTGTGTTTGCGCGTGTGTGCGCGTGTGTGTATGTTTGTGTCACCGTGTGTGTATGTATGTGTCACCGGATGCGTAAAATCAGCATAACTATAGAACGTGTAGATGGATTGTAATGATATTCGGTTTGTGGGTAGGTGCTGGGAGGAGAAACGTCAAGGTCGATTTTGGGCCCCCTGGTATGTGCCATTGGAACTGCAATGGCGTATTTGTAAAAATATTCAAAGGAGAATAACTGAAGAAAGGAGCGACAGATTTTCATGATATTTGGTACGCAGGTGGGTTGGACAGAGATGTACAAACTAAAGTGGTAATTATGCAAATTCGGACTGAATTTGCATAAATAATGAGAAATATCTACTCTATTGTGGGCTTTGAGGTCGCACCATCTGTTCGTCTCTTATCTAGGTCAACTATTCCCAACAGGTCCCAACAGCTGGTGGTCAAACCACAAATGGGAACACTACCAAACCTGTATGTGGATACCCTTTGGCACATAAAATAAAACAACCAGCGGCAAAAACAAACAACTAGGGCAAATAAAACACATCATATATAAAAACAAATTTCATGGAGATTTTGGGGCTCCGGACTCTTGTTTCATCTGCATTCGTACAAAGAGAATCGTTCTTTTCATGTTGGATTGTTCAATAAAAAAAAAATCCCTGTACAAGTAATTATGACGTCCATATTTGCCAAAGCACGCTCTCTGATGATGTATACTTCCTTTCGTCTTCTTTTTTAGTGGTTTCTGCTGCCAGCTACGCCATACAAAAAGTCATGTTTCGCAACGCTGCCAAAGAAATGAAACAGAGTGATGTTATTTTTTTTCTATTCATCTGTTTGTTGTAACAATTACACCTACGCAGAGTGTGCGTTTTATATGTCGCCGGATGTGTTTTGATGTCATCTAAAAGGTATATTGGCAAAACAGATGCAAAGTGTATTCTTCGGGCCCATCGGTCAATATTCATTGAATAAAGGATGAATTGCGCTTTTATTTCGGTTGAATACGGTTGAATACTCCACAGCGCCAAGCAAGGCATTAATGAAAACGCGGACAGCATGCCGTTAAAACCCCCTCTTACTGGACCCGCGGCACGCTAGCAGCGTCGTTGCGTCCTAAACTGGATTTGTGTTACCCTTGACTTTGAAATGGGAATATCATTCAAAACGTACAAGTATGACCAAAGACAAAAAAAACACAATGCTTGAAAAGATTCGTTTTTTTTTTGTCGATAAAATTCGTTGAGTGCTTTGTTAATTTGATCGGCCGCAGCGACGCCGCCAGCGTGCCGCGGGTCCTGTGAGAAGGGGGCTTAATTCACCTTTTTACTGGAGGCTGCGACCGAGCTTACCAAAGATTTGACAGATTATATTGTCGGATAACTCAATGACTTTCATATAAAGAATGAATTTCTTTACGTTCTGTGTGATTTGTTGTCTTTTCTTGGACAATTCCGAATGAAATATGAAATACATCTTTATCGAGATGAGTTGTGCGACAAGCCGGCACAATGCTGGCCTTTTACGTCAATATGAGTCGGCTAAGTTTGGGGGTTCTGTGGGGCCTCGGAGGAGGTGATTTTTTTTGAACAGGCTAAAGTCAATGCGCGCGCGGATACCATCCATAAGAGTAAGATGGTGTTGCCTAATAACTCCTTTTGCAAAAATGTTTTTAAAAAAAGACCATTCCTTTTTAGATATTGCTTTCTTTTCGTTTCCTTTATTTTATGAGATATAGGTTGAATACCACTTTTCCACAGCGCCAACCTTCACCTTCACCTAGTCCCATCCTCATCTTGAGGGTCGGGGACCATGGTGGCTTTCAGCACGAGCTTTCTCCATTCTTCCCTGTCCTCCGCCCTCTGGGTACATTCTGCCAGTGACCGCCCTGTCCACTCCTTTATGTCATCTCCCCATCTCCTGCGGGGCCTCCCTCTGCTTCTGTTGCCACAGATCTTCCCTTGCAGGATGTGTGTTGAGATGTTCTGCCCTCGAGTGACGTGGCCAAAGTATTGTAGCTTCCTTCTCTTTACCATGTTCAATAGTGTCCTTTGAATCCCCAGCTCTTCTAGCACTGAGTTGTTTGTTCGATGTTCTGTCCAGCTGACCCTTAGTAGCTTCCTGTAACACTTCATCCCAAAGGCTTGGATCTTCTGAGTGTCCTTAGCATGAAGTGTCCATGCTTCGCAGCCATATGTCACCACGGGCCAGACCAGCGCCACCAAGATACATATGATGCGGACAACACACTGTTAAATACCGAATGATTTACTTAAATCCCGCTTCGTCTTACCAGGACTCAGAAGACGAGACCTTGCGGCTCATCTACCCTGAGAACAACGCGTGAAACATGCTACCTTCGGGGTTTTCCTGGACAATTTTGACTTTCGAAATATAGATTGCGGTTTTATTTCGATTTCACAGCGCTAAACAAACATTTCAAATGCTGGCAGCGTATGTTCTAATTTTGTTACTTAAATAACTTAAAGGTAGAAGATGAAGTACACTTTATTGTAGATTGTAGTTTATATTTCAGCAATAGAAATGTTTTGTTTGATTATATTATGGGAACGTGTCCACACTTTCAATTTATGTCTAAAATTGAGAAATTCATTTTTATCAAGCGTTTTGACCGTACAATGTTAAACAAATCCATCTCAACTTATATTTCTAACATCACAAAGAGCCGAGAAGAAGCCGAACCTATGAATTAGTGTAGTTTCAGAACTATTGTTTTAGATCAGTATTAGAAGTTCTGTGTGTCATTATGTGAACATTACCATGTATTCTGTACCTATATGCCTGTACTTAGCCCGTGATAGGGCATGAGCGTACAATAAAGGTTATTATTATTATTATTTAATACAAAAGAATTTATAGTGACCCCACTCTGTTTTTTTTACCCAGGAGTCAGCAGACGAGACGGACATGATGCGGGTCATCGGAGTTCACGACTTCCGGCTCGGTGACGTCACCAGTGTCCGCGGCTTGTTCGTCTATCCGCTCTGGATGCTGCAGAGGATCACCGACTACTACTCCAGCCTGTCCCCGGACCAGCAGCGGCGTGTTGACGGGTTCCTGGACCGGTTCCAGGGCGGCAAGGAGCTGGTGAAGGCCGACCTGTCGCGGTGTAGGATGGAGAGGAAGTCTGTGGGCGTGACAGTCGCGAAACCCGGCAACGCGAAGTTGTAATCAGCCCACCTAATGCTTTAGTCCAATTTCCCAACCGGGGCCCGGCCGGGCTGTTTGCGGAAACGAAAAATTCAAGTGTTTATCATTGAATATGTACAAGCTTTGCTCTTGAATAATTATTGGAAACTTTTGTGTTTTTGTCGTCTTTTATTTCGTACTTTTCGTTCCCAACGACTGCCCGACCGGGCCCCGGATTTAAAATGTGACCCTAGCATTATGCTTTGATCCCAATTCCAATCCGGGTCCCGGGCGGGCAGTCTTTGAGAACGAAAAGTATGATATAAACGAAAACACAAAACGTACCCAAAATTATGTGAGAGCATAGCTTGTGAAAATTTATTGACATACAGTTTGATTTTTCGTTTCCACAAACAGCCCGGCCGGGCCCCGGTTAGAAAATGTGACCCTAGCATAATGCTTTGGTCCTAATTCCTAACCGGGGCCCGGCCGGGCAGCTTGTTACGCTTTCTTAGCTGCTCGTTTCTGTGTCAAACTGCCTCCACTAATGCTGCGGTCCCAATTGGAAATAAAGGGCCCTGACTGTTTTTTATTTTCATTTTCGGGCGTGATTCATACATTGCCCACGGGACACCCTGCGGCTGCCAGGTTATATTTGGGTCCGGCGGGGACCCCGAATAATTTTAACCCGAGCTTAAAATCAGCGCGGGACCTGGTAACAAATAGTAACCGTGAGCTAATCGTGCGAACACCGGGAGGTCTCCCCCCGTATCCCCGGTACCCGGCAGTCCACCGGGACAAATTTGTGGCTTCGGGTCCCGGTCGGTGTTACATCCCCGACGGGCACCGGTGCATTTCATTTGGGACCGTTGCATAACACGACAGCTAGGAAGATGAAACGGTTTAGTCCCCCCCTAATTCTGCTTGGAGGTTAGGTCATATCGGCAGGCTGATGTAGTCTCAGATCGATCACTTCATTTAACAAATGACACGACTCTTATATCTCTGTGAGGTAATTACCATAACTTATTTTTGTCAAATTTGTCCGAAACCAAACCATTCCGATTTTGATATTGCTTTTTTTTTTAGTTTCCTTTGTTTTGTGAGAAGTGTATTTGATATAAAGCATCAAATGATGGATTACGTTTTTCACATTTGTTAGGCAATATGACAAATGTATCCGGACGTTTCAAAAGTGTGTAAATTTCATGCTATATACGCATCACTGTGTAAACGGGTTCTTCCTTGAAATTTACAGGTCGTGGAATGTTATATAAATACATGTAGAAAAGAACGCTTTGCACTAGAAGACCCGCTAGCCCTACATAAAACTGAATAAATATATCCTTCACAACAAATTTGCTCTGAAAGTACTGTTTATTCACAAGTCTCATCTATCATTCTTCACACCTTTAACGGTGTCTCGTGATGACCGGAATGACAAAGAACACTCCAATACGAAAACATACAATACGTACACTGCAATATGTACATTGTGAAAACCACAGGGAGGTTTTCAATACGGATAACTCGGAAATGTCGGACGTACAATATCCATCACTGCCAATTAGAGTCTTTTCATACACAGGCCTGTTTTGTTTGGCATACTCCGGTTAGAAAACGGCCCAAGGCGCAAACGGCTTGTTTCTATACAGATTTGAATTTAAAAGGGCCCGTTTTATGTACAGGGTGCATATCTCAAGTATCATAGTATTCCAAATATCTTGTCTGCTAGCTATTAATGGCCTCTAAGAAGCGAATGCTCGGTACTAATGTACATACATATCTAGTTATCCATGCTCTTCTTCCATGAGAGAGTGACACCCTGCAATGCGAAATCCAGCCCTCCCTGCCTTAGAAGCGTGTGAATCATTCCCAGCAGCGCCCACAAGAGTATTACACACAACCCACAGGCGATTAGGAGTAGACAACAGTACACTAAGGAACAGTTATCTTTGACAGACATGAGTTCTTTGATGGCGTAGGTCGTGGCGACGACCGAGCTGATGAGAAGGGCTCCCCGGAGAAGGTCCGTCATGGCCCGCCCGGCTCGAGTCATCTCCTCGGCGGTGTCTTTTGCGGCTCGGGCTAGGTCCGTCATGGCTTCCCGTGTCTGCGAGAAGCGCCGAAGCCCATGCTCCAAGCTGTACAGAAAAATGAATGAATGAAGACCTTTAATGTATTGCACATTTTTGCCACACTAGCTGGGCTAAGTACAGGTCACAACAAAACAAAACATGTTGAACAGATACATTTAACAGATACAAAAAAACACAACTATCATTAGATAAATGCTTGTCACTTATAGTAGAGATAAAAGAACAGGCCTGTTTATTGATGGAATATTAATTGCAAGTTCTTGCCTTGAGGCTAATTTCAAGTACAATCCTGATCCCCATTGTCTGTCCATCCTTTCTCGTGTTGCCCATTAGGAAACATGAAAAAGGACGGACAGACAATGAGGAACAAAATAATAGCATGCGACTACTCTATCAAAGAAATCTTAAGATATTTCTTGAAAAATGATTGATGAGCTAATTGCAACATGAAACAGTACTTGTAGCGTTTTATGTATAAAATCTTTGCATACAGTGCAAGGTAACGATGTTGAAAAATTGAACTATCCTAAAACGAACTGCTACAGAATACATATAATAATTTTAATTGTACATCTATTCCATATCTGGCTTAGTGTAGGCCTACGAATATAAATTTCTAGAAAAACTGATAAAGTAAAAATAAAGTGAGAGGACTTCAATGCTAATCCAGTACCACACGGGTTCTAAAACAACTTCAAGACACAGTTTCGGCTACATCTCATCTCTCGGTGATATGATAACTAAAGATTGAGGCGTGTTTTCAAAAACACTACATGTTGAGTAACCCACCCACTCATTCATATCATTGTTATGAATTAATAAGAGCTTTGATTTCTCACAGTATGAGTCTGCATGGTCGACAGAGAACATTAGTCCTCTGATAATCATTTTTCAAAAAATTAAGTTAGATCTGTAGCCTCTTAATTAGCAGTTGTTTCTACACCAGACGACGAGTTACAAAATATTAATGTCAACACAGCTTGTAAATGCTAGATAGAGAACTGACTAATCTAACTTCATCATCCAACTATGCTGAAAACATTATCAATCTTACATTAAGAGAGTGTTTATTAGAAGTTGTTCAAAATCTGATTTGTTACGAAATATTATAGTCTGTGCAACTTATAAAGCTAGTTATAGCACTGAATAATTATTCTCCATCTTAAAGATGTGCTAAAAAGACACTGATCGAGAGCAGGCGGAAGTGAACATAAAGATTCGTCAAAAGTATTGAGTTAATGCTAAAGATACAGTTACTCAAGAAACTGGATATAATTTGGAAACGGTAAGACTTTTCAGGGAACATCAACTAACTTTCTTAGTGTTACTGAGCAAGATCTGTAGTCCAACAGATTCTTAATAACAAAAACTATGAATTGAATATTCAATTTATGATAGAATTGTATAATTCAGTTGATGACAAAATATATTCTAAAGAAGATATTCATAAAGAAAAGTCACTAGCAATGAAAAGATAACAACAGAAAGATTATGTAATTATTTTATGAGGGTAAGACGACAACATCTGCTTTACAAAATCACATTTACTTCACTAAGGTAGATTCAGAATTAGGTTTATGCTGCCTTGAGGTTTTCAATTTTGTATCTAATTGCGAGGAAGGCGGTCGGACAATTATGTCGGCAAAGCTTTGAACGGCGCCAACGTGAAACGTGATTTTGTTTCTAAGCTTGTTCAGCTCTATACTAACAGTAGTAATTGCTTGTACCGAAGAAGTCGAGCAAATTAGCATTAATCGAAGATCTCATGTCGCTGGACCAAGACGCGTTTTAGAATGTGACCGGCAACGGGTAATGATATTCATGTTTGCGAATTGCCAAAACAGCCAAACAGTGTTATATCACGAACGGTTATGCTGTTTTGTTATAAAAAATATGTTCCCGAGTCCCGTTATTTGTATGATATATTAAAATGTTTCAATAAAAATCATCCGTTTTCAGTTCTTAGGCAGGTTAAACTGGGCACCGAGTCGGTAAAACAAGCATGTATAAAAGTCTGTTGTATTCTAGTTGCTTGACACGCGCCCACTTCAATTGTAAATTGATAATTTTAGACTTAATCTAACACAAACTGCAAACTCAGTCAAAACATCGCCTGCTATCCCATATGTGTCTCAAATAGAAAGCAAAGTTCCCCTATCTTAGTCTAAAGACGGAACCTACTCAGCTTAGAGATCAGATAAAACCGTGAATGATGGTACTAAACTACTAATCATCCCAGACGATCATCGTCCTAAGGATTATCCTTCCGCCCATGCTTACGTGTTATCTGGACCGTACATCTTTATAAGATAGCATGTGCATAATATGCTAATGAGAACACAACTGGAGAACACGTTCGTAAGTCTTAAGACCCCATGTGCATATGCTAATGAGAACACGCCTGGGGAGCACGTTCGTTAGTCTTAAGACCCCATGTGCATATGCTTAAGAGAACACACCGGGAGAACACGTTCGTACATCTTAAGCCCCGTGTACAGGGGTGCGTAAGTATCCAATGCCATATGTATTTTACGAAATGCATACGAGTTTTACGGAATACGTACGAATTCGATGGAATTCAAACGATCTACTCCTAATAGCACACACATATTTTACTGCAATTCATACGACATTTATTAACAGATTCGTTCAACTCGTTTATATCGTTTGTAGTATCTTTAAATCCGTTAAAGTCATGTATGTTTCTTCGTAGTGAATCGTATATGAGTACCGTCAAATTCGTTTTTTTGATTCCGTAAAATTCGTTTGAATACGCCAGGACACTGATGTGCATATGTTAATTAGAACACACCTTGAGAACACTTTGTGGATGTCGTGATCCATGCTGTTCCCCACACGATCGATGACGTCAGTCAGGTGTTCTGCCCCTTTCTCTACGTCCCCCAGTAACATGTTGAGGCGGTCCGCAGTCTCCAGCATAAGGTTCCCGCCTTCCTCTAGCGAGTTGGACTCTGATGTATCTAGGCTTACCTAAACAACGACAATTGTAGAACGCTGTTATGTACTCCAGTGATCAACCTGATCTTATTCTATAAAAAAATGTTGATGATTTTATGTGTTTTTGTAGACTAATGCTTAGGTCACATTTCTAAAGCGGGGCCCGGTCGAGTAGCTTGCAGGAACGAAAAATATGATATAAAAGATATAAAAAAAAGACACAAAAATTAAAAAAAAACTACAACTAACTATAAATTGTGTATATTCTTGATTTGCATTTTTTTTATTTTTCGTTTTCGCAGACAGCCCGTCCGGCACCGGCTTGAAAATGTGACCCTAGCATTAGTAATAATAGTACGTGTACAGGCCGGAACTGGCCCCTTGCTTAGGGTTGAGAAAAAAACTTGAGAAGGTGAAATTGATATCTACAAATATCCAGCTATTTGAACTCATTAGATGACAACGTTTCTGTTTTATCAATCATGAACATCGTTAAAGACCTTAATACTATTGTTACATATTGCAAAGTTGCCAGAATGCATCTCTATATGCAGAGATCTTAGAGTGATAGTTTGCTAGTAGTGCCACTCTGAAATAGTTCAATATGTTCATTTTAGCAGTTATCTATGTTGTTTGTAGTAAAGTGTAATATGATTGATTACGCTTAGTTATTGATTAGGTTATCGTATAATTGTGTATTTTAAAATGTTCATTGTATCTGAAGTTGGATGTACCTCTATGAGGTGAGAGCTGGAAAAGGCATCATAGCCTGTTCTCCCATCCCTTCCACATTTGTGGTGAATTTTAATAAACAGATAAACAAATAGGAAGACTTATACATAATCTATGCTAGCCCTTGTTTTCCAAGTCCTTCTATCGCACCATCTTTCACAATTTCCGAAGATTTAAAGCTGTAATCACATACGAAGGAAAGATATTGAGGGGGCTTTTACTTTAATTATAGTAGACGTGCGTTAATTGGGAAGGAGTCAGCATCCCGTGTGCCGCAACGTGCTGCATTGCAACAGTTTCTACAATGCGTTTCTGAAGATAAAAATTTACTTTCTCCGCGGGATCCCCGGGAGGCAAAGTTGTTTTAGTTTCTGCTCACCATAACGTTATAAATGGCGGAAACTTGTTTAAGGATAGTTGTTTTAGTTTATTTCTGCTCACCATAACGTCATAAATGGCGGAAACTTGTTCGAGGAAAGTAGTTTTAGTTTCTGCTCACCATAACGTCATAAACGGCGAAAACTTGTTTGAGAAAAGTTGTTTAGTTTCTGCTTACCATAACGTTATAAATGGCGGAAACTTGTTTGAGGAAAGTAGTTTTAGTTGCATCTCCGTGCTTCATGGATGCGGCGCTGCAAATTGCCATTATGTACATAGCGTAACTTGTTTAAACGGTAATGATGAGAACATTGATTCCCGTTGAAGGTTGAAACGCATGCTTCCGACATACTTGGAAAAATGCACTCCCCTCGCCCGGACGAATATTATTAGTTCCTGTATACTTAAACAGAAGGAGCTATTTGACTTATTAGCATACAACCCTGTCTTGACTTATTCTTCTATTCAACCATGATCCTAAATTGTCTTCACCGGTTACAAAACCTTGCTATCCAATTCTTTCCATTAGACATTGACGAAAAATAGCGGATGCTGTCTGAAAACGACTACTTGAAAAGTGTATCCAGAAATATTTTTGCGCGTTTCCTTCCGATATATTCCAATGCTTTTCTATCAACTGAATAACTCCGCCTATCCAGGAATAAATGATTTGTATTGAATATAAAGTGGTATCTTAATTCACTTAACAAATAGTATTTTAGATCCGCGGATGCTGAACGTGTGAAGAAAATTACCGTTAGATGATTTATCCCAACGAAGGCCATAAGAATTGGTCTTATCTAGGTATACCAAGGGGAATCCTGTGCTTTTAACTGATAAACCGTAAGGAGTTTATATCATAATCATCAGGGTATTGACCTTGAGACCAGCCGTATACCAATCAGAACGAAAGGCCGGGCGTTAAACGGATTCCCAGTCTTCAGTAATCCTACCCGACCAACAACAGGCCATTTGTTACAACGGATATTCCCTCAATCCCCTTTCATAGTCCATTTCTAGGAAAGCATGCACACCCCGATTTTAAGTTTTCTTGGTAAACACTAACGCGCGTTTTCGTCTTCTTCTTTCTTAATGCAGAGCCCAATAAAGCACTAGCAATAATCTTTAGCAGTTTGAGCATGTCTTAGTTACAATGCAAGCGTCCAGTACAAAGAACGTAGGGAAATAAAGAAATATAAGGCAACTGATTGTATGTGTGCAAAGGGCATTGAATTTTAGTTTCAGCTCCCCCCCGTAAGTGTTCATGAATCGTATTTTCAGTATCAACATGATCAACTCAACTTGCAGTTCCCATGTACAGTGCAGACGTATAAATATGGGCTAAGATATGAGAGTAAAGCAAAACGCTATATCACACAATGATTGATTCTACAGTGTTGGAGATTTTACGTTTTAGTCGGATATAATCCTCTTTTTAGCATTATTGGGCACGTTCCGTTGCCACTGTAGATTCTAAGAAGAAAGAAACCCGAAAAGATTCATGCAATAACTAAACTCTCTGTTCTCAAGGGGTTGGTAAGAAGATTCCTAGTATCTACATCTTGTTCACACGGGAAATCAACATCTACTTACATTGTCAAGATAGGGTATAGAGGTAAGGTACTTAGGCTCTACCAGCCTCCGTGGGTCGATGGGAAAATAGAAGAAATTGGCCAAAATAGAGTCAATAGTATGAAGGAAATCGGCTACGGAGATGGGGTCCAATATTGCAACCCCGAATGCGGCTGCGAATGTTACCCTCCATGGCCAAAGTCCCCCGGCAAATGTTCTCCCTATAGCCGGCGCGGTTAGTCTGGTAGAGACTATAAGGTACTGGCCAAGGTTAACAAAAAGGCGGAAAATGAACATCAATCCGTACCTGAAGAGACAGAGGCAGTTTGCTGATTTTCCCGGCTATATTAATGAAGGGCCGCCTGTGCTCCTCCGACTCGGCTTGATGATGTCCATGACCATGTTTCCTGTTGAGCGGGCCCGGGCTGTGGGTTGGTGTGCTACGGGACGACCCGCTTGGCAGGCGGAAGACGTTCCTCCTCCGTGTGCGCCCGTGACGGTCCTCGCGATCGTACTCCTCCGGGCTTTCGTCCCCGGCCTTTCGGTGCTTGTCCTGCCGGGGCATGTTGAGCTGCTCGGCGCTATCCGCGCTGTGATGCATGCGGAACAGTTGGCGTCTTCGTGCGCGGAGCTGGTCCATCATTTGAACTACAAGATCATGCACAGAAATATTGTTGGTCATCGTTGTGGGAAAATATCAGACGGGAACTCGCTAGTCTAACTAGTAACAGGAACTAGCAACACACAAGATCGAGGAACAAGAAACTCCGTTCTCTCTATGTTCCTCTACAACAGACCGCGGAGAATAATAGTACTGTTGCCCATGAGAAGCATATATATAGAGAACTTACGCCCTCTAAGCAATATGCAAACAAAATTCGAAGCAAGTCATTTTTCATCCTCTACATTTAAGCCAGGATTTGTGTCAGCTCGCAGTATACATCTCCATGCGCAAATCCATCATTCACATGTTCATGCTTCATGTATATTCTAAACATGCAAACTTCTTCAAGTGAACGATTACAATACTTCAGGAAAACGAGATAAGCATCCGAGAAGAAACTGATAACGCAGACCGTGAACATTACACCTACCTCTATACACTCGCTGGCAGAATCACCGTTCAAATTGTCTTGTAACGACGTAAATCACGAACCCTTGATGGTCTGGAGAACAAGACCACTGCGATGTCACCGCTGAGAGGCTGCCTGGACGTACTGACGAATGTCCGGCTGTCTGGGAAAGCTGAGCCGAAAGACACGTTGGAAGTACACGTGCGAGTGATGCAGGCTTAAACTGATGCGCTTAGACAGATGAACCCGAGAGATTGCAGCATCACATGCCTGGCCTGGTGGGAACTCGAGTAAGACTGAGGAATACCAATGAAGTGCACGATGCAACTCGCACATTCACTGCCTGATGTTAATAATGGGTGGGTGTATAGGCGTGCTCCTAAAGTATATGTAAATATATGCCTGCGGATGATTGCGCGCGTGCCTTGTTACTGCGCTGAACATAGGCGAATGAACCACTAGTAGTGGCTTTACAAAAGTTAACTTTCATGTCCTCTTCTTTGTAAGACAAAGGCCAGCAGATACGTCTGAAGCTTAAGCAAAGAAAAGATGTAAGGATTCTTTAAAAACAAAATCTACAAAATCAAGAAGATACGCTTGTGAATGATTGTATGCGTTCTTTCTTACTTCTGAACCAGGGCAAAATGAATTACTGGTGGCGGCTTGACCAAAGGTAACTTTCGTGTGCTCTTCCTTTTAGGTCATGTTAACAGACCCTTTTGAAGTTTACGTAACATCAAGATGTTGGGATGCTTTTAAAGCAATTGACAAAATCAAGAAGATACGCTTGCGAATGATTGTATGCTTGCTTTGTTACTTCCGAACATTGGCAAATGAATTACTGGTGTCGGCTTGACCAAAGTTGACTTTCGTGTGCTCTTCTTTTTCGAAAATGTCACCAGATAGATTTGAAGTTAACGTAACTTTAAGATGTAGGGATGCTTTTAAAACAATAAGAAAATCAAGAGGACACGTTGGCAAATGATTGTGGCCGTGCTTTGTTACTACTGAATCGAACATAGGTACTGAACATATAGGCGAAGTGAATCACTGGTGTCGGCTTGACCAAAGTTGACTTTCGTGTGCTCTTCTTTTTCGAAAATGTCACCAGATACATTTGAAGTTAACGTAACTTTAAGATGTAGGGATGCTTTTAAAACAATAAGAAAATCAAGAGGACACGTTGGCAAATGATTGTGGCCGTGCTTTGTTACTACTGAACATAGGTACTGAACATATAGGCGAAGTGAATTACTGGTGGCGGCTTGACCAAAGTTGACTTTCGTGTGCTCTTCTTTTTCGAAATTGTCACTAGATACTTTTGAAGTTTACGTAACTTTAAGATGTAGGGATGCTTTTAAAACAATAAGATAATCAAGAGGATACGTTTGCAAATGATTGTAGGCGTGCTTTGTTACTTCCGAACATAGGCAAAATGAACCACTAGAAGCGGCTTGACCAAAGTTAACTTTCGTGTGCTCTTCTTTGAAGAAAATGTCAGCAGACACTTTTGAAGTTTATGTAACATCAAGATGTTGGGATGCTTTTAAAACAATCAACAAAATCAAGAAGATACGCTTGCGGATGATTGTATTCATGCTTTAAAACTTCCGAACACGGGCAAAATGAATTATTGGTGGCGGCTTGACCAAAGCTAACTTTCGTGTGCTCTTATTCGTAAAAAAATGTGAGTAGATACTTTTTAAGTTTACGTTACTTTAAGATGTAGGGATGTTTTTAAAACAATTGACAGAATCAAGAAGATACGTTTGAAAATGGTTGTATGCGTGCTTTGTAACTTCTGAACATAGGCAAAGGAATTACTCGTGGCGGCTTGACCAAAGTTAACTTTCTTGTGCTCTTCTTTGTAAAAAAAAAGGTCAGTAGACCCTTTTGAAGTTTACATAACATTAAGATGTTGGGATACCTTTAAAGCAATTGACAAAATCAAGAAGATACGTTTGCGAATGATGGTGCGCGTGCTTTGTAACTTCCGAACATTGGCAAAATAAATTAGTGGTGGCGGCTTGACCAAAGTTAGCTTTTATGTGCTCTTCTTTGTGAAAAATATTCAGCAGATACTTTTGAAGTTTACGTAACTTTAAGATGTTGGACAAAATCGAGAATATCCCTTTTATACACGATCTACACTCCTCAACCACTTCTAAGTGAGAATTTAGACATTAAAACTTTAAAGGTGGTAAAAAAAAACAGTCCAGAGAGTTTTTCTTCTGTCATCCCCTCACCATTCATAGCGAATTGTGACCAACTGGTTGTCTACAAATACTGGTAGTACGCATACATGCTGCAGGTGGTCGGCATGATCAAACGTACCGGCCCTGTTTGAAAATGAAGCTGTGTTTTTTTTTTGGTCTTCAAAGATAGCACATCACATCGTGTCTCATAATCTTGCTCGGTTAGTGCTCATTTTTTTAATAAATATTTTTATTGATTTTTCATATAACAAACATAAAAGAAAAGAAAAACAAACTGCATGGCCCATAAGTCAAATGAACAGTCACTAGATAACGTATACACCATAATCTGTACAAAAACCCCTATAAAGTAAATAAACAATAATGGTTAGTGCTCATTTGTCGGATGCCGGTATGCAAATGTTAGACAGTTCACAAAGGGCATGCGCTCTGAAAAGTTAGCGAGATGAGTGGAACTTTAGAACGTTACTTTCACGAAATCTTTGACACATACACGGGCATACGCCAAAAACAGTTCCTCAAGATATGATTTTGGAAACGGTCAGACGTTTCAAGGAGTAGCATCCACTTAGAAATAGTGTCCCTGGTTGTGTTGTAGGTGGTGGGAAATGGCCGAAGAGCAGGCGTATCTTATTACCTGGATGTCTAACCTTCAGCTTCATCGACGTACACGAGGACATTATTTCATGTATTCTGTCCATATTATTCGTTTATCGACCACTCTAGAGAGCACAACCCCAGAGGGGCTCATGCAATATCTTCCGCATCAGGGGCAACTTGAGAAGTTAATGAAGTTCACTAACAGACACGTTATGTTATATAGGTGGTGGGGGTAAAATGAGCACAAAACGTATATAATATAACTTTATTGCAAGTTCATGCCCGAAGGCTAATTGCAGACAAACATGTACATGCATATATGGAGATACATGAAAATCAAAATAGTTATCTAGTCTACTGTGAAAGTTCTATGTTAACTACGGTTGACCATGGTTGGGTTTGAATTGTTTTTTGAAGGCAGTGGAAAATGAAGTGACCCACATTTTGTATCGTAAGTGAGTTGGTTGATTTTAGTAGTAAGATGGATTTTTGTAAGTTATTCAAATGGTGAAAGCTAGCTAGGGGAATGAACGGAAGCTGTTTTATATAATTCGTTTCTTTCGGCGCCATATAGAGTACATTGACAAATAAAATGTATTTTATTTTCCACTGCGTTCATTGTACAAAATTTGTACATTCTCTCGTGAGCAGACAGCTTTTTATATCTATCCTTTTCCATTTCTAGTGGATGTGCGCTTATTCCTATCTTACACACAGCTGACCGTTGGTCAAAATTTTTGTTAGATAGATATTTTTCCATTTTCTGTTTTAACATTCCTATAAAATCATAACTTACTGTCATCGACATATATGTCTAAGATTGTCCGTCTTCAGTGATGAATAATTATAAGTTTATCGTAAGTTCTAGCCCGTAGGCTAATGCAACTACATGTAACATGAAAACGATGGACAAACAATGAGGAACAGCATAGCACGTGACTACTGTAGCTATAACTACTGACACTAAATTCTACTTGGGTTCGGCTTCTTTTTCCGAGACAGTGGAAGACGACTGATCCCACTTTTTCTGTAATGTATGGGTTTTGTGATATTAAGAGGAGAGTTGTGTTCTGTGAGAATGGGGAAACTTAGTTACGATGAGATTTGATGGCTTCCTAAACAGCTCCTTTCTTTCGGGATGGTCGAAGGGACATGTACAGTTTGTCAGTTTGTGATGAATAATATCCCTCAGCTACCTGCATGGTCAAGACTTGTCACTTCGTGTGGCCAATTCGTCTGCAACATGCCCCGATGTTGTGCCCTTGGGTAAGGCACTTAACAAGACTTTCCTCACTTCACTCAGGTGTAAATGAGTACCTAGCTTCAATTAGGGACGTCCCTCAGATAGGACGTTAATGCGAGGTCCCGTGTTTGAGGAGGGCGACACCTCGAGCACCTTAAAGAAACCACCACACTTATCGAAAAGAGTAGGGGTCCTTCCCGGTGTGAGTGGATCAAAACCTACATTCCTATGACCGAACATGGGTTCGTCCTTAGTCTAGTCCTCTGGCTAGTTGGGCAACCTTAGCATGTACATGCTGAACCAATAGATAGATAGATAGATAAAGAAAGGAAAGGGTGCAAAAGTAGTGCCTAGCAAGTCTAGAAATTTGAAATAACAACAATTATAACTGCTACAATTAACTTATACCCGAAACAATTTAAAATTTAATTTACGCATTGCATAAGAAGGAGTAAAGGAATGTGCTTGGGAAAGAAACATTTGACCATCATCCGTTTAAGGTCGAATTAAAGTAAAGAATGATCAATTCGTCTGCAGGAAAGAAATTGGTGGAAATTATGCCAATGTCGTAAAACAGCAATAAAACTATATATAATAGATGCATAACCGGAAGATTTATGAAAGCCAGCAGACAAGTAAACTATGTCTTTTCCACATTCTCTTATATGTCTTAAGCATAGGGACTATCAAAACTTCCCACGTTACATTGTATATTCACGACCCACGCATGCGGCTGTTAGATTTATTCCTACCCACGTGCCACGTGTTTCAGCTTCACGTGTTTGAGACTCAGAATGTTTACACCAGAACTTCAATGAGGATCATGTATGAGGGTACCTTGGGGATCTAACGGCAATAACAACTTCTAGATCGGAGATTTGCCTCGCTGTTCGCTATTGTTCACGGAGACAGTCTGGTTCGCTGCGACTGATATAATCACATAACGTTACGTGCCTGGATGCACAAAGAGCCGTTTCCCCGGCACATGTAATAGATTTCAAGTCTCCTCGCGTGCCGAGACGGTTCTTTAGGGTGCAACCATGTGATGTTGGGATGTATTAGCATATCGAAGAGATGTGTACTCTCCCGACCTTATTCTGCATCTCTTATCTGCCGCCCACAGTGTAAATGTCGTCACTGTAACCAGGAAAGAGCAACCGAGTTCAAATGAAGACACTCTCGCTCTCTTCTTCTTCTTCTTCTTCTCTCTCTCTCTCTCTCTCTCTCTCTCTCTCTCTCCAGTGCTTCAAAAACAATGACCAAGATTCCTTTAAAGATTAACTTACTAAATAACTGTCAATATGAAATTTAGGCAAAGATTGGACCGCAGCATTTTAAACGCAGGACCAATCAAGACCGCCCCATCTCTCATGCAATGGACCAAGATCCATATTTAATCATAAAACCAGTTCTAGCATTAAATAGAACTAGATAAAATGAGGGAGCAATTAGCTAATTAGAGATGATGAACTGTACTGTATCAAATTCTCAGTACCATCCTTGTCCACTTTATTAAGAAAAAACAGCATATATGCATACACAGCCCTCTCTATCGTCCGTAATTGACGTCGCATATGCATGCATCTTGAGGGTCGTCTTTTGATCGATGTCGCTTCCTTAAACCAATTTAAGTGTGTCATGTTAGAAGAAGCAGTCGATGTCCCCGTTAGCTACAGACAGAACGTGTCGGTAAAACGTGCCGGTAGAATATTTGTATGTTGCCAGCGTCGTAGTGGGAATGCTGAACGCTCAGCCGCATGTGCTCCCCCGTCTGGCACGTGTGTTTCCAAGCCTGGCTCCTTCGACTCAACAGGTTACTTGTCAGCATAACCTTATAAAATTAAGAAAATTAGAAGACGCTCGTGCTGATTCACGTGTTCATCGCACGGGGATAGAGTTTAAAGGCACACAGAGCATTTTATAAGGCTTGAAAACTATATAATGGTATAGTGTTATTGAAACTTTCTATGTGTAGGAATGACTAGAAATTTGAGTTTTCTAAATCAAGTTTCAAGCCTCATAAAATGTCCTAGATGCCTTTAACAGGGGTTGTTTATTGATATTTATTATTAAGTAGACAAAATTCATCATGAGTTGTACAATGTATCTATCTAACTACAGTACTAACAAGAGTCTTAGGACCCAAAATCTCCATGAAACTTTGTTTTTTATTAAACCAGTCCCCCCCCCATTCTATATCGCTCAATGGTATGACCCACACTGGCCGGGCAAGGGGAGAAGTGGCTATGAATAGCTACTGACCTAGATAAGAGACCAACAGATGGTGCGACCTCAAAGCCCACAATAGAGTAGATACTCCTCATTACTTATGCAAATTCAGTATGAATTTGCATAATTAGCACTTCAGTTTGTACATCTCTGTCCAACCTACCTGCATATCAAATAACATGAAAATCTGTTGCTCCTTTCTTCAGTTATTCTCCTTGCAAAATATTTACAAACACGCCATTGCAGTTCCAGTGACACGTACCAGGGGGCCCAAAATTGACTTTGACCTTTCTCCTCCCAGCACCTACCCACATACCAAATATCATTCAATCCATCCACACGTTCTTCAGTTATGCTGATTTTAAGCGTCCGGTGACACATACATACACACACGGTGACACAAACATACACACACGCGCACACACACGCAAACACACTAACTTCGCATGATTTGCACTTCAGTGTGTACATCTCTGTCCAACCTACCTGCGTACCAAATAACATGAAAATCTGTTGTTCCTCTCTTCAGTTATACCCCTTTAGAACATTTTTACAAATAGGCCATTGCAGTTCCAGGGACACAAACCAGGGGGCCCAAAATCGACCTTGACCATTCTCCTCCCAGCGCATACCCACATACCAAATATCATTACAATCCATCAACACGTTCTACAGTTATGCTGACTTTAAGCATCCGACGACACCCATGCAAACGATTTACCTCCTTACTTATGCAAATTCGGTCTCATTTGCATAGTTTGCACTTAAGTGTGTACAACTTGGTCTAACCTACCTGTGTACCAAAGAACATGACGATCTGTCGATCCACTCTTCAGTTCTTCTACATTGAAGATTTTAACAAATACGCCTTTGCAGTTCCAGTCACACATGCCAGGGGGCCCAAAATCGACCTTGACCTGCCTCCTCCTAACACCCACCCACATACCAAAAATCATTACAATCCATGTACAGGTTCTACAGTTATGGTGACTTTAAGCGTCCGGTGACACATACATACACACAAACACCAAACGCAAGCAAAACAGTATCTCCATGAAAAAGCCTTTTTTCATGGAGATAATGAAATGAAGGAGTGTGTAATTTCACTTCACTAAAGAAGTGGATAATCTAATTCGTCTTCCAGGTCTTCTACAAAAAAAATTCTGCCAGGGTACATGATTCCACCAGGCCTATATAGGGTACATAATTCTGCCACCATAAAAATATACGTCCAAACAAATACCCAACGTTCCCCAGCTCCCCAGTATAATGCACTCCTGCATATCAAAACTCTGTATACATGAGGGGTGCTGCACTAGAGATCTCTTAAACCCACTTTTTTTTTCAAAGTGGCGGATTTATCTAAAACGGCGGATTAATGTTAAGGAAAGTTACATGCGAGGTAATTCTATAGAAACTAATTCTGCACGTGGTTAACGCTGCTGCATACTTGTCTCTCGTCTGGTAGCATGATGTCATAAACAAGTATCATACATTAGAGTCAGTAACCTACTTATAAAATATTTATAGAAAAGCCAATAGAATATTTTTATGTTGCCAACGTCGTAGGAGGAATGCTTCAAACGTTCAGCCGCATGTGCGCCCCCGTCTGGCACGTGTGTTTCCGCGCCTTAAACCTTCGACTCAACAGGTTACTTGTCAGCATAACCTTAGAAAATTAAGAAAATTAGAAGACGCTCGTGCTGATTCACGTGTTCATCGCACGGGGATAGAGTTTAAAGGCACACAGAGCGTTTTATAAGGCTTGAAAACTATGTTATGGTATAGTGTTACTGAAACTTACTATGTAGGAATGACTAGATATTGGAGTTTTTTTAATTCAAGTTTCAAGCCTCATAAAATGCTCTGTGTGCCTTTAACAAGGGTTGTTTATTGATATTCATTATTATTATTAAGTAGAAAAGATTCATTATGTGTTATACAATGTGTCTATCTAATTACAGTACTAATGAAATGAAAGAGTGTGTAATTTCACTTTACTAAAGAAGTGGATAATTTCGTCTTCCAGGTCTTCTACAAACAAAATTCCACCAGGGTATATAATTTCACCATGTGTACATCCGCCACCCTGAAAATATACGTCCAAACAAATATCCAACGTTCCCCAATTCCCCAGTATAATACACTTCTGTATATCCAAACTCTGTATACCTAGGGATGCTGCACTAAAGATCTCTCAAACCCGCTGTTTTTTTTTTTTTCAAATGGCGGATTTATGTAACCCACGCGGATTAATGTTAAGGGAAGGAATGCTGAACGTTCAGCCGCATGTGCTCCCCCGTCTGGCACGTGTGTTTCCAAGCCTCCCTCCTTCGACTCAACAGGTTACTTGTCAGCATAACCTTATAAAATTAAGAAAATTAGAATACGCTCGTGCTGATTCACGTGCTCATCGCACGGGGATAGAGTTTAAAGGCACACAGCATTTTATATGGCTTGAAAACTATGTAATGGTATAGTGTTATTGAAACTTACTATGTAGGAATGACTAGATATTGGAGTTTTTTTAATTCAAGTTTCAAGCCTCATAAAATGCTCTGTGTGCCTTTAACAAGGGTTGTTTATTGATATTCATTATTATTATTAAGTAGACAAGATTCATCATGAGTTGTACAATGTATTAATCTAATTACAGTACTAATGAAATGAAGGAGTGGGTAATTTCACTTTACTAAAAAAGTGGATATTTCCGTCTTCCAGGTCTTCTACAAACAAAATTCCACCTGGGTACATAATTCCGTCAGGGTACATAATTACGCCAGGGTACATGATTCCACCAGGCCTATATAGGGTACATAATTCTGCCACCCTAAAAATATACGTCCGAACACATATCCAACGTTCCCCAGCTCCCCAGTATAATGCACCCCTGTATATCCAAACTCTGTATACATGGGGGTGCTGCACTAGAGATCTCTCAAACCCACTGTTTTTTTTTTTTCAAAGTGGCGGATTTATGTAACCCGGCGGATTAATGTTAAAGGCAACCAAAGCAATACTAGGGACCAAAAAATGGAAATAAAAAGAATTCTTAATTCTATTCTAGCGACATTTACTAGCACTGTTTAACACATTTGTGTAATAAATTTATACCTTGAGCATTTTAAAACCGTGCAAAAACATGCCATACGATGATCCCCCTAGTTTCGTGTGCCTACAAAAACCCCGGCGACGACCTTTAGTGAGTTCTCACATTACAAAAAAGTCATATTTTTGCGTCGTGGACGTCGCTATACATTGTGATAGTTTTGTTTGAACTAATCATGCATAGAAATGACTAAATTTGTTGACTTTCAAAATCCGATTTTTGGGCCCTAATATTGCATGGGTTGCCTTTAAGGGAAGTTACATGCGTCGGGGTTGTATAAGAGCTAATTCTGCACGTGGTTTACGCTGCTGCACACTTTTGCCTCGTCTTGTAGCATGATGTCATAAATAAGCTCCCTACATTACAGTCAGTAACCTACTTACGCCAGATTCTGTATAACAAGCCCTGACCCTGGCGGATCTCTGTTAGTCAGTCTGGTTGTCTTATTGTCCAATTGATATGGCGGCTGTACTTGAGCATAGCCGTAAATAAATTAACCTCAAACACTACAATATAAAGTGTGAGTAATCACTATACATGAAAGGAAAAAAGAATTCCGAACATTCTTGAGCTCAGAGTTCACAGTAGTCACGTAGCCACATTTGGGTTTAACTTCAGGTATTAAGAATTTCGTTACCATACACGTTACCGTACTTTTATATGGATTGAATCATCATCAAGCACAAGAGCTGGTTTTACCAACCTTCTTCAGCCAAATACTTCAACTTCAACTTCGATTACCCCCAAATAACCCCGCGAGAGGCAAAGTAGGGGAGTTGGAGGTCCCAGGCTAAGGCGGGCAGGCCTCCAGCCTGCCATGGCGCGGAATGACTCAACGGTGGGAGCCGTAACAACGTTAACCGCGCCAGGCAGGGCGTTCCACTCGGGGATGGTGCGGGGGAAGAATGAATGTTTGTAAGAGTCTGTCCAAGCGTTGGGTGGTAGAAATTTGAGCGTGTGGCTCCCCCGGGTGCGCCCCTGAGCTGGTTTCAGTAGACTATCTGAGTTAATATTGATGTAGTTATTGACTAGCTTATAGAAAAGGGTGAGGCGGGCGTTCCTCCTCCTTTCAGAGAGAAGGGTCCACTGCAGGTCATTGAGCAGGTTTAGTCAACCTTCGAAACTCGTGCAGCCTTACTTTAGTGATCAGTACACAAGCTCATTCCCCAAGAAACTCACGCAGTCTTGCTTAAACGAGAAGTTGACAAGCTTAACTCGGTGATGGGTTGGCTGATTCCACCAGAGTGAGTTGGCGCCATTGACGTCATCACCCACAATGCTTCACGTCCCGTTAAACATGGCGGCCGTCTGCAGACGATAATATTGAGTTGCGGAGATTCTGAGGTAAAATTTCAATGTCTGTATCAACAAAGTTGTGTTACAATGATAATTTGTCATGGGGATACATTTCTGAATGTTTTCATGCTACTTACACTTGCTCATATACCGTCAAAGGCTATATTTTTTCACATCATCGGCTGCATGCAGTTGGCCTAATTTGAAAAATTATGATTATCACAGCTTCTAAATTTGAGTCAACATGATAACCTGACCACTGCATTGACAACGTAGCGATTTCCTCAACGTAGAAGGTGTTGTAAATATATAAGAAGCACCTAGTTGCCATAAAAATCATTCTAACTTTAGAGTTTAGATAGTCAAGGCTGTTCATGGCCCTCCGAACTAATGTTTCACGAGTTGAATAACATAATAATGCAGGCTTTCTTCCAGAACAGTTTGATTGAGGTAATTTCCAGCCATGAACAAGCAGCAGTTGACAAGAAACCAGTTTGCCAGACAGCCAGGTATCTGACGATTTCTCTTGTAATGTTAACTACCTCCATGAAAAATGGAGATCATATTCTTATTCTTTATTTCTGTTTTGAAGCTTGTACTAGTAGTTGCCCCCACGAAATTTGCTATACTTATTGTCTTAAGCCCAGTTAAGGTCACAAAAACTTATGAACTTCTTGTAATCCACCCCCCTCCCCCGCTCAGTAAAAGTCTTACTTACTTGGTTGGTTACATAGACTTAGAGGCTACAAGGTGCGACGCACGTCGCACTTAGAAAACTCCTACACGTTCTTAAAAGTCTTACATTTTAAAGTGCTCGAAATAGTGGGTGCATGTGCACCTGTGTGCACCCTAAATTGGAGCTGTGCACCTAATTTTTGACTGTGGGTGCACCAGTGCACCTAGATATTTTT
This sequence comes from Branchiostoma lanceolatum, assembly GCF_035083965.1. NCBI lineage: Eukaryota > Metazoa > Chordata > Leptocardii > Amphioxiformes > Branchiostomatidae > Branchiostoma > Branchiostoma lanceolatum. Next base: position 27,574,827 of record NC_089724.1, read on the forward strand.
GTAGGCTACAGGGTAAAGGCACTATTGTACACTAAGCATACAGAATATTCTTGAAATGTAAGTATCAGAAATAGCAAAATAACTTTTTGTTGTACTTTATTTGTTTATCACTTGTTTGAAATTTCAAGGTTAGCTATATATAGAATTACAGATTGAAGCTCTTAAGAGCATTAAACTTTTTAATTATGTTTTGCTCACATTCAAATTTATTTTATGTGGTGCACCCAATATTCTTTCTGTGCACCTAATTTTCTTTTTGGTTTGGTGCACCGGTGCACCTATAGTATTTCCAAAAAATGAATTTCGAGCCCTGATGGTCAAAAGTCTTGAGTTGAATGAAAAGTGCTGTAAGAGGGAAAGTAGCACCTTTGTACAACTTGTATTGGTTACTTTCAAAGAACTTAGTATGACAAGAGAACCTTTCAAGGTCTTTTTATCTATTTATCTATTAACCTTTAGGGTGGTGGTCCCTTCAAATAACAAAGTAACTGATTTCCAAGGGAGCCCTTAAAAATTGCCTTGACAAATCATGAACAGATAGAAGAAAAACCATAATAGAATGATAATCTCTAATGTTTATAACCTGTTTTGCATTTTTTCTGCCCTTTTCCATACCAGCCCATGTAGTCCTGGTTGACTTCAGCCCTCCCTTTGGTAGTGACACATGCTGTCAGGTCCAGCAGGCACTACAGAACATCTTGGCACTGGCAGCAAACATCACAGGCCCTCCAAGGATCCCCTTCTTTGGCTTGTTTGCCATTGGAACCTACCCAGAAGTAAGAGCATTCAGTTTTGCCATGTTTTATATAAAATGCTAAGAAGACCTGATTTTTTGTGTCTGCCATACTGTTTTCCTCAATGTTAGTCCAGACAAATTTGATTTGATTTTAATCAGATTTTGTGCAAGAAATTGATGAAACAGGTGGTCAAACTGAAATAGAAAATAATAATTATGCAAGTTAATCCAAGGAATTTAATTGTTTTTCCTTGCTATCACTATATAGTATCAGATTTTATGTCTAGATGGCAAACCTTGTGGCATATGGTTGCATGGACGTACACATCTATAGATCTACTGAGCCAGGTTTTAAGAAAGTTTTTGGACATCAAAAACTAAGCACATGCTGGATAATGCATTCTATGAACTATCATATAGCAGATGATCTTTACCAATCATGCTTTTAAGCTTTTTCCAGGAAACTTGTCCTAGCTGACTCAATATTACTGTGTACTAAGTACTGTACAGTGTAGCAAGGGCTCTAACACCACTTCAGATATGGATATGATCCTCTTAGTAAATACATATACCTGAGTTCCTGTGTTTCCAGGGACTTGACAGACTTACTTGGTTCTTCCCAGAACCTGACAGAATCTCCTTGATTCATCCTGGAACCACTGGCAGTTTTCCCTGGAAATCAATTTAGGCTCCTTAAGTCTGAGTGTCCTACCTTAATCACAGCTTTTAGATCCCATTTAACAGCGGTTGACTCAATGCATTTTAAGCTTGGTTACTAGATGATGATTGAAATTCTAACAGTGACTTTGGTATGTTATAGAATGAACAACGGGTGCTGTTGATTATTATTCAACGTCAGCAAAATGAAGTGCTGCTCTTTTCTTTAAAAGTCTGATTTATTAATTTGGTCTAATTATCCTTGCACCACATTCATTTGGGAATGTGGCAGGTGAGTAACTGGCAATGAGGTGGTTGGACATTTTACAGTTAGGCCACACCAATTTAATTGGTTGGTTCTCACATTTTTTTCAATTTTTGAGAAAAAGTATGGCGCAACAGGGAAAAAAAAGACAAAAATATAATGAATGATTAGATTATTCAAGTTTGAAAAAAGCAAAACACCATATGCAGACATCCAACCCATCCTGGTACTCCCATTGTACAGTAGATGCACCTGTTTGTCGAAGATTATCAAAAGCACTAACCAATAACCATGAATAAACCACAGAGTGAGTGAAGCAGCTGGCTATTAACCCCTAATCATCTCCCTACATAGGCACTTCTCCCATTGCAAGCTGTGAGAGGAAACCTCTCTAAGATTCACAGTGCCCTTCAGGAGCTCAGGAGCTTCCAAAGGGAGGGGCTTGTTGGAGGAAAGACTGCAGGGTGTCTGGGGCAGGGACTACAGGATGCCATGGCACAGTTCAAAAGGCAGCAACATCTGTACAAACAGGTCACTTTGTTTCTGAAATTCTTACTTTATATTGTTGGCTTAAAGCAAACTTTGTGGGTCTTTGTCTAATACATTTTTTTTTCAAATTGTGCTTTTCCCATAGTGGAAGATTACTGGCCATCTTGAAATATTTTTTTTCACAGCTTGTGCGTGTGTTTGTTGTCAACTGGTATAGCTCAACTATAGGCACACATGTATGAAATTGAATGATTTTTAAAATTATCATTATAGGGTGTGATTAGATATTTTTATAATAAGATAGTTAGACTTCGTAGCCCCTTTGCTTCTGGAACTGTAGTATATTTTGTAAAGGTAAATTGGCCTTTTTGAAAAAGTGCAATATTCTGGCTTAAAGTACATCAGATACACAGTCACACATTTGTACTGACAAAACTGCTGCCTGCACAGTATCCTTCATAATGAGGCACATGGAATTCACAGGTTTTACAAAATTGCTCAACCTTAAAGCTTTGTAAAAAAACTGAAATGTGCCATCCTGTTTTTCTTTCAAATCCTTAGCTTGAGTTGATGGTGATAACCTGTCGTCCCAGCAACATTGTAAACAAGGAAGTGGAGAAGGCATGCTCTGTACTCGACATGGATGTACTGAAGGTCTGTTACTTTTACTCCATTCAAAGACCTTTACTGTGTTCAGACAGTCTTTTGCTATGTACAGTGATTATAGTTGACTTCAACGTATTTTTAGACCACCTCTAATGCCCCCATGTTCATTTTCAAAAGTGTCATCTCACTCACCACTTCTTCTTTGCATCCTTTCACCACCAACCTTCTGACTTTAAAGTAGACTTACATTATTACAGGTTTGCGTAGCAAAACCTTTGTTGGATCCATTGGCATGTGTGGTGATTTTGATTTTGTGACGTCGCAGGATTGCTTTACCATTTCATTGGGAGGGGTGTTTTTTGGGGTCGCTAGCTTTCTCTCTATTTCTAACAAATCGTCACACAACTATCACACATTCAACCCAAATTAAATAGAAAATTCAATACTAATTCATATTTATCAAAGACCCCGTAATCGCTAAACCAACATAGAAAACCTTAAGTATATGTAGCACAAATACTTAACTCTAGTTTCTTTTTGTGTTCCCTCTGTGTCTCCTTACAGAAGGTACAGGTGGTGTGTATGAGCCAGCCCGAGGACCTGGGAGCCTCAGACCTCTATCTGATGGAGGACAGTCCCAGCAACACTGCTGCCACTGGGGGTAAATGGGCTCAGATTTCTCACATTTTCAATTCTTTTTCGTTTCGTTTCAAGGCATCCTCATTAGAGGTGAAGCATGATGCTCTTTGAAGTAGCTAGTGGTAGCGCAATGCAGCTTCGCTACGGCTTGCGTTTTTGGCCTAGCACACTGGGCCACCCCTACTCTTCTTGATAAAGTGTGTTGGGATCTTTTACATGCAGAGGTTTGACGCTTGAGGCTAATGCCTGAAGCTCCCTCATACACGGGGCCACCGGCTTTGCATCACCATCCGAAATGACTATCAATACCAATATCTGTGCATTCATTCGTCACATATCATTTAGCGGCAGTCTCTAGATATCAGAATCCTAGCAGTGTACACTGAGGAAAACATAGACTTCACATTTGAATACCTGTACTTAATAGTGATGTTCACAATAATATCATTACATAGTGTGTTTCTTATAGGAAAATCATTTGTTGTGATTTTGATGCAGATCTTTTGTTTTGGTTTGTACGATATATAGGTGAAGGTGGACTGAACTGTGGGATGGTGGATGTTGTACATCTAGACAATGGTGGGCTTTAGGCTAGGATTGTACTACACGTTTAGTAGCACTAACAGTCATATAACTGATAGACATCATTGCAGCCTCATGAATATATGATTGTACACAATTTAGCTCTGGAATTAGAGACTAAAAGATATAATACTAGGAAATATGAACTTATTTGTTTAATCTATCACACTTTGGGTTATAACAGTTTCATCAAATTGTGGTCAGATCTTTATAATTAATGGTTCTGAGGTATGGCTCTCCCAAAACATAGGACTTCCAGCTTGATATCCTATCTGAATTATTTTTAAGAATGCAGAGGTAATGTTTTTGTTGTGTACACTAAATGGCTACAGATGGGGTGAGCCTGCATCAGTTCCTGAAGGGCTGGCTAGGTGACAGTGGGACAGACAGGGAACATCTCCACATAACACTGCCTGGCATGGCAGGTCAGTAGCAAAAATTTTGATTACAATCTTTCTTTCAGACTATATAAGACTAAATGTTGATACATAATAGGTAAGGTACGCCAAGAATAGTTACTCATTCGACAAGCAACTTGATAAAATTTTGAAGCAGTCAGACCTTTCAGAAAGCATCCACTATCTTTCATCAGTGACTAAGGAAAGATCTGTCAGTACAAGGTTTTATACCAAAACTAAAAAAAGATTAGATATGTCTAACCTTCATCACCGTTATTAGTAAGATACACTACACAAGATATACAGTCAAGCAACTGGATAGATTATGTAAACTGTCAGACATTTAATTTCAGCTAACATGTATGCATCCACTTTCTTTTGTCACTGACAAAAGGTATCAGGCCCATAAGACCCATAAGACATTACATGTCACCCAGATTGTTTATTTTTGTGGTTCTGTGTTTTAAAGGCACCCAGAGCATTTTATATGAGGCTTGAAAACTGGAAATATTCTAGTTGCTGTAATCTTTATGAAATTGACATTTAATGCCACTGTTTTCTTATCAAAAGTGCTCAAAAACGGCACAAAAATAAGCATCATGATCTTTTAGTTTTATGCGCCTAGTGTAAATAGACCGATACCATAGCCCCGCCCACCTCCGTTGAAACGTACAAGTGCAAAATTAAAACATAAAAATGCAAATATTTGACGGACACGCAGTCACTCTCTCATTGGTCGAACCGCTAATTGTGAGGGACAGTCAGAATCAGTCTATTAGGCTTGGATTTTCTTTCAGTTCTCACCAACACAAGGACTTCGTATCTTTGCTCCTTTAATATGTAATGGTATTAATAGTTTTATTGAAACTTACTATGTGTAGGAATGACTAGAAATCAGAGTTTTTTATTCAAGTTTCAAGCCTCATAAAATGCTCCAGATGCCTTTAACCAAGATGGGCTGTGCTAAGAGATTTGTCTGTAGCCTAAGCAGTGTCACTATACAAAATGACAGGCAAAAACACATAGCCTCAAAGTTTGATTGATTCGTTACAGTAGTACTTGAGACAAAGGTTCAGTAAGGAAAAACATATGGAGACCAGTTAATGGCTTTAGAATCAGTATGCCCGATATTGGTTTTTGACACTTAACGATTGATTTTTTTCACAACACAGGTATTGGAGCTCTGACCCTGAAATGTGACCTGAATGAGAGGATCCTGGACCCCACCCATCTGCTGCAGCCTCTCATCTTTGTACGTATTTTATGAGAAAATACTTACAATGATTATCTGTATCTATATAGCTGCCATTTGTCGAAACACCAGCCTTGCAGGCACGCGGCGCGGCAGCAGCTGGTTGAATTACACTGAGCAGCCTGTCACGCCTAGTCTTTGCACATCTGACTGTAACCGTTCTTTAAAGCTATTTAGTGAGGATGCTCCTACAGCACTTGATGATAATGAGTTCCATTTTACTATCAATAATGGTTCTCGGAAAATATGAATTTTGGAACACATCAATCCTTGCAAGCATGGTTGATAACTCTGGTACTTAAAGGCATGACTATTAGCGGGTTAGTCATTATTATCACACTGATTATCATGACATTAACTTGAATTAGATTATTTTTAAAATTAAGTCAAAATTTGCATGTATGATTATGAGTCAACGTTCAAAATTTGCAAGATCCTAGTTTGTATAAAATATGAACTCTTTTAAATGTTTTGAAATGAAGCAACTTTGTGATAAAGGTAAATTTTGATTCAGAAGTAAATTAATCAGATTGTATTGTATAGAATCTACAAGTTGAACAAAGGTCAAGTTTAAAAGTAATAATTTGGAAGTACAAGACTTAGTGTCTTATCATCTCATCCTTGCTTAGGCCTTGGCACCAGACACCAAGGGTTCCACCTCTGCTGCCCAAAGCAGAACCACAGGCTCAGCTGCACCCGTGTACAAACTCACTGCTGTCAAACTAGTCAACACTGCCAACATATGTGAATCTGTGGTGAGAACAATCACTTTATATCTTTTGATCATTTATTGTAAAAAAGACTTCTATTAGCGAAGTAAAAACAATTGAACTTCACTATTCTTCCTGGAGTCATTACACGTAACATACACATTACATTAGAAGTTGTGAAATATACATTACATTACACAATATATACATATTTACATAGTCATCAATTTCAAATTACTACCAGTTCTGTATAGACCTCTTTGTGTCCGTTTTCAGTCTGTCTTTGATGAGTGTTTTAAATATGGATGGTACAGATGATCTGATGTGATGTAGAAAAGTATTGAATGATTTTGTACACTGGTACAGGAAAGACTTTGTTGCAGGTGATGTTCTTGGCGCTGTTTGAAAATTGGTAATTAATAAATTAGCAATTAGTAAAGCCTTTAAGGGGGTTATCATTAACAAGGTAAAGATGTAAGCTAATAGGCTAGTTAGTATGTACTTTCTACATGACACCACATGCATATGCTAGGCATGCAGTATGGTCAAGTATCAGTAGGGGGCCTACCAGCATTTGATTTCTAGTTTGTGCTTTTGCCTGTGCCTTGCTCTGATGTTCAATATCCAATGATTGCTAGCATCCGTAATGACAGCAAAATACTTCTGCATTCTATGTGAACCATTTACTAAGTCTTCCTATTCTGTTTGCACCCGTCTGTAGGTTTACGGGATGGTAAGTTTTTTGTCTTTTTTCAGACTTACCAATAATCACTAAGACTTACTAAAATTTGAAGAGAGCTTTCAAGCTTTCATTTTTAAATGCTTATGGAATCATAGGGCTATCACTTTGAATATCAGCTGTCTTTTGTCTATCCATACTTGATGATGTTGTTGTTGTACCATGGTAATGGAAAGGGAAAAGAAGTTGGAAGTTTAAGATATATACTGCTACTACTGTCAGTTAGTCTAATTATTAAGCCATAGATAAATAGTCTGCTACATTATACAAAAAATTGAATTTACAAAATGAAAACGAATAATCTATTGAGAACATGACTATGAGTATACCAGACCACTCCACCATATGGCTTAGTATAGAATTCAGTATGTTATCAAGATGCCCAGATTTTCCTTCTTTTTTTCACAGCCCCTTGTAGTTAGTGCCACTTCCTGCTGGAAGTTAGACTGGGAGGAGCTGGAGTCCAACCAGACAAACTTCCATGCTCTCTGCCACCTGCTACAGGAAAAGGTGAGGCACTGAGCTTAATGCAATGCTTACAGGATGTCCTAAGTGTCTGTTTGTATTCATATTTTGGGTCTGCCCTTGGTCCTGAATATGCCTTCCAATTGAAAGACATGAGTTTTAGCAAGCAGCACCTTTCTCTTAACGCTCCCAAGAGAGTAGAGTACTACTTTGGGCTTTTTGTTTCTTTGTGTGTGTGTATGTGTATGGGTTTGTGTGTGTTTGTCTATCTGTCTGTGAGTGTGTATGTGTGTGTATGTTTTACTCCACTGCAGTTTATATATGTTCTGCCAGAGGGCACTAACCATAAAGGGGGCAAAGTCAGCTGTCTCTGACTACTTTTGTGTTTAAAGATTTGTCAGTGTGCATGATATCACAAAATCTTACCTTACCTGATACTGACTTGTTGACTTTTAACAGGTAAAAATTTCACTTGATCTCATCAAAGATCTCATCAAAGAGTAAATACTATTCAGTGGTCATGATATAACAAAATTGTACCCTTTATTATACTGACTAAAAGTTGCCTTTACTATGGGGAAAAACATTGCTTTATAAGAGTAAAATGCACTGAATGATTCTTACATTTTGTACACCCGCTATAGGGTCTGGCAGTCCTGGCAACAAGAGATCCTCCCCCAGGCCAGAATCAGCAGAAACCTCCCCGCCCCTCCCCCAGGGCACACTTCCTCCTCCTCCCCTCCCAGTCTACCTCTCTGCTGATCAAATCTGTGGCCGTGGGGGAACTGCTGCTGCCGTGTGACTTCATCTCACCCTCGGAGACACCTGCACAGGAGGCTGTGGACACTGTTGAGAGTTCCATAGCTCAGGTAAGGGGTGTCTTTCAGTTCTAGTATGAGGGTCTGCATGGGGTGGGGGGTCCTGACAACGCTAAATTATGCTGAATTCAGAAGAACCCCCTACCTGTTAGGCTAGAATTAAGGAAGGTGATTGCCGGTACACAAAATGTGGTCACCTCGCTACAAATTCTGTGTTACAAATTACAGGAAATAAAGATAGGCTGATTTCGCTTTACGGAAAAGAGCATGCAGGCCCTCTTGTATGGTAAATTGAAAGCTTTTAGTGTTCTATTTAACTGTTCTGGTGCTATACTGTGGGTGCAAAATGTACCTGGCATTGCTAAAAAAAACACTGAATAGTAGGCAGGGTTCAAGATCCTTTTTGTGGCTACATACCTGCACTAGATCTAGACATTGGGGAGTTAGTTCTATAGCTCACGCAAAGGGAATCTTTATAATTAAGTTTTAAAGTGGAAACTTTCAGTGTGCCAAGAAGATTCAATCCATGGATGTGCAATATAATCCACCTGGCAGTGCATCTCGGTTTCTCTATGCTGATTTCATATATTACATATTGAGTTGAGTATGGGCAAGTGTGTGCTTTCAATGTTGCTACCTCAACTTAAAAGAATGTGTTTCTCTTTATGATGATGTAAATGATGATGACCAATCTGGCATGGGCTGGTAGAAAATTAGAAACTGTATTGAGTATACTGTATTGAGCCTGTTCAACGACAATGCAATGTACAGCATGTGTTTACCAAAGTATTGCACCATGGTAATAATGTCAGCACATTGGTAGATTGAGATATGTTTATGAATATTATACCAAAGCAATAATGTTAACACATTGATAGCTTGAGGTGGAGGACATGTTCAACCCCCTCCAGGTGAAGTCAGGCCTGTACAGCTGTCTGACTCCACAAGTCAGGCAAGCTACAGCAGCCACTACAGGGCAGCAGGGAAAACGCAGGTTTCAGTACTCAACAACATCACAGGTAATGGAGTTTTCATGAGGTTTGATAATTAGTATTTTACAAATGTTTTGATAGTCTATTAGTCCATGAAACCCCACAAGCTACAAAAGCATGTTTAAGAGCCATTACTATATGTAGGGCAGCAGGGAAAACGCAAGTTTCAGAACTCGACAACATCACAGGTACGGACTTTTAATGAGGTTGGAAAATTAGTATTTTACAAATGATTTGGTAGTCTTTTAGTCTATAAAAACCCACAAGCTACAAAGTCATGTTTAAGAGCCATAACTATATGTAGGGCAGCAGGGAAAGCGCAGAATTCAGAACTCAACAACATCACAGATCTTAAAGAGTTGCAAAGAGATTTGAAATGTAGTAGTTGCCTTCTGCAACCCCTCGGTTGTCAGTAAGACGAAGTATGACTATAGGTGTAAGTGAGCCTGACCACCCCTATATGTACATGTAACCTCCATTTGGTATCTTTCAACTTGATTACCGTTCTGATAGCTTTGACTGTATTTGAACTGCAACAAGACAAGAGCGCCAGGCAGCAATTACTGATATCATGCACCACATATCAAACATTGATAACAATCAGAATAGTCTTTAAGTCTTTAGCCACAAGATATATTTGAGAGCCATATATATTATGCAAAATCTTGTTTTAGTCCTTAGATGCTCCCGCAACTTTGTTGCCTACATGTACATGTAGATCTACTTCGTAAACTGTTTTCCTCCAGATGTTGCCGTCTTGTTTTGGTCGACTGTACTGTGGCCAGATTTTTTATGGCTAAGAGGAATTTAGTGAAACAGATTAGAGTAAGAAGTTGGACACTTTAAGATGACGCGTTTAAAACCATGCAGTGAAAATCTTTCTTTTCTCATTTTGCCAGGTTCCTCAAAGCTCCATGTCTACAGGTGCAAGACACATCCCTCAGCAGTCGAGAGGTGCTCAGACAAACCAAGTATCTACCAATCAGAAGGGAGCACCATACAAACGACACGAGAACAATCAAAGGGGACGCTTTTGTCCGCCAAAGGCAAAGAAGAGCAGGGTGTTTGATGAAGATGACATGTTCCCAGACTTTACCCCTGACTTTTGAAACCAGAAAAATATGTATCCACTTAATATAGCCTCAAGCCATTTGCAATTGTTTTGTTACTTGGCATTTCTTTGTAATTTTGATGAGATAGGTTCTCAGATGTATATCTACAAGATATTTCCTGGCCTCAGTTTTTCAAGTTTGTCACTGACTAACTTATAAGGAGTGTGTGTTGGTGAAAGCAAAGTAGCCTCTCACACTGTATCACATATGTTGACTTGCTAAGGACCAAAATGAATTGGTATTCCATTTTGTTGCTAGCCTTTCTTGTGCGAAATTTGACAGAATATTGTAATATCAAACTCAAATGTTTGTCTAGAAATAAGCTATATCAGAGTCTGCTTTCTGTCTGCAACAAGTATTTAGTGCTTCCTGTTCTATAGCTTTTCTGTTTGTAGTGCTTCATGAAACACATTTAGAATAAAATTGTGCTTTTTGAAGTTGCAGTACGGTGATGTCAGTATGTCTAGATTACAAAGCTGAGCCGTTGGATTTGTGGTTTTGAGTTTGGGGTGAAAAGGTCACTGCAAAAGCCTTGATCATTAAACCACTGCAAACATTTGCAGTATGTGATTGGCGAGATCAAGCATTTCCAATCGCTGTTCATACTTGTCTACTCCAAGTACAGAGCTCATGCTCTACAAGTCATGATAGCTACTGTACTGTGTCTACTAGCTAGAAGTATAATTACAATTGTATTACTGATTCATGGATTTTTTGAAGGCAAATCTTTCCATTTGACTAACACAGGTCTTGACATTCTGACATATAAATGCCCACACTTGAAATAATGATCCGCAATGCATGACAAGTTTTCAGCATAATATTTATTGTCAAGCTCAAACAAGTTGAAAACATGAAATTATATGTGATAACCAGAAGAGAAGTCTTGCTGGTCAATTTATGTGACACTTAACTGCATACATTATTTCTCAACAGGTAGCAAGTTAGCAAAGCTCAATGCAGAAAAAATGCCACAAAAACTCTAGACAAAACAAGTTGTGTAGGACAATCAATGAAGAGCAATTATAAAGAGTGAGAGTCACTGTATGCATATGTTCAATATAATTCCATAAGACAGCATACACTGTTAAACATTTTTCTCAAGCTAGTCACCTTTTATCAGTGTATGGCACATTTCACAAAAAAATACTTCTACCATACTTTGTGTTGCATTAACTTGCTCTCTGCAGGTTCTTTGTTTGGCAGCGAATTCAAGTACATGAAACTTAACAGTGCAGAAAATGCCAAGGTTGTGCTAAGAGGAATTATACTAGAGCATTGGAAAAGTGCTCTACATGTACTTATAGTCATATTCTAAATGTTGGCAACATTTTCTAGTGTAGCACCCTTAGGATTTACTCTGATAAGCGCATTTCTCTCAAGCTGTCCTGATATCAATCATTATCAGTGACACACAAATGTACAATTTTTAAATTCCGAAATATTGATAGTTTGCTGTTCTTGTCAGTACATCTATGGACTGCTTTGTTGATCAACTGAACCAGTCTGGAAGGCGAACTGTGAAAAGAAAACAGTTGTCATTATGCGAGTCGATATAGAGGTATATTATTTTCATATCATACATGTAGATACAACAACATGGATACCATTGAAAATTCCTATGTTAATTGGCTTTCGCATATAGATTCTACAAAGCAGAAATATTGCAAAAGCATATCTATGCATTGTTTAGTGGTTTTAAGATTCTCATGCAATGATTTTTTGTGCGTGTGTGTACATGTTTGTTCTATTATGGGAATGTTAAAGCTAAGTCATATTTATAAAAAAAAAAAGTAGCCATAGACATGTGTCTTCCGGTTTCACAGATTGAAACTTTCTGAATGATTTCCAACATTGGAGGACACTTTCAAGCTTGGTTCGAGCAGGAGCTCGACCAAAGTGAGTGAGTGGAGGTGAACAGATAGAGTTTCCAGTGCCTTGTTCAGAAACGCTCACTATTTGTTTTGGTTAAGGTAGGATGGTGACCTGGGGACACTCACCATTGTTTAGCTGGCACAGGTGCTCCACAATCCCGTTCATCTCACAGGTGTACAGACCGATCAGAAGCCCCTCTAGGTTTGCCTGGTCCCCATTCTTCCTCTGCCAGACGTCTATTGTTTCTCTAATCGCGTCTGCTGGTCCTATGATAACAATGTATAGAAAAGTCTTTAGTGTTCATCAATCAATAGTTTGAAATCATATAATTGGAAAGATCCAAATCTTTAAAGTCATCAAAAAGTTTGATACAAGTCAAAACATGTGTATATTCACATCTAATAGACCAGTGGCATAACAGGCAAGAGTGCATGGCTGTGTATACACCCTGCCAGTATAAACCTGTTATATATTCTGGCCTAGGCCTGGACTGTGCTCAGGGTATATTGTGGTTAGAGTTTAGCCTCCCTAGCACTAGTAGCAGGCTCTACAAGTCTGGCTTTTTGTCTGATGCCATATCATTTCTATATTGCACTTAGTTTCTCACAACAACGACCAAAGTGCAATGGAAACCGACTGCAATAAAAATGATGTGTCATCAGAAAGAAAGCCATACCCGTAGAGATATGTTTCTTTTATAATAATACAAAAGCATGAAATTACAATAAATGAAAATGGCAATTTCAGGTACTTGAAGCTTGTGAAACAGAGTGAGATTAATCGGAATAGTGAGTCTTACCATGTAATGTGTATATGTGTCTGAGCTCAGCAATGTCTGTTACTGAGAAGATGTTCCCACTGGTCGCCGGAAGGCACCTGGCAAGCCGGAGATACCTGTTACCTAGGTTACTCACAATGTACTCTGTAGTCTCTTCGTTCACTGAAAAAAAGAGTAACAGAGAAAAGTTATGATTGTATAGAACTCATAGTTATGCCCACTCAAATCTAACCATGTAAAATGATGTATACAGGCCTTCGGCCACTTCATTTCACACCACTTTTTAACACTTTGTACAAATTTGGGAATTTGTTTTGACATACAGCAACAAAGGGGGTGTAGAGATGTCTAGATAAGAATGATTGTGTTGGTAGTCTACAAAGGCTCGTATGCTCTTGAATCTATTCAATATTCATCCGAATGCTTTCTTTTGAGAAGAATGGAGCGTTTTACCAGTAAGAGAAATTGACAATGGTTAACTCAAATTTTCATAATAGCTCAGCTTGGGTTTGAATTAAGCATGTGTGTTGCTTGTAATTGAATGGCCAAAATACCCAACTAACAATATTTTACTGTATGTGCGGATCCCTATGCCCTGCGATTATTTTTTCTTATTGTTTTCGTCTATTTGATATTCTACAGAATGCTTCTTTGAGAAATTCGAAAACATACAGTTTTACCAGGGTGAAAGATTGAGCATGCCTATGGTCAAAGCACTTTTTGGTGATCGTTCAGCTTGGGTCAAGTTGAATCTATCCTGTGTGTGCCTGCTTAGATATCCAGCTAACAAAAGGTCTTAATAAGTATAAGATGATTATTGAGGAAAGTTTACCTGGAACCTCGTTGGCTTCTCTTGGTGATGCTCTTCTAAGCTTCCTCCTGGGGTCTGTCCCGTCCAGATCGCTGGATGTTTGTACCTCCCCGCTCTCCTGTGACAGGTGAGACAGGGTTTCACTGGTGCTGTCGTCTGCTCCCGTACTGATGCCGTCGTCAGGAAGTCTTCTGTGGTCTTTAGCAGCCTGAGGGGTAGGAAGGTTGATAAAATGGTTTCAATGTGGGCAGGTGAGATGGTAGAAAGAAGCTTTATTTCCCTAATGTATGTTGCCCATGTGTATTATTTGATTGTAAACCCTGCACCAATTCAGCACTAGAAAGGCTGCCATTGCACGGGTAATTTCTGACCAATAAAAATCATTATCATAAATCAATGCAGCTGTTAAGAGCTTAGAACAAATGGCACGTAGTACTAGAAGTAAACGTTAAGTTTGACTCTTCTTTCAGTCAACCAACAGTCATACATTTCCATGGATGGAGATTATTTCCGACGAGGGGTCGGTTCACTCTTTATACATCTTGTATGCATCTTAATTGGGCATATTTTTCATTTTGACGGTGATGGTTGAAAGCTTGAAAGAATTGAGGAAAAAAACTAAAATATTAGATCTTCATGTTTTGGTTCGCCAAGCAAACTTCCCGAGGTTTTTTTGAAGGCTGTCTTTGGATAGAAGGGATCATATGATGCTTTTTTGTTTATTGTTTATTGTTTGCATGCATGTGTAAAACCATAGATAAACAGGGCAAATTAAAACATGCAGGGGGGAGGGGACAGAAGCCTATGTGGCTTTTCGTGGGCCCCCCTCGAAACTAGACAGTAGTTATACATAATGAAAACGAAGCAAAATTAACGAAAGAACAAATGAAAATTATACCATAAATCCTAAGGATACAAATGAAAAAGAAGCAAATTTTGAATTGTAAACATCATATACAATTCATAAAGACAGATCAAAATTATACAAAAATAATGTGCTTTGTAGGTGTTTAGTTTGCAACTACACTCATCTAGCCGTCATTGTATTGAGATTGCATATTCCCTACCTCTCCCGCTGACGTGTGGTTCTCTGTTTCCGTGTTGAGTCGTTCCATTTCTATCTCCACCTCGGCAGGCTGTGCGGCTCGGGGCCGGTTGATCCTCACGGCTCCGTCTGCGCTCCTGTACAGAAACATCTGCCTTTCTCCACTTTCTGGCCTAGCGCCATCTATAAATCAAAATTGAATAGATTATTACTTTTCATGGCCATGCACATAGCGATAGCTTTTTTAGCTAAGGTCATATGTATGTATATGTGAGATAATGAATTGTGATATATGCTAAGTATGATGTGTATACATTATTCTTGTATACGCAAACTGATGTTGTTACCTAGTGTTTTGTGATTGCAATTTGAGACGATTGATTTAATAAAAGTATTTGAAAAAGGAAAAAAAAATTACTTTTGATCAAATAGGTTTATACCAACAACGTTAGTACCAGAAGGTAAAGCAGAACTGGATTATTGAATGAATAAAGACCTTTATAGTACACATACCCACTGGATATATGTACAAGTATAGGTCACAAAAATAATAGTATACAGTCAGATACGTCTATACATTGTCAAATTAGTACAAGAATTCTAAACAATATAGATTCGATTTCTTCTCGCTACTTCGTAATGATATAAATGTATTAATACATTGTACTGCTGTGAATGATCATCACAGAGGTGCCATATACAAATCAGCGACATCAAGTTCTTATTGATTCATTAATTGCTTTATTGCCCTTTCGCAATAATTTTTTCAAACTCCGTGGCTTCAGTGCAGTGTGTCTACGAAGAGTATTTTATATCTTGGATAAACCTGAGCTTGTAGGCACTTAGCGAGTAATGCATTGAAAGATTGAAAAAGGTGTGTAATGAGAGGTGCTCACAGTCGGTGTTATGTTAAAACACCAACTGTTGTAGATGACTTACTTTGGTTCTGTTGAGGAGGATGTCTCTTCCTGTACATCCAAAGGATCAGCAGTCCCGGGCCTAACACGAGGAGTATCATGCTTCCGAAACTCCCGAACACTGCTACGAGTATGATCCACAGTGGAACCTTAGGTGCAGGCTCTGCTTCTGTAGAATTGGAGATGGACAAACCGTTTGTTATTTCACTGATCAGCCACTTACGAAAGACAGTGGATACTGTCTGAACGTTTTCAAAACTTATTCAGGTGTTTGACAAAAGACAGCGGATGCTGTCTAAAACGTCTGACCGTTTTCAAACCTGCCCAATAGCTTGAGTAACGTTTTTGTACTGAGTATCTTGTTTGTTACCTGGGTGTCCAACCTTCACTGACGTTTGGTATCTCTTTTAAACACATTAAGACACTGCAAGATGCATAAGATGATGTCTGAAACGTCAGACCGTTTTCAAACTTGTCCAGTAGCTTGAGTAACATTTTTGTACTGAGTATCTTGTTACTTAATTGTCTAAACTTCACCGACGTTTGGTATCTCTTTCAAACACATTAAGATACTGCAAGATGCATAAGAGTGCAACGGTGGTAGGAGATTGGAATGAAGATACGAAATAATATTTTTTGTATACAGGCATGTAGGAGACAAGTAGAGATGGGTGCATGTTGACGCTACTCAGTGTAATGTAATA
Organism: Branchiostoma lanceolatum; assembly: GCF_035083965.1. NCBI lineage: Eukaryota > Metazoa > Chordata > Leptocardii > Amphioxiformes > Branchiostomatidae > Branchiostoma > Branchiostoma lanceolatum. The sequence continues at coordinate 27,591,417 of NC_089724.1, forward strand.
AAGACTCAAATGACTGTGTATCTCTACTATATTGTATCTGACCCTTACCTCTTCCCTCATGACCTCAATGAAAAGTGGCCTGCGTGCCGACTTGAGCTTATCATGAATAGACAAAGGTTTAAACAAACAAACAAGCAAACAAACATACGAACTCAGCCAATCAACATGTTTCGATCGTCAATTCTAACACCTGATTAGATTATCAACTCACCTCCCCCTGTGGGACCTGATGAGGTGTTGTTGTCTGTCTGTGCTGACGGTGTGGAGACCTGCTGCACCACAAGGGCGCTGCCACCACTCCTGCAGCTGTCATGGTCTGGGGACCCGGGATCACAGGGTTCGCACGTCACCTCGTCAGGGCTGTCTCTCGGGCAGTCTTGTTTAATCCGTGTTCCTGCCATGAAATGATAATGATAATAATAATGTTTTTTATTGGTCAGAAATTACCCGCAATGGCAGCCTTTCTAGCGCTGAATTGATGCAGGGTTTACAGGTCTCACATAATACACAACATATACATATTTTATCCACACTTGCATTTTGTGGAACTGTCGCAAGGGTCTGGGTGGCTGCCATTCGGCGCCAGCGGGTGACCTCAGTACGACCTTCCCCAAACGAAGTCAGGTGCATTTACACCTGGATGGAGTGAGGAAAGTCGTGTAAATTGCCTTTTCCAAGGGCACAAGATCGGTGACATGACAGGATTCGAACCCGGGACCACCTGGTTCTGAGCCGAACGCTCTGCCGTTGCGCCACACGACCCCAGAAAGTTGAAAGTTGAATTTTTCACACATTTCGGAGTATAGGGACGGCGCCCATCTCCGTTACTAGAGCCAATGGGCCACACAGGAAAAGGGCTGGTTTACTGGTAGTGAAGTGTGTTCAAGTCCAATACTCTTTCTGATAAGTGCCATTTTTAAAAGTCTTTGTATTGTGACCCGGGCGACGTTTGAAACTCCCAAATGCAAGGTGAACACTCTACCCTAGGCTATTGCATCGGTTTTTTCTTGCCATAATGGGCTAGAAACTAGTAGAAAGACGAAAATACGTGTATACCGATAGCTGTGTTTTGGGCTACATATGTTCACATTCGTGGCAGATGCCGTGGTAGCTGTGTATCCGCGACAAACAACACGTTATAGGCCGCTACAATAATCAAAGATCACCGCCCTAGTAAATATCCTGCATGCAAGGTCACCGTACCGGTTCAAGTGCTTGCACAAGTAGCCGCCACGGCCTAACCCAGCGGAACATTGGAACAGGAGGACCAAACAAGTACTAGTCTTGCCAGTGATTCACGCGACCTTTCACATTCATATCCGGATCTCAGACGTTCTAAATTCTTGATAATCTTAAGATTAACATTAATTTCAACCTACTGCATGCTCATGCTACCTTATTAGACTCTTGTGCTGATGTGATTGTTTAACTTTTGTAAGTATGTGTTGCTAAGCTGATTTATCTTGTAAGTTCTATGTATAATTACTTTACCTGTTACTTGTATTGAATCAATATGTATTCATTATTGTTGTATTACTGTGTTATGATTTCGGTATGGCTGCCTTGAGAATGTGACGTTTGCTAAGGTACACCTGTTCCGCCATACCTTCCACTTTGTTGAATAATCATAATAGATAGATAAATAAATAAAGATCTCGAAAAAATTATGGATGAATGATATACATACATCCACTGATTGTTCACGGTTATATTTATTTATGTGCAAACGTCCGTATATAGCCAAGAATAACATTATGCTAATCCAGCAAAATCGGATCATGCCTTCGTGTGATCCGTCAGAAAACAAGCTGGATGACTCACCTGGTGGGCATCTGCTGTTGCAGCACCACTCTTTGCCGAGAGGCTTGTACTGTCCGTCCGGACATTGCGCTTGGCACACCGACAACAGGACCTGGGGGACACATATACAATTGTCTATTGTTACAAAAGGGCTATGTCATTTCCTTCAATACTATGCCTGAAACATATATTGCTGTTTCTTTGATATCAGCTGATTATGAGTCAGGATGTGAATCAGCTGTTGACCTTAAGTCGCTATCACAACAGTCAGGGTTAACCTATCATGGGTGGTATTGTTTTTATCATCCATCCATTCATTCATTCATTCACTCATTCATTAGTTCATCTTTCCTTCCTTCTGCAAATCCTACGGCTTTGCTAAAAGGAGTCGAAGATTTTTTTTCAAACTGTTGCAATGTCTGAAACTTTGGCTTCACGTTGTGACTCATCTCAGACTCAAGGCAGACATACTTGGGTCTGTGAATGAGTCAGATTCAACTCCCAAACTGTAATCACTAACACAACAGTGGGACTACCCTATGATTGTAGTTGCTGTTTCTATCCTTCCTTCCCTCAACACAGCCCCCGGCTTTACCCAACAGTGTTGGGTTACACTTCCCTTCACACGGCATTGTAAACAAAACAACGGTCTTTGTTAAACATGCCAAGCGTGGGTCACATTTTTTCCTGTCTGTAATTTTCCATGGGGGTCTGGCGGACGAGGATGGTGAAATCAACGCGTTTTTGATCACATCTTCTATGCTTGGGCAAGTTTCATCAAGCCCACGCCCATGACCCCGTTCATACTAAATCGCGCAAATCGCGAAATCATGTACAAGTTCCGTTACGCTAGCTGGTGACTTTTTCGTCCTCTTACTAATTAGGATGAATTGAGCCTCTGTTGATTCAACAGATTAGAGGGCTGTGAGCAAAAAAAAACGTGTTGATAAACCAATTAGAGCCAAAAGCCCCCCCCCCCCAACAAAATAATAATACATGCTTAACCGAAGATACGTACGATATACTGTTTTTCATCATCATATGAAAGTCGCCATCTTTGTTTACGGTTATGTGCAATCCGCTTATAACGGCCCTTGTTACTTGTTAAATAGGTGATGATGTGTGATTGGCATCTAAGTGTGATGGGAACTAGTACTAATCAATTAGTGGCGTATCATTTACCTGATGATCCCGTCCATCAAAAACTGTTGACATTCTATTTCTCAGACACAGTACAGTACAGTAGCCCATATTGCCCTTAACACCCCCCCCCCCCCCCAAATACTCCGTGGAATTTATTACACATTTTGGAAGTGACAAAAACGAGAAAAAAATCTGGGTCGTCTTCCTGATCGATGTGATTTGCCGTGACATGCAATAAGTGACACAAGCCTGAAGGCAAGAACAGCAAAAAAATCACGTCGAATTAGGCAGGTACTGTACAGTGTACCTGTAATATGATCCGTAAGGTCAGATTGATCCTGATCACCGAGGAACAGCCATGTCGCACCTTTACATTATACGGTTCATTTCGTACCCGATTGTGCATCATTCTGTGGTAATCAAGCCACGAGATAGCCCTTATTGTTCGTGTACTGAAGGAAAATAAGGCACCTTACCGTAAGAAACACCAAGAGAATGGCAGCGTTGTGTAGGAGACGTGTCGTCATCTTGTTTCACACCGTGGTAGCATTCCTGTTAGTTATAACGTGCACGGATGACCCTGGCGAAGCCTTCAAATCTTACTAACCGTGGCTTAAGATCTCCAGATCGCCTTATTCCTCCAATGGGCTGAAACACGTAGACGGTTTCTAAGTGTAGCCGACGTCGGTACAGTCTGCGATGTTCTCGTATGCTGCGCGACTCTTTCTCAGACCGTTGCTTCGGGCCAGACGTCGTTACTAAACAAAGAAACCCCTTACTGGTTACCGGTTACGTGGGCGCGCAGGTATGTAGACAGGTCATGTGTGGATAAGCCAGCTAGCTGCGCTGGGGGCTGCCTATGTTTGGCTTCCGTCTCAAATTGCTTTGCATTACAAAAACATGAGGATATTCCTTGTTAAAGTATCCAAGAATGAATCCAGTTTGATATCAGTTAGTCACTAGAATAAAAGTTTGCTTACAGCATGCTGCGTAGACAAACAATCGGTTAAATTTCAACCAGGGGTCATCCAAACCTGAGTTCAAAGGTTATAAGGTCACCAGACATTCCGAACTGCTGCGTCATTCACAAGTCCCGTGTTACTAGGGAATCCCCACTATTTACGATCGATGCCGTTTCAGCCAGATCTTCAAACTGTATTGAACAATCAAAATTGCAGTCCTTTGCAATTGGACTGAATTGTATTGATTTTACAATCACTTCTACTATTGCACTTTGGATAACTTTAAAAATACATAGAGCATAAAAACATTACTATTCAACATTATTAAAAAAATTGATAACAACAATAGCAACATGTACATATCGACATAGAGTTTTTGGTGGCATCACACGGTCATGGATGACAGTGTTCTAGGGATAAACAGGTTTTGTGTCTATTTGATCTGCTTAGGGGTTGTTTCAGTCCCACACGTCGGCGGAGGTTGTAGGTTGTCTCAACTACCGGGGGCAGGAACAGTCTGCAGGGATGCGTAAGGTCGTTCAGGATCCGCTGCAACTCGCGCGCGGAGGCTTCGTGTCGTCTGGATTGTAGAGTGGGGAGTTGGTGAAGTTCAATACCAATGATTTTGCAGCAAAGCTTTTGAATCTTTTCCAGGTCATTTGATAGAGTCTTAACTTTGGATGGCCACCCCACCCAAGATCTCGCAGGACAATTTATTTGCTCGTGACAAAACCAAAGTTGATAGAGATGATACGGGCACCAGGATACGCGTATCGAACTGCTACCAAAGCTGTGTCTATATATGATGAGCAAAATGGGATGAATGTGATATTTAATCTTACAATATTTTGCACTTACCGGGCTCTTTTATCATATAAAAGACCTTTGAGGCACACCTATAGAAAAGAAAGTTGCAATGATAAGAGCTGAATGGACCCTCAGTCTCATTAACCTCACTTTGTTGTCCACAATCATCAACGGAATAGAATCAAAATGCAACACGTATTCTTATAAATAATTTTTTCTAGATTTTAATTTAACATATGGAACAGAATGCAATCAATCACTATAGCTAATACAGGTAAATACATGGATGACAAAACGCACTTTAAACTTATATGGAGAATGTAATACATAGTTAAGCATCCTAGTACATAACGAGATTGAACAAGTAATATTGAATAAGACATATAAGAGCAAACGCTATAGCAAGTAACATAACTCATTTGTAAATATTTTTCAATTGAAAGTCAACTGAAGTTTATGTTATCTGATCCCTTGGTCCTATGCAACATCCAGGCATGCAAATACTTACCTTACAAAAAGTGACAATAGCAGCAACAAGAATATTTATATACATATGAATTAATAATGTACAGAAATGTCAAAGCGGGACATTTTTATATACCTGATGTCATGTAAGAACGAACATTTAATAGACAAAGTATGTTGTCATGTTTCCGAATGTTTCAAAAAGGGAGAAGAAACTACTAGGTGATCAACATTAGTTCAGCAATAGTCCACAGTTTGTCTGTTGCTAGTTTTTTCAATGTTAGAGTGTAGCATCTTATGAATTCATGTTTTGTATTATGCTTCTTATAGACCGCATGTGATCAACTGTGCATTTAGCTGATCTGGACAGGAATATGCAATGAATACTTATTATTATTATTGAGTAGATATAAACTAAAAAGATGTTCACGACCTCATATGTACATGATCACAGCCCGACACAATTCTTAGAAGGATGTCTTTGTCCTCCTCTCTCAGCAGTTGCAACTACATGTTATTGCTCCCAGCTAGTGTATATATATATGGCAATCACTCGTAATCTTTATTTATATTCAGGTCATACAGAAGTACACATACAGATAAAGATATTCGATTATAATGACCGTATCAGTCCCTACACATGAGTGATGAGAGTTGACACGGTAGCCTTCGTTTGGATTTGTTTTTAAGGTGGATAACAGTTTGCGAATCTGATCATGAAACCTACACACTTTGGGCATCCGCCTTCTCCAGCGGCACCAATTCAAGGGAGGCGTGCTGGTTCTGGTTGGAATGCTTGCAGCGAGCTGCCGGATGACTCTAACACTCGAGGTACGCCTTCATAACGCCAGCCCGCCTGGCACTACTCTCGTCCGCCAGTTGAAGACAACAGCTGCCGTTGGATACTTGTCCCTCTAAATGAGAGGGGAAATCCGTGTAAAGTACCTTTTACAAGGGCACAACGTCGAGGCGCAAGTTCGGACATGTCTCTGGGGACAACCCGAAATCGATCCTGGGTCCCATATTTTGACAGCCGCGCGCTCTACAACTTACGCCATACGACGCCACATGACCTCTGTTGTTGACTGTAAAGCTGTGTGTTGAATACATAGATACATTTTCGTACTTCCTGTAGACTTGTTTAGAATGATGGTAGCCCCTATGTCACTGGACTGCGGCACGTTGGCGGCAAATCATTGCAGTAATTGGAAATCGCAGTGTTACAAAAAAAATTGAGATACAATCTAAATTCATCAAATGGAAGTTGTTCACTTATTATCGGATAAATGTAACCTTATGGCGGCCATTGGGCCACTAGTGGCCACCAGTAGGGAACCAATATTGAAGTTAGTTTGCGACTCTTTTGCGGTACGTTTCGGTACATTTTGCCACTTTCGTGTTTTTTTAAAAACTTTTAAAAAGATTCACATGTTCAAGCGGCACATTGACGGCATTAAGGTTGCGGTACGTTCGCAGCGATATCTTGTATTTCAGGATAAGCTCAAATCGGCACGCAGGCCGCTTTTCATTGAGGTCATGAGGGAAGAGGTAAGTGTCAGATACAATATAACAGAGATACACAGTCATTTGAGTCCTAAGAACTATATCAACATATCTTCATTACATATTTATGGCACAACAATATACAATTGCTACAACATACAACATATAGTAGGGTGAAAGCTGGTTCATGGTCCGTATGGCGGTACACAGGCGTTTGTGCGAGGCACGTTGGCTGTAGTAGTTTGCACGCTGCCGCCAACGTGCAGTCCAATAAGATGAGGACTTGTCTCTGAGTGCTTCCCTTCTAGTCTGAATAAATGTCACTTCAGGCAAATTTACACGACATAATATGTGTTCTCCCGCTGGGTTTGTTCTTCTTGTGCATAATGAGGAATAGCAAAGGTACGCGTGAAAAACATTTGCATAGTTTTATGTAATATTTGCTTTACGAAGGAGCTTAGGTAATTTGTTGTGCATTTTTAAAACACATGAAGAAAACTCCAAGTGCCTGTTGAAACATTACTGTGAAAATGGTTGTGAAAAGGAGTTATAGTGTAACGTTTTTACACATGTAGCAAAAATAAAGCTGTAAAAGGACATGAAAATTGAAGCTCCACTAGAAAAGCTTTCACCACTTCATCGTGGGGCCGCGGTGGTGTAGTCGGAGGGTGCCGGTTTAAATCCGGGGTCCCCTGATTTGTCCCGTCAACGTTGTGCCCTTTTAAAACGACTTTTCTCACTTCACTCAGGTCAAAATGAGTATCTAACTTCGGTTAGTAATGTCCCTCGGACAGGACGTTAAATTGAGGTCCCGTGTTTGAGGAGAGTCGCACCCCAAGCACGTAATAGAACCCATCGAAAAGACTAGGGATTTTTCTAGGTGTGAGTGGTATAAACCCCACATTCTAATCCAGGTTGATATCTTAAAAAGGTGATTCTCCCATGTTATGTCAATCCGGCCTTCCACAAATTTTGTAAATCCCAATAAATATGGAGCAAATGCAGTATACTGTAAATGCATTAAAGTTGTGTGGTTTTCATTTCGCGCTCAGGCGAAAATGGAGTGTTCGCGGTGGTTTTAAGTTTTCGGCAGCGCTTTAGTCACATACTGCTGCAGTATTTTACACAAATGTTTGCGGTGGTTTTAAGTTCGCGGTGAGATGGTCGCCGCGAAAACCGTGAACATAAAACCACCGCAAACATTTCTGTATTTACAGTACTAAGGAGATTAAACCTTTAATTTACTTGAACATACGTATCAATTACATCTTGGAGGTCCTATAAACCGGTATTCAAATCAACCTATATTCAAGAACGGTATCTGATCTACGGAGCCTTGGTAATTTACGGCACAAGACTGTCGTCATTTTCATTTTTCAGTCTATTTATTCAACCAGGGAAAAATCACAACTCAGGCCTGTGGCCTGTGTACCTGGACACGTACATATACAATACAAGTAAGCAAGAACATATTAATATCACACGTATTAGATTATAAAGCTAAAAACATCAATTTCGTTCAAGTAACAGTAGAAATATCTAGCTACAGTCCATTTTTGAAAGCCGTCAACCCGGTGAATCGTATATAATCAGCAGACAGTCTATGCGAAAGTGTTGACCCCTAGTACTGTAAGCTGCCCTTAATATAAAGACTGTACGTTTGCCTGCGGTATCGTCAGTAGATGAGGGTCCCAGTCTGCATGAGAGTTGCTTCGCAGCTGCCGTATCCAAACTTTTAGCACCGGTGGCGACATCTACTTAAACATTTGTGTCAGTTATGGCGGCGCTTTATTTCGAACTGCTTTGTACACAGTCACTGGACCAAATAACTTTATTGCGCGACAATTGTATCTGGTACAATGTATGGCAACGTACGCACATGAAAGTCGAACTATTGCTAATAGTTAACAAATACAAAGGACTGGTTTAAGCTATGACTAACAGAAATATTGTATAGAATAATGTACATGCTAATGCACTAAAACAGTATGTTGGTATCAGTATGCTGTGTCAGGAATTCATGCATAGTACTGTCTCGTTTTTGCATAGAGTTGTATACAGATTTGCCTGCATAGGTGGATATATGAACAGGGCATGATAATATCCTATCAAATATCTCTGTCCTGGTAGGTGCGGATATTGTGTCGGACGTACATACAATAGATTGTAACAATTTATGTCGGTCATCAGCATAAGTTGGACAGTCCATAATGAAATAAAATTCGTTTTCAATATCATTATGGCATGTTGGACACAGTCTCTCTTTTTCACTAGCGTGTTCTCTTTCACCCGACAGGTTAGTGGCTGCATCCCCCCGGCCAGCCTCTGCTAGTCACAAAACTGTAAATCAGCGGCCACAAATTACACTGTAACCGGAAGACTGCACTCTCTTAGAATCATGAATAATACCAATGCTGCAATCTAGATAGAATGGAAGATGAACGCCATTTCCAATAGAATGTGAATCATACCACAAAGACAGGACTGAGCTTTACAGACTAATACAAACTATGTCCCACTTCTTCATACACCTAAGCAATATAGACAATTTATATTTTAAATGAGTTTAGACAAAAAAATTGATTATGAATTCTTTTGTTGTGACCTGTACTTAACCCAGTGAATATATATGTATAATAAAAGTCTTCATTTATTCATTCATAAATATAATGCCTTATGGGTATATCGTTTGTATTTTTGGTGTGTCGAAACTGAGTTATGCAACTTAGAAATTCTCCATTACGTAAAATGCCTCTTGTTTGTTTGACAAGCTGATCTCACATGTCTGAACACGAGTGGATTCTATTCAAAACCTGTCCATCTTATTTGATCGGTACATTTGTTCAAGTCTGCTTTATTTAACAAGCAACGTGGCATCACGTTTTGAACACGAGTAAAGACACGTGGGGTTCCCTATTTAAGACCGACGGACGGCGCAGTTCCTTCAACAAGTCGCAGTAGCAGACAACAGAGACAGGTGCGTACTCTTCTGTTCTTAACTTCATGTCAGAAACTATAATTTGATAGCAAAGATGCTCTACCACACTTTGGTGTTTGTGAGAGCGCCAATGTTTAGGACATTTTCAGACGAAAATCACGCTTTTTTTCTAATTTTCTTGAATATGTCTTGCCAACGTCGAGGTCTTAAAGTAAATCCATGTTTTTTTTCTTTCTTACAGTCATCATGATGCGGTACTACCTTCTAGCCCTTGGGTGTGTGGTCTTGAGCCAGGCAGTTGTCGGGTAAGTTAGAAAAAGAAATTCCCTTTTTATGGTGCATTTGTTTCCGTACCAGAATTCCGTGTCTTTTCTCAATCAAACGTCTCCTCTAGCAATCGGATTGTAGAGACATCCTCTTTTGAATCCATCTGTCTGCTTGCTTGTAATTTTGGCGCGGGCTAGGTTTCTATTACAATCAGCAACCATCATGTTTATTAGTTTGATAAGTTTGATAAGATATTTCTCAAGAACCCGTTGTGCAAACGGACAGTTGTGTAACGGCATGGGCGTGGCTAACAAATCTTGGCTCCGCCCGGAAAGCAAAGACCCATTTGATTGACACGTATGGGAATAAGGTTATGTCTTTCTGCCCCCATTATCCTGAAATAGAAAGGAATTTTAGCATGTTCTAAAACAGAGCCTTAACTATAGGTAGTTGAAAAATTATAGCCTCCAATATGCAACGGTCACAATTTTAAAAAGGGGCCCCGCCGGGGGGGGGGGGGAGTTTACGGGCTTTTATATTGTACTTTCGGGCGTGACTCCTACATGACCCTATGAGAAACCCCGTGGCTACCGTAGTAATTTTTTGCAGCACGGCTGGGCCCCAGATTTTTATAAAACCGGAGTTAAAATCAACCTGGGATCCGTTTATAAGTACCCGGTTTTGAATATTGCGCTTTCGGGCGTGACTCCTACATGGCCCTTTGAGAAACCCTGTGGCTACCGTACTAATTTCTTCAGCACGGCTGGGCCCCATTTTTTATAAACTCGGAGTTAAAATCAACCTGGGACCCGGTTATAAGTAGATGCCATAATCTAATCGTTAGAACACCGAAAGGTATACCACTCCGGTATACGGCAGTCCACCGGAATTTGTGGTTTCGGGACCCGGCCGGGGCTATACATTCTACGGACACTAGTGCAAATGTGACCGTACTTAGTTCAGCAGTTGAGATCAAGACCTGGTCTTACATATAAACTTTGAAGAGAAGGGTCGTGTGGCGTAACGACAGGGTCTTCGGTCCTTCGGTTCGAATCCCCTGACGCCACCGTCCCCTTGGTGTTGTGCCCTTGGGAAAGGCACTTTACACGACTTTCCTCACTCCACCCAGGTGTAGAAATAGGTAAATTGTTCTCTGTACGTGGCTCTGTTGAACTAAGTTATAAAAACTTGAGTGCATTGTCACGTCGTCCTTGTCTGTCCAAAAACGACTTAAAAGAACAAAAATTAAGTGATTTTGAAAAAAAAAATTAAAAAAAGAGAGTGCGCAAGGGTGAAGAGTGAGCGCACGTTCTGCCAACGTGACTTGCTATGTACATTGGTACAGGTAGGTCAGAACGACCACGCCTATGTTGCCATTTGTTGACATTAGCTTTGACCCAGATTAAGTGGTTAGGTAAGACGTTCTCACGTGAAAAGACACGGTGCCAGGTATGCGCTAAAGTTTGTGTGACTTGTATGTTTGCATGTTTGTATTGCAAACACACCACTTATAAGCTGCATAGCCGGAAAGATCTATTTGATGCACTCACACCAGGATGGACTTCTAACTGTCTGTTCTCAGTGAAGCGCCCTGCCAACATTTGCCAGTTTTCTGTGACCTCACGAGGTCTTGTGTAGTTACTCGCTCGACCATTTACAGAATACAATGTACGATTTTTGTTTTACTTCGGTTTTCGACAGACAAGGACGACGTGGCACTGCACTCAAGTTGTTATAACTTATGTTAACAGTACCACGTACAGAGATCAACATACCCATTTTCTATACACCTGGGCGAAGTGAGGAAAGTCGTGTTAAGTACCTTTCCCAAGGGCACAACATCGGTGGCGTCAGGGGGATTCGAACTCGGAACCTCTTAGTTCTGGGCCGAACACCCTGCCGTTACGCCACACGACCCCACAAATGTAGGATTTGATTGGGAGTTACTGGCTTTGGGTACGTTCTGTTCGGAATGTTTGGTACTGTATTGATATTGTCCTTGAAATATATAGTACACTATGTTTCAGTCCCAGAATAGCGTGGCATATTGTCAATTACTAGCCCAGGGAATCATCTTTATTTCGCTTCTTTCTTTTTTTGTTATGCACAGCAAACCAGCCCACATGCTCGCTTATTATGAACGTTAACCTCCAGGCTGTATTTAATGACAGATAGCAAAGCTAGTAATTCATCTGAAGTACTGCCAGTAGGTACCCATCTGAGTAATGAGGCTGTTGTAGTGCCCTTTAACGTGCTCGAGGCACCTCCTCTATCACGGGACCTCCGACCATGTTACGTCCCATTTCCCCCCCCCCCCCCTATTCAAACCGGAGTCTCCGAGTAATGCTTCGGTCCCAATTGGAAAAAGGGGCCCCATCGGATAATTGACGGGCTTCTTTTTTTTTTCACTTTCGGGCGTGACCCCTACGTAGCCCCGAGGGACACCCTGCGGCTGCCGATCTGATTTTCGGCCGGACCCCGAATGATTTTAACTCGGACTTCAAATCAACGCGGGACCCGGTAACAATTAGATGCCGTGAACTAATTGTACCCGGCAGTCCAACGAGACAAATGTGTAGCTTTGAGGCTTTTATTTATTTATTTATTTATTTATGGTAGTGACGTTTACTAACATTGTTTAGCACATTTGCGTAATAACTTCATACTTCTAGGATTTTAAAACCGCGCAAAATCGTGCCGTACGATAATCCCCTTAGTTTCGCGAGACTAAACAAATATCAGCAACGATTTTCAGTGAGTTCTCACATCACAACGACGTCGTATTTTTGCATCATGGACGTCGCTATACATTGTGATAGTGTTGTTTGAACTTATCATGTATAGAAATCACAAAATAAACTCTGAGTTTCAAAATCTGATTTTTGGGCCCTAATATAACTTGGGTTGCCTTTAATGTCTTCTCCACCCAGATCCCGTCCCGACTTCTGTAATATAGAGTGCCCTGAGTTCGACAGTGTGCGCACCACCGATGACTATGAGGTCCGGAAGTACAGGGACACCACGTGGGTCTCCACTAAGGTTAGCAGCGTGAACTTCGGCCTCGCCAGTTCCAGTGCCTTCCAGAAACTGTTCGCCTACATCAGAGGAGAAAATGAAGCCGGTACATATTTTTTCAGTGCATTGTTTCATATTTCAGTGTAACATATTTGTTTATTGTTTGTTTAGTGTTAATTCGCATATATGTACCATATTAATTATACAAAGATAAACAGGGCAAAAAGAAAACATGCCAGGGGGGGGGGCAGAAGTCTAGGTGGCTTTTCATGGGCCTCCCCTAAACTAGACAATGGGAATTTTTACAAGATTATACATAATCAAAACTAAGCAAAATTAACGAAAGATCAACTTGAAATTGTACCATAAACCCTAATGAAACAAATTGAAAAGAAGAGGAACTACAAAATGAATAAGTAACTAAATAGATACAAACATAATAAGTCAGATTACGCTTTATGATAAGTGTGATTACACTATACATTATCAAATTACCATTTGCACTTTATAAAGAAATAGATCAAAATTTTACAAAATAATAATCATATGAGTTTTCTGTCATCAAATATCAAAGGAAAAGCGGAAAACGAGGAAAACAAACAAATCAGGAGAAGGCAATTCTTGGATTTACTAACGTAGTTCAATCAGGGTACATAATTTCGCCTCCCTGAAAAGATAAGTCCCAACAGATCTCCAACAAAACGTCCGCCAGTATAATATACACTCCTGTCTATATTAACTGTGCATATCTGCGGGCCGCATGCTGCACTAGGGATCTCTCAAACCCACTGTTTTCAAAATGGCGGATTTACGTAACCAGGCGGATCAATGTTAATGGAGGTTACCTTGTAGTTTTTTGTGTAACTATTTCATTTCTTTGAATGGTCCAGTTTAGTAGGACAAGATTCTTTTCAAATTGTAAGATTTCGTCTTTCTGCAATAACTCTGCGTTGGGTTTAAACGAGATTATTGAAGGAAAGGCCAAACAACATCCGCATATCAGCCTTTAAAGTTGGCCATTCATCATCTTCAAAAATCAGATTTTAGTGTTTTTCATGTATCTATGTCAAACAAGCAACTCTAAAGGGCCAAAAATTATCAACTCAAAGGTACAGAATTACATGTATTGTGCAATTCAGGTTTACTCATAAATATGTTAATCGTCTTTACTTGGCAGGAGTGACGTCGGCGTGGCTTAACGGTTGGAGCGTTGAAATCGGAAACAATAGGTCCCGAGTTCAATACTCACCATGCCCCGACGTTGTGCCCTCGGGAAAGGCACTTTACACTACCTTCCCTGGCGGTGGAGTGACGCCCACTGAGCCTAATTGGCTAATCTGTCAAACTGTGTGCCAAAAAAACACACTACGGATTTGGTTGCCGATGTGCCATCATCTAGCACATTTGCCAATGAGAACCGTTAATTATCTTTTTTTTTTGGCAGGAGTTGACATCGACATGACCCAGCCTGTGTTGGTTAAGATTCCCGAGGAGACGACTTGGTGGTTGTGGAAGGAGTACACCGTCTCCTTCATGCTGCCCCAGGAGCATTGGAGCAACCCACCAAGGCCGAGCAACACTGACGTAAGTGTGCTCGGTACGGGATTGCGCTTGAAAGATTTTGACAAAAGTGCAAATGCAGTCCCAGTATCACATGCCAGGGGGCCAAAAATCGACCTTGACCTTTATTCTCCGAACACATAAGCACAAACCCAACCAAATGGAATACCATGTACATGTAGAGGTGGCCACTGTAATTGGGCATGTACAGGTTTGACTGTATCTAGGTGTGTGTGCCTTATCATATACAGTCATATCAGGTTGCCATTTTACTTTACCTCTTCTAAACTCTAACGGGGATATCCGACGCACGGCCGGTAGGGGGTCCAAACTCCGGTAAGGTTTTTTTTTAAATCATTGTTGCGGAGATATGCATTAGTTAGTTAAAATCCTCCCACACCATAATGTGTATAGGGCGTTACCCATCTCCGTTTCATAGGCCTGGGCCACACTGTGGTGCAATCACTGCAGCAGGGGGCTAGTCCACTGGCAGTGGAGTGTGTTTATCTCCCATACTGTTTCAGAAGTATATACCATTTTTATAAAGTCTTTAGTATGACTCGATGCGCCTCTTGTCCAGAGGTGTCCTACCCGGGGCTTGAACCCGGGCCTTCTGATCCAAGTAATTTGAACCAGATGTGGCAAGTAACAGAAGTGCAGACCACTACACCACAGGGACACCCCCACTGGAGATATGCATAGGCATGGTGAATAGATCTAAAAACCATGAATTAATCCACAATTTTTTGTATCTATTTCATTTTCCAGGTATACGTCGAAGTCATGCCCCAGATGACAGTGTATGTGAAGTCGTACGGAGGCTGGGCTGACGGGTGGAGTACCGACTCTCACCGCCAGGAGGTGGAACAGAAACTGACGGAGGAGGGCAGAACCTTCGAGGACAACTTCTACTTCTCGGCGGCGTATAATGGGTACGTAGACACAAACTTATCGAATCCATACTGCAGAGATATCACTGCGTCTTTAATTAGCATATACCAAATGTATACTAGCAGCAAACAACCTGAAAATTCAGACCGGTATAACATTAGCTGCAGGAGGATCTAAGGTCTAAGGTAAGGTAGCATAAGACAGGCATACACTTCGGTAATGATATATAATGTCAAATATCTTATTAAATGAATTTTAATAGCTTGTTGAAAAAACAATGCGAACGGCAGAAAAGGGCATTGCCCTTGCTTTGTTTTTATTAGCTGAAGAGGCCCTTGGTTATGATAGGGCATTGAAACATTTACATTCCACTGCAGCACAGGTGTCGCTGCTTATAGATGCACTCCCAAACGCAAAGAATGTACACAAACACAATGTTACAGCGAACGGTATCTACAATGCGGTCTCAAACGTACAATATTCTTCTAGACATTTTTTTGTGATAGAAGCACAGTTAAAAAAGTGCATTAAAGACACAAATTGTGCTCTGATAGATTAAGAGATATGGAAAGGCAAGGCCTATAGAAATTAACATTTTGCATTTTCTATTTTGTGCAGTCCTAACGTGATGACCAACCGTCGAAACGAGGTCTGGGTGCTGAGGAACTAGACTTGCTGAGGATACCTCGTGCAACCCGACAGAACTTCAAATAGATTCCTTTGATTAGTCTCAACCTATAAATACAATTTTTTTTATATACATGTATATTTTGTAAAAGCATTCACTTCTTACTGAGTGCAGAAAATGGTGTCTTGTGTTTTATGTGGAAAATTCTAAAAACGTTTCAGGGAAAATTGTGTTTTCTTCTTCTATATACTCCTCGCTATTTCTGAATAAAGTTCAGTAAAACGCGTACTACACATGTGAAGGTCTTTCTTTATTTTTCCTTTATCTTGTAGGATACGGAAAGATACCTCATTTCAAGAAATTGTCTTTAAGAACTCTTAATCAATTAATCAATTAATCAATCAATCAATCAATTTCGCTATGATCCTGCATTCAATGTTTCTCATGGGTGAATGTTATCGTCGCACACTCCAATTCTTCTTGCAGTCTGAAGGTAGCCATGACGAAGTTTACCTGCGGGCACTAAGAGAGAAAAGGGCATAGATAAATCAATGCCATTAACCTGTCTGGCACAATATGGTCTGTGCAGATTTGCTCTTCCCCTGTATTAACATGATGCAGGGATTGTTTGTTATAAATCCATGTATATACAACGCGTTTGAGTCGATGATTTTCACAGAATGCAAGAGAGCGCAAATCGTATAGAAATGTTTTAAGTTATATGTTTGTCATTTATTGACCTTAAAAGGACACACACATATGAACTGCATATTAGTCAGATTAACAAACAACAGAAACACTACTATTGTCTATGTTGGCTTACCACTGTAAGACATCGATTTTCACGTTGTCCTATAGGCGTCGAGCAGGGGATAGAAGAAGACAGTAGAACATAGCGTGTCCCTGGATACAGTGGTCCTGGGTCCTCGCTGCACGTGTGACTGTTTACTGAAAATGCAAGAAAAATATACACCCGGGAACAGGCGTGGGCCGTTACTGGCCATCCAGGGCCATAAATCAGGGCCTGACCTGAAGAAGGGGAAACAAATCGTTACTGGAATATCCAATCTCGACAGATAACTGGTGTCGAAGAGGAGTGAATATAAGGTAGGCAAGACTGGAAAATCCATGACGTCATGTAGATCAAACATTAACCATAATTTAAATTTCCTCTTACACAAGGAAAAATATAACAGATGCGGTAACTGGTGCAGGTTACAGAGTGATGTGACATTTCATGTTATCTTACCAGTCTCATTTCATCTCTGTATTTTTGTATGAACCCTATGAATGTAAATAATAAAGATAAAATATCCACCAATTTGGCACCTCATTATCCGTCTGTCCTGTGCTGTAGTCACTTTCCTCTTGGCCAGAGTGGTTAAGCTATAAGAGATTGTCCTGCCACGGTTGTTACATGTTCGTATTTGCTTTCTCACAAGGAATATTTAGGAGTGTTGCGTGAGACATGTACAATGTATTGGCAAGCTAATACAGTATAATCAAGTTTTCTCTTAACACTACTTTCAGCTAACAGTCCGCAAACACTGCAACAATTTCATAGTCTATCTATGTGGACAGCCATAGTAGCCTGCGACATGGCGTTCTTCCGGGTTTTACCCTCCCGTGACGCCCATACGGCGAGCGCGGTTTTTCGTACTAAAAAAATTATCACACACAACAGACCAACATAAAACAAATTAAAGAACTGTGGAAATTAACGGGTAAACTCACAGGAAAAAAAAAATTATAAGCAATTTGTTGGAGCGTCAAGGTCTCAATAGACTTCCCTGTTGCTCCAAAATCTGAATTCCAATGGGGAATAGCTTACAACTATCAGAAACCACATTTTCTCTTTGTGTTTACGTTCTGTACTTTGTTTCTCAGAACTCTTTTTATGGATTTTGAATCCTGCAACTTTATTTGTCTATTGCTTCGAAAATTGATATCTGCTAAGATAACCTTCAATCTGTATTTCACATGCAGAGGAGTGACTCTCATAACTTCATTCATCAAATCTGTCTGCTGACGTAAGCACGTGGCTATACATTTCAGTGAAAACGTATGTATGAGTGCAGTATAAAGCTACGGTAAAATAACCTTCTGGTGTTACTTTTTGGTTCATGAAATTTACAGCCAAATATTTTTTTTCTGATATATGTTCGTGATGGTCTGCGGTCTTATACCTTTTTCAGAAAAAAAAGGTAGTATTAGAAGTAAGGAAGTATCAGGAAAACAATTGATATGTGCATGTGTGTAACGTCATTTCATTTGCTTGCCACCCGTAAAAATGGTTTGTCCCAGCTGCTGAAATCTCAAACCCAACGAATAACATCGCATTCAATATAAATCACAATATTGGTGATGTCCATCTGTCGTGATCGTTGATGACTTGGACTTCGAACAAGCTGGACTTAAGACCTAGCAGGAAACATCAGAAGCAGATTCTGAAGACGACATAAGCTTTTACTTAGGAGCCTCCTCAATACAGGTGGTACCGTGAGTACGAAATGTTTGTATATTTTCTTAGATTACCTTTTTATTTCTTTCTTCAGATCTTTGGCCGTGTCAGTGACTTTTGTTTTTTTAATTGGTCCCTGAAAATATTTCCCTATCTTATATCGGGATTGGTTGAGTCCCTTCAACTATGGGGAATAGATTCTGAAATTAAAAAAGACATGAAGTTTGATCGTACTCAGTTGCAATATAAACGCAGAAAGGTGTTTGTTTTAATGTGTTTTAAAGGTATTCCAGTCACCTAACACAACGTAATATTACATTTCATTGTACTCGTCCATAGGTTTTAAACAGACAACGTGTTCAAAACTCTACTTGATATTGTAGGATGACAAAATAAATGAGCAAAAGAGATCACACAGCAGCGCTTGAGCACAAAGAAAAAAATGAGGTCTTAAAGATTACTGTAATGTTCATACTTCACGACCAAATCTCGACTATGCCCCCCTTTGAACGCCTGTCTGTCATCTTCTTCAGGCAGTAATGACGACGTCGTACAATAAACAAGCTACACAACTAAGTTCATTTGCTTACTTATAGGTCATTAGCATAATGCCTCTATGACGAGGTTTTGAATAATTAACTCATACCCAATGGAATGAATGTCGTGATCGTTGATGACTTGGACCTCGAACAAGCTGCTCCTAAAAACCATACTTGACGACTTGGGTCGATTTTGTGACAAAGGAAACCCAAGCAATATTAGGGCCCGAAAAGTTTGAATTTTGAAAGTCTATTTATTTAGTCTTTTCTAAACATGATTAGTTCAAACAACACTGTAATAATGTATAGCGACGTCCATGATGCAAAATTACGCTGTCGTTGTAATGTTAGAAGTCACTGAAAATTGATGCCGGGGTTTTTGTAGGCTCCCCAAACTAAGGAGATTATTGTACGGCACGTTTTTGTGTGGTTTTGAAATGCGAAAAATATGAAGTTACTACGCAAATGTGCTAAACAGTGTTAGTAAATGTCACTGCCATAAAGATTTCATAATTGTTTTATTTCCATGTTTAGGGCACTAATATTGCTTTGGTTGCCTTTAAAGCAGCAGTAAATTCGGTGCATGGGTTATTCGAGTGGAAGATTGTATAGAATTGTGTAGAATCTTCGTTTCAAGGATGCAAACATCGATTATACGTCAGATCTGATTTCTTTTGGTACAAATATGTCATTTTAGAAATAATGCGTATTACAATGAAAGATCATTCTATATCATATACGTAGTTATGTGTGAAGTAACCAAATATCAAATCTTATAATAAATGTTTTATTAACAAACATTTCAATGGGACACCGAATGCTCGAGAGGATCCTGGATTTTAAGATCTGTAAGCTTTTTTCACATTGAAACATTTTGAGCAAATTCATCCCAATCTCTTCTTTTGGTGTAGACAGACCTATGAAATGAGATGAGAATAGACTTATAAAATATACGCCTCCGTCATATTGAAAAAAAAGATAGGATGGCTAGTCAGATTGTACTCCCACACAGTTATGAATATCTGCTTCAACAGACAAATCAAGTTGTATATATCATATCAAGAGCCAGCCACTAGCACCTGAACACGAAGTTAAATGTTAATCATATAAGTTAAAAGTTAAAATCCTCCCACACCATAAGGTGTATATGGCGATGCCCATCTCCGTTTCATAGCCCTTGGCCACACTGTGGTGCAATCACTGCAGCAGGGTGCTAGTCCACTGGCAGTGGAGTGTGTTTAACTTCGATACTGTTTCAGAAGTACATTTACATGTATGTACCATTTTTATAAAGTCTTTGGTATGACTCAATGCGCCTCTTGTCCAGAGGTGTCCTACCCGGGGCTTGAACCCGGGCCTTCTGGTCCAAGTAATTTGAACCAGATGTGGCTAGCAATAGAAGCGCAGACCACTACATCACAGGGACACCCCTAAAAAAGCCATTTTGTTAAACCTTACATTTCTGTTGGTATGATATAACTCTAGGATAGTATATTATTATGATAGCAGTTTCTGAATATGCAACAACTACTGTGATATGATACCTAACCTTCGATGAGATGTTTAGCATAATGCCAAATTGCAATTAGTAGACAGGTACAAAGAAGTACAATATTAGTAGTCTCTACCAGACTAACCGCGCCGGGGGACTTTGGCCATGGAGGGTAACATTCGTAGCCATAGAGCCTACAGTATTTGTGCGTCCTATGGTATTTTAGGCTCTACCAGCCTCCGCGGGTCGCTGGGAAAATAGTAGAAATTGGCCAAATAGAGTCAGTTGTATGAAGGGAGTCGGCTACGGAGGTAGGGTCCGATATTGCTGCGAATGTTATCCTCCATGGCCAAAGTCCCCCGGCAAATGTTCTCCCTATAGACGGCGCGGTTAGTCTGGTAGAGACTACGGTATTTGACTACATGATATATTGAGCAATAAACATTCGGTAATTTTTGTATAATCTCTTTTGATGAAAAAAATTGAAAAACAATCTGTACCATGGCTGGTATTAAAAAGCTGTCCTTTCGGGGTAACAGAACAGTTTCTGTATCTGTATCTGTATAGCCGGTATTATTGCCCTTCGTCATATACCATACCAGCTTCTGAATCTGCAATTAGAAATGGGACCGAAGCATTATCAAATACATGAAACTTTATGTACCCGTGCGGTGACGGGTTCGTGCCATTTTATTCAGGATTCTCGAATCTTACAATTTGATTGTCTGCTAGCACAAGAAAGATATCAGAACCGAGAGGACTTGCAAAACACATGATCTTGTCTGTTTTTTAAGTATTGATGACATAGATCTTATGATTCTATTCATTACATTGGTGTGGTTTTTTGGGTGGGGGTGGGAAAATTTAATCAAGAGGCTATGGTAGAAAAGAGAACCTTGAATCTCACAATTTGATACGTCTGCCGAAGAAAGAAAAAAATCATAACTGAGAGGACTTGCAAATTATCAACTTGACCGTTTCCTTCATTTAGGCCAAAGAATTGTAAATGTCATACATGTCTGTAGTTCCTCAAAATAGCTGAGGTAAATTCAACCCAGACGTTTTTTGTAGAAAAAGTCTTGTAGATATTCAAAACCTGTGCAGATCACTTCAACAATCTCAGAAAGGATTCATTTAGCACACACTGTTGTCATCAATCCTATATTGACTGAAAGGCCCGACATGTAGTCAGAGCATGTTTGAGTTGCAAAAAAATTGTTACTAAAGCAACTGGATAAAATTTTGAAACACTCAGACGTTTCAGACAGCATCCGCTTTCTTTCGTCAGAGACTAAAGAAAGATCTGGTAGAACTAGTTTTTAGTTTCATGTTTAAATTGCACCATCAACTCAGCAAAAATACTAAGATATCACTTATTGGCTTTGCGAATACCGTCTCTTTATTTATCTATGTCCAGTCACGTAACTCTCATTCTTATCGGGAGTACTAGTTAAGATTTCTATATATCCATTTTTCTGTCGCTGCTAGACGCAAATGGCCTCTTTTGGTAAACGTTCCTGCTCTCTTTTTCAATTGCAGATGTGATATTTTTATAATTCTATGCATCTCATTTGTATCCCAACGACAGAGCGTGGGTGAAAGCTTTTAGATAATATCCATTTAAGAGGAAAGCTTAAAAGTTGCCAAAAGCTACATATCTTATATTCATTTCACTTTTCTTTTAAACAAGTGTTTGCAAGAGTCATTTACGTTATCTGTAATCTGCACTTTGGCAAATTGACCGTAAAGGAAGTGAAACATATTGTCTTGTTTCTTCCTCTTTTCAAACTACTAAGGTCAACGACCTTGAACAGACGGTTGTTACCACATGGTTACTGGAGGTGTATACTTATTCAAAGTTAAAGTCTAAGTCCTTCCCGTACCAAATGGTGCATATGGCGTCGCACATCTTCGTTTCAATAGCCCGTGGGCCACACAACTTTTTGCGATCACTACAGCAGGGGGCTAGTCCATTGGTAACGATGTGTGTGCCATACTCTTTCTCACGTACTAAGCAGAGAAAGCAGGATGTACCATTTTTTAGCGAAGCTTCAGGTGCGAGCTTAATAGTATATTTTAGGCCCTTTTCACAAGAATTCTCAGAATTTTATAGGAATCCGTCCTTCGACGCCACCTGTCACTCTATACCTTGTTAGTAAGGTCTGGCATTCCGGCAAGAATTCTCTGAATTTTACAGCAATCCGTCTGTGGACCCGCCTGTCACTCTATACCTTGTTAATAAGGTCTGGCATTCCAGCACGCAGGTCGATGACAGATGACCTACTTACGTGGTGTCCGATTTCGTACTATTGTTGTCTTTGTCAAGAATCGGCCGAAAATAAATCTCACGACCTAAGGAGTGCAGGTTGAGCACTCTACCGACTAGGCCATCGCACCACAATAGGCAGCATTTATGCAACCACATATTTTTGGGCAAAGATTTTCGAGAAAGACAAGGATTTTCAAGGATTTTAGGCGGTGCTTTTCCAATTTTGAGGCCTCCAATGCGCAATGCAATTTCGGTGTCCGTCCACTGTAGGCTAAACATGGCTTAGTTTTCACTTCATTATTAATGCATGGGAATAAGCTGCCAATATTTCTTGCTCCGGTGACAATATTGGTCAAGTCTCAGGAAATAACAATTAACCTTTTTTTTCCTCATTGAACACAATGTCAGACAAGTGCCTGCCAGAGGAAACATGGCATCAGCTAATCCAGGTACGGATGAGTCCTTACCGAAGATAACAGCTGGTCCAAACACCAGGCAATACTCGACCGCCTTGAACAACTCTTCCTCATCAGCAACACGGGATCTAAATCAAGCTGTAAATGATCTAGACCCGTACACGATGTACCGGCAAACCGACGAAGACCCGAATCCGATGCACGAACCAGACAATGATCCTCAACGCGCCCAAGTCAGTCGGAATGACGACCCCCACATCAGCCCATACGCTGTTAAATATCAGGAATATGATGAAAGCCTCAAACCCGCAATCAGTAGTGCTGCAGACGACAACAACGAGGCAAACCAGGTGGCCCCTGATGATTTTAACATTCAATCATATGCTGTTGCATACATAGAAGACGAGCAAACGAACGGTTCCTCTCATGGAAGAGCTGCTGCCAACAGCAGTTCTCGGATGAACGTAAGAGGACACGACATGTCCAGGAATGGTGCTGAAACGTCAGCCGCTGACCACGATGACAGTAACATTGACAGAAACCAGGTTTCTTTGGATACACTACCTCCTGATCCGGCGGATTGGCGGAACGCCCTAAACCCCAACCCAATGTACGTGCAAAACGTTGCCCAACAAAGAAATAGGGGTAAGATGATTTGAAATCTTCTCTGTTTTTGAATAATTCAATGAAGCTTGAGTAATGCCCAAATCAGGAACGTTTTTTTTTCTTAATTTTTATTATTATTATCTTTTTTAAATCTTTATTCAGCAGAATAAAAGAACATAAACAGGAACAAAATCACTTTTCCATTTTTGAATAATACCCGCAAACATTGTGTTCACAGTTTTTCACTTTACGGAGCTGTCAGCCTGTCACTTTTAACTATGCATGTTAATTGAGATCAATGTAGAGTGCATTGATAGTTTCTCCACCCCCCAGTATATTGGAATAAAGCCATTTACACTTTCCAACGCACGCCTTGACGTAACTCGTTGATTTTGTCCAGTGTGTAGATGCCGCCGGTTGTCCATTGCAGTTGCCATCATGGTGCTACTGATCTTGGGTGGATGTTTTGTCGGCCACGGGTTCTATTTATACCCTAGCATAAACATCAAGGGTGATCAAGAGGTAAACCGTTGCTTTTATTGTTTGTCTATTGCTAGTGTCAAATTCTTTCTTACTCTTCATTATGCTTATTTAATACTCAAAACTTTGCCTATTTTGTATGGAGACAATAATTTTAATCAATGCATTTCAAACTACAAATTGACAAGCTTTTTATTTGTCAGACTTTTAGATTGTTTTAACAAGAATGGCACGGAAAAAAAAGTTTTACTTAACTAAAACCAAGCAATAATTATTTCATTTTTAACAATTTATTATCATAATACCAACCTCACGGCTAACTGATTAAGGATGGCCGTTGTCGACTATTCCTGTGGAAAGACGATATTTTTAGACAAGTATCAGGTAGGTGGTTACATTGAATCTATATTCTGTTATAGGTGAGGCACGTTCATGGTGAGGAACGAGCGTCCACACTGCCATCAACATCTAGCAGCTCACAATATGCCACACTGCCATCGATATCTAGCAGCTTTCGAGGTGCCACACTGCAATCGATGTCCAACAGCTCACATGATGTTACACTGCCACCAACACCCGGCAGTTCCAACGTTGCCACGCTGCAGATAACGTCTATCAGCCAACAAGGTGCCTCACTTATCTCTGCCTCCGAACGCTCACAAGACAATTTTGATTTTGATTTTTAATTTATTTATTCATCTTTAGGGTAGTCCCTTCAGTTAAATCAATAACTGATTTCCAAGGGAGCCCTTGAAATTACAAATAATAAATAAAGGTCATAACATGAAATAATAATAAACATAGGAATAATACAAAACAAACTCGATTTGGCTATTAATAGCACTGAAATCATCAAACAAAAGTCAACAAATGATGTTGAGAAAGTTAGAGGTCATAGCAGTAACATAGGAGTAATATTATCATATAGTCAAATAAACTTAATGGACAAAAGTAACTAAGCAACATAATTGGTTGTCACAACATGATGGCCAATAGTTGGCTAGTAAAGTGACTTAAGTCTCTCTTTAAATATGTTAAGCTTTGGAGCTTGTTTTACATTCAGTTTGAGTGCGTTGTATGTCTCCAACTTTGATTGGAGAAAGAAGGGAGGTAAGAGATAGAAATTTTGTTTCTTATATTTCAGCAATTACCTTGGTGCGAAATGGTAACTCATTCGGTTGAAAGATAAGCCTGTTACAAAAATAGTTGCATTTCCTTTTTGACTCGCCCTCGTCATTGTGATAGACAGTCAGGATCAGTCTATTAGGGCTTGAATTTTCTATCAGTTTTCACCAGACAACGACATCGTATCTTTGCTCCTTTAATGTTGATATGTGATAGTACGGTGTTATTGACATTTAATATGTGTAAGAATGACTAGAAACTAGAGGTGTTTTATTCAAGTTTCAAGCCTCATAAAATGCTCTGGATGCCTCTAAAATGTACTTACTCCAGGGACCACTGACGGAAACCTGAAGCCAGTGACTATCTATGGTGGGGAGGGGTCAGGTCGTGGACAGTTTTGTCAAGCCTTCGGAGTGGCAGTGTCTGTTGACAGTGAGTTATTTGTGGTTGATTATGCACTGAATGACGGTAACGACCGAGTCCAGGTCTTCAGCATGACAGGAGAATTCCTCCGCACAATTACAACGGTGGTGCCGGGTGGAACTGAAAGAAAGACGATGTCCCCTAGCGGTGTTGCCATTGACGGAAAGGGTTATTTGTGGGTGAGCGGGGGCATTGTGTACGGTGAACACGAATATGTCGTTGAGTATATTTTCAAGCCACATGTAGTACAATACGACAAACGGGACGGCCGGCCAGTTACCTCGCTCGATATACATTGGCAAACAACAAATCTACACTTGCAGCCTGCCGTTGCTGTGGATCTGCATACTAACAAAATCATCGTGACCGTCTCTACTGAGATTTGGGTATTCCTACCAGACGGCTCGCTTTATCAGCGTTTTCGTACGAGAGATAGCGACGTTTGGGACTTGTCCTACGTAACAGCCGGTCGCAATGGGAACATCTTTGCTACGCACATTAACGAAGACGATGTTCATGTGTACGATGACTCTGGAAATCCCCTACTGCCATTTGGCGGTTTTGGAGAAAGTGAAGGTGAAATGATGGCACCCATGGGCATTTGCATGGACAACACGGGTAACAACATCATTGTGGCAAATACTGTAAACAACCGGGTTGACATGTTCACAAGCCGGGGGGAATTTGTACGCACCGTCGTGGACATTCTCAGTCCAGAGGCTATTGCTCTAGGTCCAGATGGACAGTTGGTGGTGACTTGCGCAGACGCATTTAATGTAACTATATTTCCACGCCAAATGGTATTTCTGTGAGGTTGCAGGAGTACTAATATGTTGGTTTGAGATAACTGATAATTCTATGTTATTCATTTGCACATATTAAAATCAGTTTGTAGTACATAATAGAACAGAACAAAAAATATACGTGCTGCTGGAAGAAAAAAAGCCATGATGGATTGTACAAGGTCATCCCCCATCTAACTTTACAAAAAAATAACATAGATCTAACAATTCATAACATGATTATAGTAGCAAGTAATAGCAATATGACAACAAATCAGACAGTGATGATAATAGCAAAATGCTAAAAAAATGATAATTGATTGCATATAAAAATTGTATATCAATATTTGCATTATCGGTATTTCAAAGAAATTGATTTAGCTTAATACAGAATGATGCAACTAATCTGGATTATTGTGTGCCTATACACAACTGCCGTTGTCCACGTGCCATGCCTTTGATCATTTCATGTTTTGAGTCATGACTTATGTCAGGTGTTGATGCGTATCAAAATGTGGACGTCGGTTTTGAGACTCAAACATGTACAATTATAATGTTGTAGCACATTTCGGTCTCATGAAGGGTAAGAAAAGTTGAGTAGTTCAATTATATTAATTGATAAAGTAGGGATTGTGTTTTTTATCAACATTGTGAGCAAAAGTGTACTAAAAAGTAGTTTGATTATATCTATTGATACAGTAGGGATTATGATTTTTTTATCGACATTGTGAGCAAAAGTGTACTAAAAGTAGTTCAATTATATCTATTGATATAGTAGGGATTGTGATTTTTTTATCGACATTGTGAACAAAAGTGTGCTAAAAAGTAGTTCAAACATATCTATTGATATAGTAGGGATTGTGATTTTTTTATCGACATTGTGAGCAAAAGTGTATTAAAAAAGTAGTTCAGTTATATCTATTGATGTATAAGGGATTTTGGGTTTATTTTATCGACATTGTGAGCAAAATTGTATCAAAGATTGGTCTAATAAGGTGATTAAGTCATAGTGGTGATTGCTCCAGCTTTTATGTTTATGATAACGGGATTATATCTGAGACAAATTTGGCAATCTCCAACGTGATCTTCGTCATACTAGTTGCAAATGTTTCAACTCGTTAGAATACTAGTAATCATAGTGTAGAAGAAGAAGAACTTTATTGCACGACAATCGTACATGGTACAAAGTATGGCAAGAATTCATAAACATACATAATATTCAACTATTACTAATATTCAACATTTTCAGAGAACTCATCTACAACATGAGTAACAATCGATCTAATGATATGCATTCTAATGGCTAGAGCAGTACAATGTAATGGTGACGATGATAGTATTTTGTCAGGAATGTAGTGATAGTTGTGGTGCTTATGATTACTCATTGAAGTTTCAGATTGAACGCTATGTTGTGTTTTATGAACGAATGAATGTGTCTTGATTTATGATGGTTAACGTGACTGATTATGAAGGTAATGGTTTTTAGAAGAAAGGAATGGGATAATTTTATGGACTCTCGTTAGGAATACGAGCTGATATAGAGCATAGAATGCATGCATTGTTTTACAGCACACTACCTATGGTTATCAAATTATGTATAATTGTGTGGTCACATTCGTTGAAAGTTATGTCCCTTACAGTAAATATCTACATGCATAACTAAATGGCTTTGTTATTTATCAGCTATATTCACATTTATGTTCAACTGAATAAGCGCCTGGCTCTTATATGGCCTGGATATATACGATTTAATATGTCTGCTGATATTCATAACTAAGTGGGCTTGCAAACTGATCAACCTTCCTGTATTTTTTCAAACATGACTGAGGTTGATTTCATACCTTTATTCATCTCATTTCATTGGTCTGCCTGCACTAAAAAAGAGCTTGGGTAAATTCGCTCCAAACGTTTGGATGGAAAACACCTTCTAGGTATCTAAAACCGCCGTATAATGCTTAATAAAGCCGTGTGACATTTGTATATATTTGATAATTCTTTTAACCCTAGCCTATGTAAACTTTTTGGGGGGATTCCTGGGACTGGAGGGGGGGGGGCATTATGATAAAACTGTTACCATCTACATTTTACAAAAAGGCAGCAAGTTTGGTAGTCCTAGCACACGTCGTCCAGCAGTTATACGACGTCAACGTTGACGCAGGGACTCCCCCACCCCAGTCTAGATAGGTTAAGGCGTTTTTATCGGCTTCCTATTTTGTCAGGTTTTCTTATTTTAGGGCTGACTGACATAACGAAAACCTGGCGGCATAGAAAGCCGATAAAACGCATAAGAAAGACTGGCTAAACATACTGGGTCCTACCCTGTGCCTGGGGAGTACTGCTGTATTGCTTTTTTGGTGAATCGTTCATTATCTAACATAGGAACCTAGGTTTTTAGTGTGTTGTTATTACTTAAACTACCGATATAAATTGAATATGAACAGATGGATACAAATGTCAAAATGATGTGGTTCCGCTATTCATTTTCTTTTCGTCATCAATCTTCCAGAACAAGCTGAACTTTTCTCCCTCCTAAAAATCCTTGTTGGGGGTGTCCCTGTGGTGTAGTGGTCTGTGCTTCTGTTACTTAACACATCTGGTTCTGATTACTTGGAACCAAAAGGCCCGAGTTCAACTCCCGGGAAGGACACCTATGGACAAGAAGCGCATTAAGTCATACCATGGACCAACGACTTTATAAAAATGGTACATACTTATGAAACAGTATGGAAGTTAAACACACTCCACTGCCAGTGAACTAGACCCCTGCTGCAGTGATTGCACCACAGTGTGGCCCAGGGCTATGAAACGGGAATGGGCATCGCCCTATACACCCAATCTTGTTGGAATATTTTACCTATTTTAACTAGAAAGAGCCTTGTGGTGTGCGAAATCATCGATAGGCTCTCACATGTACAGCCTGCTCCCCATAGTGAAGGGCTGTGATCAAAACTAGAACACAGAAAATCCCAACGATTCTAACCATACTGCCTGATGCAGCTTGACGATGTGTAATTAGAATCTATAGACAGTTGTCTTGGGAATATATGACGTATGTGTTTCCAAGACAACAGTCGTTTATTCGTTTATCTGTGACGAGAGGGCCCCCTTGTAGGCAAACAGTTTCCTGGGAGAATGAGTCATAAAATAGACGTTGACAACCAGAAAGAAACAAGCGACACAGAACAGTTATGGGCGACACATGTTCAAGCAGGACGGAACCTAACTCTATAATGGCGACTTTAAAAGCAATGTCCCCACAGCCAGTAGTTGGCACACTGCTAAATCAGATATCAGAAAGACAGGCATAACATTCTTTGTAAGACGTCGTTTATTTTTCCCTTTATTGCAGATTGAAACCGATAACATGTCAAGTCAAGGCCTTTATTTTTCTTCGAAGTGCTTGTTCTGCCACATGGCCGCTTTTCAACAAGGTCGAAGTGGAGGGGGAGGAGTCACGGATAAAGTGTACAAAATAAACTTAACGAAAACTTTACGTAAACGATATCAGCACAATCATAAATAATAAGTCGAAATAAATAATCAAATAAATAAATACATGAACACACCATTAA
The DNA here is from genome assembly GCF_035083965.1 of Branchiostoma lanceolatum. NCBI lineage: Eukaryota > Metazoa > Chordata > Leptocardii > Amphioxiformes > Branchiostomatidae > Branchiostoma > Branchiostoma lanceolatum. The sequence continues at coordinate 27,621,561 of NC_089724.1, forward strand.
GTACATTGATTATTAAGTAATTAGTCCTTCACTACGGTGTTAATGGTTTGAAGAACCAGTGTTTTCGTTACTTTGCAAAATTCTACAATTCTTCGTTTTGTTAACTATAACGTAACATGACAGTGATTGGCGTAGTTACAGATTACATTTCTCGACATCTTGCACGGTATCAACCATCTTCGTAGCGTCGATCTTGAAATTTTCTAACATTTGGAGGATGTTTTTCCTGGTCTCTTCTTCTACTGTGCGGTCGCGTCCGAGGATCCACAAGAACTCTACCTTGTTGATGATGTAGGAGGAGCAGGAGTACACTACGGTGTAACTCTGGTAGTCTGTGTCCAACACCCAGTATCCCCCCCCCCCCCCCCCCCAGGGTTTCCCTATACCTAGTAAATGAAAATAGAGACAACATCGACAGGAGTACCTTCCAAGAGTATTTAAGAGTATTTGTCTATTGATAAGTTATAGAATATGAATGGATTAATACCCTAATCGTATGTATCGTCCTAGCTTATTTTGTGTTTTCGTGGCCCTTTCTGCTAATTCATGCGTACTTTTTCTCTTGTTCTACCTGCCTAAAAAGATGAAGGGTTTAAAATGTGCTCAAATTGATAGCCGGCATCTGCTTGGAAATTAGCAATCGAGGTCGTCTTTGATGCATTGTCTCAGTCTACGGTATATATGTTAAAGTAGTAAGAAGTCTCTGGAACTGAAAATTACAATAAAAATTACTTTATAAACCATTAAAGAGCAACTCTGAAATGGTAATGCTTAGAAATTTACAGATATAGAAACTCACATGACGACAACCTTACTTGTAGATCATGAGCCTTTACGTTCAAGCTGGGGTGATCTCGAACTTGCCCGATGACGGTATCTCTAATGACACCTTCCCTAATAACAAAACAAAACTGTCTTGAAATGTAATTGTATACGCAACCATGGAAAACGTCTATGCACCGACACTATATTTTGAGATCCCATCGTAGTAGACATGTAACAGGTGTTTCTTTCAAAAATCTGCAGCGAGGGGCTCCGCGGTCCGCCCAAGCGAGGCGCCGCCATCCCGAGAAGCAAATCGGGTTTGGACGCGAGCGTTTCCGCCGGATTTCAACGTTTAATATGCTTTACCGTGATACGTCATTGTACAGTGGCTTACAGTAATACTTCTGTTTATATTAGGTACGTGCCAGTGTTTCAGTGTCTATAGGTATTCAATAGAATCTTGCGTTATTCTAACTCTTATAGATATTTTAGCATAGACATTGTATAAACAGTGTTTCAGGCATGCTTCGGTCCTGTTTCCTTTGCTGATATTCATATGTACAGGTTTAGTGTGTTTGTGTAGATGCTTAGAAGCTGGCATCGTGTGGCGCAATCGGTAGGGTGTTTCGCCCATAACCGAGAGGTCCCAGGTTCGAAACCACTGCTATGCCCCGATGTTGTGCCCTTGGGGAAGGCACTTTACACGACTTTCCTCACTCCACCCAGGTGTGAATGGGTACCTGACTTAGGTTGGGGAAGGTCCACAAAGTGCAAGTGTGGAGCAAATATGTATCTGTTGTGTATTACTAAGTATGTGATTGTAAACCCTGCAGCAATTCAGCACTGGCTGCCATTGCACGGGTAATTTCTGACCAATAAACCATTATTATTATCTATACTATCAATGCTGCGTCTATGATGAGCAAAATGGAATGAATGCAATATTTTAATTTACGATATTTTGCACTTACCGGGCTGTTCTATCATCTAAATGGTTTGTGGCACACCTGTAGAAATGAAGTTGCAATAATAAGAGTTGAATGGATCCTTTGTCTCATTTATCTCACTTTATTGTTCAGAATCATCAACGGAATAGAATCAAATGCATATGCAACATGTATTCTTATAATTAACCTATTTTCTAGATTGTAGCATATGCAATAGAACTTATCACTATAGGTAATGCAGGTCATGAATGACAAAAATTGGTGGTGCGCTCGCATTTCAAACTTATATGGAGAATGTAATACATAGTTAAGCATCCTATTACATATCGAGATTGAACCAGTAGTGTTAATTACAACATAGTAGGGTAAAAGCAATAACAAGTAACAGAAGTCATTTGTAAATATTCTTCATTTGTTACTTGAAGTTAGTTATCTGTCCACTTGGTTCTGAGTATGGCACCTTGTTCGTCTAGATCTGTCCTATGTCACGGAGTCCATGCCATGTGCGCAATCACTTTCTTTACAAAGGTATCAATAGCAGCAACAATGACGCTTATTTACATATGAATTAAATAGATACAAACTTAAAAGAAAATGTTCAAGACCTCATTATGTACATGATTAGATATAGAGCAAAGCACAATCCAAATTTGGAATGATTTGTATGTCCTCTCTCAGCAATTGCAAGAACATGATATTGCTCCTAGCTAGCTGTATTTACAAGTGAATTGTCAATGTGAGGTTAATCGTGTTCTCCTAATATTAATAACATGGGTATCTTGCAACTAAAACATAATGCACATTACGGTTTAAAACAAGACATCATCGGTCTAACCATAAGAATATTGCCAGGAAAATGTATTGCACAGGTATAGGAAATGAAGTCTAACCTAACGTTACAACACATGTGGCCTTCCCCGTGACATACCTTAGCATACGATGGCACTTGCAAAGTTCTCATCTTTGCCTATAAACCAAAGTGGATGAGAGGTTTTTTTTCTTATTTTATTCAAAGGTATGTCTTTACCCTGAATGCACTTGCTCAAATGATGTTTCAGCTCAACTATATATAAAAGCAAGTCTCATCTTGAGTCTCTAGGGATGACGACCGTCTATGCGGGTCCTTGTTACTTTCAGCAGTCATGGAATATGTTTTGTTAACACAATCATGGCGGCACGGTCTTTCTGCTGCCCCTTGAAATCCCATGTGTCCCCAGCATCCCATGGAGGCATTTGTTTTCTTGTGTTGAGACTTGAACAACAACTGTCGCTCTTTGGCTAGTGGACTGTAACAGACAAATCTATTTTAGGTTTATAGTAAATGGCTGTTGATTACTTGAAGGTAACTTTCACAGACGTCCCTTGCGATTTCTACATGTATGCTATATATTACGGTGTCTCTAGGTTATTCAATAGCATCCTGCGTTATTCAAACTCATATAGCTATTCTAGCATAGGCATTGTATATCAAATAGTGTTTCATGTATACCTCGGTCTTGCTTTTATCTTAACTGATGTCTATATGTACAGATATCGTATGTTTGTCTAGTGGTGAGGATGCTAAGGGGGTGCTCACCGTGGTTAAGATCACATAATTCCCTTGCCATGCCATCCCTTCCACAGGCTGACAACCCCTGCAGCAGCCCTCCTAGTGTGGCCCGATCTCCGTGTTTGCTCTTCCAAAAACCCATCGTCTCTCTTATTGCCTCTCGGGGTCCTTCAAACAGATAAATAAGATGTATAGTTACATGGTCTCATTAGCTGCATCAGAACTGTTTACGAATTATGCTGGGCTGGTTCTCATTCCAATGTCAATGTTTAATACGGTCGTCATGTTTCCAACAATTTGACCGTTCTAATCACGTTGCATTTGTTTGATTTGATTAGTACACCTATACTTAATTTCCGTGTATACTTATGTAATATCCAGCCAACATCAAGCAAAATGCTGATAAAACCTATCACGTACCATGAATAATGTACGTATGCTTGAGACTGTCGAGGTCAGTTCTCGTAAACTCGCATCCTTCGGGCACAGGAAGACCTCTTGCAAAGTCAAGGTAGTCATCACCTAAATGTTGCTCGATGTAGTCTGTGGTGTCTTCGTTTGCTGAAAAATAGCACAGCATATTCCTTTTTCAATTTTTAGTTTACCTATGATATCCTTTTATTCAAATGTTAGTTTAAGTATGGTGTCCTTTTATTCAACTGTTAGTTTACCTATGAAGTCCCAGTGTCATTGTTGTTAGAATATCATTATGGTACAAGATGAGTGATGTGACGGCAGGCACATATCACGTAACATTTTCCAGTATTTCTAATAGAACTTTTCAAAGACAATATCAGTCAGTTGGCATTTAGTACCTGTAATTGTGTTCGGATCAGGGAGCAAGGTCGCCAATACCAGTTTTGGGAACGTGTTTGTAGCACTGGGCCCTGGGTTGTCTGTCGCTTCCACTGGTAGCTCGGTGAATGTAGCCATCTCATTGTTATTGGCAACTGTTTGCTCCTATAACATACAGAAAACAAGTGTCGAACGGGTGAGCATATTCCATTCCTTTAAGATGTAGTTTGGATCCCTCCATGTCTTATTACTAGCTGCGATATGCGATACAACGTTTAACTTTTGTTACCAAGACAATGCAAGTAATTATTTGTGTTTTCTCCCAATCTAATCTTCAGTTAGTCACGTTTAACATTGCTCTTTGTTGATACAGTTTTGATACATACCATAACCGTAGGCTGTTCTGTTGCTTCTATCTGTATTGGCTGCAGCAAAACATCTTCTTCAATTGTACTGCCTGTAGCTGAACTCTCTGCGTCTACAAGTAGACATTTTAGATTTGTCAATTGTTTTATTAAACGGGGCTGTCAGTAAGTCTTCTTTATACTATGCAACATCTTACTACAAAGTGGTGTTCGACCATTTTACAGATGATATCATCTAGAACGTTGGCGAATGGCAACAGATCAAATGTCAGCACGGTCCAAGTAATGGGTAAACAGAACTATAAAACAATTTTGACACATTATCTGAACAATAGCAATATACCTCCTTTCTTATCCTTTTGTTGTCCTTGACGATGTCTGCAAATGACCACCACAATGCCGATCACTACGGCTAAGACAGCACAGATCCCCACTGCCATCGGACTGACGGTTGAAGACGGCAGGCCTCCTTTTTCTACAGTGTATGATAGAAATGTACAAATAGAAAAACTTAAATTATCAATGGTGTAAAGGTCAGTCTTTATTCTGATATGTCACATTGTTGCATAATGTATTAGTATAGGGTACAACAAATACAACAGATTTCATGAATCATGTATATTGTATAATGCTTTTGCTCCTACCGTTTTCTCGATGTGATTGTGTATCGTTCCTGATAGATTCAACGATAATAACGTCGGGTGAGTTCGTGTTGAACAGCCAGTCCAACGGGTGAGAAGTGCAGATCACATCCGAAACGTTGGTCCCTGGTCTTCCCTCTGTGTAACCTAAAGGGCACCTGTCAGAGTTATACCAAAGTGCAAATGTTAAATACAGCCTTGTGCAATTTCGCAAACGATAAAAAAAGTTAGAAATGCAACAAACAAAAAAGGATAAAGGAACAAAAAGGAGGATTGACTATATATAAAGTGTGAACATCGGTGTCAAATTGACCATAAATATTATACAATATAATTTAAATCCTGTATAAATCTCAAATCCATAAAAGAAAATATGAAATGTGTGTCCTATTGTGTATTTTTAAAATGATACATACCGTTGCCAAGGCAGACACGGTTGAATGCGGGAGGTAATGTTGCTAAACGTCCCATGTAGGCAAACTTCACAGTGACCTGAAAAAGACACGAACAGAAATATAAGGGCGTTCAAACCACAATAAAATGTCTGTATAATATTGTATGAACTTTGTTTTGTCATGAGAAGCTCACGTCTGCCTGCAGGACGCTTAGAAGTAATTGAGGTCATCCGGGAGGATATAGGGGTCAGACAAAATATAAGAAAGATATAGATTACATTTTTGAAGTGCACAATAAATCTATAAACATGAAATAGTATCCTTGCACATAGATTGTATCACAAAATATAGAACAGGGTGAAATATTGCTTCCGTTCTGTGACAGTCACTTCTGCCAAATTATTATCTCCATGAAAAATGGAGATATTGTTTTGGGTGTGTCTGTGTGTTTGTCTGTTTGTCTGTTTGTGTTTCCGCACTACTGTAGTCAGCATAACTCAGGAACCTCTTGATGGATTACGATGATATTTGGTATGTGGGCAGGTGTTGTGAAGCCGAAGTTCAAGGTCGATTTTGGGCCCCCTGGTATGTGACCTTGGTACTGCAGCGGAACTTCAATTTTTGTATCTTTTGACCTGGACGTGCTGTGGTCTTGATTTTTGGGTGGCAGATAGCTTGTGATGTAACAAAGAAGTGGTGTAGGTTTGGGCCCCCTAGCAGCTTCCTCTGGAACTGCAGGGGCGTTTTTGTGAAAATCTTCTAAGGAGAATAACTGATCAAAGGAACAACCGATTTCCATGATATTTAGTATGTAGGTAGCTTAGATAGAGATATACACCATGAAGTGCAAATTATGCTAATTGGGACTTAATTTGCATAGCTAATGAGGAAAACCTATATTTGCAGTGTTTTCCATTATCAGACTCAAATACATGTAACGTATGTAGTTTATGGAAAGTGGAGCATCAACAGATACGGATTATGCAAATAAATTCCTAATTTGCATAATTAATGCAAAACACCATATCTCATCTAATTGGAAACTTATAGGATTGTCAATATGATACTTAGTATGCAGGTAGCTTAGACAGAGATATACACAATGAAGTGCAAATTATGCTAATTGTGACTTAATTTGCATAGCTGATGAGGAAAATCTATACTTGCAGTTTTTTCCATTATCAGACTCAAATACATTTAACATGTAGTTTATGGAAAGTGGAGCATCAACAGATACCAATTATGCAAATAAATTCCTTATTTGCATAATTAATGCAAAACACCATAATTCATCTAATTGAAAAATTATAGACCTGTCAATATTGCAACATATGTAAGTTAGATAAAGGTGTTTATGACCAAGCATATCTTATGCAAATGTGTAAGTTATTTTTCTTAATTGGTTTGTATGGGGAAGAAATTTAGCCGCTTTTTCTGCTGACAGATAGAAAGCTGCATTAGTAAGTCACCGGACCTTCCATAGAATGTCGATGATTTCGAGTTTCTACAACGTTTGTATATTATAGATGCCAGTTCTTACCAGTTCTGGTCACCCCTCTCCCTGGCGGACATTCAGGTCCATGTAGACACAGTGTGTCTACGCTGTAGTGTCCTATCTGACACTGGCACTCGTTGTCAGCAGTGGCGCTGCCCTGAATCTTAATCTCCTGGTAAGGTCCATTACAAATTTTCTTCCTGTTGCAGTGTAACTGGTCTGCAGATGGATTGTAGTAGTCCGGACCACAGGGCTCACACGCGGTATCATCCCGGTCATCATTAGAACAAGAGTGGACGATTCTCGTTCCTGTGTAAAATGTTGAAAAGAACATGTAGTTAATCAATCATGTTATGTCTGCTTTAAGAAAATAGTGTCAGATGTATCTTCACAGAAATGTGTATAAAGTACTGGGCCCTAAAGTGGTGATTTGCAACATACACCTTTTCTTTAGAAAATGCAAAGGAATATCTAATTTCAAAAACTGTTGAGTACATGCCGTTTGTTGTCAAGTCAAGTCAAGTTACATGTTAGTCATAAGGCCTTGGAAGAAATGTCGATTACCGTCTTCAAAAAGTAGGTAGGTAGGGATTTTTTCCCTTTTGGGCCGAAGTGATCGAACAAAAAAAGCTTAACAATGTAAAAATGTCATGCACTATATTCAGGATAGTATTTTCAATACCTTTTTAATATACAGTATACATTGAACAATGTTCACTACGTCATTATTACATCAACTGTTTAAAGCTTTAATCTCTAACGGAGTGTGAGATACCGGAAATCTGTTTTCAATATCACCAATAAGATGTCAGATCGGATATTTTATGTCCCTTGCCAGCGTCAAACCCCAAAAGGCTAGAGGCGGTAGTTTTTTCTACGGTCGTTCGGGTAACCGGAAACACAACATTTTTCTTCCTAGCCAAAGAAACATCATCATCATAAGAATATTTACCTGGGCCACACTTGCTGTTGCAGCACCAATCTCCTACCCAAGCTCGGTACATCCCTTCTGGGCATGACGTTTGAGACTGTGCGGCTGATAACGCCACGAGCACCTGTTATGGAGACAGAAGGAATGTTTTGATATAGACGTCACAGTTTCGTGTGATGCCTTACACGACCCCGAGACGACGCCCGGCACGCGTCAACCTTACGGCCACGGACTAGGGCCCGCCACGGCCCCACGCTTCTGGGTGCGTATGCCGGCGATTTCCTGATGCCGTACACGACCCCGAGACGACGCCCGGCAGGCGACGACACCACGGCCACGGACCAGGGCCCACTACGGCCCCACGCGCTTGGGTGCGTATGCCGGCGATCTCGTGATGTCTTACATGGAACATCCGCCAGCCGGATCCCCTTTTTATGTGTTGTAAAGTCAACAAATGTGTACATCCACATTCCACAAACACAAATAAGTGATCAACGTTCAGTATCTGAGTGTTGTCGTTTGTATTTTGTGATCCGGTGACCATAGTTTACTAAGCCACTGAACATTCACCCCGAGAAGATTGGTTTACTTAACAAACACATTCGGTAGCCCTTTTGTGTACGCGTTGTGAGTCACCCCTGCATGTACCTGTTTCCGAAATGTTTGTTGACCAGTCGGTTAGGACATGTTCAGAGGTGTGACACATTCCTATAGTGATAGTGTAACGTTACCGACACTGACGACCTTTTTCGTGACTCACGATCACACCGGGCATGTTTCATCGGTATAGAGTCACAAAATCATACAATGATGCATGTATCAAACAGAGATAGTCATGATATGATGAACCTCGTAAAATTGAAATGTATAGCAGAACACTAAGCATGATACTTATCTGTATTGTTCTAACACTGTAACTAGAATTATTAAGCCCCTTCGTATGTTGGACAGAACTGAACTTGGAGTAGTTTGCAACCATACCAGATACAACACCTGTATCCTACATTGAAACCCTGGCCTTTAACTGGTCACGCTCCATGACAAAGCGAACGATTGCTGTATGTTATATGGTGATTGATATTGTCAGACAATTAAGTTTCATACACGAGGGATAATTGCTGAATCAATAATGCATGGGCACATGTAAGTAAATACATGTAACGTTAGCACCATCCTGCCACACCCCTCTTACTCGTCATCGAAAACCCCCGTATAGGCTCCATAGCAGGCTCCCTGGGTCTTTTGGGGGGCATATAATACACTTTTGCTGATGACTTCGTACTGGGTCGTTTGTACTAGCCTGAGTACCAGCCTTTTTAGCTTTTGTCCACGCCCCACGATCCTAAAAAGGCTGGTACTCAGGCTACGTTTGTGCAGCCAGCCCGTAACCATTTGGCCGAGCCTGCTATAGAGGCTAGCTCCCGTGGGCCATTTACGTGCCAGCTGACATTTCCTATTGTTGCGAGCAACTTGGAATAAAACAATGGCGCTGTTTGTTTTGAAGTGGGGTAGTAAGTGATTACTGCCATCAAGGCAATCAAAGACATATTCAATTACTGGTAGTCTACCCATGTAACACAAACAGAAGTAATTATTGTAATTTTTCACCTAGTCTTCTGGCGTGTAAAAGTCCGTACATTGCCCCTATGACTCAGATGTATTGCACCCCTGTGCATATCTGTATAGGGTTGGGTCATGTTGGTGAACCACACACACACACACACACACACACACACAATCGAATGGAAAGGGAGGGGGGGGGGGGTATGTGCCCGACTGAGTGGTACTTATAAGACAAGACAGCGAATGAAAATGTTGCCATACCTATGGACACACGAAAACTGAACTGGCACACGATTTGAACAAGAAAATTAAAAATTGGTATCAGTCTCAGTTTGATGACAACGTCAAAGGTTGACCTGAAGTGGTTGTGTTCGGCACCTTTATAGTTATCAGCTAGCAACCAAGACTAAAGATAGTATAGAAATCCTGTAAAGACAACAACTTTAATCTATAAGTAAGTAGTGCTGTCCTCAATTTACACACACTATCGTAATCTAAAAAGCGACTCTTGGTGGGCATATTTTACTTGCACTACTTATGATAGCCCCTATATATAATATACGAGCACGTACGCCATCCAACAGTCGTCACGGCTAACGGAATCCGTAACACTTACCAAAGCCAGAGCCCTCAAGCCCCTTGTTGTCATCCTTCCCATATCTATCGGACAGCACGTTTTAGTACAGACAGCACAACTTTCGTGAGGACTCGGGACCCAAGCACAACCTCAGTGTCTTATTCGTTCTTTTCAACTGTTCGTTACAAGAACAATGCGGTGAAATGTCATCTTGTCGCGAAGCTACTCCGTAAAATCCGAGTTATCTTCATGCTGACTCGTACTGCACAACACTGGGAGAATTTGTTTGAACGTCCGGTTGCCTTGCGGTGTTCGCATGTTCTGCCGGAACAAAGTCACAGGGCGAGAGGTGTAACAGTAGTTAACAATGGGATCATCACGCAACATGACTACGTGCGTCACATGGCACAGTGCCAGGAGTGTGTCATTTCCTGTAACCATGCAGCGTACACGTGATTAAGTGGCAGAATACTAGTGGTACGTTTACGCGTTATAATAAACAGCATATGAGCAAAAGATATTCATGTAAGATTATGGAAAGGCACATACTGAGACAAAGCAGTAACAGGAATCAACCTTGGCTGTCAGTTCTGTGATCTAGCGGACGTTCTTGTGCGTACTTCTTTGGTAGGCGATTTCCGGAACCGCCACCTTCCGGTGACATACATGTACGTTAGATCGAGTTAAAGATCGAAAACCAATTTGCAACAAAGTGCCTTCTTTATGTGTTTAAACAAAGAAGATAGAATTATATTCCCCTGGATGAATGTAACAATGGCTAGCAAGAATCACATGGTCAAAGACAGACATTTTCAACACTTAGTCATGCATACACATGTGTTTGTGCGTTAATATAGTACATACTGTTGCCATGCGATGTAACTGATCGACGCAACGTGATAGTGTGACGTAGTCATGTCATGACAGTAGTCCAAACGTCAGAAAAAGTTTAAGCGATGTGATTCTGAGTCACAGGGGATACCCCTGAGTCACGTCTTGAACATGTGCTCCCGACCCCAGAAAGCCTACAGCCCAGAGTCATATGGGGATTCCCCTGAGTCGACGTCACTTATCAACAGTACGTAGTAACCACCTATAGCATAATTTGACCCTCCTAAGACTCCAAATCACTGAATAAGGATAGGATACTTTCTAACTGCACATATAATGCTACCTTATGCTGGTTAATGTAAACTGTCGAACGAATTTGTGGGTTTCTGTTCCTGTATTTGTTTATTTGTTGGAGGGGGGGGGGGGCATTGAAATACGGTTGATACAATGTAAGTCTCCTACGTGACCAGCATGATACCAGTTATAAGGTCGCCAGGCATACCAAACTGGTGCGTAAGTAGGGAATTCCCGCATGTTGAAATTCGATTTTACCTTTACCTTTATCGCGATGCGCATGACGATGTTTTAGTGCAACAAGTTAACAGGCATAACATATTCATCAGAATGTATATATGTGTGTGAAGCTGAACATATATAAGTGCGTTAAACCATCCTTATATATCGGAAATATCTTTTCTTTATATATATATGTAATTTTGCAACACTTGCCCCCCCGATAATTCACATGTTTATGGTCTTCATGCGTGGAGCAGACTTGACTAAATGTCGATTTGTTTGCCCAATATCACTTTTGACACTTCTTGCGTTCAAGCTAGATGTTATATATGATATAGTAAAGGCATTGGAAATAATCTAATTACGCTTATTATAGTTTTATTTAGATGGGTGCGATTAGTTGGTGGTTTATCTGCGTGTCAGCTTAATAGTTTCCCTTTCCTGGGGTGATAAGAAGTATCACTGAGGTGGCTGTTAATACTAGTACTATTCGACCTACAGCTGGACCTAGCTGGAGTGAAAGTTGACCTGCTAGATAAATTGTGATAAAGTTGGGTATGCGTAAACTACAATGCATGCATTTTGTGTGTGGGAATTCAGTGTCGCATCATAGTAGTGTTAACCTGTGTCTTGTTTCAATATTGGCCCTATACTTTTCTTCTTACAAATTATAACAATGAACCAGATATAGATGTAAACTTGCACTATTAGACGAACACTTAGCACTACATTGTGATTTGCTGCGAGCATTAAACAAATAAAGGAAACATTTTGGACCAAGTTAACGATGGCTTTATTATCAAACTTTTTGTTATCTTCTCTGAACAGTACTAGTGAAACTTGACAAGCGTTAGAAATAAATACAACTTGATATCATCAACATCGTCAACTTAACAATTCATAATTTTTCCGACTTGAGATATAAATAATTCGATATATACAATTCAGCAAGATAAATACAATCATTTTGAAACAGTACAGTTGATGACTTGCACATGAATAAGTTACACAAAACATATAAGCAGCATGTAGAAGTTACCCTTTTGCTCACTGATGCTGGTTAGTAATGAGGGAAAACTTGTTTCCTAGTCTTGCAACCGTACTTGAAGACATCACATAAGTGTCACTCATTTGTCAAGAAAAAGCAAATTTGATGTAGTACAAACACTGGTTTCCTGTAAAGAATAATTTCTGAGCACTGTAATATCACACTGGCTTAAATGGTTTTCCGCTATAATGACTGTCATGTCTGTTTCTTTATTTGTATATTTTAAGCACCTGGATGTCAGTACTGACATCTACATGTTAGTTGCTGATGAAAAATTGCACAAAGGGGACTTTCTTGGCCAAAGAAAGCAGGGGAAAATATATAGCAAACTTAAAATGATAGTACATAAATAGCAGACATAACATAAATAACTATTGGGAATCGTCTGTTTAGAGCCCTTTAGCAACATCAACGCCAGTACTTTATGTGGACGGCTACAGTCCATGTTCGTGTATTTTGTTGTACTTGCTGGCTCACACAGCAGTTTGTGCGCGTAAGGGCTTGTTCCTCTCGCTGGAAACTGATGTGGCTGTTGTTACGTGTGCCTCCCCCTTGTTGGGTCTCCGAGCTGAGGGAAGCAATGAAAATGTTGCTTATCATATATTCGAACATCGTAATCTGTTAAAGTCATCAATGTGTATCATGTCCCAGGTTAATTAATTGAACTATCAAGGAAAGAGTTGGTGCTACGTATATTGTCACAGCAATACAAGTTTGAATCTATGAAACAAAGTATGAAACACTAAGTTTTGCTATTTCTACGTTTTACTGAGACAAAGAAGTGGTCTACTGTCCTGACTTTTTGTCTGACATACCATGATCAATCTAAGATGTACTCGTCAGAATCACTATTTCACGAACAGATTTAAGTGTCTTAAAACCATGTTGAACTATTTTCTATTTGTTTCCATTCTCTTTGGTTTACGTGTTGAAGTTGACAGGTGGTTTGAGTGAGTAGCATGACTAGTATATATATAGTAAAAGTACTTGTTGACAAAGAAAGGTGTTTACCGTTGTTCATTCTGCATAAGTCTTTGACCATGTCATGTTTGCCACAGGCGCTCAGTCCAACCAGCAGTCCTTCCAAGCTTGCCTCCTCCCCCTGCATGATTCTCCATGTGTTTACTGTTTCTCTTATTGCTTCTCTGAGATCTGAGATAAGAATTTACATAATTGGTTAAACTCACAGAATATTGTGAAGTAGTAAACGTTCATTTGGATATTGACAGTTTCTGGTCAAGTGTTCCTCAGTCTGTAGATGAGTATCGACACAACGTAAAAAGAAAAATGTATCTGAAATCAGTATTGTCTATTTACTGTGTAAGTCTTGCTGTTTGAGTTTTCATTGCTCTATACTTGTTTTTAATGAGTGCTGTTTGATTTATTATTAGATTATTTCAATGCTGAATCCCCAACTCTATAAAACCACACCTTAAAAAAACTTAAAATGCTCTCACTAAAGAAGGCGTATGTGTGTCTCATGCTGTCCAGGTCTGTTTTGGTGAAGATGCATTCTTGGCGGAGAGGGAGACTTGTGGCCAGGTCCAGGTACATGTTTCCCAGGTGGTCAACAATGTAGTCAGTTGTCTCCTCATTCACTACACGATGATAGATACAATGTTACTAACAAGACTTTTAACGGTCTGTATGATAAATGTTTGAACTAGTTTCGGGGATGCCTATTAATATTTTAGGTGAGAACTTTAGGAAGGTAGGTAGCCAACCATACAAAACAAAATAGTCTATGAATGTTGCACACCTGCAATTTGGTGGGAATACTGCATTGTTCTCATCCCCTGCTTGGGGTCTGTTTCCTCCACGTCACTGTTTGGTTCAGCTCCGCCCTCTCGGGACAAGTAAGAGAGAGTGTCGCTCATGCTGGTGTCATCACCAGTCTCGATCCCGTCGTCTGGTATCGGTGGACCTGCCGCTTGTTTTCTCTCCTGCAATTAGGATTTTGTTTACAGTAAATACCCAAGTAACTACTATCTTTCGAGAGCCATAGTTGCCCGACATACCATGCGCAGAGATGGTGTGAAAATATAATTATTAAAGAAGGTTGATCCTCTAATATATCTTATCACTCTAAAGAGTTATTACTGATTATACCTTAAAATCAATATACTGTATGTTAATTTGTTATTTCTTAGTAAAATGTTTGTTTTTATTTGAAGGCAGGGTGTGTACGTACCTCTCCTGTCGACTGCCAGCCAGCTAAAGGTTCCAGCTCCATGTTTATACCACCATCCTTATTCTTGGTGTTTCCGGCCTCTGTCTCTTGTTTACCTAGTGGTGTTTCACTGTCAATCTGCTGCCCACCCTCCAAATCTGTGAATCGTTTGTGAGAATAAATTATTTTTCTGATCATGCATACCTTCTGAAAGTATAAAGATAATTTAAAAAAAAATTCAAGTCTATCATTTCATATATCTGTTTCATCGAAAGATATAGTAGATTGACAGCAGCACCCATCGTACCTATGTCATGATTGGTATCTCTGCAGCAACATAGGACCAGAACCAGGATGACTACAAGCACTATGACTGTAACAGGTACTCCCACAGAGATGCCGATGATTGTAGGGTTGTATGCTGGCTGTCTGCCACCTATAGAAATTGAGCAAGCGGATATGTGTGTCAATGTTTGCAAAATTCCAAAATGTAAAGTCACTGTTTACGTATTCCGTCAATTAATGACACATAGTTGTTGCTTTTTTACTTTGTGAATACACTTTATTTTGTGAAATACACAAAGCACTATTCTTAAAATATGTTCATTGTACAATAGTCAATATATAGTAAAAACAGGGGTATTAGTTGAATAAGTTTTAAAGTTGAACGTTTTATCATCCAGCTTTGGGCTTGATCAGTTATAACGAAAGTTCTTTACATGATGACAGACACAAACTGTCTGTGTGGTTACCGATCATGCTATCCGTGTTGTTAGCATCGCCTTTGTAAGTGATTATGATGATCACAGGCCGTTCGGTGGGCAGAAGCACGTCGATGGGGTGAGATATGCACACTGCATCAGAAATGCTGGTGCCTGGTCGATGTTGTAAGAAGCCAAGCATTCCACAACTAAGAGTGGTGAACATGGTAAACAATAGTCATGAACATGTGTGTCAAACGTACAAGAGGGGTGGTAGCAAAAATACTATCGAATTTCAGTCTTAGTTTTATTTAGATCAACTATATGCTATTCTTCCTGTGGTCTATACACTCATATTCACACATTACAATTAAAACATACAAAAGCATACGAAGTGATAGTAGAGAACAAAAATAACATAGTTCCTTAAAAGCAATAAAAAGTAAAGATGTATGTAAACCTGTAGTGTCTCTGGTAATGCTGCGGCTTACATTTTTCAACACAGTAATCATTAGGTAATACATACCTTTGCCATTCGATGCATGGTTGGATGTGTGATGTTAGGTTACTGAATGTTCCTTGTGGACAGGTCTCACACGTTCCTATCATGAAAATCATCAAATTAGATCAAATGTCACAAAGCAGTATATTTACAGGTGCAGTGTATAAATCCCAGTGCCATGGAGATAAACATGGAGAATATGCGTGAAGATGGTTTAAACATGAACATTTATAAAGCGTCAGTGACTCTAGTGGAGTTTTTGACTATGCATTGCAGTATATGATTTGCAAGTCTTTGTGTTAATGGGAATACATATATATACACACACACACACACACACACACATCCCTCTCTCTCTCTATATATATATATAGATATAGATAGATGAATATCTAATCTATCTATCTATCTATCTATCTATCTATCTATATCTATGTATCTATATATCTATATACATATAAATATATATATCTATATCCATCTCTCTCTATATATACATCTATCTATCTATCTATCTATCTATCCATCTATACATCTATGCATATATATATAGAGAGAGAAAGAGAGATAGATAAATAGATACATAGATAGATATATAGATATAGATAGATATATAGATATAGATAGATATATATAGATATAGATATATACATGTAGATATAGATATGTAAAGATTTAAAGATATATAGATGTTTATATTGAAGAAATAGATATTTATATTGAAGGTATAGATATGTATATATATTGAAAATATAGATATATATTGAAGATATAGATATCATAGGTGTTTTCTAACCGGTTCTCGTTGCACCGCTTCCAGGTGGACACACGGGCCCGCTCAGACACAGTTCAGCCACGTGCACGTTGTGGAACCCGATCTTGCATTGGCACTCGTTGTTCGCGGTCGAATTGCCTGGGACCTTGACCTCCTCGTTCTCCCTGTTGCATAGATCCTTCCGTCTGCAGTGGAGCTGGTCCGGGTACGGGTTGTAGTAGTCTGGCCCGCAGTCTTCACAGAGTGTGTTTTCGGGGTTGTCATGGGAACAGGAACGCATGATACTTGTTCCTGCATTGTTTAACGAATGATCAGACAATATGATATAAATCTGTGCTCTTGCCACTTCAAACAGATATCATCTGAGGGAAATATGAGGAAACCCTTGAGAAAATAGAGATAGACGAGACTTTTTAAGGTTCTGAATTAACGTAGCGAAAATGTGAAATGCACATGTACAGTCTTAGTCTGCACCGAAAATAAATGACGAAATTAGAAAGATTTACAACAATCAATTTACATTTTAAATCCAATACTGATAACCCCTGCGACTTTTTTTTATAAACGTTTACGTCTTTGGGTCTAAAGAATTGATGTCAATGTTACACGTATAAGCAAGTTAGTTATATATATACATGTATATATGCGTCTTACCTGGACCACATTTACTTGTACAGCACCAGTTCCCTCCCCATGCCGAATACATTCCCTGCGGGCATGCCACTACGGCTTGAGCAAACGTCCCCAGCCACAACGCCTGTAAACATACGTGTTAGATAAGATCATCGGAAATATATACTGTAGGTACTGTGACGGTTATTCACGACTTCTAACAACTTTTATTTATACTCAGCTTCCGAATGAATATAAACGCCACCCAAACTCGTTTGACCCATACGTGTCGTTGAGTATTGTCATTCTAAAAAAAAAACACTATATACCCAGTCAAATCTATGAACCCTCTCCTTAACATTTTACGTTACCAAAAATTTAAGAAAAAAACATTTTCCCGCGCTGCAACTACACCCTGATGACTCATTTCCGTATGACCGGCCACACAATGGTGAGTAAACAAACGTACGGGCCTATCGCATATCACCGCCTCTTTACGTACATGTACATGCTATTGGTTGCAGACATTGTCAACATAACCGCCAACTAATTCACGTAACATATTCCTATCCATAACAATATGTCAAAGCTTGACATTTAGGATTTAGCCATTATTACCGACCCTCGCAAAGCCACGCAAAAGCTACACCCCTTTTCAAGTCGAAGGATAGTACCACCCATTGCGCTGGCATGTAAGTTCAAGCACAGGTCAGCCATGTTTTTCTAAAGAACGTATAAACTTACAGTCAAAACTGCCCAAGAAGTCCACTCATGGGAACGATAGTATCTGGTCTACTTGTACAGGTGGTCACTAATGGCAGGATTCTTAATGCCAGTGTCAACGGGAATTATCGAAGGGACTATCAAAAAGTGGTCACATTGTCTTGGGCACTGGCATGCAGAGGTGGTCACAAGGTTGACTGTAACTACATGTTATGTCGTTAGAACAATGTACAGCCTTCATGGTCACTTCTAAAACATCTGCATAAAACAAGCGTTAACCGACCATTATGCGCAGAAACAGCGAGAGCCTTAAGTTTACAAACATCGCTCGCCCTTGTAAATGGATCAGTTGTATTGTAAATCCTGATTGTAATCGGACATGTCAGTCTTTACGATCAGTATTAGCTTAAAACCTTGGTAAGAGGAAAATGTCGGACAAACGACTGCTAAAGGTACATGTTGCAGTCACCGTGATGATTGGAAAGCCACGCACACCTTTTGTGAGAGTTCTAAATGGGGCGTTCAATAGAATACAGGGGGGGGGGGGGGGGTGTCGACACCCCAATCTGCATATGCTTCACCCTAAATCCCGGCATCCTGACTACTTCAACCCCCTAGATCCTAGAATCCAGTCCTATGTCGTCAGGGTGGGGGGTGGTGGGTGGAAAGGTCCAATACATTTACATCAGAAAATAGCTAACTACGCAACACAACAATTTTGTTGGCCATGCGTCAGGGGATTCCCCGTATACGTAACTTGCTGGTACTGGTTGGCACTGGGTCTGACTATCCCCCACCCCCTCCTAACTTTTGTACGCCATGTTCTCCCATAGAACTTTTGGTTCTTATGGAAAATTACTGACAAAAACAAACAAATATTCCTTAGTAGTAAACTATTTTTGAGGATCAGATCTTAGTTATCCCAGTTAGCGACAATTTTTGAAGCAATTAAATCCGGTCATTATTTAGATTTTTAGACTCATTTTACTGTACGGTTGTAGATTTTTAATCGCGAGCTTTCTCGATATCTCACCATGACAAAATCCGTATTTTCCCTATGCCAGGGAGTCTCGTGTCCAGCAGTTAACATACGATGCCGGTGTTTGTATTATCTGTGAAAGGAAACTTTGCTAACATAATTTGGGTCACCTATACCCGTCGCCCTTAAAAAGCAACATGGCCGCCGGGCTGGCGCCGCCGAGTCCCCAGGTGACCTGGAAATTTGCCGAACAAGGGGGACTTACCAAACAATACAAATCTCGATCGTTCTTTGACAAGTCATGCTTTGAAAAATGTCACACTTACCAAAACCAGAGTCCTCACGGCCATAGTTGGTACCCTTCCCATAGTCGCAAGAAGTGTGTGCATTCCTGTACACAGATTGCGAAATCCTCGTGCGGACTCGGGCGTCTTGTTCAAGCACAAATCTCAGCGACTCATTCGTTGGTACAGCTATCCACGGTGAAAATTTAGAACAACAACAGGTTACATGGTTACAGAACACAGTGCAACAGCTGTGTTATAAACCCCGATGGCCCGAACTGACTTAGGAAACAGCACCGAACTGGAGGAACGTTGTAAGACGTCTGCTCACTTGGCAGTGCTGTCGAACATTCTAGCAAGAAAGTATGACGTCATGAGTCATGAACTCTGACGCACGACTTCAAGAAAGGCTTTGTTTTGAAGACTAGTTAAACCGCTCCTTCTGGCAAATGAAATCTAAATGATCAACAGATTCCTTTGACAATTAACGAGTTTACCACATGTTTTACAACCATGGCACTTTCAAATGAGCTCATGAAATGTACATTAAATACAATTAATCACGTGGTCAAGTACCAAAACTAACACACGTGTTTTGTGACCACGCCTATATTTTCTGGGGTCATATGTAGGCCACGATTTCTTGACATGCCCTGTTTAGATGAGATGTTGTTTTGAAATCGAGTGATTCATTCATATGCATATATTCATATTCCAGGTACGAAATACACAGGCATGTATACGTATAAACATATGTTAGTCAATAGTATGTCAAGAGCTAATTGGTCAAACGACAAAGACAAACAAACGGATCATACGGTACTCACCTACCAAGCACAGATAACAGCACAGTTACGAAATCCAGTGTTACTTTTTCTGTAAAGGTCGTTAACGTCTCTGTCTGTAGAACCTTCGCTGCGTCGGTATCAAACTTGAAGACAGAAGTTTCTTTCCACACAGTCACA
Source organism: Branchiostoma lanceolatum (assembly GCF_035083965.1). Classification (NCBI taxonomy): domain Eukaryota; kingdom Metazoa; phylum Chordata; class Leptocardii; order Amphioxiformes; family Branchiostomatidae; genus Branchiostoma; species Branchiostoma lanceolatum. Next base: position 27,641,690 of record NC_089724.1, read on the forward strand.
AGACAGGAAGTTCGCAAGGTTCCCCCCTTGCAACGTCACAACATTATTCGAGTCAGGCCCAGGATTCCCATGATGATGCGTCTAACAGCGGGGCTCTGTGTCGTATTTTCCCTTATTCAATTCAATTCAATTCCATTCAATTCATGTCTGGTGGTCACCTTTGTAACATACGGAAAGTGACACACATCTAAAAAATTGATATCATGCTGTATAATGATACGTTTTCGTTACACCCATAGCTAATCGGTGTGTTTAGACCATGCACCTCCAAATGCCGCACACTTGGTGCAGTCAGCACTTAGGTGATTCATTCAAACTGACAGGACGAGCCCAACGTGTTTTGAAATTTTCTTGGTTGTTTTGAATTTAAGTCATGTTGAAAATTTGCATCGTAGTTCATTCACTTCATGACTCAGCAGGTTGCGGGTGAACGATTTTGGGCAAAATGCCAAAAAGAACAAACGTCATCACATTCGCCAACAAAGGGGACGATTTTAATTTGAATACACTGTTGACTAGAACAAGCTTGGCTGTGTGAAGCTAAAGGGAGTCTGCATGGGGTCACGGCAACACTTTAGGAGAACCTCTTACGTACCTGTCCGGTATAACGCTAAATTCAAGGAGGGCGATTACGCAAAATTGGGTCACATCGTTGCGAGTTAAGTGAACAAGACAGCTTTCCTTACGATTTAAGGAAAATCAAAATAGCCCGTCTTCGCTTAACGAAAATGGCGCTTTCATGTAGTCTGGAGTCCAGCCTTCTTAGTTTAGTCCGCTTCCCAAGCTCGGCGGAGAGCAGAGCTTGGGTAGCGGACTCAAGCCGAGAAAGGCTGGACTCTATGCTATACTGTAGGCTTTAGATTAAAGACTAGATCACGCGACACAACGCCTTGAGTACGTCATGGTCACGCGCTGTTTGGGGATTCCCCCTACCCTGAACAGCGCTGATCGCAATGATTCATGTATGAGTACATAGACATTCCGCAACAGAGGACTGCTAGTAAAGTTGCCCCCCCCCCCCCCCACACACACATCTCAAAGTGAAATTTGTCCCCAGTGACCTGTTTCAACTCGCTCAGCGGTTCCCCCGTTCAGACAATAACAATAAATCGGAAACCTCATCCCTCCATGAAATATTTTGAGGCTTCGATAAACTATTGTTTTATCTGGTTCTTATTGATGACAAAATACGGCTGTAATTAGAATAATTTATTTGAAATGAATAAACGTACAGCTCATATTTGATTAATAAGATAACACTCATCAGGCATTGCGTAAACGAAGTAACACTCACAGTATATGGTGTTATCTTTCCTTTACCTGAACACAGGTACTACCTAAAAATCGGTTGTGTTATGAAATCGATATCTCTTCTGGTACAAAATTGGAAGAAATAACATATCCTGCAATCTACAAACTTTAAAAAAAATCCAAATACAGTATAGATAGTGTACAACATAACACATTTACAATTGTACAAATCTACACAATTGCATATTGTTACAGATGCCATCCCAACTGGCTTTTTTTGGCTATGGTGTGCTCCCTATGACTTTTTCGACAGGGGTGTTATGTCCCCCTGGATTTTCTTTGCTAGAGTGTCATCCCTGTGTTTTTGTGAAGTGTTTTTTTCTTCCCTGTGGTTTAAATCAAGGACGCAGCTATTCTCTGTGTTACATACCCCTGCTAACTTAGGTGTTACTTGTCTTCGGACTTGCCACAACTCCATTATCATTTCAAGAGTCCTAAAATATGTATAAATAGTTCATGAAACTCAATTCAGAGGAGCCAACCGGAGCTAGAATAGAATGGATACCGATATTTTACATCTTTATATCAATGTCAAGTCTCGTGCATTTTTTCAAATAAGCACTATCACTCCTCATCGACGATATATGCCTTGCTCACTGGAAAAGAGAGATAGAATTGAAAGGTTAAGATTCCGAACATTTCTTTGCTGTTTTATCATACATATCAAACTGAAAAAAAATCTAAAATCCAGAATCAATATCAAGAGTCATCATTCATAAACAAATACAAACTTCGAATTCCTTACCATTGTATTCCTCACAAAGATGGTTCACAATAGTTCCCATCCCAGCCTTATGAAGCCCAATAAGCAGTCCTTTGAGGTTAGCCTGGTCTCCATTCCTGGTTTTCCACGTTTCAACTGTCCTTCTGATAGCCTCGTGCATTCCTGATAGAAAAAGCCAAATTAGGAATTTAAAGCTCTTAAAAATGGCATCGCGTTCAAAAGTCATTTAGTTGGAACAGGAAAATGCTCTGAGTCAGGAAACTCGCAATTATATGATATCAAACCTTTTTTAACAATGATTTTATTTTTCTGTGTTCATCATCGTTTTAAAAAAAAAACATCAACAGGCTGACGACTTATGAACATGTATAAGAAAATGCTAACTGAAGTCTGCATAAAGCTGGATACTTGCTATATATCTTTAAACTCAAAGTTTATTGTATTGCAAATACGTGCCTAAGGGCTAATTGCAAGTACAAGCAACACATAATTATGATAATTGAATAAAAAAAATTGATACAATATTATACTAAATTCTAAAATGTACACGATGCTTGATATAGTTTTGTTTGTTTTGACTTTGGTGAGGCAGTGGAAGACAAATTTACCCACTTATATATAATATGCGGGATACTTTATGAGTTAAATTTTATTTGTAAGTTGTTGTCCGAGGGCAAATTGCATCATGGAACAAATAAAGATAATAAATCATCCTTACCGTCCATCAACTGGCAGGTCTTCAGGGAGTCAATGTCCGTCCTTTGAAGTCCGGTTGTGCCATCTTTGAAAGGTAGTTTCCGAGCAAGGGCCAAGTACTTTCTGCCTAGATGTTGTTCGAGATAGGCGATCATGTCTTCTGTGACTATGTTGGAAAGGAATATCATTCATTTTAGTAGAAAGCAATTAACAAAGGCTTCTTTGATGGTTAAAAGCAAACTAAAACTATATGTCTATAAAACATGATTATGAAGCGAATTCCTATTGTGGAATCCAAGATGTGCACAAAAATGTAAATGGTACATAAGACCCATATTGATACAATCATGTATATTTGGGGATGGTCATAAGTAAAGAAACTCCATCTATTGTTTCTGTAAAGACTTAGCAATTAGTGTGACTTTTTACTTGTATGAAATGGAAAGTAAGGGATCTCTCATAAGTCATAAATGTAAGCTTTTTGTCAATCAGCCAATACCAGCTTTCCCAATCAGTCCACACTTTCAAGTATGGAAAACTAGTCTGAGAAGTATAGTATAGCGTAGTACCTGGCATATCTGCAGGGTTGTTGAACTCGTGTTCGGGCGAGGCTTTTATCGCTGTTTCGCTGTTAGCGGGTGTCATGGCGGACAGCTCGGACAGCGTGTCGCTGCAGCTGTCGTCTCCCGTGCTGAACCCTTCATCGGGTCGAGAACGCAGCTCGATAGTGGAAATGTCCATCTCATCTGCACCGCCACGTGCTCTTAGAGGCTGTATCTCCTCCTACAGCAGAAAAAAAAAATGTTCACGCTACAGTTGCCTTGCTGTGATCTGGTCTACTAAGCTGGTCATATAAAGTTCTGATTATATCATGCAAGGAGGTTAAAGTGCCTTCTCGTATCAGATTATACCGGGAACATAACATTACAATGCGTTAATCAGAAATACTGAGTTTTGTTTGAGCCTTTGTTTATTAATGATAAGCTCAAATCGGCACATAGGCCGCTTTTTATTGACGTCACGAGGGAAGAGGTAAGGGTCAGATACAATATAACAGAGATACACAGTCACCACTTAGAATCATCTATTAAATACATGACGACATTTCTGAACAGAGGTTAAGCCTGACCGAATGCATCAATGGACGATCAATGATCTAGCAAATATTTACCTCCGTGTTCTGTTCCTCATTTTGGAGAGATATCTGATCCGGGAGTGCTGTGGTATAAATAACTGGGAAAGCCTCCATCTCGCCTTCAGCACCAGTGTCTTTGAATAAATCGATAACAAGAAGACGGTTTGAATTAAATCGTGGATTGATTTGATTTGATTTATTTGCACATATTAAAATAAGTTTGTAGTACATAACAGAAAAGAATAGAGTAAATAATACACGTGCTGGTGGACGAAAAAAAGCCATGATGGCTTATGCAAGGTCTTTCCCATCTAAATCAACAAAAAATAACATAAATCTAACAATTCATAACATAATTGTTGTAAGTGATAACAATAACATTATGACAACAAACCAGACAATAATAATAGTAGCAAAATGCTGACAAAATGGTTGCATATAAAAATTATATATCAAATCATGTATCGATACTGAAGATATCAATTTCCATTCTCCCATGAATGCACCAAATCATCGGGAAGAAGACAAAGTGATCAAATTGCAAACGACCCACACCTGTATATGTGTACTGACCCTGACCTCTTGATGTAGATACCACAACTGACATTATTTTGAATTATTCATATTCAATAGTTTTATGTACAATTACTTAGAATATTGTTATAGCTTGTTATACGGAGATATTGACACAACAAAAGCACAGCGACTTTCGTAAGGTCTACTGCATCTATACATACATACATACAAACGAATAGGTGCATGCAAATGAGCTTGATTACACACAATCATATGGGATAGAGCAACTCAGCGACATACCGTAATTTCACCTGTCGTATACTTATACATTATTTGTTCTAATGTCCAAAATTCTTTGATGTATATACCTATTTGTACACAGTAAGCATTATCATCTCCTAGTATGTAATTGAATCCAGGACGGATATAATGTCCATGCCAAAATGCCAATACACTGTCTTGTCATCGTCAGAAGTGCTAGCCCTTTTTAATAGCAACATGCTAATTGGGCAGCCATGGCTTGTGTGCGGAACAGCCAAACCAATAGATAAAAAAAAATACATGCATAGGAGAGCTATTTTCAAAGGCAATACCTGCTCTGTCATATTTACTCCTCCAGGTACAGATGCCACCAATGATGATTGAGACTAAGGCGGCAAACGCCAAGACGCCTCCCAGTCCAGCCTTGACAGCTACTGGTATTATGAATTTCTTGGCTGGCGCTATGTTAGACAGAGACGAAATTGAATTATCAGACTTTGCGGTACAACCACCCTCAAATTTTCAACTTATTTACAAATTTCAATCAACCAGATGAAGCTTCCATCGTTCTCTAAACTTTGATTTGAGTTTTCAATCACAAAGAAAAAAGAAACATGAAACAATCCAATGACACTACAAAAATGTCAATGGAAACATGGCCATTACAGGCACACATACATTCTGGATGATCTATAATCTAGAAAGGAAGACAAACAGGTACTTACTGTATGTCGCCGTCTCCCATGGCCTTGTTGCAGAGTGGACAAAACGTGATATGCAAATGACATCGCTGATGTTCGTTCCAGCTTCCTTCTGCACAAAACCAAGTTTCCAACATCTGCAGGGGATGGCAAAGTTCAGCATTGTTATGACTCTTTCCAGTGATACAGCCATACTAAAGTTGATTTAGGGAGAAATCGTTTGATTTAAAGTAGTTGTGATACTGAGGGAGCAATACAGAATGTTTATCAAAATCTCCAAACCAACATACCATCCAAAACGTGGGACGCATTAGCCACTGCTTTCAAAGAAGTCAGGCCTCAAATATTTCACCCCCCCCCCCCCCCCCCCAAATAATGGACGTAGAAACATCAGATAATATCGGATAAAGTAGTTCTTTGGTCTAGATATAGTTGTATGTTTTTATACGTTCGTTCCCTTGCAGTTAGCCCTTGCTGAGAGTATCATTTCGGACCCCTCGGGTATCATTTTGCAAATAAATAGATAAATGTGAACGGCACAGCTGACTTACATGGTCCATGGCATGCATGGCTGCGTACGGGAAGTCTCGTTACTGAACGTCCCGTCTAGACATGTTCTACAGCGTCCTGTGGAACACGAACGAGTCACTTGTTACTTACAAAATGCTGAGTTTTTCTTAATCTATATCTGTCACTTTCATAAATAGGCTTTTGTCAGTTTGAAAGGTTCAAAGAATACTCTTCGCTACAGTGTAGTCTTCAGTGTTGGGCAGGCAATAAATAAACAAACATGAAATGACACCATAAAGGGTGTGCTTGTGACCGTATGGTTTTGACACTATTCTTGTTAGTTTAATTTTCGGTTAGAGGAAACCTGGTCCCCCCAAAACGTTACCAAGCTCTAATCTCCAAGCAGATCTCCACTGTTCTAAAATCGTACAAGCTAGCCAGAGAAGCTCCAGTCAGCCAGGGAGGTTGTCAGGCACCTATAAAAACTCCTTCTGCCAGTTGGATACGGTCTTTGCAACCGTTGGGTCTGCTTCGAGACTAACCAAGCCCAACCCCTCAGCGATACCCCTGTCGGGGTTTTAGAAGGGTATTAAGAAGAAGGTATCAAGGGTATCAAGTGGCGTCGTGTGGCGTAATGGATCATAGAACATCCGACTGTCAAACAAGGGGACCCCAGTTCGAACCCGGCCTGCCCCCAGACATGTCTGAACATGCGCCCCGACGTTGTGCCCTTGGGAAAGGCACTTAACACGATTTCCACACTTCACTCAGGTGTAAATGAGTACCTAGCTCATCTAGGGTTAGGGACGTCCCTCGGATAGGACGTTAAATGGAGGTCTCGTGTTTGGGGAGAGCCACACCCCGCGCACGTAAAAGAACCTACCACACCTTTCGAAAAAGAGTAGGGGCATGTCCCGGTGTGCAATGGTCCAAAACCTTACAGTCTGGTCCGGGTTGACATCTTGAAAAGGCGATAGTTCACCTGTTATGTCAATACTTCCACAAAATGTAGTAAATCTGAATAAAATAAAATAAAAATAAGAAAAATGACTTACCATCCCGATTTGCCCCAGTGCCCGGTTTACAGACAGGTCCATGGCGACATACCTCCCCATCCTTGTAGGATCCGATCTTACACTGGCATACGTTATCGGTCCTGTCTGTGCCGTTAGTTTTAACCTCCTCGTTCGGTCCATTACACCGGTCTTTTGGGATACACCTGGAAACAACAGGAACTGTCTATCAATCTTAAAATCCATGACATTCGAGGTTAATTGTAAGTTATTTGCTGAAAGAATAAAGACCCCCCCCCCCCAAAAAAAATCGAATATAGCATTTCAACGTGCTTTTTCCGTATACAAAGTTAAGCTATTTTTTCTTTGTTTCTTTCCCTCGCATACTCTGATTGATTTTAAGAGGGTTTTTTATGCTTTCATCTATCTAAAGTCATACTTTTATATAGAAATTATAAGATTTTTATGGAAAGTGTACAAACTGATGTTAATATTTTAATATTTTGGAATATGTAGCTGTTGCAAGTTTTGAATTTAACGCTTTAGTATACACAGAGTGATCACGTGTGGCATACCTGTCTTGATCTGTCCCAGAGTTGTAGAGACCTTCTCCGCATGGCACACACTCGGTACTGTCTTCGTCATCCTCATCACATGGCCGCGAGATTCGCGTTCCTGGACATTAACAGAATGTGATTCAACACATTCAATAAAGCAGCTGTACTTAGATGTTAAAAGAGCAACAAAACAATTCAGGCAGACTTGCCCTACACTACAGGTTACAGATAGAAATCTTTATTGACACAACAAAAGTACAGCGACTTTCGTAAGGTCTTCTACAACTATACATGCAAACAACAAACAATGGGATACAAAATGATTAGCCTACGTACATGTATATGGATACATCAACAAGTCGAGTTTAACCTATCACGTACACTAAAAGTTCTAATATCTAAACATTCTATGATATATTTACCTATTTTTACACAGTAAGGGTTGTCTTCTTCTAGAATGTATTTGAATTTACATACATGTACGTGATAGCACCTAACAACCTACTAGGGCGGTAACCTCGCTGCAACCTTACTGGATTTGACAGAGCGTCCGACGAAATTCATAGATAGAAAAACGACTTTTTAACGCTTAGACTTTGTGTATTTTGTCATATTTTCATTCATGCGTTTGCTTTAACAGTTTGCATAATATTCCAATCAAGAAGTCAACATCAGTTCTAGACACAGGAGAAGCTTCCTATGTGCAACTTCAATAGGAGCCCTCACAACTGAACAATAACCAAGATTGCGGATGGGTTCCACGTGGGCACGTGACCATTACATCATAACATTACGTCATAACATTAACATATATGATGCAAGGGTTACACATGTAAGATTTAGGTTGCAGAGAGCTGTAACTCGATCGTCGTCTAGCTGGATGAAGGTCTAAGCTGTATGGCCTCCCGAGTTATACAAAAGACAATTCTTAACCCATGTATGACCTAACCCCCGTCCTGCTGGATTTCCAGAGCAAAATAAATATACCCTCACTGCGGACGTGTCCAGACGCCTTTGAAACAAAGGGTACTAGTTCGATATTGCTAATTTTTAGTTACTTCGCTTTACAGCAACTGCACGGGTGCAACGTACACATTCTAGAAATACCCTCAACCCGACAATTGTCAGGGCTTGCACACAGAACAGGCATGTACAAATATATCCATGAACATGTATATCAAGCACTAAGTAGTGGAATCTCCAAATATCAATTTTCTGACCTGGCCCACACTTGCTGGTGCAGCACCAAGGGCGGGCGAAGGGCCTGTACTGGTTCTCTGTACAGGTCTCTCCCTTCACTACATGCAGCAATATCAGGACCACCTGTGGTCAAAAACAAACGTGACATTTGCTTTACCACCATCTGTAAAAAAACTGAAACTGTCGGAGAACGATTGTAAATGTAAAGTCTGCGCTAATGTACCGATTTGGAAGATCAATGGTAGATCATACGCCTTGTCACCTTTGATTGACCTTGCGTGCAAACCCTGTACATTTTGTTTGTTTTTGAAATTAAAAAACCCCTCCTAGAATAGTGTTGACCTCCGCTCTATACTCTCTTTCTTGGTCTACCCGTTGTTGTTTTTGTGTGGAATCCGAAAGTATACGACGGAATCATACTCAGATTGCATAATGGTACAGATACAGTTTTTTCCGACCCCATAGTTCATGACCGAACAAGTTCGTTTTCTTAACATACTGTCGAAACTATCCCCGTGATTTACCGTTAAGATAAGTTACCCCTCCATGCCCTCGTGACTTCGCAATAGCTCGTCGGCAAGCACAAGCTAGTTAGAACACGCGCAGTTCAAAAACACAGTTGTCAATATTGGTATAGGGTTGGCAAGGTGCCAAAACCCGAACACCTGTTTGATGTCGTGTCGGGTCATTCACTGCGCGGCCATTATGCTAATTAGGGAGAGGAGGGTGTCACATGACTCGGGGGTTTCCGTAGCCCATTCGGATATCTTCGGATACTTTGACATGGCATAACACCAAGCTTCCGATGTAATCACTGTCTCGTAAGAGTTCTGCCCAAGCAAGTCGAGAAAAAAAAGAAACCTTTTCAAAATCAAATGGTGGTCTCGCACTAAATCATATCATGATATTACCTCATAAATATCCCCCCTCAGACATTTTGATCAAGCAGAAATGCATCTTAACTCCCTGTATCTATTCTAAATTGTGTTCATTTTCACCTTAATATAGCCTAATGATGATGATAGCCTAATCTCGGAAAGGGAAGTCAGTGTCGACCCTCAGTTGAAATATTCAGTATCGTACACCGTGTGGCCGCCTGTCTGATTTGCAACAACCCCGCGTCTATGAAAGAGGACTAATGGCTGAAAATGAAACTTATCTTGTTTACAAATAGTCACAAGATTAATGGCTAGATTTATAACAACCTTGAGATCGACACAAGAAAAGACTACTCACTGACCGTTGTGATCTTATAGGAGTCCCTTTGGCCCATTCTGAGCACCTCCCCACGACTTGACATGGTGCGTAGACTGGTTCTCTCGTACGGTAGTTGAGACCGCGACCTCTCCGATCCCTGTGCGTCGTTTGTTTTTCTCGACTCTAGATCTCGTGACGTTCACGCGACTTTCTCAAGACCAGAAACTGTTTGAACAGTCAGACACCTTTCCTCGTGTAAAGGTCTGCGGAAGTAAAAATGGATATCCCTTTTGATTGTGGCGGAAACAATTCGGAACTACAACCCACGAGCTTGAAGCACGAATACCACCACCAAGTGAAAACAAAGACTCCTGTAGCAGAGCGGAGGGACACTGAGAGACACACTGAGGTGGTGTGTAGCGTCAAAGATTAAATCACTAAAAACCTATGAATCACGCCTTAAACATGCGGCGACCGCGTGTTTGGTGGGGAACCCCCCTTCGTCTGACCAATCCTAGAGCGCCATGAGCGCTACAAGCTTGGCGATAGCCCAAAGTAAATGAAAACCTGATCTGACTTTGTTGTGTAGGCAATACTTATTACCACACTCTGTTCTTCTATTGGCTGCCGAGGTTTCGTTCAAAAAAAGTAGAGTGAAGAATGATCAAGTAGTTAAGTTGGGCCCCACTTCGCACCAGAATGGTTTCGTCCAAGGTCGTGGTTCAAGGGTCAAAATTCACATTTGGCAAAAGGGATACTTTGTCACTTCATCCGACTGCACTTTTCAACGAAAAGAATCAGAACCGTTTTCAGAACAGTTTCTCTTGACGTTACAAGACATGATAATGATGAGATAGAGGAAATATTTAGGAACGCTGTCCGGAAAGAAACAACGTCTTGCAGGTGAGTTTCACTTCCGGATTGGCAACGATTACCGTATAGGAGGGCCTGCATGCCTCTTTTACGTAGAGCGTAATCGGCCGTTTTGATTCTACGTAGAGCTTTGCCGACCACTCCATAATTTAGCGTAGAGCGTAGGGTGGGCTTTCTGAATTTAGCGTCGAGTGTAGGGAGGCTTTCTGAATTTAGCGTATTACGTAGCCGGCCCTCCGAATTTAGCGAAGAGCGTTGTCGGGACCCCCCCCCCCCCCCCCCCATGCAGGCCCTCGTATAGTTACCGGGTGTCTGTAACCGATGACTTACTACTACTAACAGTCTACCAGAAAAATTAGCTATTACTAGCAATACCTCGTTCTTACCTGGAATCACCTGTACCGTTGCGAAATTACTTTGATCCTAGAATGTAAAAGAACTTCGGCTGATGCCATGCTCATCACACAAAAGTGGTCACGAATTCATTTCCTGTGACAGATTAAAAACACATATCTTTTAGGGGATATTTTTTTTGTAATATGCTTCACGACTCTCGTTTAGCAAGGGAGTTGTTGAATCTTGAATCACCAAAAAATGTTTCTGTGCACACTAATTTCTTACAAGATTCAATGTCCCAGTAACAGAATTAATAGATTTAACGTTATTGATTGCAAGGTATAACGATTTTTTTTTAGGTTTGGATTGTAGACGATCATTTGATGTCTGAATCCGCTATATGCCCGTATTTCAGTTAGCCTCCTTGGTTAAGGGTACTATTCTGCAACACTGCGAACATGGAGGAACATCAGCTGATCCTATGGACCAACATTGGAGAAATATCCCGGAGACTACCCGTCATCGGGCCGGTACTGGATCATCTGGTAAGTGTAATTACCTTCATGAAAACTGGAGGTATTGTTTTTGGTGTGTGTGTGTGTGTGTGTGTGAGTGAGTGTGTGTGTGGTGTGCATGTGTGTGTGTATGTGAGTGTGTGTGTGTGTGTGTGTGTGCGTGTGCGTGTGCGTGTGTGTGTGTGTGTGTGTGTGTGTGTGTGTGCATGTGTGTGTGTATGTGAGTGTGTGTGTGTGTGTGTGTGCGAGTGCGTGTGCGTGTGTGTGTGTGTGTGTGTGTGTGTGTGTGTGTGTGTGTGTGTGTGTGTGTGTGTGTGTGTGTGATAACTCTAGACCCTCTAGATGGATTATCATCATATTAGGTAGTTGTGGGTAGGTCGTGGGAATGTTAAGGTCAAGGTCAATTTGGGCCCCCTGATATGAGACCTTTTTGTTACAGCTAAAGGGTGGTCTTGATCACTGAGATAACATTTGCAAATAACCCATCATAGTACTAACATGCTCTAGTGTTGCGTCGTTGACTAACGGTGTATAATACTGACACGATAGTGAATGGCCAGCTGTATCATGTAGCTAAGTATCTGATGGCCTGGATAACTTGCTGTCTGTCTGACTTTGGCCCGATTTACATACCCGTCTTTCGACTTGGAGTCGACTCAGGACTGCGCAAGGAGAGCCCTTGGCCGCCCAAGTAGTGTTTTCATGTAGAAAAAGAAATCCACTTGAGCAGCCGCAAGTCGACTCCTAAAGCTTGTGTGTAAACCGGGACTATGCTGCATTCTCTGACACGGCAGATCAGCCAAGGTGCCATCACAGCTGACGAGTACCAGTTGGTGTGCCATATTTCACCAGTTCCGAGTCAGAAGGCCAACAAACTGGTCCAGATCCTGGCAAGCAAGGGAAGGCGAGAATTCGACGTCTTCGCCCATTCCTTAAAGACCAACAACCCTGACCTTCTCAGAACAATCATGGCAGCTCCCATCAGAGGTAAAGTATACGTTATTACCTTATATAGATAACAACAAGTTATAAGTATTTACATTTGGTACCCGTTGCACTATACAAGGTGATATTGCTTAAGTCTCACAACTAAACACCTTCATGAACTGTAACAGCTTATATTCATAATGAAGAATCATGAAGTGTTGATTTTGAAATCATAAGCATCGATTAGTATCTGAATATATTTGAAACAGTAACTTATACCTGTCAATAATTTTCTGTTCCTTCCCTGACAGCAGACGTTGCTACCCGCATATCCATACAAGAAATGAACACAACAGAGTCAAGCCGGCAGAGGTACATGTATACTAAATAGGTTTAATTTTACTCAAAGGTATGGTTATGTGTACTATGTGTAGTTGAATGAATGAATGAATGAATGAATGCATGCATGATGGTAAATGATATCACATAAGGAAAGGAATATTGAGATGTTCCTGCATCTCTTAGCCCTTTTCCCCACACTTAATTATATTTCTCCAAGTAAACATATACATGTAAGCATTCCATGCGAATGCTCATGATTCCCTTTCAATAGTCCTACTCTTGTCTTTAAGGCTCAGTTAGTTGATGACACTACATTAGGCATGACATGTGCATATTTAGACGCATTTACTATGTCTTTGTGCATCCTAATTCTAACGCTTGCTCAAATCCTCCCAAGTAACTATTAGATAAACTTTTGACATGTAGATGCTTATTATGTTTTAATACTGCTTCCAGGATGGCTCTTCCACAGACTGCAAGGGTTACAGCTCTTACAGGCACCCCACCCCTGCAGGCCATCGGCGCAGGCCCAGCCGCCGGTGTGGAACACGACATCATCGAGCTACGGGAGGTCCAACAGCTCGCTACCAGGCTCCTCGGGATCCAGTTCCTCGAAGCAGACGACGAGGCTGAGGAAACCGCGAGATTAGGCAGGGTGCGGGACTATGAGCAGCAGTTGAGAGCAGCCCGCTTTGAGAACTTTGCCAGTAGGACAGACTATAGCATTAAGTATGCGAACCTTGATGTTATCATGGATAGAGGGAGGTCTGTTTGTAAGATAGAATGGCCGGGCGGGAACGCCACAGGGTTTCTGATTGGGAGAAAGTACTTGCTCACCAACAACCATGTTTTCGACCTGATGAATGCTGCAACGAAAAGAAACATTCCTGCAAATAAAAAGACGCAGAATTATCGTGTTACATTCTTCCTCTCAGAAACTCAGACTAACATGTCTTTCACGCTGGTGCCCAGAAAGCCTCTATCGTCAGATAAGGCCTTAGATTACGCCATACTTGAGATCGACATAGCGAAATATGGTGAAGACGATCTAAAGCATCTCCGTCCCCTGGGTGAGTTCGTCTCGGAAGATCTCGCGAGAGGGAGCGTGGTCATTCTGATTGGTCACCCTGACGGCCATGATAAGAAGGTTGAGTTCTGTGCTGTAGAGGGGGTAGACGACAGTCGCACGGTTTGTGTCAATTTTGGCAACTCTTTTGCACAGGCGCAGACTATGACGTACCACGTGTCGACCTTTTTTCACGGTTCCTCAGGGTCCCCCGGGTTCGATAAGGATGGCTGCCTTGTGCTGATGCACTCGCGGGGCTTCTATCCGTACCAGGGCGCACAGAGTACCATCGAACAGGGCGTTCTGCTCTCCAGCGTCAAGACACATGCAAAGCGATCCCTTCCTGGAGACAAATTCCTGGAAATTTTTCCAGAGATTCAGACAGGTTTTACCTTTAACTGATTTTTGAGGAACCGCAAAACCTTAAGCTCCTATCTCGCTGAACCCGCGGCACGCTGGCGGCGTCGCGTCCTAAACCAGGTTTGTGTTGCCCATGTCTTTTAGTGAGGATTTCATGCCAAACCTGACATTATGCTAGAAATACAACAAAACACACAAAGCGTAGAAAGATTTCTTTATTATCAAATCGATGAAATTCGCTGAGCGCTGTGTCAAATCGCCCGATCGCAGCGAGGTCGCCAACGTGTCGCGGGTCCTGAGTTAAGCCCATGTCAGACTTGTGCGTATATACAAGCCCGCATGAGTTGCGTATTAACATCATTATCTTCGCCGAGTACTTGTACTCGGAGAAGATTATGTTTTCGGTTGAAAAAACTGTTGGGTGGGTCTGAATGTATGTCAGGAGCATAACTCAAGAAAGCTTCAATGAATCTTTATGATTTTTGGTAGGTGTGCAGTGGTTGTTGAAAGGAAGGTCAAGTCCGAAAATGGTTCACCTTGCGTTTTTCAACAGTACTGCAGCGGACTTTGCATTTTTTTGTGTTTGTATGTAGGCAAAAAAAGTGACGGAAACGTTGATGGATCTTCATGATTTTTTGCAGGTGTGTAGATGTTGTGAAAACGGAGGTCAATTTCAGAAATGGTTCCCCTGGTATTTTCCGTCGGTACTGCAGCGGGCTTTGTGTGGATGTGTATTTGTATGTCGCCAGGATAACTCAAGAAGCTGTTGATGGATCTGTATGATATTTAGTGGATGGGTAGGGTTTACAGAAAGGAAGGTCAAGTTCGATAATGGGCCTTCTAGCGGGTACCTAAGGTACTGCAGCGGAGCTTCAAAATTTAGGGGCATATTTTCTGAAAGTGCTATGGTCATGATTTTTGTGTGGTAGATAGTTCATGCCACTGAAAGTAAGTTCTGTAAATTTGGGCCCCCTAGCAGCTTGTTAAGAACTGCAGTGGGTGTTTTTGTTTTGACATTTGGACATGAATAACGTGAGAAGGGGTCGACAGATCGTCGTGATGTTTGGTATGTAGAGAGCTCAGATGGTGCTTTACATAATCAATGACTAATTATGCAAATCAGGAGGTAATTTGCATAATTAGTAAGGAAAGTTTGTTAACCCACTAAATTTCATGAGACATGGGACAGTGTCAGGTCACAGATGGCCTTGCATAAATGTACATGTAGGTCAAATAAATAAACTATTCTCCAAGCAGAGGTGTGGGTCCTGCTGGTTTTTAACGCGTTCAGTTTAGGCATTTTTGTTCAACACGGTTGGCGACATAACGAAAAGGGGACAAAATAGAAAGCCTGATAAAAACACCTAAAACACGTCAAAAACCAGCCAGACCCACTCCTCAGCTTGGAGAGTACACTGCACCAAAACTGCACCACTGCTAGGTGCGGAAAAGTCACATGTACATGTACTATGTCTTTCAAAATGTGTATGATATGGAATAAAGATTTATTCTATTCATATATATTGACTGTACCATTTCATCATCACTTTCAACTTACAACACTGCAATATCGAACCTTTGTGGCCCATATAATATCAACATACTCTTATTTTTTCATGACCAGTTATAACATATATCAGCACACTCTACACATATACTTGTCCTGTACCACCAAATGATTTTAACCCTATCTAGACTGGACTCATTCGTCCCATCATAACGTCCAAATGGTATGGTGCATGATCAAATCTGTAGGGGGTGATAAGCATGTAAATATCAATCACTCTCCATAATAAGCCTTGATTATTTGGCGAAGATAATGTGTTCGTGGAACTCTAGTTTTTGTTTAGGTTAAGTTTGCAGCCCAAGAAGTGATTTCTTTGGTTTGATAACTAGATTGCTCAACGGCGGGTCAAAGTAGAAAACAACTTCCTCCCCGCAAACTTTACTTAAACAACAACAAAAAATGTTACTGCGGAACTCATTCGGACTTGAATATACGCACAAGTGTGACAGGGCCCTAAGATATGTGCTTTATCGTTTGCGTGCACAATTTCATCAGCTCACGGTTTCCAGGATGGTATAGATAGAAACTACTTATCCCTTCTCATCACACAAAGAAACTACCTTAACGTTACGCGTATACGGCAACGTTACGGCAGCCCATCTATTGCCTCAATCAGAACTGAATATATATACACATTTTATTTGAAATAATGATTGAATGACTCGTACTCACAAAACACATGGAGTTTGGAAAACACCACGCTTTATTGGCGATGTTATTCTAAGATGATGAACTACTGATTAATTAGTGTATATCAAAGGTTTTATCCTGTAATAAATGTTGTTTATACATGACTACCGGTAATATAGGTACATCTGTAAGGTGAAACAATCATGCAGTCCGAAATCATGAGCGGACAGCATTTAACCTTGCTGTTGTGGCACCCTCGTCATTTGTATGTCAATCTCTTAAAATAACATCTTTTGATGTTATTAAAACCTATAAAAAGTTCTCACTTCCCGATCCCACGTTACTAAAATGACATAATATGGCTCTCTTTCATTGCTATGAAATTCGTTTGGCTTTTGATTTTGACACTTTTAGTAGAATAAGTGTGCATCATGTCGTTTACCTTAAAATATCTAAATCAAAAGTAAAGAAGACAACCTGCTTAATAGTACTTAGCTCCTGAACGTCCTTAACAATTATGAACTATTATTCAATTAATGTATATCAAAGGATTTATCTTGAGGAAATGTCTGTACATGACCACCCACCCTTAATAGGTAAAGCTGTAAGAAGTATATTAGTAGGTACATGGCTTGTATTTCTTGAATAAATGTTGACGTGAGCTCACCATTGGAGTTCATCTGTGTTCGTAAACGACATTATGAACAAATGACTAAACCTTGCCAGATCAACCCTGGAAAGAATCCATTCCAGTGTTGGTTTGTTAACGCCAATCCTCAGGATGTCGACGTAAGCGTGCGTGTAATCCCGCTACACAGCACATGGTATTTGCTGTACTTGGAAGAAAAATTGTGAAGAAAGGCACGTCTTGTTTTGACATGTTTAACACCAGACACATTGTGCGACGTGATCAACCATTTAGGTTTTAGATAAAGGCATTTCTCCACGTTTGCGTAATAAATGTGAGTCAAATTTAATTGCAGCAGACGTTGGTATCTGTGAGGTGCCTCAGTTTATGAAACATGCTTCTTTCAGAAAAGGTAGAGAGATAATCGCTGCATATATTTAATCGCAGATCATAGCTATAGCATCTTTTACTTAATTAACAACATACTGCAGTATACTGAGAAGATACCAGAGAAAGGTAGGGGCACCGAAATAGTTGACGGCATTTAACCTTGTTGTTATGGCACCCTTTTCATTGATATGATTTTTAAAGATTCCTCTAAATCCACACAAAAATATAGATTACAAGTTCGAACATCCACATGTAGTCTCCACTTACTATTTAGGTTACTGAAAAACAGTAGACATTGGTGAAATAGGAGCAAAATTAACAGAAGAGTTAGAAGAAAAGTTGACCGCCCATGGCTGGCTACCTTCTTAGACAAATCATCTGCCATACTTGGCCCATTTTTAGTATTTTTAAGCCTAAGGCCATGTTATTTTGATTGTATGGATGACATTCTCTGGAAACCCCAAAACTGATGCATGCGGGCGAATAAAAAAGTTTTCTTAAAACAAAGGTTGCCTTCATTATGAATCTAGAAGGTTGAACAAATGACTTAACACACAAAGAAAGGTCCAAATAATGGCTTCTTCATTTTTGGTCTTTCACATCTTCTTCTTTGAGTTCGGCTTTCTACACATTAGTATCCGTCTTCCCAATTATCATTTTGCAATTTACAGCATACATTTTGTAGCTGCTTCACACGATTTACAGTATGGTGGAGACTTTATTTTCTTTGGAAACGGACGAAAATTTATGCGCGCGCGGATGTCATCCATAGAATCAAATCAACATGGCCTAATGGCTGTATTTTTTAAGCCTATTACAAATGTATGTGTTGTTTCCTGATTGTATTTCAGGTAGAATTGTGCCCGGTTTCTTACAGTCGTACGTAAGTGTTTTAATTTCCATTTGAAACACCGTCAATGTGCAGGCTAAGGCTCGACGACTGTTACAAACCGGAAACACTTAGATCTGACATACAGTCAAGAAACATCCCATAACTGTCCAAAATATAGCCCAGCCAACGAGCCTGCTATAGAGACAGGTATTCGACCAGCTCCATGCCCACCCAATTTCCACCGCTGCAACCACTGAGAGACCAACAGATCTCTTAACGAATGTCATACCGATTGGGGGCCACATAGAGCGACTCTTGGACGCTGTATACTGACTTTCAGCAGAGGAAATGGTCCTGGATAGGGCACATCCCTAGGAAACCAAGCTCCAGTGTCACCCAGCATGACCTGACATAGAACCCACAGGGCAGAAGGAAGAAGGGAAGGCCTAGAGACAGCTGGAGCATGGAGGAGGAGATGAAGAGCAGCAGCAGCAGCTGGCAGTACCTAAGATAAGTAAGAAAGAAGGCCCAAAGACGAGTCCAGTGGAGTAGCCTTATCGGTGGCCTATGCCCTGGCAGGCTAAGTAAAAGTAAGTACGGTCTTTCAGCGATCACCGTTTAGTAGAAAGATATTTAAGGAGCCCGAAGGAGACTACTAAACACTGTACGCTCTATAGCCGCGCCTTGAAGGCGGTGAGCTTGCCGTTGTCTCGCACGGCCGAGTCGCCTTTTCCGGCGAAAGGCGGCAGCTGGCTGAGGAAGCTGTCTATGATCTCCACGTACTCGATGGGGTACTTGCGCAGATGCTGCACGTGGGGTGAGTCGTCCCAGCATTTAAAGTACACCTGGACGGAAACAGGACACTTCAGGTCAGAAAGGTACATTGTTATAAAGTATATATATATTAAAATTATGCACGCGTTAACAAAAAGTTTAAAGTACGGATTGCATGATGATATATACTAGGGGATACATAAGCTCAATGTAAGGCTGACTGAATTCAAAGCAGATCTTGCGGTTGCAAAATCGTTGCTGCCGGCCACTACTATGTCAATGTAAAGATTTTGCAACCAGAAGAGATCTACTTGACGATTAGGCTGACTACACACTGCATGTTATATCCAAAGGTTGTTGATTGTTTGGATAAAGCATTCAGCTAGTTAATGTACGCTGCCTTATATCATCTACATTTATATCCTATATGTTTTGTCCTGCATATACATACAGCAAAGTTGGCTCCATGCGTTGCGCCAGTGGCCTCATTTTGCAAAACATTTGTTTCAATAAACTATAGGTCGACAGCAATTGAATAAGTTTCAGAACTCACCGAACGACCTCCTTTTTTGATCATCTTTTTTGCTATTTCTCCACTCACGGCGGCTGAACCTACGGTGCATGAATACAGAAAGTTAAACTCAAACAACCCAACGTTTTACACTGGATCACTAGACTTTGATCATGGATTCTACTTTATCATATTTAGTATAAACTCTCTATATATAGCTACGTTTGATCCACACTCGAATACCTAATAAAACAGCGTTTCAATAATGAAACCACACACATCACAATGCATAGCAAATATCGCTTCTATGCTTTTATTATTCCACAATATCAAGTAACTATCAAATTGAACGCATGTGATTAAATGAGCTGCATGATATGAAAAATAAGACTATACATTCGAAAAAAAGGTAACCATAGGATTGCGTTTCCGTTTTCCAGCTACCAGTCAGGCCAAATCAAGTACGTTTTATGGATGACATCAGCACGCTCATTAATTTTCATCAGATTTCCAAAAAAAATTATCCTCCGGAGATTGTAACCTCGTAAGGTAGCCATTACTGTTGTTCGATAGTTCTATAGTTGTAAAAGTGCTATCAATGTGGTACCCTTGAGTGTAGTTGCCAACTAGTCTACCACTAGCTTGTGTCACTTTGTGCACTTACTAAATACGGGAATAAACGACTTGTTGGCCGCGATACCATGTTTTGTCACTTCAAATCTTGTTACAAAGTTTATGGTGTTTTTTTTTCTAATTCAGCGATCTTGCTTTTTTAACCATCTTTTTCCGCTCCCTCACATACGATTTGAAGTCTACAGAGAACACTATCCATAAAATTTACTTGCTGTGGCTTTAGATTTACACTTCCTTCATAATTCAGTTTTCAACAACTTTGCACTCACCGAACTCGTCCAGCTTTGAGTAGAGAAACAGCACCGGCGATGGGACTGGGTTGTGGTGGAAGAGCTCGTATGCTCGGATGTAGTTGCTGGTTACCTGAGGTGATTGGAGACGGTTGTAACTGAACTTCAATATCTAAACTCTTAAACATGGTATTTATCTCACATATCAGACTGTGCTCAGCAATGTGCGGAAATCATCCGACACCTAGAATCTGCGCTGTGATCAAGAAGGCCGAAAATACGTCGATTTGAGCTGTCAGACTCAATGGGCGACATATCTTTCTGTTGTGTTCCGCCGGCTTCATAGAGGTTCATCTGTTCAAGAGTGGTAGAAATACATTTTTGAACGGTATAATTCTTTACCGGTCTGTACAAGGCTGCCATG
Source organism: Branchiostoma lanceolatum (assembly GCF_035083965.1). Taxonomy (NCBI): domain Eukaryota; kingdom Metazoa; phylum Chordata; class Leptocardii; order Amphioxiformes; family Branchiostomatidae; genus Branchiostoma; species Branchiostoma lanceolatum. The sequence goes on from NC_089724.1 coordinate 27,662,549, forward strand.
ATTTATATAATGCTTGTTAAAGTAAATGGCTGACAAAACACTGACTATACGGGCAATCAATAGATGGAAACACAACCATTTACTCTCACTACTAGTCCTCTGACATCGACGCAGTTAACTTAGTACATCTGATAGGGAGTTATGCTACGTTTGCCTTTTACAGACGCTCGTCTGTTTGTGGTAAACATCCGATTTTTTTTAAACAAGCAGTAAAAGTTGTTACCGGTTTGTAGAAGGCTGCCCTGTACGTCTTGATCATAGTTCGCAAGATGGCGCGGAGTAGCGGGCTCTTGAATAAAACAGTAGACAAGCCGTCGGGAATTTCATTGAGGTCTGCAATGCTAGTAAATAGAAATAGAGTATAGTCTAGTACTCCAAGATTATTGGTCAGTGACATATATACTAGGCTATACACATACGTACACCAAATCGGTGGGGTCGTGTGATGTAACTTTTTTTTTGCCTAGAACCCAGCAGTCTCGAATCCTCTGACGCCACCAATCTTGTGCCCTTGGGAAAAAGGCACTAAACACGACTTTCCCCACTCCCCCACCGAAGTGTAAAAATGGATATATTATGAGTGGGTCATCATACCAACAATAGCTACCTGTGTGCCACGTGTATTGCAGTATTGTAATTCTGATAAACTAAAGTCCAGGTCGCATCAATCCGCTCTTTTTTTCCGAAATAAACTTAGTATTCTTTTGAAGACTACATCATGACGTCCTAACCTAAATCTTCCCCTCATCAACATAATATTATATTCTTTTTAGAGTTTTGGTTTAAAACTTGGTTTTATAGTCCTTTCTTTAGTCACTGACGAAAGATAGCGGATGCTGTCCAAAACGTCTGACGGTTTCAAAACTTTTTTCAGTTGCTTGAGTATCTTTTTCTTAGCGTAAACAACTGGGTACTTTTAACCATGATTCTACGTTTTCAGTTCGGCCGGCGAGTAATCCTTTGACAGGTCGTATGAAAAAGTTTCATTTGAATCACTCTTTCTGCAATCACAGATAAGCTGTCGTGCACTATAAATGCACAAGAAACGTCACAAGAGTGCATATACATATGTACAACTCACCTGTCAAAAATCTGACCCACGATGCGGTCTTTCATATCGCCCTCCCCTGACGAGGTTCCCAAGGATTTCAGTAACGTCTCACTGCGGCAAAAAAATGAAATGGCTCAAAGTGGTCAGTATTTGAATCAAAAGGACAACGGGGAAAAAAAACCTCCAGACAAACAGTGTAAAGAAACATCCTCAGGTTCCTTGACTGCCTTTTGAAGTCAGCAAAGCTAGAGTAATATAATATATACGATACTCGCAAGTGGGATTAAAAGATCATTCCTGTAGCTACGGTCTGCTTCTAAACAAGGTCATGTTTAGATGTCGACTTAATTAAGTTAACATCAAAAACATTTGCTAAGAATCCCCTTATCAACACACCGACCTTTGCTGCTCGACACACCGACGTTTGCTGCGCAATATACTAGTTTGCGGGACTACACCCTTCGGTTTATAATGGATGGTCCTTAAATAAGGTCAATAAGGTCTGGTATGCAAAAGGTACCTTCTGCGCAGGTCCTATGTGGTAGTATCTCCCCTGTATAGCTCTCTATGGCCGATATAACCGCCATTCGGAGTAAGACACGCGGCTTGACAGCAGCTGCTTGTATTACACTAGACGACAAGTCGCATCTAATCTTTGAGCAAATAACTATAAGTTATAGTATAAGAGAGCAATCCCACGACCACAAAGAACTACCCAAATAAAGGAGTGCCCAACAATTTGTGTTGATATCAAGACCCACCTGTATAAGTACCCTCCGATGCAGAACGCGTGAACTAACAACGGTCTTCGGCCATTCTGCGGCTGGTGAAGAAAATCAACAACCTGCAGCAATGGGTAGATCAGAAAAAGTTTAACTTTCGTTCTTTCTCAAACTCATCTTATGACATCGACATATATAACGTTTATCAATAAGAAAATACATACAGTAATTGTTTTCGATAAAGCCAAATGAAAAAAGACGAGTTGTTGAGTTTGTTATCACATTTTGTCCCTTTTCATAAAATACGTTATTATACACTTGTACGTTACTCAAGTAGCTTGATAACATTTGGAAACGGTCAACGATCTTTCCTAATTTCATGCAGTTGCTTGGGTGACTGCTCGTTTAAAATACTTTATTAAGTTTACATATATTCAGCCCTGCCGATAAACTACAGGTAAAGGAAATGGACCCCAGAGATTTCAAAGATTACAAACCTTTTCGGCAATGACTTGTGACCCAGTTTTTGGCAACAAGAGCTGGGGCAGTCGGATTGTGATAGTCATGACGTCACACCCACGTTCAAGATAGATTTTCTCAAACTTCTGCATGTGTCTTCTCTGAGCTGACATCCAAGCGAAGATGAGCACGAGGGGTTTCTTCGTCGTGCTGTCATTTCTATTTGCGTTCTGTCGCGTTCGCAGTTCCAGGTTGTTGGAGACCCGTATGAGTGTAGTTTCTGATGAACAAAAACGGACCAGCGACAGACGAGGCACCTGTAGGGGTTTAGACGTGTACAAATCATTCCAAATAAGTCACTCAATTTTGATTTCACTTTTTTACATTTTGAAACCATTGATACTCACGCTCACATTATAACTAGTTTGGAAATATGCTATGTGTAAATTATATCGTATCGTTTGAAAGACGTTCATACATACTCACTACCATATATTTCGGAACCGGTCAGCAACAGCCCCGGATAGCTGGAGTTTGGGTTATACAGACTAATGGCTAACTAACCTAGTCGTTGGAAGTTGTTTTGTACTGCCGTTGACTATCTTTTGATTGCTTTTTTTCTGTCTTTTCGATTTCGGTGACATTTCATAGTCAATGTAAACGCTACCCATATTCTCTGTTCGTCACAGTTCAGTTCCACAGTAAAGCACTCAAAGCATTTAAAGTGCCTACTTAACCTAGCCTTGGTGCCATCCTATTTCTACCAGGGTTCCTAGCGAGTGTAGGGGCCCCGGTAGAAATAGGTTGGCACCTAGGGTATACTTAACCCTCATCCGACCGATACATTGTTTTGACTAATCGGGGTCCATATACGGAACCCATTCTTTTTTCATTCGCCCCTCCCCCCTCATAACTTCTGAACGGTATGATGTATAATTCCCAAATTTGTAGAGCAAATTAAACCAAATAGTATGTATTGTTCATTTTAAGGTATACCATGACATATAACGTAAATGGTGACTACGTTGACGTCAAAATGACGCCATGGGATCCGCCATCTTGGATCGGCCATTTTGAAATTTTCAAAAATACTTTTTTTCCACTTATGACCCCCCAAAAAAACTAAAAATAGACTTTCAGAAACCAGTTGCCATGGCAATGCGAAAAACGATGAACTTTAACTATTATCATAATATTGTTGCCAACTAAATTTTAGGAAAAGTCACTAAGTTTCGTAGTCCTAGCATATGTCGTTCGGCTGTTATACGATGTCAAAGTTGGCGCGGGCACTTTTAGCCCCCACCCCCAGTCCGGATAGGGTTAAATTAAGAATTTGTTTAGTCAACCATTTTGTTTCTGGCGTAAGGAAAAACCCGTGTTGTATGATCTGGTAGGGATAGGTAAGCACGTGAGATCCTGGGATGAACTCACCCAAGATCGTAACGCTTTCCAACTACCACGTTTCGAGGTGTCAACACGAAAGGGATAGTCGGCAACTACTAGAGTTTTAGCATGCTCCCATCCTGCATCTTGTTTACGTAGCGCTTTGTGTGATGAGTCTTGAGAGGTCACTGGGCTAAGGTACAAAGTGCAAAGTACAGGGGAATATCTTCTCCATTGTTTTCCACCGTTATCGGTATATCGTTTAATCAGGTGAATAAGATACGAAATCCTCCCACCCTACCAGAACATGTCACTAGCGTGTTATTGATGGCTTTAGACAAACCATTGATTATGATGCACATCTGTACCTATATTTACACCATATCATAGAAGCGAGAAGAACTTAAATTCATGTAATTATTTGACTAGTGCTAGCTTATCATTGTATATATGTATTTATAAACTGTGACGTTTCTAACTTCAGGAACTGGCTACCGAGCACAAGAGGGGACATATCTGACCGTAACACCAGAAACAAACTGAAACTCAACACACCACTCTGCCCCACCAACAGGCTCAAAAACTCTCCAATTCCGTACCTTGTAACCCTGCTGAACAAGTGACTGTTGTATCGAACAACACAATCCTGTCTCCAATGTCTACAATATAGGTTGTCCTTGCATCTGATTGCACCTTGATTTCAGTGTTGTATTTTCTAAAATGTACTAGAGTTTTTAAATCGTACCCTAAAATATGGATATAACGCTATTGGTTTTAATTTGACCTGACATACCCAGTTCAGACTTTCCAGTCTGCCATGTAGTATTATCAATAAAGTTAAAAAGACGACGTACCTTGTTTAGTGCTTCTCTGGTCAGAGGGAGGGCTCTAAGTAGCATTGTGTGGAAGGAATGTAGAGTCGCAGAATGAGTTCGGGTTCCTCGGTTGGATGATTGTTTCGTACCGCGGCTGTCTCCTGACACAAGTGTCACTTGGGAGTAATTGATGGGTATAAAGGTCCTTCCTGACGCTGCCCGGCAGTACAAAGTACCTATAGCTAAATGGGTCATATTCAAAACATGGATATCTCTGAGGAAGAGCAATAACCCCCCTCACATCAAAACAGTATGCCCATTCTTTTTAAATGGGAAATGAAAAACAGAGTTACCACTGCCTGTAGACCTATAGCTACCTCTTGAATACCATAGATAGCTTTTATTGATAAGTTTTGATGACTTTTGTAAACAAGAAACTGAGTTTGTTATAATATTTTATGCATGTGTGAGGTACGTTTTAGTTTCTTAGTTTGAGTTTTCTTTTGTCATTTGGTTACACTGTTTTATGTTGCGAATATGTAATTTACTTTAAATAGTGGAGTAAACGGGGAAAAAAAAGAAAAAAAGATACCCTTATCTAGCACACAATGCCGGTATAATGCACTGTAAATATGTTACTATAATGAATAAAAAGACTCTTTTTACACAACCAAGGGATTTATTCAACCGACGTTTTATTCAAGTCTTTCTATTCTGTGACTTACCAACCTGATGAAACTATTCACGGATGTTACTATAATGTAAATTATTTTTATGGACAAAACCAGCATCTTTATTTGATATGTGGTTTAATCTTAAACCATCCTGCCAGTTTTTGTACAGGAAAAAAATAGTCTTTGGTGCAAACATTGTAGCAAGTGTATATTATATATTATGCTTGTAAGATACCAACATACCTTTCTGTAACATTGATATATATGTATTGTGAATAAAGATTAAAGAAATGTTAAAATACTTTTTTGTTGTTGAAATGTTCGCGGTTGTTTTCATTTCGCGTTTTCACGCTGATCTTTCCGCCCCGAATTCACGACACCCCCTCTCTCTCCACTCTGCCCACGAACTAAAGCATGCACTGATACACGGTTTAAATTCCGTTTTACCTTTGACTAGAAGGCTATGTTTTCGGATCTGTCTGTCAGTCTGTCTCTCTTAAACAGATTTAACTTGTACAGTATTACAGCCCAAGAAGCATTTTGTAACCTCACTTCGTAAACCCCTGAAATGTGCGTTGTAGGGCTGATTATGCAGACTGGGATCCGTGGCAGTTGTAATCATATGAGAAGGAGATCCTATGGAAATGAAACTTCGTGGAAGCCAATAGATAGCATACTATTAGGAGAGTGTTAGCAGACAAGCTACTTAATCCTTCTCTTCTTTACTGTCACCCCAGAGCGGGGTTGTAAAGATTAACAGGATTCAAAAGGAATCAAGAGTATAATATATGCACCAATAGTTGTAATAGCAGGCTATAATTGTTGAATATTTTGTCCCATGACATTGTAAATGCTTCCAACAAGTGTCTTATGTACAGTACTATACTATTGTTTGTTTTGTTTGTTTGTTTGTTTGTTTGTTTGTTTGGACCTTTGTTTATTCATGATAAGCTCAAATCGGCACGCAGGCCGCTTTTCATTGAGGTCATGGGGGGAGAGGTAAGGGTCAGATACAATATAACAGAGATACAGACGTATGCGATGTGTGGTAGGAAGATGGCATTATACAGGGTACAGAGTGCTGAGGTTGAGATGAAAGGGTTTACGTGTTTCATCAAGACAGTAACTTTAACCGTAGGTACTAGTTATCCAACAGCGTACCTGGTGCAGCGTATTTTCTCGAAAGTTATTTCAGTCACTAATGTACGGTAATAGTATCCACTCAAGGCAGGGAGCTAAAGATTGGCGACTGATGGTCCACTTCTGTTGTTGTTCAACCACGAACTTAAAACACTGTGAAAAGATCCATATCACTCCTACGGTGAAGTTTAATTTTATCCCCTCGAACATAAATGAACTTACAGTACCATGGATGCTTATACTGTGACAACATTCTCATCATTATCATACTTAAGCTGGTTGGTCTAAGGCGTACCAGATTAAATTTCATGGATAATCACACATAGCAAATTGAGTGTGGATAGCATGGTGCTTTATTAAAGATGTTATGACAAGTTATATCATCTTACATGCGCTGACAAATCCGCTTATCAATACGTTACTATTATGACACAGTTTGGCAGATACTTCTTACTTTCATTGCTAGGAAATTTCAAATTCTTTGGGATTCTAATTTTGAGATTTTCAGTAAGATAAGTGCACACGATGTAGTCATCTTAAATTAAGAATGAAAGTGCGACAACACAATATAGATGTCATATAGAGAAATAGGGACATATTTCCTAAACGTCAATAATGATGATTATGAACTCCGAATGTAAATTGTAGATTTAATACATGTCCTCAAAGATTCGATGTCTGTACATGACCACACGTAATAGGTACAGTTATTGGTAGTGTGTAAGTAAATGCATATCGTGCGGAGTGCATAAACACCTCACCCGAACTCTTCCGAACTCACCCGAACTCAACCGAGTCTAATATGCAGTGTACATCATTCAATGACTTCATGTGATGCTCTGGATATATTTTCTATGCGCATAATATGCAATTATGAATTAAAAATATGTAGCAAGTCTTAAGTATTTACACTTTTTTTCATGTTACCCCTCTCGTTGCAAGATGAGAAGGAATGTCCTTGAAACTTGAACCTTGAACGAGGACATCTGTGATGTCATCTCGGGAGACAATGAGTCATTCTGCCCCACTCAGTCCGGTCTTAATCTTCCATTAGCGATCTCAGCTCTGTTGTTGAAATGTCACTGAGCCCAGCATCCCTTTTAGATTGCCAATGAGGGTTGTGCGTCTCCTGTCCCTTTTCCTCCTTCCCTCAGTTGGCTCCCAGAGGATAAGCTGGCTGGCTGTCAGCTCGGTATGCCGGACGCAGTGTCCAGCCAGTGCCATCCTTCGGTACCTTATCTTCAGGGAGAGTTTAGGAAAATCGCCGTAGAGTGCGGAGTTTGTTATACGGTCCTCCCAGTGCTGAAGTGCTGAAGGAATGTCTGTTTACTATATTGGAATCTGATTGTTAGGGTTCACTAAGGTCCGTGTCGCCAATACCTTTTTAATTTTTTTCTTAATTCGACAAAACAGATGACAGGACAATAAGACGTTGGATAATGTTTTGGTCATAGATTATAGCATAGCATAATTTTATCGCAATTTTCAGCCTCAAATCACAAGCACATGTTTGTTATCTTGGAAATCAACTGAAAAACGTGCAAAAATGGTGAATCGTTAAGACTGGCTGAAACTTTTTATTCATAATTGCATAGACAATGTATCCAGAGGGTCAGATAACGTCCTTGCCTCGTGTACACTGCATATTAGACTTGAACGAGTTCGGTTGAGTTCGGATGAGTTCGGGTGAGGTGTTTAGGCATACCCCATATCTTGTATTTCTGTATTGTCGACGTAAACTGTTGTGCAATCCTGCTGACGTTAATACAGCACATGTAGTCATCTGTCCGGCTTGAAAAAGAGTGTAATGCGCGGTATTTTGACAAGCAAAACAACAGAATCATCTCGGAATGATCATCAACTTACGAAAATGGCATTTCTCTATGTTGCGTGAGGAATGGAAGCAATTCGAATTCAAATGCACGTAACGATAGAAAGGTAAAAAATAACAGACATGTGTATCTGTGTTGCACGTCAGTCTGTGGAAATGTTTCAGAAAGGGTAGATCTCTTCATTGCACAGTCCATTGCAGACGACTGAATATCATGCTTTGATCATGATATCATAATCAATCTTAAATGAAACACTGCACTGTTCTTAGAAGGGATTATATATATATATATTAGAGATGGGGAAGATTTGTCTGATAATATTAGTTATATGAGTTCATTAGGCATACTCGGGAACGTATAATTTAACAGCAAACCCATTGTTTAAGCTTACATTAAATATGCTGTTAAGAAATCATACTTTCTCCTTGATAGTGACCATACTTTTTTTTTAAATCTCGAGCAAAAATATACAAATTTGATACTTAGATCGCTTCAAAACACCATCAAGGTCTTCGTGCAGAGCATTTCCACTGACCGCCATCGGTGCATCCGATGCCGGTAGAGATTCTGCAGATACTCTATGGCTATGGCACCTTCTATATTGATATGAACGTATTTTGAATTAATATTAGATTAATATCATGGGAATGACTCGCAGTCTCCATTATACTTCTTGGTTGGCTTAAAAAATAGTCAAATAGGGTGGATGATTTGCCAAAGAGGTCAGAGGCAAGCTTGACCGTCCATGGCCGGCTAGCTCCTCAAAAAAATCATCTACCGTATTTGGACAATTTATCTAGCTCCATTGCAGGCCTGTTAGCTAGTCTTTTAAGCTTATAGTGTGCTGTTCTCTCATTGTATATCGTTTCTGATTGTCACCGGTTTCTTACAGATGGCAGTAAGTTTTTTGATTTTCCTCTGAAGCTCCGACTGAGTGCAGGCTGGGCGACTGATGCACAATTAGAACTGATATACAACCAGAAAACTTCACATAATGAGCCAAACAAAAAGAGCCCAGCCAAGAAGCCTGCTATAGAAGCTGATATCTGCTGGCCCCCTTGAAGAGCCAGTGAAATGAAATTTCCTCATTCTTCTATGTAATTTTCAAATCGCGCTACTATTGTTTCAAACGCGAACTTAAGACCACCGCAAACACGTCATTTTCTCCCTACCGCGAAAAAAAACCCAACTTAAATGCATTTACAGTGCTGTGTTCTTTGGTGGAAAAAATTAGCAACGGATCGTGTGGTCACAGAAAAGACCCCCTGCCATCAGCTAGTGTGGCTAGGAGTCCTATCTGTGACGTCACGAACCATTGCTAATTTTTCCCCCAAAAAAACAAAGAACACACGAAAGAAAATATTGATTTAAATATTACATGCTGATGTTTTTAGAAAAGACCAAATGTTCACGTGAATAATGGTGTAAGAGGAAATATCATTTCACTGGCACTTTAAAAGAGCCTGGTAGCTCTATTGCCGCGCGGTGAAGGCGGTGAGCTTGCCGTTGTCCCGCACGGCCGAGTCCTCCCTCCCGGCGAAGGGCGGCAGGTGGCTGAGGAAGCTGTCCATGATCTCCACGTACTCGATGGGGTGCTTGTACATGTGCTGCACGTGGGGAGAGTCGTCCCAGCATTTATAGTACACCTGGACAGAAACAGGACACTTCATTTCAGAAAGATACGATGTAACAATGTGGATACAGTATCACTTAAGACATGAGCATGATAGGAATACGTCGCCAGGCTTGCTGTTCCACCCTCCTTTATCAGCGCTAAAATCCGTTCGCAAACCCTCCCGGTCTCAGCCCTGATCTTTTGAACGGAGGTTTTGGCTTCTGGGGACGTCACTTACAGTTGCTCATAAACAATTAATGAGCTAACCTTATTTAACACAAACAGTCGTAAGTTGCTCATGAATAATCAAGTAGCGATGGAAGACTTAAGCTGATTGGCTGACAGCTTCCCAGCGTCCTTTGCGGCTTTGCTAGCAAACCCTCTGATTGGCTGAAAGCTGTTTGGTGGTGACGTCGAAAGAAGCGTGTTCAGGGGCTTTGAAGGGCAGGGCCGCTATGGGAGGTAACGAACATTTCGCGGGTCTGCTGGGAAGACGGCTGTTCCTTGTCACAACCAAAGGCTGTTGTTTTCAGGAGAAATGTTAAAGCTAATTGCTAAACATTTGTCCCGAGTCAAAACAACCTTAGTTACCTCGTATTATATGCGTTGCTGACCTTTAAATATCCTCTAAGATTTAGTCTACACATGTGTATAGCAAAGTAGTTTCAATCAGTTGCGCTAATGGCCTTATTTTTGCACAGCTATACAGTAAAATATTTGTTTCGGGCCTGTGGTTCTACAGCAGTAGAAAGATGTCTAAACTCACCGGAGGACCATCTTCTTTTACATTCGTCCTTGCTGCTCCTTCAATAGAGGCCACTGTACCTGAGGTATGTAAAGACAGGACGTTACAAAAGAGAAGAGTTTATGTAAACAGATGGATTAGGAATTTTCATTGTCGATACTCTTTTATCATACTCAGGAAACTTTACATTTGTCTTTTTTGATCCAAACCTGCATAAAACTCAGTTTCAAAAATCATCATGGAACCCTAGTGCATTTTCGTCGTTATCATTTCACGTGACCATGTGTTTGATGTGAGATTGTTTTAAAGAATCGAAGAAGATTAAGAACTTTATTGCAAGACAATTGTACACGGTACAATGTATGCAAACAACTATCAAACATATGCATAGTACAAAATTGAGGTACAGAATAAAACTTAACATCCTGATTATTTAATAAGTAATAAGGATGTTAAGCTTTATCCTGTACCCCTATAAAAAAAGGCTAGCTTAAGATCGAGCGCGGGCTAATCATTAGTTTCGGTATTTCTTCTAATGACAAAGCAGCTTTTCAATATATTTTTGTATTGTGGGGATTGTTGCATCTAAAGATATATTCAAATATGTATGTAGCATTGAGACTCGTAAAATCTATTGTGCTTGATTTGAGAAATGTGATTAACTGAAATGAAGAAGGCGGTACGTTCCAAAGGACGGTATCCGCACGGTTGAGAGTACCAAGTAAATGATTTACTCTGTCTTCCAGTCTTTTTAAAAGGTCTCATTCATGAGTCTTTTCGCCCCTTAGGCTTACATGTTATAAAACGCGTTTTACATTGGCGCGTTCGTAATTAAGCTATAGGAAATGCTCCGAGTCATCCATTTCCTGTTGAGCACATTTACCCTAGATCATGTGAAAAAATTGCCAACTACCAGTTGGCATACAATTCCTTTTTATGGCAATTGCAAACTGCACTTAGCTACACCCCAAAAAAGGCACTTTCCAGCTGTAGGCGCATGACCGCATCACCGACCGCATCGGGCTGTGGACGTCCAACCTCGCGCGCGGCTGCCGAACTTTACCTGCTAATTTCTTCAGTTACAAACAAGCTTTCATCAGTTTGACGCTTGATATCAGTTGGGCTGGCTAAAAGGAATTTCACCCACCGATATAAACACACGTTCATGCAGCCGTTCATTTTTTGGGGTACGGACTCGGAGTAATAAAGGAATGAGACCTTAGCAACTTGGTACTTACCGACTGGGTCCACCTTTGAGTAGAGGAATAGCGCAGGCGATCGGACAGGGTTGAAGTGAAAGATCTCAGACGCCCGGATGTAGTTGACAGTTACCTGAAGTGATCAAAACAAGCCGGTCATTGAACTTCAATTTTTGGCCTACATATCATTGACGATAGACCGGGACGGTCGACAAATTGTAACATCAACCCCTCACTGTAATCAACTGACACAAACACAGTTATCTCATTACATCGGATAGGGAGCAATACTGCCTTTTTTTCTACTTTTACAGACGCTATCTGTGGTAAAATGTCCAGCATCAGGGTGAAGTGGCAGAAGTTAGGGTGGCAGAAGTTACGATGATTACCGAGTAGTTTTGAGGCTTATTGGAGTCAGATGTGACGTCATTTTATACGTCCAGTGCAAAGGGTAGGGTAGGGTGGCAAGCAGAAGTTAGAAAACGTTATCATAACTTCTGCCACTAGTCTGGGCAGGGTGGCAGGTGGCAGAAGTTGGCAGATGTTAGCAGAAGTTAGGTGACGTTGTCCTAACTTCTGCTACTAGCCTGGGTAGGGTACCGGATGGCAGAAGTTTGGTGACGTCATCCTAAGTTCTGCAATAATTGAAAATTCATTTTTCAATCAAACAGTATAAGTTTTTAGTACCTGTTTATACAAGGCTGCCATGTAGGTCTTGATCATAGTTCGCAAGGTGGCGCGCAGTAGCGGGCTCTTAAACATAGCAGCAGGCAATCCGTCGGGAATTCCGATGAAGTCTACAGGGCTAGAAAACAGAAAAATACACTAGGATCAGTGGTAATGCCACGTGGATTGTTGTTCTGTGATTGTAGAGTGAAGAATGCTTTACACATACGTTCATCTACTCTACGTCAATCTAATCTTTTTTAAACCGCAACGGAGTCGAAATAAACAACTGTGCACTTTTGAAATGTTTTTGACCTGGGGGAGGGCCTAGGAAATTTTCTTTGACCCGACCCTCCGACGAAAGGCTCTCCCCCCTATAAATTTCGTAGTCCCTAACCAATCTATGACATTGCCCTTCCAGTTTGGTATTCTTTTATCCGTCGTATATTGAAAAAAAAAAAATTTATTTGAATCACGTTTTCTGCAAATCACAGATACATGTTAGCTGTCATAAAGCCCCCGTCACAAGTAATAAATTCAGCTCGGCTGACGTGTTGGCGAGCTTCTTATATGCATTTTCGGCCGACATCCTGTCGATTACGCGGGCTTCGGGCGATTTTTAGAAATAAAAGTTGATCCAAATACTGTCCCTTTACCAGGTTAGTCGATACTGACTTCGTCTATGTCCAAGAGATGGTACCACCTCATGGGGGAATTTTTAGTGTTCGACGGACGTCACCCGAGATTTTCATTGGAAAATACAGTCGACGCTCGGGCGATTTTGAAATTCGGCGAGCTTCGGGCGATTTACAAAGTCGGCCGACGCTCGCATGAGTTGTGACGCCGGCTTTACTACCAGTTCACAAGAAACATGATCATAAAGGTTCCTGTACATGTACAACTCACCTGTCAAATATCTGGCCCATGATGCGGTCCTTCATACTGCCCGCCTCTGAGGAGGTGTCTAAGGATTTCAGTAACGTCTCACTGTGGCAAAAAAATGGCACAAAGAGGTTAGTACATGTAGTTAGTTCAGATGAACAACGCCAACGGAAAAACGTTTCCAAGCAGATAATGCATGGTATGCGAGGAAACATCGTGAGTTTATTTGACTGTCTTTTGATGTCAACAGAGCAATATGACAATCGCAAAACATGGTTACGAACTCTCTCCTCAGATCTGCTTGTAAACAATGTCATGTAAGACATAATCATGTCGTAAGTTTGCTCATGAACCCCTTGTCAACTGTGGCAATCTACGCGAAAAGCAGTGCGGAGGAATATTGCGATGTAGGAATAATCCCACAACCACAAAGAACTATCCAAAGGCACCAGAGTGCCTAACACTATTATTATCACTATAAAACTTCTGTACGTTTGGGATCGCATTGTGATGCTGTTCCCTGTGACTGCATATATGTATTATACTAAATGCTTTGCGTTTGGGAACTCATCTATATCTATAAGCAGCGACACCTGTGCTACAATGCAATTTGAACCAGTCAGAATGTCCTTGAAGAAGGTGACGGATATTCGGTTGAATAAATCTCTTGGTTGTGTAAAAAGAGTCTTTTTATTCAGCAACTTGCCAACCTGATGGAACTACTCACGGAGGGGAGCAGCATTATAATCATTTAACAGTTTGTGTTGATATCATGACTCACCTGTATAAGTACCCTCCCACGGAGAAAGCATGAACTAACAACGGTCTTCGCGCGTTCTGCGGCTGGTGAACAAAATCAACAACCTGCAGCAATGGGCAAAGCAGAAACAGTTAGTTCATTCTCAAATTTACAGTATAACGTTTATCAATAATAAAATACATTCAGTGATACCATTACTAGTCTCAGTGTGAATTTGTATGATGTGACATATTTTGTGTCTCTGAATTTGTCACATTTTTGTCTTGTTATACAGAAGACTAAGTGTGTTTCCACATATTCAGCCTCGCCAATGAACTAGACGAAATAGACGTTTTGTTTGCGTTACGCTTCTATACGTTTGGGACTGCATAGTTATGTCATCCCCTGTGATTGTACTTATGTAAATACTTTGCGTTTGGGAATGCATCTCATTAATATGTATAAGCAGCAACACCAGTGCTGCATTGCTATGTGAACAAGTGAAAATTGCCATGAAGAAGGTGACAGATGGTCACCGAAACGTCGGTGGAATAAATCTCTTGGTTGAGTAAAAAAAGTCTTTCTTATTTTTGGACGTAATAGAGATTCATAAATGGCGGCAGGTCGAAGATTACGAACCTTTTCGGCGATGACTTGCGCTCCAGTTTTTGGCAACATGAGTTGTAGCGGTTTAATGTTGATGGTCATGACGTCACAACCACGAGCAAGATAAATGTTCTCAAACTTCTGCAGGTGTCTTCTCTGTGGTAACATCCAAGCGAAGATGAGCACCAGGGGTTTCGTCGACGTGCAGTCATTTTCGGTTGCGTTGTGTCGCGTTCGCAGTTCCAGGTTGCTGGAGACCCGAATGAGTGTAGTTTCTGTTGAGCAGAAACGTACCAGCGACAGGCGAGGCACCTGTAGGGGTTTATACATGTACACGTTATTCTAAGTAACTGACTTAGTCTTGGTCCCTTTTTTAAGAGCCTTCCCAACATATGTTAGGCACAGCACATGGAGTCTGCATGTGCTTCCCAACATATATTGGGAGCCGCAGGACAAGGGTTAACGCTTGCAATCATTCAACAATGCTCCCTTACGGGGTAATTTATTTTATTCAATCATATAAACTTTATTTATAGATTACCATTAAGCCGCACTTCCGCACTGCATCATGGCCACAAACCTTGTCTTCCAGGTAGGGGAGGGGGGCAGTGCTGTCTGGTGTGCGACCGCTGTAACGCGTCAGGTTGGTGACTTGATGTTATCATTCACTTTTTGTGAAAACGTAACGATAAAATCTGTCAATTTCGTTATTTTGACATCAGTCGCCATTTGCACCATTCGTCTTCAGTGGTCACCTTTAAGTTTTACCTTCAGTTTGAAAACTCATTTTCTATATCTCAGAACAAACTTATTAGATAAACATATGGCTATGTATTGTGTGTGCATACGTTTGCGTTTGTATTTGCTTGGCCGTGTGTGTTTGTATGTGTTTGTGTTTGTGTGTGCATTTAGATACATAAAGTTTAATTTTAAATCAGATATATTGATGTGTGACCTCAAGTTCACTGCACCACAAAGAGGGAGACCACCACCGGGGCTTCTTGATCTGTGCCATCTTGTTACCAGGGTGCGTGCACTGTTGTGCACAACTTGTTAATTAAGACTAAGGACTTTATATATAAAGGGACACTATGAAGGGACACTATATAAAGTCTTTGATAACACCAAGGAGGTTCTATGAAAAAAGCCATTTCGGTGGCAAAGAGGAGGAGAGGGGGCAGACTAGCTCCATTTAATGCTTCGGTCCCATTTCTAATCCGGGGCCCGGCGGGGCAGCTTGTGGGAACGAAAAATATGATAGAAAAGACAACAAAAGACACAAGACGAAGAAGAATTTCTCCTAACCATTTATTGTGTATTTTCGTGATATGCATTTTATATTTTTTTTCACAAGCCGGGCCCCGCTTTGCAAATGGGACTGTAGCATAAGCATGCACCAGATGAAGTGTGCATGGCCTGACTAATATCCCATCCATTCTGACATTCCTACAGTGGTGTTGACCTGACTTCCTGGAGCTGGAGGGTCCTTAGCAACATCTCAGCTGTTACCATGGAGACGTCACAGGGCAAGGTTGCAAATGTCATCACCATGGCAACTGTTACTTAGCAACAGTGGATTCACAGTGGCGTATTGGCAACTATTGAGGGCTTCCACCAAGGAGGTCTTTTATGTCTTTATCTCAAGGACTTTATGCTAATCGCAAAGCACATATATTATCAAGCTTAACATCTATTATTATATAGTTTACTGGTAGTCCACCGGTTCACATACTAGATTTTCAAACAAGATGCACTGCTAGAAATATGTTCCAAGTGCTCCAAAAAACATGCATGAAACGCTGAGACTGAACTGGATTCATACAATGTTTGCTTTAACCTTTGTTTATTCATGAGAACTGCCAATCGGCCTACAGGCCGCTTTTTATCGAGGTCATGAGGGAAGAGGTTAAAGGGTCAGACAAAATATATCTTTTAAGTAATACATTTATCAACATATATGATCACATATTCATGGTACAGAACACATACATCTGCTATAGGAGAGTTATCTGTGTGACTTGTGTTAGCTATGAATAGAGATTGGTCACGATACCTTCTGGAGCTAGATACATGTAGAGGCTAGATACTTAAGGCAACAGTTGTTGTTTTTTTCCTTTATAGGTTATATTTCGAACCGCTTAAATTTATGGGCAGCATAGACCACGACTCTCAAAGTCCATCTTTTGAATGGATGCTGACAATGTTAAAAAACTACTGAGAGCATACGGTGTAACTAGACAGTGACAAATGGAGAAACCGCAAGGCTGGCGGCACGCCAGACACTGTTGTAGGTAGGGCGATTCCATTTACCAATGGGATAGGAAATTTACTGCTATTGCATGTACAGAAGTGGTAAATGCTGGGAATTCCACCTAGGTAGAATTTACCATCACCATGCAATAATCATGCAAACGAGGACATGGTTTCCATTGTGGATGATGACATGATTTAATTATGACACTCGATGAATGTATGAGGTCGTTGAGTTCGTAAATAGTCCCTCTTTCACCTATTATTCGTTTTCCACTTTGGTAAGGAGGCACTTTAAATATTCAACGACGCCATACATTCACCAATTATCAAAATTAATCTCATATCATCATCCACAATGGAAACAATGTACCGTCCCCCACTTTGTATAAGCTCTTTTTTTTGCCATTCTTCTGAAGAAGACTCAGGTAATAGAACATACCAAGATAATGTCCTTGGATATACGAACATATAAGCCCTAGTATAGGGGTGTATACGTAGTCGAGCTAAGATCGTAACGCTATTCCCGACTGCCTCGTTTCGTGTTGTCAACAGGAAAGGGACGGTTGGTAAAAATTACGAGCCTCCCACCCTGCATCTGCTTGGAGATAAGACCCTGTTTGTGTGCGTAGCGCGTTGTGTGAAGCGTCCCGGTGGCTAGCAGGAAAAGTAGGTCACTGGGCCAAGGTGCAATGTACAAAGTACAGGGGGAGGGGGGATTTGAGACATTGTATCCCTAACTGACCTAACGTTACGATAATAATAACAATTTTATTGCACAGCCATTGTACAAGGTATGAAGTATGGCATCTACCGGTACACCATACGTAAATTTGCTATTCAAGTCCACAGAGATGAATCCCGGCATATCTAGGATCATAGCCTTTTGTATAGTAAATTAAGTTTCAAAATATCTGGGACATAAAAAAGAAAAAAAATATATATTCTTTTTTAGCTCTGGACAAAATAGACAAACCCTATGGCCGATAGGAATCTTTTTAAATCTCCCGGTATTTAAACTAATTTGTGACAGCCAATTCTGAGTTTTGTGACTGCCAAGGCTCTTTATATAGTATTCTTGTCCGGTGCGATATATCCAGTCTGCAAGAAACAGAATCAAAACGGCACATCGTAGTATGAATATGGAAAAAAGGGCAATATTCTTCCTTCCTTCGAGGCCTTGCTAGAGGCCAGATTGAAAAGCACGCAATGCAGTATGTATATATGTGTGGTTGATATGTGTACATGTATACACGTATGTTCTATTCTCCAAGCAGAGGTGGGTGGGGAAGATTGTGACCTTTTTATCATAGAGTGGTTGGAAGAGCGGACAAAAAATAGGGCATGCGATAAAAAGGTCACAATCTTCCCCATCAACCTCTGCTTGGAGAGTATGTATATTTCAAGCTTGTGCGAGACCGGGGATTTGACAAAGCTCGATTCGTGCGCAACAATTCTCACGTTATTTTTACACACGACCGCAGCGTTCAGATGGGCTAGCCGTGACGTCAGCCTCGCCAGCTGGCGCTGACATGGCGTGACGTGATAAACAGTACAAACAACTCATTTCATGCTCTGTGGGTAAAGAATAATAGCAGAAAGGCTGTCTCGAGTCCCAGGGCAAAGCCACGTATGTCACAAGCGTGGCGCACAGGCGAATGTATTCTCCGCATGATTGTGTTCGGGCTTTATCGCTTTCCGGCATATTTTGACTCAGTTTAAAATTGGGGAGGGGAGGGTCGCCTCCATTGTTGTTTTTGCTGAAATGACGTGTTGTTTGCTGAACGGTACGGTTTTCTGATTTCTGCAAATAAACAGCCTGTCAACGGAGGCTATAGACACCGAAGAAATCACCCTGATCGTTACTATCGGTTGTAACAGTAACAGCTATCATCTCGGAAAAAGGCTGATCTTGGATCGGCCATTTTTCTTCCTTGGCTCTGAGTCAGGTTGAATATGCAAGAGACAACAGACGGCATTCTCTCTGGCGACATGATTTGTCTACATGTACACAGAGAAAGCGTACAGACCGAAATAACTAGGATAACACGGTGCCCGCAGGCAGTACGATTTCATGTCATGCACTGGGCGAACGTTAATAATCTATGATGCAATATCTCGTGTTGAGATCACAGGTGTGTACGGATGGCGCTTCCTAAAAGCAGTTCGTTTTGAAAAACACGTTAATGAATACCCAAATAAGAGAGAGATAAAAGACAACGTACCTTGAGTGCTTCTCTGGTCAGAGGGAGGGCGCGACCAAGCAGCATTTTGCAGAGGCGGATGATGTAGAGTCACGGACCGACACTTCCGGGTGACACCTCGGTGGATGACCGTTTCTCACCGTGGCAGGATTTTCGCGCAACGCCTACAGTTCTCTCGGGACACGCGTGCTGCTTGGGAGTAAATGTTGGGGATTAGGGTGCTTCGTTACCATGCCGTGCAGTACAAAGTACCACCGGGACTAGTACTATCACAACATTCACATCGCGAGTAAACTAAAGCTGATTTGTCTGGGGCGTACCACTTGAACATTAGAGGGGTGTTTGGCTTTTATTTCAACGGAGAAGGTACAGTGTACAAAGGTTGGGTAAAAAATATGACCCATCTGGGTATTGGCTTTCTGATTGGCGAACGAATTTCTTGTGTCCAAACGTTTTGATATTCGCTTCTTATATCCTATTGTATATAATATTTCATGTAAACCACACATTGCTATATGGCGATTACAAAACAAGTAGAGCGCTTTGTGGTCGACCTACTTTTTGTCAGGGTAAAAATTAATCTTCAAGTATATAGCAATCACTCGTAATCCTTATTCGTATTCAAATCATACAGAAGTACAAAATGATATTCCAGTATGATGACCGTGTCAGTTCCTACACCTGAGTGAGGAGAAATGACATGGTAGCCTTCGCGTGGATTTGTTTAGGGTATATACTTATTGGAAGAGGTTATTATTTTGGTTTCTACATTCAGCACAAAAACTTCACGCCTAGTTAAAAATATAAAAAAAATCTCAATATTTATTCTGAAAATCTCAAGAATTTGTGCTAAATTTTGAAATTTTATGAGTCAATATAATGCAGATACAGGGCAGTTCATGGATATATTGCTCGACCGAAATTGACTTTCCGAACTTTGTGTTGAGTTTAGTTTAGTTGCCCACCCAACATATCTATCCAACGGTTTCTATTTCTGAACTCCGGGCAAACATATGCATTAAACAACCTTTGTTTGCGTCCGGTGTATAATTAACAGAAGTCGTCCTGTAATTCATGCGGGTCTCTTCTTATCTTCTAAAAGTCGCCGTCATCAAATGTTGATTTTTTCCGAATATAAAAAAAAAACAAAAACAATTCGCTTATTTGGAAACGACGGCATTATCATCTAGTATAATATGTATAGTTCAGTATGTACGTACGAAAAATGAATCGTTTTGAATGGGACTTTTAAACTATATACCACTTCCTGGTTGTGTGACCCCTACTAAGTGGTGTTGTCCAGTATTCATCCAGATCCAGTACTGTATTGAGGTAACAAAATATTTGAGGTCTCATTCCTGTATTACTCCGCGTGCATATACTATACTACCAATTGCAAAGAATCCGGCCTAAAAAATAACCGGGCATAAAAAGCATGTGCGTAGGTGGATCATAAATTGCTTTTCATCGACCCCACCTAATATAGAATAACTTGAGATGAAAGTTTGTTTCTTGCTGCCAGGACGAGGTAGGAAAGTTTTGTCATGCGAGCGATAGGTCGGACGTGTATGCTTTTTGTCGGTGAGTGCTGCGGTCAGGTACTGGCAGCACAATAGGGCAGTTTGAAATGCGATGAATATTGTTGTATCGGTTATATTTGGGAGAATTTTTTTTTCATTGCATGCGGCAAACACGTTTGTTAACAACAGAAAGCAAAACACCTCCAGATCAATTGTTTTTTTTTTTAGATGTGCAGTCCTAAAATTGCGTATTTTAACATTGATTCCAATGGAACGGCCTGATTGTCGAATGAGACCTTGTTGTTTGGCCATGGGAAAGACCCTTTAGTGTGACGTCACCGTGAACCTTTGACCCTAATTTCACCTGACACACACCCCTCCCCCCACGCAGCACGGGAATTCATATGGCGGAAGTGTTTACTCGGAGAAGAGGTCACGTACCATCGAGCGAAAAAATAGGGGAGTTCAAAAGTGCAACAATGTTCATTCGATACTTATGGGAAGCCCCAGTTGACCTTTCACCCACATATCACCTGACTCCGTCTCCATGGTAACGCGGGGATTGCCCCATGTGAATTACGCTTACCTTTGAGCGCTGAAAAAAACCCAGAGGAATTCATAAAACGTTTCTACAGCTTATCAACAATAACCACATGTATATGATTTCAGGGGAAAGGAACATGACCGTTGTTTATAATCTTAAGATGTCCCACAAGCATCGTATGGCCTCAGCTACGCCGAAGCGCTGCATGCAACTTCCGGGTCAGTTTGATTACGTTAAATCAGCTTTACGTTGTAGCCAAACATTGGGACAGGAGCTGATCAGCTCCCGTAGGCTCACGGGCCACGGCACTGGGTGGCTAAAGTTTAGAATCACAGATAGAGTAGGTATACAAGCCGGCGTGATATAATGTTGAATAAAAACGTGGAAGGCAAACCACAAACTAAAGATATTGAGCCTTTAACAGTAATAAATATATTGTCCGAAAGAAGAAATAAAACCTACTACCACTACGTGATACATTCAATGCGTCAGGGCTGGGAAGGTCTTTTAACAACACAGACCTTTAAAAATCGTCAGTTTTCTATTTTGAGGTATTGTACAGTCTAATCCGGTGGCGTTGCTGAGTCCTGTGCATGGTCGGTCTCCGGTGCTGCAGTGAGGTGTTTGGTGCGCCAGGGGGCGTGACAGAGTTCCATGTGGTTCATGACGTGTACGGACAGCCTCTTCAGTTCCTGCTGGAGCCGCGCTATCTCTGCATGGGGTCCCGACTTGGCGTTCTCCAGACAAACCGTGTGCTGGACGGAGGAAATAATAATCGTCATAAGTTTTCAGATGATTTGCTTCACTGCAGTACCACATTACGCCGTAGGAGGGGGGGGGCAAAAAATCTCTTATAGGTCTCCTCAGACAACCCATGTGTACCAAATACAATGTATGAAAACAATCCACCTAGCGAGGCCCTATCGAGGACACACACATGCAGACACGCGCGCGAACGCTATCAAAAGCATAACTTTTTTTTTAAGGTAATACGGCAGCACATTCACCATATATTCGATCGTTACGTCGCGTCGGGTGCAGCATTACAGCAAATAACAGACGAGCAAATAACTAGCTTCAGGCACCAAGAAAATGTTCACAATTTTTTTTTTTTTTCTGCAGGTATCAAGACATCGATAACAACAGCGAGTTATAACTAGGTCATACATTTCAGGTTTCATATAACCATCATTGGAAAGTAGTTTCAGTGCTATTGTTAACAGTGTATTTTCTATAAAGCCAAGTCGATACTCTTTCGTGACAGTTTTTGGACGCTTATTCATTGACCCTGTTCGCATCCAAGTCACTACTTGGCACCATTGCAGTTTGCTTGGGATAGAAAATGTGTTACTATCATAGGAATTTGGATTAGGGCATTTATAACGTCATGTCATCACGCACCTTTCTCAGTTTTTCTTCTCTGTCTCTCCTCTTGAGGCGACACCTAGCGGCTGCTTCTCTGTTCTTATCTCTTCGGAATCTGGAACGTGCTTCGTCCTCAGCATCGATCTTTATCTGCATGGCAAGCAGACATATCATAGTGAGAACAAGAGCAAAACACAGCAATTATCTTGCTAACAAATCTGTTTTAAAAATCAATCGGGCACTCTGCTCAACGTCAATCTCCAAGCAGAGGTTAGGCTAGGCGCTGGCTTGTTC
Organism: Branchiostoma lanceolatum; assembly: GCF_035083965.1. Lineage (NCBI taxonomy): Eukaryota > Metazoa > Chordata > Leptocardii > Amphioxiformes > Branchiostomatidae > Branchiostoma > Branchiostoma lanceolatum. Next base: position 27,685,254 of record NC_089724.1, read on the forward strand.
TGGGCGTATCTTATGCGTTTTGTCGACCTTTCGAATTTGTGTTCTCTTTTATACACTGCTTACAAGTGCATAAAAATGTGTTAGTCTGTGTATGAAAAAAATAAAATAGATCAACAAAAGCATCCAAAACAAGCCACAGCGTAATTTCTGCTTGGAGTGTAGCTCAGCGTTAGAAAACGTCACTTTCCATTATGATGACAATAATCATTAAGTCGTATTCGCAAGTCTAGAGAAGAAAGAATTATGTTCCTTTCATTATCGATGAAACGCCCTGCCGTTTATTGGCCTGACCTTTCTGTGTACTTTTACTTTCGCTTAATTTGACGTTCGTACCTGTTCCGGTTGCGCTGAACCCAAGCGGCGATGTGACGACAACATCTCGGTCGGATCACACTCAGAAGAATCCCTCATCACTCTTTCCTGTTTACCTCCTTCAGTGAACGCGAGCGAGAACGAAGGGTCTGCCGAACTTGACCTCGGCTGGGGTTGCTGTTGTTGGACCGTTGTCAAGTGGACGACATCGCTCTCCCCTGCTAGCTGAATCGGCGGTGGCAGTTCCGGAACCTTGTTGACAGAGTTTTCAGACATCTTCAGAAAAATAGCACACATTGATACCTAAATATTACTACACAGGCTAGGGCGCAGGCTAGTTTACCTGTTATGCTTTGCGTGTCGACGGCACATGTAAGGACACGAGTCCAAATACACTAGGTACTTCCCGCGCTACGCCGCACTTGTTATTTGTTTACGACGTACTGGACTCCTTTCGCTGACCTCTGGGAAGGGGGAATCCCCCAAAGTCTATCATTGCGTGCTAGATATCTAATATGCAAATACAGTGGTAAAGTAACCTATGCAATTTTTCGCGATTGATGTATCTTTACATGTGTGTATGTATCTATGCACGTATGTATGTATGTAAGTATGTATGTATGTATGTATGTATGTATGTATGTATGTATGTATGTATGTATGCATGCATGTATGTAATGTGAGTATGTATGTATGTAAGTATCCATGTCTGTACGTATGTATGTATGTATGCAAATGAGTGCTTGCGCGAGACTGAAGCTATTCAGGTTTAACCCTATCAGAAAATCCTCTGTTGGTTATTGTCACCGTTTAAGAACTGCTAACTTAACTGTATTGTATCAAGCGGGAACCCCCTATGAGTATTAGGTGACTCAATTGCAATCGTGTGTTCGGGGGATTCCCAAACTTTGCAAGAAAAAACAAGTCAACGCAACAAACATGTTGTTTATCCTGGCAGGGGTATATCAGTCAAACGTGTCTACTATTCATGAAGTACAGCATCAATTCTTGAGAACATTTCTTTTGTGAACTTATAAGAAATCCCTGAACTGAATTCTATTGAATTCGACAACTTACGTCTTTACACAAACACAGAGCAATTAATTATACCTTATCATGTTATAACAAATATCATTTAACGTTACACTTCCCATGCATCGCTACCGAGCCAGCTACGCTGATGTTTGAACTTTGAATGTACAGAAATTGTCATCCATGCTAATTGTTCTCGCCCCCCCTCCTCAAAATACAGCCTAACGGTCACTCTATCTCGCACAAATCTGTAACTTTGATATAAGTCTGTTTCAATCATGTTGTTGTTACTTGATGACCTCCAAATATTCAAGATGGCGGAACGTGAAAGAATTTGGAGGATATTGTATCTAATCTCAAGTTTCCTCAGACAGCTCCTGCCAGTCTTGTGGCGGGATCTCTGCGCTGTGGCACAGTTCCATGTGTGTGGCGACTTCTGCTCTCAGTTTCCTGAGTTCCAGTTTCAGCCGCCCGATCTCCGCACGTAGCCCTGAGTTCGAGTTTTCCAGGTGAAGTGTTCTCTGCATGGGAACGAGAGGACAAACATCATCAATACCTTATCACCGCCTTGGACGAAGCTTTGATCATAGTTCATAATCAACGATGTAAACAAAATGTAAAATTATTTAGTTTAGTACTTTTTACCAATAAAACTACTATATGATTAATTTTTTTTTCGGTAATGTGAGAGTACTTTCCTTAGGTTAAGATACGACTATACATGACGAGATGAAGATAAAGCCGTGGCATTTGTTATTGTGCCCGTAGGGACCATTGCTAAGCAATTGTTGTTGTTTCAGAATTTATTACAAATACATTCTGTTGTTTACCCTTACTGTGTACAAATTGGTAAATATATCAAAGAATGTTTAGATCTTAGAACTAGTACGATATGTTGAAATATTCATGTACTTGTACGTAGGTTAATCATTTTATATACCATTGTTTGTTGTTTGCATGTGCTGTTGTACTACAAGACCTTACGAACGTCGCTTTACTTCTGTTGTGTCAATAAAGATTTCTGTACCCAAAATGGACCTTACCTTCCTGAGCTCCTCCACCCGTGCCTTGCTCTTGTGACGACATCTTTCGGCCGCTCTTCTGTTTTTCTCTCTTCGAACTCTCGCACGCTCTTTATCTTCCTCACTTACCTGGGTAATAGATAGTGTAATCCAGAAAAAAACATAGGTCTGTAATTTTGCAAGCTGCGTATAAAAAAAACGACAATGGTCGTTATTTGTGCCAGTCTTCTTCCTCAAGGAGACTGCGATTGAACGCCAGTGCCGAAAATCTGCCATATTCCGACATGATTATGAGGAAAACAATTGACCATACTATGGCAGTGCCCGGGTACGGAGCTGAGCTTGTTATGAAGTCTGTAGACTGTGTAGCCATGCGTAAGTGGGTTAGGCTACCGGGTAAGGTTCGTATTTCTTGTGTAAGACACCTCCCTCAAGGTTTAAAGGATTATCTTTTCCACGCAAAATAAAACCTAGATGTACTTTCCTGAGTTTCAGTTCCTCTTTTTTCGGTGCATTGAAAATCAGGTTTCTAAAGGGACTTTGTGAATACGCGCGTGTCAAGGACAAGAAATTTCTTCATATCCTATTTCTTGATCATGCATGTTTTTTTATCATTTTGTTTTGACTATTTTAATTTGTGGCAAAACAGCATCACACCTTACTTTCTCGTCAGCTGGATTTCTAACAATGTTGGACAGACAACGGATAGGTCAATACTTCAGAAACAAATACAAATTTAGTTTCCCAGACGAATTTGTTGAAATTGATTTTTGCAATTAAACAACACGCAAACGTAACAGGCAGAAATAAATTTTCACAGTTGTGTAGTTGAAGACAGACGGCGGTCTTTATTTGACTCGGCCGCCATTTTAGTTCAAATATTTGTTTGCGATGGCCCACTTTTCGCTCATACCGTCACAGAATAGTTTTCTGAAATATCTTATACCACATGGAAACAAACTAATCAGTTAGTATTGTTGCTGATATAATCATGTGGCTTTTAAGAAGAACAAATAACAGAATAGGACTCAGTAGAAACTTACATTTCGGGGTTTTCTCTTACTTATAAATGCTGGCAAAATGAAAGAATGGCAGTGATGATCTGTATAACGATTTAATTCTAAAAGTCTTTTTAAAGGGGTCCTAAAGTCCAGAGGGGGGAGTTATTTTCCAATAGATGATAATTTTTGGAAGTAAAAATTGATATTTTGTACAGTATACGATTAAGTACACACTAGTTCCGTGCGCATCAAAAAGCATCCAGTATTCTACTAAATTCCCCAGATGACCCTCTATTTTCTAATTAATTGAATTAAAAAACCTCAGCCTATGGCTTAATACAATGTGCCTTACAAGGCCTGACAAAAGTTAGATTACAGAAAGAATGTCAGGGTGGTTAAGAAAAACCTTCTGGCTATGTGTTCTTTTATATCTTCTCAACAATTGGCCTTCTTATTGTGCTTAACCACCCTCATTTATGCCAAAAATATTTACGATTAAAGATGTATGTTTACGCATAGGGAATGCATGGGTAGGGTCTGCACGGGTTTAGTGAGTATCATGTTGTTTTACAAAACTCACCTTGTGCAATTTACCACAAGCAGAATTTTGTAAAAAGTCTGATTATGTATTTATTGATACATAATCTAGTGCAAAATAACACCGCCTTCTGGGGTTTAGGACTCCTTTAAGCCCTTTACACGTAAACGTAGTCGTTACCAGGCATTAACAATGTCCTGACGTTCCAGCCTAACAGTTGCTGGAAAAAAAACTGACTGTAGGCGTGATAATTACCTTTCGCTTTCGGCTATTCCCAAAAAGAAAACTAGTTCCCATTTTTACCTGTCTCTTTACACCGCTGTCCAGCGGTTTGTTCAGCAGTTCAAAGTTTGGCACCACAACGTTCTGGTCACTCTGCTGTAGCTCTTCGGGCTCTTCTTTCAGAGAGGTAGATTGGGATCCAATACTCTCCTGTGAGGTACACGTTTGCATGACCTGTTGTTTTGATATGTCCAAGCTCAGTACCTCTCCGTCGATGAGAACTAGCGGTGGTAGCTCTGACGTGTTCAGGTTTTTACAGTCCTCCAGCAGGTCGGATGTGGACTCCATTTGCAGACGACGGCAACAGTGGCGTGCTGTTACGCATAGACGGTCTAGTTCTACCGCCCCACCAACATTTGAGTTAACGCTCTTTTCTGAAACGAGAAAAGACGGGCTTAATAATCTCATCAAAACGGCTGTACTTCGGCCTATGCTATAACAACAAGAGACGATGAGGTCGTTCTTTACAGTTGGCAAGAGAAAAGAACATACTAGAGAATAATATCGGGGGATTTCCAGTGACGACACGTCTGATGTAACGTTACTACTATTAAAGCATACCGTGCTGCCAATACAATCCTTACCGCTTTGTTTAACTGAGGAAGATGAACGAACCACAAAAATGTAACTTATGATAAACTATAACTTCATTATAAGATGTATTTTTTCTGGATTGTCTGAGGACTGCGAATGCCATTGGCGACCTTTACCCCTGACCCTTCGAACTATGATTACAAAAGTTCCCAGTGCTATTTACGGACCGGGGAATCCCCCTCTACTGCACCAGGCTTGCTGCAGCTAGCTACGATGTTTACTTGCACGAACGCGGTATTATGAATTGGCGGAGGAACGTGGCTTTTGAACACAGCGTTTCTGTATATCTCCAACCGGTGCATTAAAAAAAAAACACATTTTTCACGATTAAACAGTGTTAATATCATATTACACTCATTGCAACGACTGTAATTCGAAGGGGATAGGCAGAATGTGACTCAAATATGTATATCCACAGTGTTTACTTGAATGGGCATGCAAGGTGGAAACTTAATATAAACCCTCTTCTCTCGTGCAATTTTTCATAAGAACTGTTTTCTGAGAGCCATATATGGCAGCTCACACCTACCAATGCCTTGGGATATCCCACCTTAAAATTGTGGGGGTGGTGATAAGAAAAAACAACAACATCCAAGGTAAACGGGGGCGGCTCAATGTCGTCTGATACATGGGTAACATCTGATCAAAATAAAAGCAAATTAGACGGATATCCGGCCGACCATGCTTTGCTGTGTTAATTTTTCAAACATAATCCACTATCCTTTGATTGATGGTTTTACAACAATCACACATTCGCAAGGTCACTCAAGTAGGATTAACGCTACCTATGGTAACAAGGGGCCCAGACATTGTTGTTTAATCTTCGGATGTTGGTAACAGTTGGTCTCCCTGTGTTCCCAAACAATAGTCCTTTCTGATGCAGAACTACTTCCATCTTTGCTTCCTCAAACCGTCAGTGTCAATGCAATGCAGACTTTTGTAACTAATGATTTCGTATTCGTACAGCAAGGCTTCTCATACAAATGCGAATGCAAGCAGACCCTGCCCTGACCTGACAACGCCTCCGAAACCGTAGCACTGCCGTGTGGGCCATGGCATAGGTCAGCGCAGTGGTTCAGGGCTCGCTGATCACATATTCAGTACAACTAAGAAACGATGCGTACCTTTCGAGAGGAGCAGCACGTACTGTGAGCTGTTCTCTGTGCAGCTACATGTCGGTCTTATGCAGGGAACTTCGGCAGTTGCTGTTCCCACCACTACGTATACACAACGACAGAGCTGCTATTGATACGATGATGCCAGAATCAACATGGCTGAAACGGGGGTTCCCCGACGACGCAAGGTTCAATTTGGGTCGGAGTTTGCTGGCGGGTCTGGGTTTTGTTTGTAATGAATTAAAGGCACGTTTTCACGGTGCAGCTGTGGGTAAGCTACAGACCTGTTCATGCACGTTTTGAACGAGGGAATGTTGTTTACTTGCGGGCATGCGGCACACCTTTATAGGCACTACAAAAGTAAGGGCACCGCCCAATGGTGAGAGATTCCAAACCACCCACGTTAACCAACCACTTGTCAACGGAAAACATGCACCCCCCACCAGTGATTGCCATGCATTCAATTTGAAACAATGATGACCATCAACGATGTCATAGATTTTAATGTTATTTTGTGTAATATATATCGGACAAATGTATACGTTATTGTTTTGTTCAATATATAATTGTGATGCCAAGTCAAGGAATATTAGTGGATTTTCTTCAATTAAGGGTCAAAGATACATAGTTTACATCGGTGGCCATAAAATAAATTAATTTAAATGTCCATTTCACATAAAACCTTGTTTCTTAAATCCTCCCTGGTACAACCGGAAACTATGAACTCATTTACACGTGTTTGAGAGACATGTACACGATAGATCTAGTATCTGGCATCTATGTCTAGGTGTTTTGTACACGGCAGATTTTGTGGTAGCATGGATTAAGCTGTTTGATTCCGCCATGCCCAATTTTTCACTAGCAACACTACAGGGAGCGATATTCTACCTAGTACAGTCTTTGATGGAATAGCATAACTACTGTATATTGCCCATGTGGGAAAGAACGTGCAAATAATGACCATTGTCATGGAACTCTGTCCCCAAGGGTGGGCCTGTCTGTAAAAGTACGAGTTTTTCCCCACTTACCGCTCATACCTCTCCAATGGCATAACAAGTATTATCATTCAGCCCCAAAATTTCACTGAATTTTCTTTTCCCGATAAAACTAATGTAAAGAAGTTCTTCAACCCGGAAAAGGAAAGTTTTGCCGGCGTGTCTTGCAAACGTACACAACAAATACAAAACAACGTGTCCTTGAGAAGTACACTTCTTGCATAGTTGCTGCACGATGAAACGGTGGTAACATTATAATGCTTCATGTTGTTCATATCGTTGTTGAAAATATGAGCTTATGAAATATAAGTAACGTCAAAGGGTGAACACATACCTACAAGTATGCCGGCATGTCAGTCTTCAGATCGACATTACGTTTCCTGGTAGTTTGCAAAGGTTGTTCCACGAACCAACAACGTTTAACCCTGGGGAGCGAACGAGGGTGTGGTTGTGTCTTTATAATGACGTAGTTCGAGAGGAGGTTTTTTTTCTCCATAGCTTTAAGCTGTCCCGGTATAGCTTCTTTTGGCAACTTATAACAACAACCAAAAGCATTATTTAGACACTTTCGGTTGAATTCCCGACCATGAATTAGTCTGAATTCCCCCTTTTCTCATTTTTCATACAACTTTCATCGGATTTATTGTATTCATAGATTAATCAAACACAATGTGTACACAAGACAAGTTGTTGGGGATACTGTAATATTTTAATGATACCAAGAGGTGACCTTGCCCTTACGACACATTGAAATGGTATCGTCCAGAAATCGGGTGATTTTTATGCTGGACACTTCCTGGAGAGGGGGGGGGTAATACCTTACATGTATGGTTCAACGTGAAAACACAAAAGCGATACTTCAGTCAAATGTCAAACAGCGTCGACTGCCTCGGTGACGGAAGTTTGAAGTAAAAAGGAATACTTTGTGTATACTGTTGGTTGACATAGTACCAGCAAACGTATCTGAATGGAAGAATTATTCAACAAAATAGATGTATGTAAAGATCCCTGAGCGGCCGCGAAGCGACCGGACTTGGATTATTTGTGTAACAGTTGATTTCATAATTCTGATACAATGCAGGATGTAAAGGTATGATTTCAAAGGCAACAAAACACACAAACCTAAAAAAAAGTCCTATATCTATGCGTTTTGTTATGTTTTAAATTAATTATTTCGTTGTAATATTAGTGGACTGCAAGTCATTGTTTTAAGTGGTTGTCATGCAAAGACTATGTGATAAGGACGTAATTCGGGTGTGTTTGCCCGCGAGTTCCTTACCGAATAAAATAATTTCAAAATAATTTCAAAATCATTTCTTTGCACGGGCGATCCGTCAAATATGTGGTCGCTAAGCAGCCACAGCCTTCAGCGGCAAGGGGTTGTTATAGCTATGTAATATGCAGTTTATGCGAGACCTGTCGTCAGAACCATCCAACCATGGATGGACGAAGTTTCCGTCTCAATGACACAGCCTAGCCTCTACCAGGCTCCACAGGTCGCTGGAGAAATAGTAGAAATTCGGCAAAAAGACCGATAACATGCCAGAGGAGTTAGCTGGCCAGGGAGTACAGTTTGCGACCTAACTGTACTACCTGGCCAGCTAACTCCCTGGTCAGCTAACTCCTCTGGCATGTTATCTATTATCTGGCATGTTATTTGCAAATTTCTACTTTTTCTCCAGCGACCTGTGGAGCCTGGTAGAGGCTAGACACAGCCGAGCAAGAAAGGCAATCACTTCTCATCACATCGACATCACAAGACATTACGCTCCACTGACCGCCATTTTTAGTATCTTGCACGTAGGCAATATCTTTACATATATTCTCATCGAGATAATGACTTAATTACAGGTGAGAAGACCCCTGATAAGACGATACGAACCCAAATTACCCCGCCCCCATATCCTGGACGGACCGGTTGAGCGTTCTTAATATCAACCTACTTGTAGACCATGTTGTCCTGAGATACTGGCCACGAGAGAACGAACCTTCAGCATTTTTCCTTAAACATCTGGATTTAATCTGACCTTACAGCGTGCAGAAAGAACAGTGAACTTCATTTCTCAAGTTTCGAAGGGATGTGAACGGTATGTGGCTTGATTTGTTGTAAGTAGCTATCGACATAACACGTGGTTTTCCATATCTAAATACCTAGGGAATTACATAAGTCTTGACAGCGTTTCGCAGTGCTTTTTCGTTCTGCAGGTCATAATTGTTTCTCCGTTCTATAGACCATATGCGTACATACTTATGCTCTGTGAAACACAGTGACTACCTCTGTGCATGGTTGCAGTATAGATTCAAAGACACTATAAACCATGTTTCATCTAAATGCGGCATAGTTTAAAAGAAAACGTGTTAGCAGATTGCATGGTAAAGTTTCAGTGGACAAACACGCCCATGCAAATATACTTTGGCGAGCTCTGCCAAATTTATCGGGACCTTTCAGTGTTACGGGCTATAAGAATGTCTGGTACTATCGGACCCTAACACTGACCGGCTTCTGTGACAGTTTGGCGTATGTGGTAGGCTTTTATGCGATAATAATACGGATAAGATACCTTGTACACCATACGAAAGACTTTGCACAGTCTCGCGTGGACTGAAGTGAAATCATGGAGTAGTCTCTCTTACTTGCACTGTATATTCCTTAACCCCCCGTCACAAATAAGAAATTCAGCTCGCCCGACGTGTTAGCTAGCTTTAAATGTGCATTTTCGGCCGAAGTAAGGCCAACGTCTTATTTTTAGAAATAAAAGTTCATCCAAATATTGGCCTTTTACCAGGCTAGTCAATACTGACTTCGTCCATGTCCAAGAGATGGTACCATCTCATGGGGGATTTTTAGTTTTTAGTGTTCGACGGACGTCGCCCGAAATTTCAATTGGAAAATAGTACGGTCGAAGCTCGGGCGATTTTAAAATTCGGCGAGCTTCGGGCGATCTACAGAGTCGGCCAACGCTCGCATGAATTGCGACGCCGGCTTTACCGCCATTTCAAAACGACAGAGCGGTGTATGAACGAAACCACAGTCGTACCAGAATAGCATTGATGATTGACATTATGGCCAAGTTTCTATTTTTTACATGTCGTACTTTTGAAAGCGATTTTAGACTCCAACAGTACCCACAAATTAATCTCCAAGCAGATCTCCACGGTGCTAAAATCGTACAAGCTAGCCAGAGAAGCTCCAGTCAGCCAGGGAAGTTGTCAGGCACCACCGGTTGCTATAAAAACTTCTGTCAGTTGGATACGGTCTTTGCAACCGTTGGGTCTGCTTGAAAACTACCCACAAATATATTTTGTCCCCGTGCTTGCCGGTGGTCCACTCGCCCATACTTTCTAAGCAATGGATAGAGACCTGATATTCCGAAATATCTTTAGGTTTTTTACTTCGTAGAGGGTACATTCGTACATTGTACTCAAGTATGGACATTGCTTTGATTAATTTTTAAGTTTGATGCTGAGTTTTTAAACGGTGACGGCTGTAGTGTTGTAGTGAGAGACAAGCAAGTAGGTGTATCATTGTCACTTGCTGACTGACCATTATCTGGCCTGCATATACTATACAGTCCCATGGGAGGGGTATGTTTGTCTACATAATTAAGCTCCCATTGTTAACTCCCCTGGAGAACCTTTTGTACTCTTACCGTCTAGGTACTCTCATTAAGGGTGTACCGTGGCTAACCTTAATCCAAACATCACAACCATGTCAGTTTGCATTCAGGAGCTGTCAACCTAGAAATGCACACTGCTTCCATCGTGTCGCGAAGACAAGAATTAGAGCTTACGTCTCGTGGGTTAGTTGGATGGAAACAATGACTGAAAAGGGGAAGCAAGTCATGATCTTTTAGCAAAATGACATAGACGGATATACATGTATACGAGGGCTATTAAAAAAATCGTTTCCTGTAAGATGCTGATCCTCCTAATGTATAATGAAGACCTTTGCCCAATTCAGCTTAATACAGCCCACAACATGTTTACAAACATGTCTTACTAGTACATAGGATCGGCTTCCTCTCGCTTCTTGGCAATGGTGAACATTGGTACAAATGAATGGTTTAATATGTATTCGCTTTATCCAATCTCACGATGGATTTACATTTTCAGCGTTACTCATATGTCCAAAGTGAGGAAATCTATTTGTATACATGACTTAATACCATATTTCTATCATCAACATACATGTACATAGCACAATGTACGATGAAGTGTCCTTAGTCAGCAGTAACACCAACGTTGTGTGGCCTTCCTTCTGTATTGAGTTATTTTTTGGTCACGGAGAAATTGTTTTTGTCCTTGCATATTTCGGCCAGCATAATATGATAAGCCTTGGATGGATTACTGTAATTCTGTAACTTAAACTGTAACTTTTTGTTCACTGTTTTCACGGTCACCTCTGTACCGTGAACTTATCATCACCATGAAAAACATGTTGTTATTATTCATAATTCCTTCACATATCTGTTCGGTAGACCACTTGCTGCTTCCGTGAATTTAAAAATTCTGGGAAAATCGTGAAATTTTGCTGCCGTGAAGATAAAGTGAAGTACAGTATATTGATATTTGTAGGTCTTTGAAAAAAGAAGGTCGATGTCGTTTTTTTGGGCCTCCTAGTTGCTTCCCCTGTTCATTCATTTGGGTAATAGGTCAGGGTAAATACATGTTGTCTTCACCCTAGCTGCTTGACGGCATGCTCTGAGGTGCAATGTTGTCATGACAACATCGGTTTGTTTACCAATCACAGAGACCGCCATAGGCTACTTAGTAATTGAGTAATCAGACGGATGAAGGCAGAAAAAAGTCTGATTTGTAACATAACGTGGGCAATAAACAAAGCCAACGATTACAAATAGCTACTCGAGGACGTCGCATCTGCGTCTGTAACGTGAACGGAACTGGTGCCAGTGCACTACTGATTCTCAGCTTACTGAATATGCACAACTGTCATTTTCCTGACAAGTCAATAAGGTCACGCACCTAATAATTATAGGCATTCAGTCTGGCCATTGTTACACCTCTTTGCGTATGCTGGGAAACCTATATCTAAGGAATGGCTTTGGGTAGAGGCCCTGGGGTGGAAAAATGCAGCAAAACACATGCATACCTAATGCTACTTAAAAGACACATAGAAAATTCAAGAAGCAAAGAAAGAAAGTTTTTCCTTGTAATGTCGTTCTTGAAAGGTTGGCAAATTTCGAAAGAACCAAAATTGCGATCTTTGCAGTGGAAGATTTTACACAATATTTATCCCACAACTAGGCCACAAGGGTCAGTTTATTCAAATATGGAATAGCAACAAACAATAAGTGTGCTGTCTGTGAGGCCGTTGAGTATATGGAACACTTCTTTCTTGGATATATAGATGTAAAACCTTTATGGTCAGAGGTTGAAAACTACTTCCTTTTTGAATATGGCTATACACTGTCATTAACCACACACGATGTAATCCTAGGATACCACCTTTCCAACGAAAAACAATTTCAATACATTAATGAACTTAATACTGCTAGGGAAAAACACCATTTGTAAGTTTAAGTACGGAACGAATCGTATGAACATAATTACATTGTTTAAATCCGAATGTTCATTAAGAAAAATGTGAACAATTGGTCACTGCCTGTACCTGTATTTCTGTACAAAATAAACAACAAAGTTTTGATTAAAAAAAGGTTGGCGGATGGGGAGGAGCAAACTTGTTAAACAAATAAGGATAGCATCGAGAGACGAGAGACACATATGCACGTTAAGAGTGGTCTTGTGAACTAAGGTAACCAAATGCTATGTCTTTTTATTGATGAGTTCGGTTTTATTCACTCATCAGAGGCAATAGACGGTACTGTGGTAATTGAGACTTATTAGCCTGCGTATTACAGGGGAAGAAAATGTGAGAGAATGGAGAAACAAGAGTAATGAATTAGGTAATGTGTAATTTTTTGTTCTTCCGGATGAGGGAAAGTGATTGCAAAGGATTATAGATCAGCCGGTATCTTCGATTTTTTTCTTAGGGGTCCTTCCCGGTATTGGTGGATCAAAACCGGTCTAGATGGGGAAGGGAATCTTCCAAGCAGCCTTCGCAATCCTTTCTTCCGTTATATTGGATCAGTTAGTCCCCGATTTCACTGATCGAGTTGAGCTTGTCTTAATCATGATGTTTCTGACTTTTGCTACGGTCCCATTTTCAACTCGGGGCCCGGCCGGGCTGTTTGTGGAAACGAAAAATAAAAAAAAGATACACCATAGAGTAAAGAAAATTTTTTTTCGTTTTTTGTCTTTTGCTGTCTTTTATTTAATGTTTTTCCACAAGCATCCCCGCAAGCTGCCCGGCCGGGCCCCGGATTGGTAGATGGGACCTTAGCATTAGGTGGAAGAGATGCTGTCCCAGTTCTACTCGTGTAACCCGTAACATTGAAGCGGCCTTCGGTCCTTTTGCGTGGGGACCAAATAGTATTTAACTCAGTGTCAACAAGTGGTCTGCTGGCCTTGCACTGGCCTTGCAAAGCACAATCGTTAATATAAAGGCAAACTTATGCTAGGGTCACATTTCCTAACCGGGGCCCTGTCGGGTTGTTTGCGGAAACGAAAATCAAAGTGTATGTCAATATATTTGCACAAGCTATGGTCTTAAATAATTTTGGGTAAGTTTTGTGTTTTTGTTGTCTTTTATATCATACTTTTCGTTCCCAAAGACTGCCCGGCCGGGCCCCGGATTTGATATGTGACCCTAGCATAACCCGTAACATTGAAGCGCGAGCGGCCTTCGGTCCTGTTGCGTGTGGACAAAATATTATTTAGTTCAGTGTTTAGAAGTGCTCTGCTGCCCTAGCAATGGCCTTGCAAAGCATAATCGTTAATGGCCTTGCAAAGCATAATCGTTAATATAAAGGCAGACTAAGGCTGGGTTTACGCACGCGACTTCTTCTTATCATTGGTGGGGGTGGGGGGTGGGGGGGGGGGGGGGGCGCCAGGCCTAACGGATTGTGACAGGGCGGCCGCGAGTATGGGCTTAAAGGCCTCCACTGTCGGGGCTTGCACAACGTGCCCCGGCAGCATGTTCCACTCTTAAATCGTGCGTGGAAAAAAGGAAAATCTATAACAGTCAGTACGTGCTGGGACGAGCTGATATTTGAGATTATGGCTACCTCTGGTACGCCTGTGGGTTACTTGTTTGAGACATTGTTCAGATGGGATATTGATAGAACCATGAGGAATCTTATATAGGGCAATTAACTGTGCTCCTCGCCTTCTGTTCACTATAGCTAGCAAGGGCAATTGTAGGTCTTGGAGCATTTTGGTTACACTACTAGTATATCTGAAGACGCCAACGGTCACTCACGCAGCTCTGCGTTGTACCTTCTCTAACGCTTGCGACCCGCTAGAAGTAAGTGGGTCGCAAACTGTTGCGCTATACTGATTTGCAGCACGTTGATTTCACACGAGGAGTACAGTGCGTCGAATGACGACCGTAGCATTGTCTGGCTTTGAATCATGACCAACTGAGTGTACTCCGAGTGTGCTTGGGAAATGCGTGTGTAAACTCAGCTTAAGTAAAACGACTGACGGATCTATGTTCTTACAGTATATGGAAATTCGACTTAGTAGGGCGACATTTAAGACCAATTTGCCTGTCTGACTTATATGACCTCACGGCTTTGGTACGGGCAACCCCCGCGAAAGCTCGTTGCATACATCAAGCTACCCTCCCCAAAGCCTTCCTACGGGGGTATGGGTCGTCGATTTCGGCAAAAAAGTATAGTTGGCTAATGGAGTCAGTCGACGGTAAGGTTAACATATTATGGCATAATTTCCGTGTCAAAATAACGATGTAGAAAAGGGTATCTTTATTGAACGAATAAACGTCTACTATGGTATGAATGCAGCGTTTAAAAACATCGTTTTGGGTACACGACAGGGTCCTTACAAAGGGACCTTTTGAACTATCTTACAATTTTTGAGTCAAAATACCATACTTAAAACGTACCGTAGGTAGGCCTAAATATGTCCTTTATGCTGTAATAGGGACGTTTTCAATATCGGAACGATAGCGCGCTTAGACTTTCTTAAATATCGCATATCATAAAAGAGTTGACCTAAATAAAACTACGCACAAAAAGTTCGGAAACTTAACTTTGGTCGATCGTATCTACGTTGTTTCTTGATCAATTTCAATGATTTATATATCATTGAAAAGCTTTTGTGATTTTCTTTCCCATGATACTTAACTTATTATTGTTGTAAATTAATACAACGAGCACCAGACCTGCTTATGCGAGCGAGTCTCATAAAAAAAGTGCCCAAATTACACTACTAATGTAAAACGCTCAATTCAGTATTTTGTCTTCTGCTGGTAGCACGTGGCTTTTGTACGAGGGTGATGTGAAACTTGAACCAACAAAACACATTAATATGAAAGCCAAGGGTAGTCTTCATCCAAAACAAAATGCGTAAAGGAGCCTCAGTTATGATGAGGGTGGCTTAATACTGACTACACAGCCCGGCACATCCTCCTCATGCTTGTCACCAGTTTTGGTACGCGGCCCCTGGCTATTCTTCCACAAGGAGTCGTCGCAGGTCGACCAGTGTTGTTCTGTTGATCACAACTGCATGCACAGCTTGCCCAAGCTGATCAGTGATCACAGAGTCTGAGACTGTGTTCAATTGTTGTTGAGATCTGGGCTGCAGGAGGGCCATTCTATCCTCTGTATTCCTGCATAGGTACTGGAGGTGGTCTGAAATGACTCTCACAGACTCATTCTGTATGGACGTGCACTATCATCTTGCAGAATGGCACCCAGTCTCATAATCATATTGCAGAGATAAGGATCTTGGAAATGTGACTGGATGGAGAAAGGTGTCTCTATATCGACACATCGAAGTTGCTTAGGATGATTGGCCTGTTTTTTTTCCGCTGGCAGTTAGCGTTGTACTGCCTCACACTATAACACTGACCCCAACAAACAGTCAGTCTATCTGTGTAACAGTCAGCATAGGGTTCTCCTAGCCGCCCCAACACTTTAATTTACCCATCCAACAGTCGAAATAAACCTTCTCTTATCTGTAGCTGTGAACATAACATTCCACCACACACTGTTCCATTCACGATTTGGACGACACCACCACTAATGGGTTTGGCGCTGCGCTATAGGTGTTTGACACTATTATGGAAATTTGGGCACTTTTTTTCTACAACCCACTCGCGTAAGCAGGCCTGGTGCTCGCTCCATTAGATTGCAATTATAATGAGTAGGGTATCATAGGAAAGGAAATTACACAAGCTTTCCAACGATATATAATACATTGAAATTGATAAAAAAAACAATGGAAATATGATCAATCAAAGTAAAGTAAAGTTTCCAAACTTTTTGTGCGTAGTTTATGTATATTACGAAAACGTTACGTCATTTCGTTACCATACGCCTACAAACGAAACACTACGGTGGGCAAACTTCGCTGGCAAATATTCTCACTATAGCCGTATTTAGTCTTAGGCTAGTAGACACTAAGATCAAGCAGGTCAATTGCAAATACCAGCCCCGCTCGAATAGAACTGTG
Source organism: Branchiostoma lanceolatum (assembly GCF_035083965.1). NCBI lineage: Eukaryota > Metazoa > Chordata > Leptocardii > Amphioxiformes > Branchiostomatidae > Branchiostoma > Branchiostoma lanceolatum. Next base: position 27,701,700 of record NC_089724.1, read on the forward strand.
ACCCCTTTCTAACATTCGGGGCCCATTTCGCCATTGTATGCTACTGTCATGTTGAGATTACTAGTACCATGAGATGATAAAAATTCATTTCTATTTCTCTGGGAAAGTCAGGTTGCCCCGGAAGTAATGATGTAAGGCGGTTCTGGCTTTAGCACTCCTGTTTCTTTTCCTCTATCTGGCCTGCAATCGCCTGACACATTTATGCATCAAATCGTCAGGATGAAAAAGGGGAACAGAAGAACCGGTAAATGTTGTGATTATGATCAGCCTCTGGCGACCTGTCAGCGGTGATGAATCCGAGGCACGCAGCGAGATCTTATCGATGAAGTACCTGGCGGCTGTTCTCGGAATGAACTGGTTCCGTAGATGGGAGTCAAATACTTTTTTCTAGACCCTCTCTTGCCTAGAGAGAGCTTCAGTTTTTTGGTTGCGTTGGCTGTGTGTTTGCAGCATTATGCTACGGTCACAATTGCGCCGGTGCCCGTCGGGGATGTAGCCACGGTCTGACTCTGACGTCTGAAGAGAACCGGCTGTCGTGGTCACAAATAAAAGTTTCCTCCACGCTGTCCTGCAGGGGTCCTGGGGTGCTCCGGCGGGCACTCGGTGGCATTTGTGTAAAATCATGTCACCTACATTGGTCGTTCCCCGGCAGGTTCCCGTCAGTTGCTCTGACAGTGTCTTGTAGTGACCCCTGTGGGGTATGACAGGGTATCGCGTGCTTATCACATCCAGATGGGGCAGTTGTAGGGCGAACGACGGCCGAGCATCAGTTAGGCTCCTGATGGACACTCGTCATATCTTGAGGTGTATTAAAAATTGCACTGGAGCTCAAAAAGAAATATATACGAAGTTCAGGCTTAAGTTATGATCACCTTAGGCCACACCAACTTAATTTTATGGATGACATCCGCGCGCATTGATTTTCGCCTTTTCTCAAAAAAACAAGAGCTTTTAAAAAAAGCTGGCGTTTCGGCTACGTTTATGAGTGTGAATTGTCTTTTCCCTTTACTTGAAGTAAAATCTGCCAGAGGAAGTCACTCAAGGGCTGTTCAGTCTATAAGAAAAATTGTCATTTTGGGAAATGAGTACTGTTTTAACCCTATCCAGACTGGGGGGGGGCTAAAAGTGCCCGCGCCAACTTTGACATCGTATAACTGCCGAACGACATACGCTAGGACTACCAAACTTGGTGACTTTTCCTAAAATTTAGTTGGCAACAATATTATGATAATTGTATAAGTTTATCATTTTTCGTGTTGCCATGGCAACGGGTTTCTGAAAGGCATTTTACGCAAAAATCACTGATTTTTTAAAAACAATGATATTTCTTAGGTTTTCTTGCTCAACCACACTAGTTATCATACATGTATAGCATCATATGTAATTAGATGTAACTTTCATGATTTAATATTCATAATTTATGCTAATTTGATTACGTAATCGGTCAAAATCCAAGATGGCGGACCATTACACTATTTTAGGTATCAACAGGCTTTTTTGCCTTCAAAATCGTCACTACGTGGCATTTTCTTTACCAAAAACATTTAGATTAACGTTTCTAGTCTATTTTTATTGTTTTTATGGGTCATAAGTGCAAAAAAAGTATTTTTGAAAATTTCAAAATGGCCGATCCAAGATGGCGGATCCCAAGGGGTCGCTAAAAACACGTGACGTCATTTAATGACGTCATTTACGCGTCAACGTAGTTACAATTTATGTTATATGTCTTGGTATACCTTAAAATCAACAATTCATACTATTTTGTTTAATACAATTAGATATTACGGGAATTCCCTATTTAGCCAATAAAATCACATCAATGACGTCATAATTACGTCATATTACGTCATGACGTCACCAAAATTCTAGGACTTATAAAACTTTACAGGAACATCACTCCCTGCAAATTTGGGAAGGATACGTCATACCGTTCAGAAGTTATGACGGGGGGGCCGAATGAGCCCCCCCCCAGTCCCAGATATCCCAAAAAAGCCCAGTCTGGATAGGGTTAATAGAGAAAGGCAGATTGGGGAAAGCAATTTTGAAGTTACGTCACTTAACTTAAGTGCTTTTGAAAAAGCTGGTCTTGGCCTACAACCTGTACTTATTTGTAAAATGTACAATAGGCTCATTATAAAAGCTATCAATGTAATTATGTACATGGCACGCAATAAAACATAAAATTTGAAAAAAGCACCATTGAATCATCAGCACTATGGTAATTAAGTGAAATAGAAGTTCATAACAGCTAAGGTTCTATCTAAAATGACTACCAAATGTCAAACAAATTAACAGCTACCTCATCCGTATTATTCTGGTTTCCGCATTTACAACATTTCTTCCTTATTTTCCTGGGTAATTTTGCTAAAATTCATGAAAATTCCCATAGTTTTGTGCCGAGCGGCGCCACTTTCCACGTCCGTGTTGTCTGAATGAAGTCGATACTGAACAATGGAGCATTTGCTACTGTAACAAAGGATCGCTGTTTTGCAAACAACATCAAGAGCCTCTGTTTACATCGGGGATAAAAATTTAGTGGCGAGTGTTTTGCAAGAATCATCTTACCGCGCATAGGAGCCGCTGCACGGTATTTTCCATTACAATGAACAGAAAAATTCGAATGCCGGGTTTGGAATCTATGAAGTCCTGTTCATAAGACAAAGGCCTTGTATATATTAAATGAATATTTAAAAATAACAAAATACAAAATATTTCTTTTTTTATTAATGAAAAAATGAAAAAATGATATTCATAAATATGATATTAATAGATTAATATAATATCAATATATATTTTTGATATTCAATATCTAAAAAGAAAAAAAAAATCCATGCACGGACACGAACCCGGATCTTCTGGGTCCGAAGTGCTTCGCGTTGCCAGATGGGCTAAGCTGCGGTACGTAACCCGTCTCTCTGTACGCAATGCTATAACCTCACTATATGGTATCATTTATGCCGATTTTTGGTCGTTTTCTTGACGAAATCATTTTTTGTTCTTCTGCAATCTTGTGGAATAGATGTAATATGGTCATTTTTCAGGATATCAAAGTCCGAAACCACAATGCAATGATATTTCCGAACAGTTGTAGCAGTTACATGCGGTCGCCCTCCTGTGTGACATGCAAATCTAGCCTGCCTGCCTTTTCGTGCTCCCTTGCCATATAAGGCAACGGCTATACAAGGATTTGGGAACGTATTGCCATATAAGGTCTTCTGGTGTGCGACACAGTGTTGAACCAAACAGCATGCAAGCATGCATCGAAGCATGCATCGAAGGTAAAAGCCAGGACATTGCGTTCCGGCGCGAAGGCGCCGAAACGCAAAAATCACCTCCGAAAAGGCTCTGAAACTTGCAGACTCATATTGCCGCAAAGGGGCAGCATTGAGTCGGCTTGTCGTAATACACTATATACACTCACATTGTCCAACACAACTGCTATGTATGTGACTAGGAGCGATTTGAAGAGGGCGCCGCCCCTCATGAGCCGAGTAGTATTTTGTTCATTATATGACAATACTTATCATTGTGCATGTCTGTATTAAACTGAATGATATCATCTCTGGCTGGGTTGCCTACAGAGTTTGATGTTTTGCTCTGACTGAAGGCGTGATGTTGTGTACACAGCCGAACACACTTTTCTTTCTTTGAACGGCCAAATGTTACATATGTGTCTTTAAACCAGGCATCATCCATGTTAAAAGCACTTTAATATCAGCTAATGTTTGTTACACTGTGTTCTGTGGTTTAATTCGCAATACCTACTATGTAGTCCTCCGGTTTATAAGCTTCATTTTTTTCTAGTTTTCTTTTCTTCGCCCTCTCGCATTAGTTTTGGGGACTCCAGAGGATGTCATCCATAAAATTAAGATGGTATGGCCTTATAAATAATGTCACACATGGCCCGGTCTTACGAAGTTACATACATATATTCTGTGCACTTGGTTCGTAACAATACTTTATTCTATGCTCTTTGTCGATGACACCAACATATTCCTTTCCCACAACTTTGATTCTCTTAATATACAACGGGGGCGGGGGTGGCGGGGGCTAAAAGTTCCAACTTTGACATTGTAGCGACGTGTGCTAGGACTACTACACTTGGTGACTTTGCCTAGAATTTAGTTGGCAACAATTTCATGATAATAGTATTAGTTTGGTGTTTTTGTGTTGCCATGGCATAGTTCACTAATAATAAGCTTATTGAATGAACAATGAGGTTACAAGGTTTTCCTGTTCAACCACAATTATTATAATTGCCATTATGTATAGCCTTATGTAACTTTCATGATATAATATCCATAAATCATGCTAATCTGATGACGTCATCGGTAAAATCAATGATGGCGGCCAATATTATTAGTTCAGGTATAAACAGGCTTTTTCTGCTTCAAATCCGTCATTACCTGGTACATGGTATGTTAAAAAGCATTCAAATGAACGTTTCTAGCCTATTTTCATTGTGTTTTGGTGTAACAAGTTGCAAACAATGTATTTCAAAAAATGTGAAGATTTCCTATCCAAGATGGCGGATCCCAAGGGATAGCTAAATACATATGACGTCATTCTATGTGCTTAGCATTAACTTGGTAGACTTTACTATCAAAATGATATCTTCGGTTTTAAGGTGTTGGTCAATACCTATAGGTAAGATTGGAAGTCCCTATTTTGACGGTTTTAGCCCAAAAAAATCCCTTTAATTGCGTCATATTACGTCATAACGATATAAAAATTACATGAGTGATCAATCTTTACATACAAGTTACTCCCTGCTAATTTGGTGATGATACATTATACCGTTTGGAAGTTATAAGGGGGGAATGAGAACCCCCCGTCCCAGTGATCCCAAAAAAACCCGGTCTAGATAGGATTAAGACGGTTACACCAATCTGTATCAGGGCTCAAAATTCATCTTTGGAAATAGGTGCACTGGTGCACCCAACTCAAAAAATTGGGTGCACAGAAAGAATTTTGGGTGCACCAGATAAAATAAAGTTTAACGCTGCCTTTTCTTAAGAACTTCAATCTGTAATTCTATAGCTAACTTCAAAATTTCAAACAAATAATACGTTAAATAAAGTACAGCAAAAAGTTATCATGCTGTTTTTTATACTTACATTTCAAGCATATTCTGTATACTAGTGTACAATAGTACCTTAACCCTATAGGCTACAAAAATATATAAGTGCACCAGTGCACCCAGAGTCAAAAATTAGGTGCACAGCTCCAATTTTGGGTGCACAAGGTGCACATGCACCCACTATTTCGAGCCCTGTGTATACTATTATTATCATTATCATAAGGTACAGGAGACTATTATCATTGCTGTTTGTTAAGTGTGATGAAAGTACTATTTGCGCCAGCAATTGTACGTATGACGTTTTTACCGCCCAATTACAGGTGTGTCGTCAGCATCACCATGTCCGACTTCTTCCCGTTTCACTTGACGCTGCTGTTTCTGCTTCTGTACATGGAGGCCATCCACGGAGGTACGGCATATCTTATTCTTATGCAGGCTCTAGGTCGACATGAATGACGTAACGTCAATAGATTGGTAAAGGTACTTTGGTAAAAATGTTCTACCGATGATGCATGTCTTATTTGAACGCAATCGCTCGAGCCCCCTTTCATTGCGTCCTAAACTGGATTTGTGTTACCCTTGACTTTATAATCGGAATATCATTCAAAACATACAAGTATGACCAAAAAGACAACAAAACAAATAGACTTAAAAAGTTCCCTTTTTGTCGATGGAATTCGTTGTTTGTCGATGAAATTCATTGTTTATCGATGAAATTAGTTGCTTCTGGATGAAATTCGTTGAGTGCTTTGTCATTTCGATCGGCCGCAGCGACGCCGCCAGTGTGCCGCGGGTCCACTGAGGGAGCTTGAGGCCACTCTTCTACTAGACTGCACTTGTAAAAGTGCCCTTTCTTTTTCCCTATAGCGGAGTACATGGGGTGTTACGTGGACGGCTCTCCCCGCGTGTTACCATATGAGGTCGCTTATTTAGATGACATCAAGTCCTGCGGGCTTCACTGCAAGGGAAACGGATACATTTACTACGGTGAGAAACCTGTGCACATTTTTTACTTTTTCACTTAACATTTTGTTGCTATTATTCTACGGTAATGTCTGGAAATCGTCTTGTCAAAATAGTTTAGAATTTTAACGTCCATTTTCACTTTTGAATAAGGAGGAAATGAGCACGCCATCTTTCGTTCTCAAAATAACACCCCGACCAATCAAACGCATTGAAATTCAGATTCGAATCAGCCATTTCCCGACAAATCCCTTTCTAAGTTGCGTTAACGACGAAATCTGACAAAACTTTAACTCGACAGTGAGATGGTGGAAGGTGTCAGCTTCTAAAAGATGTTTTCAGATTGACAATCTTGAGATTGTGGAAGTGATTGAATCCGTCCGCGATTTAACGTTTGGAAAAAATACTTTGAACTACTTTTTTTCTAAACGTTAAATCGCGGACGGATTCAATCACGTCCACAATGCCAAAATTGTCAATCTGAAAACATCTTTTGGAAGCTGACACCTTCCACCATCTCCCTGGCGAGTTTGTTTTGTCAGATTTAGTCGTTAACGCAACATATTTTAATTAGAAAGGAATTTGTCGGGAAATGGCTGATTCGAATCTGACTTTCAATGCGTTTGATTGGTCGGGGTGGATAAGCCCTTCTCAAAACCTTACTTGCACTTTTCCTCGTTTTCATTTTCGAAACTTTTCAATGCTATAGTTCACTAGGTGATGACCACTGTACTTGTTTAGGCATGGAATTTACAAGAGAATGCTGGTGTGGGACTGACGTCAACTTCGCCAGCATAGGAACAGTAAGGCCTGACTCTGAATGCAACATGCCGTGTCCCGGAAATACGGCAGAAATGTGCGGTGGTGACAATCGCATTTCCGTATACAGACCCGGGAAAATAGGTGAATACCTTGTTCGGTTCTTTTATCCTTTATCAAAATACATTGCAAGTACAATCACTAGGGATGTCCCTGTATATGTCCCATCATAGTTGAGCTTCTGGATCAAATAAGCATATAGTTGCTAGCTGTAAGACCCCAGTTCAAGGAAAAAAAGGTGATGCCTTATTCAGTTCATTTAGTTCAGTTTATTCCCTGTTTTTTTTATTCTCTGTTTTTTTTTACCGTTGATTTATCCAATAGTGGTCACTTTTTTATCGTTCATCCTTGTGTAATTATCATTTGTTTCTCTCGTATATATTCACTATGTTTTATGTTGGACAGGGGTCTAGTGAAAGAACTTATATAGTAGTTCTGTTACCCCTGTCTAGTTACCTCTGTAACGAAGTTTAAATAGATAAATAAATAAATTTATCTAATACATAGCAAGTACTTTAATCACTAGGGATGTCTCTGCAGCAGCGTTATAGTTGAGCTTCTGGTTCCTATTACAATATACAGTTGATAACCGTAGAACCCCAGTTCAATCCTGGTTTGGGGATGCCCCCTTTTTAAATCAAAGTAACGTAAAATGGGGTCCCGTGTTTGAGGAGGTGCCTCGAGCACGTTAAGGTATGAGCACACAGTATTTCACCGCGACCCCCGGAATCTGTGACGTAGCGGTAAGAAAATAGTGCGCCCTAAATTAAACCTTGAACCGTGTGTAAATACTATGACGTGAATGCCAGAGAGGCGCAAACTTTACTGCATGGCAGTATAATAAGTGGGCTTTTAGATCGTAGGAATGAGATTGTGAAGTTTTCCCATTTGATGTATAAATTCGCATGACCTTTGCAGCTGCCTGCCGAGGTGAGTCGGCTGCAGTTCCGTATGACCCCGCATGACCCCATATCAAAGTGGCCGTGAAATTGTTAAAAAACCATAACCTTTTTTGGTTTTCAGTTATTTTGTAGATCGTACCCTCGACTTAAACATATTCGTTTGTTGTGATTTTGTAGGGTATCCACGTCGATGTTGGTCACTTTGTGGTCCTTAACTATAGAAACCCCCATAGGCCGAAAACTGTGTTCTGCTACCTTAATGGGGAAGGGCTAGTACCCCCCCCCCCTGTAACGATATACCTTTCTACTAAAACAGAAAGAAAAGTTGTTGCTCTATGAATGAACAAACGAACTTCAAGCAACGTGTCATTGATTATTATATTGAAAACAATGCTTTGCATATGAAAGTGATAGTGTCAAAAGTCGAAATTAGCAGGATAACATTTTGTTGCCATATTTCTTATTTTGCTTTCTTACATATGCTTGGATTATGATCATTACTGCATCTCCACTGGTTTCTAGTTTATTTGTGGATTCTGAACGATTTCTCCACGTTTTGTTTTTCCTGTTAAAAAGCTACAATTACAGCATCATCAGAGTGGGCAGGAGACCATGCAGCTACCAACGCGCGGCTTGACTTCAAGGAAGTTCCCAGTGTACTTGCAGGGGCGTGGGCAGCAGCCGTAAACGACGCCAATCAGTGGCTAATGTTTGACCTGGGCCAAAGGTCAACGGTCGGTGTCATCAGGACGCGGGGACGACATGCCGCTGTAGCTAACCATTGGGTGACGTCATACAGTATTTCGTACGGGAACTCCAGCGGCGACGAAATGGACTATAAAGATGCGAACGGAAACACAGTCGTGAGTACATTGTATATTACTAACTAGAGTTCCACGAACACATTATCTTCGCCAAATAATCAAGGCTTATTTTGGAGAGTAATTAATATTTACATGCTTATCACCCCCTGCAAACTTGATCATACACCATACCGTTGAAAGTTATGATTGATGGGGGGTGGGGGTGGGGGGGGAATGAGTCCAGTCTAGATAGGGATAAAAATCATTTGGTGGTACAGGACTAGTATATGTGTATAGTGTGCTGATATATGTTATAACTGGTCATCAAAAAAATTGAAAGTTATAATTAAATGGTACAGTCAATATATATGAATAGAATAAATCTTTATTCCATATCATATACATGTTGCAAGACATAGTACATGTTACTTTTCCATACGGTGCTAGGTAATACCTAGCAGTGGTGCAGTTTTGGTGCAGTTTACTCTCTGAGCAGAGGAGTGGGTCCGGCTGGTTATTCACATGTTTTTAGGTGTTTTGTAAGGCTTTCTATTTTGTTCCCTTTCCGTTATGTCTCAACCCGTGTGTTGGACAAAAATGCCGAAACTGGACACTTTAAAAACCAACCGGACACACACATCTGCTTGAATTGTAGTGAGACTGCCCCATTTGTTTATTTATGTACCCCATCTGTTTATTTATGCTTCTAGGCAAGGCCTTCTGCTGGCCTGTTTCGGGAACCCTGTCACATGCCCCATTATGGAACGTAATGGATTTACAATTATCTTTACTAATTATGCAGATTAGCCCCTGTTTTCTATAATTAGACATCGATTGTGCAAAGCACCATCTGAGCTCTCTACATACAAAACTTCACGACAATCTCTTCACCCCTTCTCAAGTAATACGTGTCCGAATGTCAAAACAAAAACACCCACTGCAGTTCTGAACAAGCCGCTAGGGGGCCCAAACTTACAGAACTTACTTCTTGTGGCTATCTACCACACAAATATCATGACCAAAGCACTTTCAGAAAATATGCCCCAAAATTTTGAAGCTCCGCTGCAGTACCTTAGGTACTCGCTAGAAGGCCGATTATCGAACTTGACCTTCCTTTCCGTAAACCCTACCCATCCACTAAATTATGTTGTCCACAAGAAAATACACATCCACACAAAGCCCGCTGCAGTACCGACGGAAAATGCCAGGAGAACCATTTTTGAACTTGACCTCCGTTTCTACAACATCTACACACCTGCAAAAAATCATGAATATCTATCAACGTTTCCGTCACTTTTTTTGCCTACATACAAACGCACGAAAATTAAAAGTCCGCTGCAGTACTGTTGAAAAACGCATGGTAAACCATTTTTGAACTTGACCTTCCTTTGCACAACCACTACACACCTACCAAAAATCATAAAGATTCATCAAAGGTTTCTTGAGTTATGCTCTTGACATACATACAGACCCACCAAACAGCTGGCTCAACCGAAAACATAATCTACCCCGAGTACTATAGTACTCGGCGAAGATAACTATACGCCACATGGTACAAATACTTTTGAATAATCAGGTATTGCCTCCAGGCAAGGAGTCTGTTGGTTCGCGCGCGTGTATTAGCCCGTGTTCGATGATGGCCAGCAGAACCAGTCCGAATCTGTTCTCATAGGCCCTTGCCTGGGTCCAAATTAGTTCCCGCAGGCAGAGTCATGCAGGACATCAGTGTCGTTGTTAATGGAGTCAGGACCCAACGATGAAATGTGACATCAAGGAGGTTATATAGGTCTAAATATAAATGGTTTATTCGGGAATTAACACATACAGAAATTAAAACAGCATTACATCCGATGTTACCTTCTTTAAAGTAAACCAGCTGAATTACGCTGTCTTAAAATTAAAAGTACAAAAGAGCACACTCAAACAATCTGAAAATATATACAAAAGACAAAATGTACAACCAACAGTACCATACATAACAGATAATACATTTCAAATTGGTGTTCAGTAGTTGGGTCAAGTATCGAATAGCACTACGTTTGTATCTGTCTGATCTTGTGAAAGGAATGGTAAGCTGTAACCTCCCCTTTGAGCCCCTATTGTGGACTGTTTCACGAGTTGGAGGTAGCCAGGGTCGAAATGCTTTTGAAGTCAATAGGGATTTAGCGAATTTAAGACATAAGGTCTCTCTTCTTGCTGCCAAAGTACACATGTCAAGTCTGGAGAGTGCATCAGTATATTAGGAAATGTAGCTAGATCCAAGAATTATTCTGAGGGCGCGCTTTTGGATACGTTCAAGCTGGTGGGATTGTAGAGTGGTTAAACCTGAGTGCCATACTGGGGCTGCATATTCTAGAGTTGGGCGGACACATAGCAGATAGATTTCGCAAAAATCTTCAGTGCAGACACCACAGCGTTTTAGTTTCTTAAGCCAGAAAAGGCGGGATCTTGCTTTTTTAAATATTGCATTGGCATGTTTTTTCCCATTTTATGTCAGCAGAAAGCCAGACACCTAAGATGTATCCTCCTTTGTGACATCGGGTGACGCATGTTATGTTTGAAATGTACATCGCTGTGTTGTAATCTTTCGATGTTTAAGTGCTTTACTCATTTAAAGTCTAGCGGCTAACTTAACAAGAGATATAAGCACGCCAAGCCGGATAGATTGCGCTCGTATGGGTCTTGGTTTATTCGTGTGATCTACACTCTACTAAGGGTCTATACAATGGTCTACACAAGTCTATACAATGGTCTACACAAGTCTATCAATGGTCTAAGGTAGTAACGGTTAAAGAGAGTTACAGTTACAGATGGAAATATGGACTATACTACAGTATATACACTATACGTCACGCTACACTATACGTGTCACTAACCTCGGAGCCTAGGCTGGAACTGAGGTTCAAAACTAACACTCAACCAATATGCTAATGCTGCTCTCGCTATTGGTTGGCTCCCTATATGATCTAGTCACATGTTGTGGGCTAAATATAGACTACTTTCTTGGAAGCTTATGGTTTAATCTAATACGTCAACCCTACGTTGTCTATTCTGACTGTTACATGTTATAATCTGTCCAGAAATTGTCAAAAACTCATGTACATAATGAGAAATAAACTGCAAAGAATTGACTCAACGTAATCACTCGGTCTTCTTCAGCTAGATGAATCAAACGTGGAAACGTACATTTTACGCATGTGTGACGTCAGCACTGGGTCAAAGGTTGTCGGAAGTCGGTCCCCCCCCCCCACCGGTCTTGGTGTCAACAAAGGTCAGATAGCTGAAGAAGATGGAGTAATTCGGTCAAAAACTCCGAAGAACCGATTTTTCAGTTCGAATACAGTTTATTTTTCGTTAATGTGTACTTTCTTGCTGTTTTACGAATTTGGCAAGACCTTATGGCCACAGAAGCGTAATCAAGCTTCCTATCTTAATATATGGCAATCATGTAAGAAAGAAGCTGTCAAAAGTCACCTACCTGAGTTTTAGTCCATGAAAAACATGCATTGGCAGTGGTGTCAGGCCTCTAAAGTTTCAATATAGAGCATAATTTCAACTTTCTAATCGGCACAACCCCTACGAATCCAGCCGTGTTTACAAAAACTGAGCTTTGACCTCCTTCTCTACCTGATAATCACGCAAAAACACCAAACTTCTACTGCCTACAGACACCACAGACATGGACCCAAGTCTGATTTTTCAACACAATTGGAAGGTAGAAACCCTTACCTGTAACATCCAGCTCAGAAATACAAACATATCGTAGAAAAAACCCCTTTACAGCTACTTTTACCAAGGGTACCAAACCTATTTCTATATGGCCTAAAAGTTGGCCTTCTGCGCCTGCTCCGATTACTGGAGTGTCGCCTTATGATTCCACAATGAAACCCGTCGCATGACATGGCAGTCGTTTAGACAAAAAAAAATGAAATAAACAAAATGTATCTCGCAATCCTGCAGGTGTTCACAGGTAACAGTGACAGAGACAGCCTGGTGACGCACGTGCTGGGAGACTACAACGGGCCCTTCCACGCTCGTTACGTCAAGTTTCACCCCATCACGTGGTATGGGTGGATCAGCATGAGGGCAGACATCGGGGAAGGTACGGACGCTGATTTTGTAATCATTACGACTTTACTCAATTCAAGTAGACTTCAGATAGATTTACACTGAAAAAAAAAGTGTGTGCAGCAAAGGTTTAAGAACATTGTCATGTTATTGTCAGGTTATCTACTAGTAAAATAACAAAAGCAAGACCGCCGTTGGCAGCTTCTGTCGAACAAGACCACAAGATCAAGAGAGCCTCGTATTAGATGTTGAAGGGAACTGATTAGAACGGTTTTTGGCCGCCCGTGAGATTTTCCATGCACGCAATACCTCTTTATACGGGTATTTGTCTCAGAAGCGTGCTTGGATTATTCTCTGGGCAGACCTGTTTTCAGTCAGTGGGGACGCTGCCGCTACTGACTATCCCCCCCCCCCCCCCGACAGAAATACATGCTTGGAAAATAGCCCTAAATCTATGTGAAACGTTTTAAGCAATTATAATTTTTCCCTATGGAGATTGTCAACTATACTACTTGATTGATTGATTGATTGATTGATTGATTGATTTTTTTCTTACCTTGTCGGTTTTTTTATTTTTATTTACAGTTGCTCCTGTTGGCTTCTGGCCACTGAACAGCCTTACAGAACTGCGTGACATCAGCGGATACGGAAATGACGCAACCGGTGTAGGCGTATACCCTGCGACCGGTGTACACGGAGAGATCGACGGGTCGTACAGCTTGTCCGGCAGCAGCACCTCCTACATCGAGATCCCCAACAACGGGATGCTGGACACCCGGTATTCCATAACGATGCTGGCCTACGTGTACCCTACAGGGACAGATGGGCCCATCTTCAACTACAGAACCGACGACTTCGGCGTGCACCTTTGGCAAATTGGCACAAACAACTTGCAAGGAAGGTGAATAAACAATGTGATACAGTAAAGTGTAACGTTGGGTAACATAAATTCTTGGGGTACTTAAATTCGAAAACGTGGAATTTAGGGATATGTGTTAGATGCAACATAAGTAATACCGCTAGAAATGCAAACCTGACAGACTAACGTATTCAGAACACTGTCTGAAAAGCTTCGATAAGTATGCATTAGAAGGCGACGAGGTCAAAAACTCTCCGTCCCTTATTGGAACAGTCTGAGGGCTTCGTGGGAGAATTACACAACATGGTTATCGGCTGGTTTATAAGACAAATGTCACATCCGCTTCCTGCTAAACACAATTATTTACAAGACAACTTATTACAATTTCTTTTGCTAACCTGCAACTGGATTCTTAGTGTCATCAATCATCAAAACTCCTCTTTGTTGCTACAACCTACGGCACGTGTATTTTCCCGCCGCCATATTATTACCTAGAATCCTGTCATCAAGCAAACGACAAAGGGTTTGTGAGGAACACTTTTTTGTCTAAATGTTGCGTGTGATAGTGGACTGAAGACGATATTTTCCTCAAAGTTTGCTCCTAACACAACAAGGAACACATGGACATAGTAGTATAACCATTGCTACGGCATCCAGCTAACTTCCCATGAATAATGTACACGTTGCCATGACGGTGGGGATCGACTTTGAGTGACGTTCTACCGACTCAACAAACGGGATATTACCGAAATTATGTTACCCAACGTTACCGCTGATGCCGCAAAGTGAAAGATATGGCTTTTACAACCAATGAAAACATACAGGTGTACGGTGGAAAAAACATCTGGGTGTTATGCAAAATGACAAATTCTCTTTAACAAGCAACTGGATGAAATTTAGAAACAGTCAGCATTCGATACCTTTCGTCAGGGACTAGATGGAAAAACTGTAACAGTTATTTGATTAGTTTCTTTGGTCACTGATATTCAGTCATTTCCTTTAGTCACTGGCGATGCTGTCTGAAACGTCTTACTGTTTCCAAATGTTATTCGCACTCATGAATTGAGTGACTGGTTTTTGTCTTTCTGTGCTTTTGTCCATTCTCTTATCTGCTGCTTCGTTTGTGGTAGTTATGTTGGTGGGGAGTGTGTTGTAGGCTTTTACACGTCTTTAACTGGAATGTTACTGGAATGTTCTGGTCAATGCACTTTGACATTTTGACATGTTCTGACAACCCCTTTTGTACCCCATCTACTTTCTTGCTAGAATGCTGACACGTGAACACGTTTATAAGGACCCTATAAGTGTGTCCACACTGAACCTCAACGAGTGGAACTTCGTCGGCATGACCTACAGCTACCCTTCAGGCAAGGTCAAACTGTGGCATGATGGGTCAGAAATAGGCAGCCTCGACGTCGGAACGTTCGAGACGGAAACCGACTATGACATCCGGGTGGGCGTTAGGGACGGGGATTCCCGGATTTTGACGGGGCGAATCGCCTGTCTGCAGATTTATAACATCCCCTTGAACGGCGAGCAGATCAGGGAAGCTGCAGTAAAGTGCAAAGGTCAGAAGAAAATTTCAGAAATGATTATCTATGAAACAGGAATATACGTACATGTGCTCATCTCCACAATTAGAATGGTAGTATGGAAGAAGCACCTTTTTACTAAAACTTAAAATTAATAATGTAAGGTCGAGCGTGTTTTTTTAACCAATAGATATAGACGAGTGCGCCACAAACAACGGCGGATGTTCCATGAATTGCAACAACACCATCGGCAGTTTTGAATGCTTCTGCGCGGATGGCTATGTCCTGGATGGAGACGGGGTGTCATGCAAAGGTAATTGTTTTCTTTCCTGTTGCTAGGCTCTGCAAAGTTAATGATATCTTCTAAGTCTCCAACCCGGTTTTTAGCCTCCCGTGTCTCAGTGCATATTACATGACATACAGCGGTAGCATCTTGCCCATATCTACATTTTGTAGCCATTCGGAAGCCATTTCTTCAAAGACATAACTTTCCAACCAAATACAGGTCTACACCAAGGCAAACTTGCAGCTCTGTCAGTCATATGACATCCGTGAAAAGCGTTGTGAAATATCTCTTAATCTTATCACCCAGAAAAATTTCAATAGCTCATTTTATTTACTTTTGTTCACTCATTTCAGACGTGGACGAGTGCGCCTCCAATAACGGCGGCTGCGAGCAGACCTGCACCAACACCGTGGGAAGTTTCCAGTGCTCATGTAACTCTGGTTTCACACTTAGCAGCAACAACTTAACATGTGACGGTGAGTACTAGCATGAAGCAAAGTTTTTTTTTTATTATCACTGTCGCCGTTATTTGTAGCTTCGCTACCTTGTTTCAAGTAGAACATGGGTAGAAAGGATTATCAATGAACGGGAATATACGTACATGTGCTCATCTCCACAATTAGATCTAGAGTTCCACGACCTCATACCTTCGCCAAATGATTTTAACCTTTACGACTGACGTATTTAGGAGTGTTTCTCATCAATCATACATCATACCAGTTGATCGTCTTCAGCCAAATAAAAGAAGTTGTCCAAAGTATGAGTTTTACGGTTATGCTAACATCTATCATCAATTGTGCAAATGAGGTCCTTATTAGCACAATTTGGTTCAACGATGTTCACATTCAGATAACTTTCAAATGCCACAAGTATGAAATTGCCATTATTTACCTGTATGTAATTATAGTATTAATTATGCAAATTACGCCTACAATTGCATATGTTTTATCTATTAACATTCCTCTTATCCTCAGTTACAAGTGTCACATATTTGAATAGTCATATCCTGGAACACAGCAGGTTTTCGAAATTGTCTCATTTGTTATGCAAATTAGAAAATCTGAATTGCATAATTATATCTAATCATACAAAGCATCAGGTAAGCTATCTACATACCAAAAATCAAGACCATCCATCAGGCCTAACTTAAGTTAGTTTTTTTTCTCATTTATTATGCAAATGAGGTCTTCATTTGCATAGTTGATATCTATTAATATTTCTCTCCTCAGTTACATGTACATATGTCACATGTTTGAGAGTCCTATTATGAAATTTGGCGGATTTATAAAATTTCCTCATTAATTATGCAAATTAGATACTTATTTACATAATAAGTATCTAATCATGTACATCACCACTCCACCTAAATATCAAGACCGTACATCAAGCCCATCTTGAATTATAGTAATGTCTTCATTTGCATAGTTTATATATATTAATATTTCTCTCCTCAGTTACATATGGCACATTTTTGAGCGTCCTATTATTGAATTTGGCGGATGCATAAACTTTCCTCCTTAATTATGCAACTTAGGTACTTATTTGCATAATAAGTATCTAATCATGTACATCATCACTCAAGATTCTGGGTCGGAGTTCAATTTTGACCGGGGGTTTGGTCATGACCCGGTAATCTGCCGGAAGTGCGTGGTCGTCACCCCGATTTCTGCCCGAGATTGCTTGGTGATGGTTTTAGCTGTGCATGAATATTTTGAATCTTCTGAAAAGCCCGTGAGTTGTAGTATTTTTGGGCGCGGTGCAGTTGGTTCGCTATCGAAGCCTTTTTTGTATTAGTCCGCGGCAACGGTGATGCAGTTTTCTCGCCTGATGACCCAGATAGCATCGTTTTTAATGCATTTTCACCGAATTTGCGTCATCGAAGATTGCGAAAAAGTTATCACATGACTTTTTTTATTTTTTTCATTTTTTAGAGACACCATTTACTAAGCTTTCTCAGCATATATGTCGTGACCCCAGGAAAACTCGTTTTTTTCCGAGCAGATTTGATCAAAAAAGTGTAAAAAAATGATAATTTTCGGGTGCCAAATTTACATTTTACTATGGTTTCTACCCAAAATAAAGGGGCAACGGACAATACCGATAAATACATCGGAAAACAGCAGAAAACCGCTTTTCGACTATGTGATTACATTTTCCGTCCTACTTTTCTCGGCGGAATTGTACCCCGTCGACCTGAGGGTGTCGGCCTACATACGAAATCGCCAAAAAACTCCGGTCCGAGACCTCAAGCTAACTACTTACCAAAAATCATGACCATCCATCAGACCCTTCTTGAGTTATTCCATTTTAAAGTCTGAAGCAAAACCGGCTCCTGCAGTTTCAAAAAAGCCGCTAGGGTGCCCAAGCCTAGACCACTTGCTCTCTGTCCAAAGAGCTATCTACCACTTAAAAATCACGACCATAGCATGTCCAGAACACGAGATATCAAAACAGGAAGTTCCGCTGCAGTACCATAACAAGCCGCTAGGGGACCCAAAATCTAATCATTTCCATATCTTATCAAGACCTACCCACCTACTAAATATCAAGACAATCCATCCAAGCCTTCTTGAGTTATGCTGTACGTTACAAACAAACAAACAAACACACACACAAACAAACGCTACCCTCTGCATAACCTTCTCGGCGAAGGTAATGATAGAATGGAAGAAGCAGGTTTTATCAAAGCTATAAATGCAATAATGTAAGGGTGAGCGTGTTTTTTAAACAAATAGATATAGACGAGTGCGTCACAAACAACGGCGGATGTTCCATGAATTGCAACAACACCATCGGCAGTTTTGAATGCTTCTGCGCGGATGGCTATGTCCTGGATGGAGACGGGGTGTCATGCAAAGGTAATTGCTTACTTTTCTGTTGCTAGGCTCTGCAAAGATAATGATATCTTCTAAGTCTCCAACCCGGTTTTTAGCCTCCCGTGTCTCAGTGCATATTACATGACATACAGCGGTAGCATCTTGCCCATATCTACATTTTGTAGCCATTCGGAAGCCATTTCTTCAAAGACATAACTTTCCAACCAAATACAGGTCTACACCAAGGCAAACTTGCAGCTCTGTCAGTCATATGACATCCGTGAAAAGCGTTGTGAAATATCTCTTAATCTTATCACCCAGAAAAATTTCAATAGCTCATTTTATTTACTTTTGTTCACTCATTTCAGACGTGGACGAGTGCGCCTCCAATAACGGCGGCTGCGAGCAGACCTGCACCAACACCGTGGGAAGTTTCCAGTGCTCATGTAACTCTGGTTTCACCCTTAACAGCAACAACTTAACATGTGACGGTGAGTACTAGCATGAAGCAAAGTTTTTTTTTTATTATCACTGTCGCCGTTATTTGTAGCTTCGCTACCTTGTTTCAAGTAGAACATGGGTAGAAAGGATTATCAATGAACCTATTTTTGCGACTAAAATGACTGAGCGGGGTCAAAAAAGACCCCAAAATGTTTTTTTCAGTAAAACCTTCCTTTTCACCTTTTTCACTGATTTTTATCCATACATTGCTTCATCAATGTAAGAGGAATGTTTTGGCATCTTTAGATATAAATAACTCCTGTTCATTATCATAATTTATGCAAAAAGATCAGAAGGACCACGTCTTGAACTATTCCTATCTAGACCGGGAGGGGATTTTGAATCCTCTAGTCTAGGCTAACAATGAATTACAAGGCTTATTGACGCACCAAGCGGACAATAAAGTACTAAGGCAGTTTTGGGCATCATACACTGGGAGTTTATTCACACACAAAAGACACAAGTTCTCCCATACACACAAGGTATATCTACTCTACACAAAAAAAAAAAACTTTTACAAGTAAGTCCTATCTACACATTTAGTTTAAGTACGAACAGTTTCTAATATCATTAATAAAGCGTTTGCTATAATAAGTATAAATCGAAGAATGGAGAGCGATAAAGGCAGAATACAGGTAGTTGCATGTTACTTTATATATGTCGTGTACGTTTAAACACAAATAGGTTTGTAATGTTTTGTAAGCAAGCCGCTTAGATACATCGAAGTCGGGTCGGGTGGGATAAGGGTAAAATTGCAAGATAGCTGCTGAGGTGTTGGCGTGTCCGAGTTCCGAGTGCATTTGGAGCAGTGTGCTACTTGTGATTAAATAGATAGCCGGATCTGGAGGTGATAATTACCGCTGGCTAACGTAGGAAGCTCCCTGCTGTGTTGGCGCCGAGTCGACTAGTCGGCCTCGGATTCTGAGAAACTCTAACCCCCAGATGGCTGGGTCATCAGGAGTTCAAGCTTAGATGGCAGGGTCATCTGGAGTTCAAAACTTAAATGAATTTAGTTATCCATTTTCACTTTGAATCCTCTAGTCTAGGCTAACAATGAATTACAAGGCTTATTGACGCACCAAGCGGACAATAAAGTACAAAGGCAGTTTTGGGCATCATACACTGGGAGTTTATTCACACACAAAAGACACAAGTTCTCCCAAAGCCCAAAACTGCTTATTTACAAGTGAGGTAGTGGTAGGAATAGGAACAGTAGAGTAAATCAGCCTGAGTATAACACAATCTCTACACTACAGTATAACAGTTCATTAGACTTAGGCACGTAGCCTCTCTCCTATTCTGTTCATAACAGTGAGACGGCCTTGCAAGTTAATAGCTAGGTACACAAATACAGAGTCAGACTTCCAATCTCCCATGATTTTGATAAGATCAAGCGGAATGCCGCATTCTAGCAAGTAAGAAGCACCACCTCTGCGGAAGGAATGGCCAGCGTAACCAGCGGGGTCGAACCCCAGCGCGTAGAGGCTGGAACGGAGTTTGCTAAGAAATCTTGGTAACGGTGAGCGGTAACAGTGAGCCAGAGGGGTCTTTGTAGAGAAAGGCCGACTGGGTGGAAGAGGCACCTGGGCTCTTTTTGAACGCCAGAGCCAAAGCTGTGCACGGACAAAGTGGGGAGCCAGTGATAGCCGGGAGAGGAATTTCTAGGGACCTCTCGCCGAATTGAATGGTTTTAGAAAATCTGCAGGTGACGGTGAGACCCCAAACCGCGAGTTTTAAGTCACCACGACAGAGATGTTTTGACGGAGAAAAGGTGTTTTTGGAAGAAGGGACCAAATTGGCCTTCCGAAAGAGGCAAAAGAACGCAACCAGGCAGGCTGCCCAGAAGGTGGCGTCGACGCTTACTGTTAGGTCTAAGGTCGACAAGACTCCGACCAGAATAGAAGGAGTGATTGGTAGCTTTCGGCGGGGCGTGTCGCTTTTGAACGGTCTAATTCCTCTTAGAACAGTGTGCAGTTGCCAATTTTGGATTGTTGGATTAGGGAGGCCGAATTCCTTATGAAGCAGGGAAACAATGTTCAGATACTGCCGGACGCTCGTGTATGTTAACGAGCGGGCCAGGAATGCTGCATATCGACAGACAGTTGCCGTGGTAGCGGGCACTGGGGGGTAGCCCATGAAAAGACAGAATTGGAGGTACGCACGGAGGTGGGTACCGTACGTTGATTTGGTGCTGTCTGCGAAGGTGGACGCCCGGAATGCACTGATTTCGGCATCCAAGGTCCGCTCCAAAGTGTTGGCCGCGCCGGGGGGCGGTGCTGATTCATGCCCTGCGAAGGAAGGGGGCGGAAGGATGTTAGGCCGGGACCGGGTGAAGGGAGGGCGTTTTTGCCAACCCAGGCGGACATGAGGGTCTGAAATCGGCGAATGTGAGCCGGGTCGTGCAAGCGAGAAATGGAATCGGCTATTGTATTAAGACAGCCTCTGACGTAGCGGGCTGTAATGCGGAAGTTATAAGCCGCAGAAAGCCAAAACAAATGACGCAACTCGGGCATGAGGTGCGTGGTACGTGTGGTACCTTTGTTAACTAGAGTTCCACGAACACATATCTTCGCCGAATAAGCAAGGGTTTCTATAAAGAGTGCAGAGAGCAATTCAAACATCTATTATGTTTATAAATGTTACCTCATATATCAATTTGAGTCTATCTTGGGAAATGAACAGATAGGAAATGTATATTACATGTCTTCTAGATGTTCCGCGTAGGAGTATATTCAGGAACTTGACATTAATGCAAGTATCGTTGACTTCTGTGTTAGGTTGTTGTGTAACCTTTAACACAGGCAGCTGTTCTAGGCGTTCCATTTATTTAAGATTATACATTTTGGCTTACAGTATTGTAATTGCATACGGTTTAAATCCCAATAGACTTAAGGCAACATATAACTGACCTGGGAAAAACTACCTTTGCGCTCAAAGGGGACAACAATTTTCTCCAATGATTTACCTTAAACTTTATGTACAACCCATGCCAGAGGGTACTGTTCTCGTTGTGCTTGGACCGTCCGCTTGCCGTAACCGTTGGAGAACTGAACATTGTCTTTTGATGGGTACCGCATTTGGGTAAATCTTTCTTGTATTTGCTTTCACACTGAATTTTACGAGGATGGTGTGGACATCATGACCTGTGTTTACGGTCAATGCCTACTACTGTTGCGAATGACAATTCCGTCTGAAACGATAACGTTGGCAGTGACCATGACTCTTGTCCCTACTGCTATTGACAATATCTCTCTAAAGCCTCCTGTTTCACTTGTTTTTTTTTAGACTGTTAGATTTGTGAGACCTGTTACTGTTTTAGGATATCTTTTTTCGTGTCTCTGTCTGAAACACCCTGGAGGGGAGTTCAGTCAGGTGTTGCACATTGTGCTTGTCTGCTTCTGGGTTGGTCCTATAGACGTACAACGCTAGCGCTCCTGATGGGTAGCACGAGTCTGTTTTGAAGATTATCCTGGTTTTGAGGATGTTCGCTATCTGTGCAAGAACCTTTTCTTACTCTCATCTACGAAGGACTGTGGCCCACATCCAGTGTGAATATACAACGGCATTTTACAAACCACATAAAGCTTAGTAAAATGCATTCTGTGGTGCCAGCTGCTTGCACAAATTCCTTAAATGCATCGATTACCAACATTTTCATTGTTTTCTCATAAGTGTTGCGTAAAGAATTCTTGCAACATGCCCTGTATTTACACACTTGAGCAGTTGAAACATGATGGTGAATCCAGAAAAACCGTGTCCAAAGTTTGTTTTGACTTGCCCCGCACAGTCCTGTGTTTGTTTATTTAAGCTACATTCACAGCAGGAGTGTAATTTGGCCGGTTGCAGTGAGGTCACCCAGAGAGCATCAATCTCTTTACACAGCTCTGTTGACAAGCAGGTGTTGTCCTTAGATATAGGTCGACAAGAGGTAACAATTATGAACAAGCCTATTTCACCACTTAATTAGCCCCTGATTACAATTTCTTACGTCGTTATTTGTTAATCATTACCTCAATAACCTACCTGTCCAAAACAATGCAAATTCATCAAACCCTATCCGAGTTATTCGCCTCCAAAGGTAACATCAAAAAGGCCCACTGCAGTTCTAAGCAAGCCACTAGGGGGTCTAAACTTACATCAGTTACTCCCTGCCCCAAGAGCCATACACCACTTAAAAATCATTACCATAACACTTGCATGAAATTCGACTACAAGCTTTTGGCGGTTTAATAAACTTTACTCATTTATTATGCAAATTATCGTCTTATTTGCATGACAAGTATTCAATTATTTCAAGCATCACCGAAACTATCCACATGCCATAAATTATGATAATCCGTCAATCCCTGCTGAAGTTATTCGTCTCCAAAGGTATTAACAAAAACGCCAACTGCAGTTCCAAACGAGCAGCTAGGGGGCCATAATTCACACCACTCACTTGCCGTCCCAGACGCTATATACTACCTAAAAATCATGAACCTGACGCCTCCAGAATATTTGGCCTCAAACGTTGAAGCTCTGCTGCAGTACCTCATATACCCGCTAGGAGGCCCATTATCGAACTTGACCTTCCCCTTTGACACCCCTAACTATCCACTAAATATCATGCATAACCGTCAATAGCTCCTCGAGTTATGCTGGCGACATACAAACTCTCACACACACAAAGACTGCTGCAGTACTGTAGGAAAGCGCCAGATAAATCATTTTTAAACTTGACCTCCGTTTCCACAATCTCTTCCTACCTACCAAAAATCATTGAGATCCATCAACGTTTCCGTCACTTTTTTTGCCTACATACAAACACAGAAAAATTAAAAGTCCGCTGCAGTACTGTTGGAAAACGCCAGGTGAACGATTTTTGAACTTGACCTTCCTTTGCACAACCACTACACACCTACCAAAAATCATAAAGATTCATCAAAGGTTTCTTGAGTTATGCTCTTGACATACATACAGACCCACCAAACAGCTGGCTCAACCAAAAACATAATCTTCCCCGAGTACTATAGTACACGGCGAAGATAATGAAGGCTTGGGCTGCTATGTTATCTGTGTGAATAATTACATGCTTGTTAGCCCATAGCGGAGCCCAGCGTTTAACAGCATAGCAAATTGCTAATGTCTCTTTTTGATTGATGTGCAGGGCGGAGTAGTTTGGGAGGTCCCTTGCCCAGTTAACATACATCCAGTCCCCATTGTAGAACGCACCGCCCCCGATGTTGCAGGCGTCAGTCATTACATCCACAATTGGGATGTCGTCTAGAAAGAATCGTGTGCCATTGAAGGTGGCCATAAAGTGTATCCACCACAGAATGTCCAACTTGAAGTTTGCAGAAAGTTTCGCCTTATGATAAGGCTGCTTTAATTTGTTGAGGGTGTCAAGAATTCTACGCAAGAAAGTTCTCCCGCCGTAGACCACCCTACACGCCCAATTAAGCTTACCTGCGAGTTGCTGTAATTGCCGCTTAGTAGCGCGAGTTTTGTGCAAGAACTCCGCTAGTAATGATTTAAATTCTGGAAGCTTTGCAGCTGGGAGCGACACTGTTTTGCTGCGAGTGTCAATTTGTACTCCCAGGAACGTAAGGCATTGTGATGGCGGAACTAGCTTGTGTTCCGAAATTTGGAAGCCTAGTTTAATCAGGAGCTCCATGAGCATCCGATACGCCTGCAGGCATTCGTCATAAGTCTTGCCAATAATAAGAAAGTCGTCGAGATATACAATGATCATGTCAAACCCCCGGCGTTGCATCATGCGACGAACAGATTGAGTGATGCGATGGAAAATACTAGGACTAGATTTAGTTCCAAACGGCAGCTTAGTGTCGAACATGTAACTGTGGTGCTCGTGACCTTCAAACTGCCATTTGCAGCCTAAGGTTTGGTAGCAGGAAGGATGGACATGGACAGAACGATATGCAGATTTTAGATCGATTTTTGCCATGTAGTAACCCGGTTTGATCAGCCGAAGAGCGTCATCAATGGTTTGAAATTTGACCTTGTCGATGTCGATATAATCATTGACTGCCGCCCCGGCAGGTTGGCTACAGTCGTGAATAAGGCGCAAGTCGTCGGAGTCAGGTTTGGGGACTGCCCCGAATGCGCTCACAATACGTGGTTTTGTTTCTGTAACAATGTAGTTTCCCACGTTTATCTCATGCAAAATTTGTTGTTCAACTTTATGTTTTCTGTCAGGGTTAGTGACCGATCTGTAGTTAGAAACTTCAACCGGCAAGAAGTTGACCCCTTCGGGCACAATGCGAAAGCCATTTTGGATACCGTCGAGCAGGAATGTTTTGTCTGTGTCGTGTTCAAGTTCGTCCGACCAAACACCGTAATTCAGTGGCCGTGAACCCGCTAGCGAATTTGGCTGTAGTCAATTGGAAAGTGGGGGCTGTGGAGTCGGGCTCGGCGGCACGTGTCGGCTCTGTGGGTGGCTTTGGCCGCAATTTGGAATCCAACACACATGCTCGAACCGGCAAGGGGAGTGGGGACACCCTGAGCTGAGGAAGTTATACTTGCGGCAGATGGGCTTGCCGCTTGCGGCGAAAGGGGAGGCAGACTGCTGTTTGGAGGATTTGTTGTTTGTGTTCGGGGCAGCGGCGCGGCTCAGCGGTTCCAAATGTTTCGTCATTAAATGCTGCGAGTCCGCTCCCCACCGAAAGTTGTAGTTTGCCTGAAGGGAGCGGTACTCTCTATCGAATTCCAACACAGAAGCCCATGCGTACCGCTGGCCAAGCTCTAGGATCTTGACAGTGTAAGCCATGTAGTCATGGAGGGATGAGGGGGACAATTTGTTGGATGATAACAATTTGTACATTATTTTAGTGTTGGCAATCGCCCACTGGCTCACGCTAACGCTACGTAGTGCCAGTTTCTTTCCCCCCATAGAAATCAGCAATTTTGTACCCTCCGCAGTGGTAGCGACTTGCTCGTGGCGAACAATAGAACTAGGAGACAGGAAGTCAAGTATTTGTAAGGCCGTCTCACCTGTGTTGTTGCCGAGGTACACGAGGGGGTCCTGGTCTAGCCGCATCAAAGGGGAGGCCGCTGCTGATGTGGCGTTGACCGCAACACTGGACGGGTTCGTGGCTGTTGTGGAGCGCGACAGCAGGTCGTCCAGGGACAGCGACGAGGACGTCAGCTCCTGCATCGCCGCCAGGATCTGTGGGTGTTGGCGCAGGTCCTTAATGTTGGCGGGCGGCGTCGGCGTTGGTTCTGATGTCGTAATCGTTCCCGATGCCGTAGTTGACGAAACCGACGTCGTCGTTGCCGTAATCGGCGCCGTTGTTGACGTAACCGGCGTTGTTGGCGTTGTACCCGACGTGGACGTCGGTGTTGTTGGCGTCGGCAGTGAAAGGCCCTGCAACGTCCTCTCCAGCTCTGCCACCTCGCGGCCGAGTTCTGCCAGCTTGAGTTGTTCAAGCAGCCTTTCCTTTTTGTCTTGGAGTTCCTCTAGCGAGGGTGGCGCCGGCTTTTCCTGGGCCTTGTCCGTCTGGTCATCTCCTTCGTGAGGTTTGGACGCCTGCAACCCCTCACATTTTCGTCCGTTCGTGCCTGGTGGGTGCATGGACACCGGTTCGCCGCATCCAGTACATCTTCGCGAGCGTTTCTTCTTAGGACTCATTGTCCGCAAAATTGCAAGATAGCTGCTGAGGTGTTGGCGTGTCCGAGTTCCGAGTGCATTTGGAGCAGTGTGCTACTTGTGATTAAATAGATAGCCGGATCTGGAGGTGATAATTACCGCTGGCTAACGCAGGAAGCTCCCTGCTGTGTTGGCGCCGAGTCGACTAGTCGGCCTCGGATTCTGAGAAACTCTAACCCCCAGATGGCTGGGTCATCAGGAGTTCAAGCTTAGATGGCAGGGTCATCAGGAGTTCAAAACTTAAATGAATTTAGTTATCCATTTTCACTTTTGAGGCCCACGGAAAATGTCATGTTGCATAACTGATGAACGGCTTACGCAAGAGCCACCAAACTTAGTGGCTTTACACAAAATTTCCTTTCCTTAACAAAAATTTCAAATTGATACAGTAAGTTAATCGTTTTTGTTGTTGCCATGGCAACGGGTATTTTACAAAATCTGCTAATTTCAGTACAAACAATGACGTTTCGAGGCCTTGTTGGTGCGCCAAATATATTTCTTTACACTGTTATCATCTTATGTAATCCAATGTAACTTTTATGATTCAACATTGATATATTATGCTGATTTGATGACGTCATCCGTCAAAATCTAAGATGGCGGATAGAATCACATATAATTACGTCATAATGACGTCTTATTCCATCATTATGACATGAAATTTGTTATTGTAATACTAATTTACATGTGCATCATTCTCTAAAAATTTGGTGGTCATACGATAAGTATTTCAGGAGTTACAGAGGGCAGGTCTCAAAAACAGCACATTATTTTTTGCTGGGGTCAATGGACTTTTTTATATATTTGATCACTCATTTCAGATGTGGACGAGTGCGCCTCCAATAACGGTGGCTGTGAGCTGAACTGCGCCAACGCTGTGGGAAGTTTCCAGTGCTCATGTGACTCTGGCTTTACACTCAACAGCAACAACTTAACTTGTGACGGTAAGTATTAGCATGAAGTAGTTGGCTTTTTTTGTAACAGTTGCCGTATACTTAAGCTTCGTTACTTGGGTAGGCCATGTTGATTTGATTAAATCGATAACATTCGCGAATTTATTTGGACGCTCGCTTCAGTTTTAGGGTTGCCATAGGATGTCATCCGCATAATCAAATCGACATGACCTTATATGTAACAAAAGACATTTGTATTGCCGACTATTTAGCCTGCGACACCTTCTTTAGAGCTTCTGATTGGAGTACTGCTTCTCGCCGCCATTAGTAGCCGATGTAGGTGGCGCTTTTGCGGCGAGACCACAATCCCAAACGTGACTAAGCTTGTATCCCCCCTCGTCCCGGTTCATCACTGGTGATGACTTTCCTTATCCAGACTGCTTCTTCCGATGGATTAAAGAAGCAGTCTGGATAAGGAATTCAACAGCAGTGATGAACCGAGACGAGGGGGGATACAAGCTTAGTCACGTTTGGGATTGTGTTCTCGCCGCAAAAGACATACCTCTTGTTTTGACAGCCGCGGAAGGTTTCACCGTGTGGGCGCAGTCGTACACAGGGGGAGATCCGGGTTTCTCGGTTCAAGGCTCGTATGTCATCAGCAACGGACGAAACAGCACCATTGAGGGCAGTGAGTATGGAAATCACCCCTTCGTTAACGTTGTTGTTTTAGTTGTTGCTTACCGTAGCATGCTGGTGAAATGGCGTTATTCCTCATTGGAACCGATGTCAACAGTACAGTCCATCAGTACAGTGTACATTAGCAAAAAGAAGATAGTTCAAACATAAACTACGCACAAAAAGTTCGGAAACTTAACTTTGGTTGATCATATCTCCGTTGTTTTTTTACCGATTTTGATGCATTATATATCATTATAAAGCTTGTGCGATTCCCTGTTCTATGATACCAAACTTATTGTGATTGAAAACCCACGGAACAAGTACCAGGACTAATAACGTGAGTGGGTCACGGAGAAAAAGTGCCCAAAATTCCCTGTTGGTGTCATACGCGCGCTGTGACATCCTATCGGTATGGGCGCGGATGATGATTCAATACATTGTTTCCTCAGGTTTTGAGGTTATTTTTAGAATACAGACCATCCAAGGTTATTTCTAGCACACAGAACACCCAAGGTTATTTTTAGCACATCGAAGATCCAATTGTTTACACCACACACAAAAAAAACGCGTCCTGCAACGGTATCGTCATCCGCAGGTGTTATTTTGCTATTGTTTCACAACAAACATTGGGGTATGGGGAGGCATAACCTCCAGGGGAAGACAAGACTTGTACCAGGAACCCTCAATGCAGAAAGATATCGTGACACAATACTTGATCCGGTGGCCATCTCTTTCCTCCATAGCATGGAGCCAAATGACTTGCTGCGAGATGATAACGCCCGCCCACACCGGGCAGGGATCATCGCCGACCATCTCCAGCATGCAGGTGTAGAGAGGATGGAGTGGCCCTCTAAGAGCCCGGACCTGAACCCCATCGAACATCTATGAGATCAGCTTGGGCGAGCTGTCCGTGCAAGAGTGAACAACGCTGGCTGACCTAGGACGACTGCTGGTGGAGGAATGGGACTCTATCCCACAGCATCGCATTGCGCGACTGGTGACGAGTATGAGGAGTAGGTGCCGTGCTGTACTGACAGCGCGTGGCTGGGCCACCCGTTACTAAGACTCCTTGCTAACCCGTTACTAAGACACAGATTGTTGGTTTTGATAAAGAATAAACTTAGCTTTCATGAATATGTCTTGTTTATTCTTGTTGATTTTACACAATACCCACGTACAGAAGTCAATACCAACAGAAGAATATGTACGGAATAGCATGTTTGACTATAGTAAGGTAATCTGGGCACTTTATTTCTTCGACCCACTCACTTTAGCCGGCCTGATGCTCGTTTCATGAACTCGCAATCACAATAAGTTTGGTATCATGGGAAAGAAAATCAAATAAGCTTTTAAAAGATATGTAATACATTGAAATCGGTAAAAAAATAACGGTAATATGATCGACCAAAGTTAAGTTTCCGAACTTTTTGTGCGTAGTTTAGATATCACTTTTGTATTGCCGACTATTTAGCCTGCGTATCTGAAAGATATCTGAGCTTTGTCAATTTCAAAAAAAAATTAGGTATCTTCGATTTCAGTACCAACAAATCGACCTTGGTCTTTGTCTATCCCAAAACCCACCCACAGACGAAATACCAACGTAATTCATTCAGAGGTTCTTGGGTTATGCTGGCTACAATATTCCGGAAACATAAACAGACATAAGTAACCTTCGTAAACTTAAACAATACAAATACACAGTCCAACCAACTATGGTTTTATTATAAAAATTAGAAACTGTTTCAGTCGTGCGATCTCATCACATATGCAGTGTTAGTAGAATGCACAAGGAGAATTTGCAATGGCTTGGTGGGTTAGAGTGCGCGCCTTGCATACAGTTAGACGTGAGTTCGATCCCCGGCCGAGTCACACCAAAGACTTTAAAATAGTACATATTTGCTTTCAATGATTGGCACTCAGCATTTAGGAAAGAGTGTAGTAGTTATTTTTTTTAAGCAAACACGACTACCAGTGGACCAGCCCCCTGCTGTAGTTATTGCACAGTTGTGTGGCCCAAGGGCTATTGAAACGAAGATGGGCGTCGCCCTATGCACAGTTTGGTGCGGGATGACTTTAAGTTAACTTAACAGGGAGTCCTAACTATCCGCTTTCACAATGTCAGATCACAGTGATCGACGAGGACATCAGGTCTTCATTTTGAATGAGACGACGGGGGCAGAAGTCGACAAGGCCGTTTTTGACACCTGGAGAGATGGTCCGACAGCTACCCAAAACCTGGAGACCTTTCTGCAAGGCGTTCCAGAGGTAAAAATCCGTCTTTCCTTTGTTCAGTTAATTCCCTTATAAGATTTTCACAATAGCGCCTCTGCAGTTCCAGGGCAAGCTGCTAGGGAGCCCAAACCGACACCATCTTTTTATTACATCACAAGCTATCTGCCACCCAAAAATCAAGACCACAGCACGTCCAGGTCAAAAGATACAAAACTGGTTCTGCTGCAGTACCAGGGGGCCCAAAATCGACCTTGAATTTCGTCTTCACAACACCCGCCCACATACTAAGGCTAAGAGTTAGGCTGACTGCAGTAGTGCGGAAACACAAATACACACACACACACACACACACACACACATACACACAGACACACACACACAGACACACCCAAAACTATATCTCCATTTTTCATGGAGATGATAAGTCATATATATATAAGGTGTTGTCTTGTCACAAAAGTCGTTTGTTTGTTTTTCAACATGTCTGGAAACATACAAAAGCAGTCGTTCGCGCAGGTTGTACATTCATCAGCTGATTTCAGTAAAAAGCACAGCATTCCCTGACAACTGAGGAAGAGACGAATATAGATAAATATCGATATTGCACAACCTCTTCAGAAAAATTTACTAGAAAATACTATCATATAGTTAGGGGGGGGCACCCCCTAGTTTATTTTGGGTCTCAATTCGAGTTTGCACACCCCTAAGTCTAGCGACCGTCTCTTCCAGGAAATACTTCTGAGCCAAAACAACTGTGAATGGGAATGAAGGCTATCCCTCTAGCTACAAGAAAACCCGAGTTTCGGTTTCTCCAACCTTTGTAATTTTAGTAGATATAAGAGGGAAAAAGTATTTTTCGGTCAAAAATGAGGCGCAAAATTTGGCATTTTCCCGTGGAACTAAATACATCACAAAATTTTTTGACACGAAAATGACTGTTAGTGTCAGAAAGAGAAAACTCCAAGGTATAATCAAGCCCATTATAAAGAAAATCCTACCACTGTGATTTTCACAATAACCCGACGCGCGAGGTAATGCAACACGGCCAAAAGAACGCAACAAAGGTCAATCTGGGTCAAAGAGGCAGTTTACCTTCAACGCGTATGGATATCCGGAAGTAAGGCTCGGATCGAAACGCAATTTCCACCCAAAACACACCAATTCATACGCTTTTCGGCCATGTTAGTATCTAATGTCAGTTCGAAGCACATTTTGAGAAATGTGAACTCAAACACAGGCCCTCGAAACCCTTTCGTCCCTTTTTTGTCGCGGACTACCATGGACCACTGTCGCGGAAGAACTGGTGCGTGCACCGTTAGTAGTGAATGACCAAATGAATTTGATGCGTGTAGCAATGGGAAGGTGATTAAAGGAACACCATTAAGCATCAATTATACCTAGGGCCTCATTTGCATAATACACCATAAAATGCTTGAATTTTCGTGTTTGTTAAGATGATAATTTCATACTTGTGATATTCATGATACTGCAGTTTGAACGGAAAAAAAATAATTCACTGACTTTGTCAGTAGACATCTATTCTAACCTTTCCTTATTTCCTAGGGAGATTGGCATAATGCTGTGAATATTATAGAGGAAAGTCTGTGTTAGGTAGACTGAGTCATTTGTAGACTGAGTCATTTTTGACCCCAGCAAAAATGATGAGCTGTTTTTGAGACCTGGCCTCTGTAACTCCTTATTAACAAGAGTCTGAGGACCCAAAATCTCCATGAAATTTGTTTTTTTTTAATGTTGTGTTATGTTTGTGTATGTTATTTGTTGTTTGGTTGTTATGTTATGTTTTATCTGCTTCAGGGTGGTTGTGTTTGTTTATATTTGTTTTATGTGGTCTGTTACGCCTCAGTGCATTTGTTTCTCCTTCTCTTTTGGCTCTCATGTGATCTCTCTTCATCTTCTTATGTATCTCTGACACCTGGAGACATCCCGACCTTGCCTACAAAGTTGTTTAAATTATAAACTATCAGGGACAGCGGTTGATAGAACACAACTTTACAGGTGAATAAAAGACAGGGGTACAATAGATAAGCAGGAAAGGTTACGAGTGACCAGATCATGTCAAAGTGCTACGTAGTTACCTATAAACTGGTAGCAATCGTAGCATTGTACGTTAAATATATTGTGGTCCACAGTACCATTGCCAAACCATTGAGAAAATAAAGCCAGACCACAACACGGTATGAGCAAGAAACAGCCTGTTAACAGGTCAAAGTGAATTTACACATAATCAAATGTGTGATGTGTCCTGGTTACTTCACATACCTTATGCTTTGGATCCCCATCATATATCCTTTGATCCACAGAAACTGATCTTGACCTCTTCTTTGCTATTTTCCCATATTATTCAACTGGGGTCCTCAAACATACAGACAGACTGACTGGAATGAGTTGCCTTACATTAAAACCATGTATAACTGTTCCTTTCACTACCTGCTGTCATTAGCTTCTAGTCTGGTCAAATCAGTCCCTACAGACTGTTAAGCGCCAACAGCTGTTAACAACCAACAGTTGCTAAATTGATTGATGGGCTTGGCAAGCTAAAGCCAACAGCTGTTGACAACTGACCCACTTACGCTATAGCTACTAACAAGCACCCAATAGAGGATAGGCCAACACAGCAAATATAGATTTCCCCATTACTTAGGCAAATTAAGTTCAAGTTGCATAATTTGAACTTCATTGTATACAACCCTCTCTAAGCTACCTGCCAAGTAATTAACATGAGAATCTGTCGCTCCTTTCTTCAGTTATTCTCCTTTGAAAATATTTACAAACACGCCATTGCAGTTCCAGTGACACATACCAGGGGGCCCAAAATCGACCTTGACCTTTCTCCTCCCAGCACCTACCCACATACCAAATACCATTTCAATCCATCCACACGTTCTTCAGTTATGCTGATTTTAAGCTTCCGGTGACACATACATACAAACACGGTGACACAAACATACACACACGCGCACACACACGCAAACACAATAACTTCGCATGATTTGAACTTCAGTGTGTACATCTCCATCCAACCTAAATACCAAATAACATGAAAATCTGTTGTTCCTCTCTTCAGTTAAACCCCTTTAGAACATTGTTACAAATAGGCCACTGCAGTTCCAGGGACACAAACCAGGGGGCCCAAAATCGACCTTGACCATTCTCCTCCCAGCGCATACCCACATACCAAATATCACTACAATCCATCTACACGTTCTACAGTTATGCTGACTTTAAGCATACGACGACACCCATGCAAACGATTTACCGCCTTACTTATGCAAATTCGGTCTCATCTGCATAGTTTGCACTTAAGTGTGTACAACTTGGTCTAACCTACCTGTGTACCAAAGAACATGACGATCTGTCCATCCACTCTTCAGTTCTTCTACATTTAAGATTTTAACAAATACGCCATTGCAGTTCCAGTCACACATGCTAGGGGGCCCAAAATCGACCTTGACCTTCCTCCACCTAACACCCACCCACATACCAAAAATCATTTCAATCCATGTACAGGTTTTACAGTTATGGTGACTTTAAGCGACCGGTGACACAAACATACACACAAACACCAAACGCAAGCAAAACAGTATCTCCATGAAAAAGCCTTTTTTCATGGAGATAATAACTACTTATCGTATGACCACCAAATTTTCAGAGGATGATGCACATGTGAACTTATATTACCATAACAATTTTTTTGTCATTATGACCCAATATAACGTCATTATGACGTAATCTTATGTGATTCTATCCGCCATCATGGATTTTGACCGGTGACGGCATAAAACGAGCACAAGATATTAAATGCTGAATCATAAGCGTTACATTGAATTATATAAGATGATAACAATGTAAGAAATAAATGTGGTGTGCCAACAAAGCCTTGAAACGTTGTTATATATATTTTAACTGAAATTAGCAGATTTCGTCAAATATGCCCGTCAAAAACCTTGCAATGGCCACAAGAAAAACGATTAACTTACTTTATCAATTTGAAATCTTTGCCAAGGACATTTTATGCGAAATGAACTGCTGCCTGCGTCCCTCATGTTCTGTGAGATGTTCTAACAAACTTGTCGCTTGTGATGATTGTGTTTCCGCCACAGTAATGGCCATGATAACATGTATACTCCAATAGGATAGTACAAACAGCTAAATCGTATTAGTCATAATGACGGTTCAGGCATATTGTATTTCCCGAAACTTTTATCACTCCGGTTGCTCTCATTTTACTGCAGGGTCGGATCATAGTTATCGTTGTTCATGACAGCGGAAGACACCAAGATGACCTTGGAAATACCACACCCGACCTAGCACCCTACGGATCGACAGTAACTGATCTAGGTACCGTATTTCTTTTCAAATCTCTTTAAGCCATGCAGATTGAAATGTATTGATAGCATCATCCAATGACCCAAAAACTGATGCAAACGTGCGAATAGAAATCTTTTTGCGCTGTTCAATGTACGTAGATAAGCCATTGGTGTCTTGGTATCTAACGTAAAGTGTACATTGGTAGTACCAAGTTTTACTTGTCAATAGATCTTCATCTACATTTACACATTACTCGGCAAGACTCCGCGAGGGGCATGACGCCAAGGGAATGTCAGGGTCACGCCCAGCTGCAGCAGGTGGTGGTGGTGAAAAAAGGAAAATCCGAAAAAAAGATAAACATAACTCGTGCAACAATCAATATATAAATAAGTGGGTAACAAATTGTACTATAAACATGTGGCTACACTGGGTAGTGACCTGACTCATTCTCGGCTAACCGGTGATGCTGGGAAGGCCAAGAAACTTGGCCAACCCAGATTTGAAGGTGTACACAGATGTCGAATCAATTAGATGTTGGGGTAGGTGATTCCAGTCTATTACTGTTTTCGGGAAGTAGCTGCTGCGATGTGTTTCTGCTTTGTATGGAAATGTGATGAAGCGCTTGGTGTGTCCTCTGGTGCTGTTGGTGTTGTGAGTGAGGATGTGTGAGGTGGGTATGGCAATCAGATTGTGGCAATCAGCCCTTGTACATGAGATGGATTGGATATATCTTACCATCATATGATAGGATTCAGGGAGTCCCATGCCATGATCACCAGGAAAGGAACGACTCCATCTTGGTTCGTGGAGAAGAAGAGCGCTAAAGGTGAAGGACCAACAATTGTGGAGGCTTTCATCACAAAAGGTAAAAACATGCATATTGTTTGAAAGTCTCTTAACATCCTGTTTTCTGTTTACATCTATTACTATCCTTGGGTGTGTTATTGTAAATGGAGAAATATTCGCGGTGTTCGCTGTAAGTTCTTCGCCGTGAACTTAAGTAAGTAAAGCAGGCATTCTCAATTGAGCATATATGATGCTTTTTCAAGTAGCTAGTAGTAGTGCAATGCGGCTTCGCCACGGCTCGCGTTTTAAACCAAGCACACCGGGTCACCCCTACTCTACTCGATAAGTGTGTTGGGTTCTTTTCACGTGCAGAGGTTTGACGTTTGAGGCTTACACCTGAAGCTCCCTCATACACGGGGCCGCCTGCCGGCTTTACGTCACCATTCGAAATGACGAATGCAATCCCTTACAACATGTCGACCACTGAGTCGAACCCGCGTCCTTAGGATCCACGGAATTTGATCCAGATGGCCTAGCAGCGGGGTTGCCTTACCGCTTGCGCCACGGGAACATGTTGCTTAAACAAGGCGCAATTTGAAATAGAATCGATCTTCGATATGTAAATGTAAAGAGAGATCAACAATCGTCCGTGGTCCCTCAGTTTTTTGCCGGCGTTACTTTGACTGCCTTAAGTTTGTTGAAAGGTCGGGCGTTCCCGAGTGCAGGTTATGACCTCGTATTGTACATGTCGAGAGACAACGATAGACACAGCGGGCTGATGTCGTAAAAAATTTGTTTGCAACAACAACAAAAACACACAAGAGGTGCCGTCGTAAACTTGCCTTACCTACCACCATGATTATTCTTTGAATATTTCATGAGCCAGCCCTAGCCGACGCCCAGAAAGGCCCGGTAGAGTGAGGAAGGATAAGGCTGTCCATATTTTACATGATTGTCGAGAAAGAACGATAGAGGTAGCCGGATGTCGTTTGATTATGCGATCTTTGAGAAACCAACAAAGAAGAAAACACTGGAAACAGCTGCGACCTCTAGAGCTTCATCCTTGGCTTAACTGGAAAAAAACAAAACAAGAAGGCCGGGCGACGTACGTCATGTATTTTTTGGCCCATGGATGTAACGTACGTAAATAAAGGTCGAACGAGCCATAAAAAGAACTGACGTACATGTACGTCGAGTGGGGCAGATACACACCCGGGGAAAAGGCGATGCACGTCAAAGACGTGCGTCGCTATCGTACGTCTAGAAAGATTTTGCAGTGCGTATCGGGTCAAAGTCGTAAACTTGCCTGACCCCACACTTAACAGCAACAACTTAAGATGTGACGGTGAGTTCTAGCATGAAGCAAAGTTTTTTTCTTATCACTGTCGCCGTTATTTGTAGCTTCGCTACCTTGTTTCAAGTAGAATATGGGTAGAAAGGATTATCTATGAAGCAGGAATATACGCACATGTACTAATCTCCACATTTAAAATAATAGTATGAAAGAAGCAACTTTTTACTAACGCCATAATTGCAACGTAGGGTGAGCGTTTTTTTAAACCAATAGATACAGACGAATGCGCCATAAACAACGGCGGATGTTCCATGAATTGCAACAACACCATCGGCAGTTTTGAATGCTTCTGCGCGGTTGGCTATGTCCTGGATGGAGACGGGGTGTCATGCAAAGGTAATTTCTTACTTTCCTGTTGCAAGGCTCTACAAAATTGCTGATATCTTCTGAGTCGCCAACCCGGTTTTTAGCCTCCCGTGTTTTAGTAGATATTACATGACATGTAGCAGTAGCAGCTTGCCCATATCTACTTTTTGTAGCCAGTCGGAAGCAATTTCTTCAAAGACATAACTTTCTAACCAAATACAGGTCTACACTAAGGCAAACTTGCAGCTCTGTCAGTCATATGTCAACCGTGAAAAGCGTTGTGAAATCTCTTAATCTTATCACCCAGAGAAATATCAATTCCTCATTTTATCTACCTTTGTTCCAGACGTGGACGAGTGCGCCTCCAATAACGGCGGCTGTGAGCAGAACTGCATCAACACTGTGGGAAGTTTCCAGTGCTCATGTAACTCTGGTTTCACACTCAACAGCAACAACTTAACATGTGACGGTTAGTATTAGCAGAGAGCTAAGAGCTTTTCCTATCACTGTTGCCGTATTTTGCATCTCTTTTTTTCGCTTTCGAGCCAAAAACGTTTTGAAAAAAATGTACATGACAATGTTCAAAATTAAGGTGTACATGTCATCTCCCTTACAGTTACCATTGTAGTATAAAGGAGCTACGTGACGATTTTTTTTCTTGTAGCCACTTTCCACAAAATTAATGTTACCTTCCTACCGTGTTTAAGTAGCCTCCACATGTTACAGTATATGGTAGTAGCATCTTGACAATATCTATATCTAAGGATCATTCGAAAGCAATTTCCTTCAAGATATGAATCTTCAATTAAATACATTTATGCACTTAATAATATGTAAAAGTGCAACTCTCTTAGGTATCAAACTGTACTAAATGAGATTTCTCGTGTCAGCAATGATCAAGGGCTTAATTATTAAAATTATTCATATTTGTATATTTCAAACCATCATAGTTGGAAGATCCATTTGCAAGCAATGCAATATCAAAAGAAGTCTCTCCTTATTCCAATTCTACTTTACATGATGAATGATTGTGATACCGGTTAAGAAGTATTAATCTTCATGTCATTTAATGCCGGGTGAAGATCGGCAATCCCCGAAATGGTCATGGAGATTGGTTTGCATTTGATTGTGAGTATTATGTATTATATATGTTGAT
The DNA here is from genome assembly GCF_035083965.1 of Branchiostoma lanceolatum. Lineage (NCBI taxonomy): Eukaryota > Metazoa > Chordata > Leptocardii > Amphioxiformes > Branchiostomatidae > Branchiostoma > Branchiostoma lanceolatum. The sequence goes on from NC_089724.1 coordinate 27,739,708, forward strand.
GAATAGGAGGTGTGGTATATGAATTTTCTGTTTGTTTGCTTGCCCAGACATATGCCTCTTATCGGTGATACCTGATATGGGCTGCAGAATATTATCTTCCCAAAATAAAGTAATTTGTATTTCCTCCAATATATGCAGTTTCGACAGTCATGCCAACCACCACGTCTGCAACAACGACCCCTATACAGCCCAACACTACAGCAGAGGCCAGCACCACAACTGTGGTTCGGTCAACAGCAGGGGCTGATGTACCAACTACAACGTCTGCAACAACGACTACCGTATCAAACACTACAGCAGAGGGAAGCAGTACTGTCGGTTTGTCAACAACACGGACTAGTGTAACAACCACGTCTGCGCCAACGACATCTGCGCCCTATACAACAACAGCGGACAACACTACAGTGGTTAGGTCCACAGCAGGAGCTGATGTGCCTACAACATCGATATCAACAGCCCCTGCACCCGACACTACAACAGATTCCAACAAGGTTCAGTCAACGGCAGGGGCCGCTATGCCCACAACGTCTCAAACAGCGACATCGGTATCGAATACTAAAGTCGCAACAAGCAGTACAGCGGCTTGGTTAACAGAAACGTCTGCGCCAACGGCCCCTATATCCAATTCTTCAACAAAATTCAACGCCACCGAGTTGCGGTCAACAGCAGGAGCATCTGTAGCTACACCATATGCAACAACCACCTCTAAACCAAACACTACATCAGCGACGCCTGCACCCAACGGCACAACAGAAACTAGTGTGACGGCGACTTCGTCAACGTCAAGGACTGGTGAAACTACAACCTCTGCGCCAACGACTCCTGCATCTAACGCTTCAACAGAGGCAAACGCCACCAAATTGTGGTCAACAGTAGCGGCTGCCACATACCCACAAACTACCCCTGAAGCAAACACTACAGCAGCGACCTATACAACAGTGGTGTCGCCAACAACAGAAGCTGATGTAACAAACACGTCTGCGCCTACGACTGCTGCATCCAACGCGACAACACATGCCGATACGGCAGTGATGACGTCAACAGCAGCGGTTGCTATAACCAATACGCCAGGTAGAGTCAAGTAACCTTATCCCGCTGTGGTATAATTTCCTCATGAAAATGAAAATACGAAAGTTGTGCCGTTTGGTACAACTGCAGGGCCGCAAATCTTCGAGTAGATCACAAACGTGTTACTCAGCACGCATGCTTGCTTATTTGGTTTATTTTTTTTGCTCATTTCGAATTTTTCTGTTCAAAGGTTGAAGTGGTCATGATTATCGAATGTATGATGCATATATGTAAATTTAGGCATATACTGTAAATGCAGAAATGTTCGCGGTGGATTTTTTGGTCGCAGTGTTCGTGGCGACCGTTTCACCGCGAACTTGAAACCACCGCGAACATTTTTGTCCAATACTGTAGCAGTGTGTGACTATAGAGCTGCCGCAAACTTAAAACTACCGTGAACACTCCATTTTCACCTTAACGCGAAATAAAAACCACGCGAACATTTCTGCATTTACAGTATGTAAAGCCACACGAGAGGCATTTGAATACATGTCTTTTACAGAAACGTTCGCACTTGCGCTGGTTATACCGATCTCATGGGAGCTCTCGTACGAAGATTCAGCCTCACCTGCTTTCAGAGAACTAAAGGACAACATCGTAACATCGGTTAGTTTTTTAAGTGCAATGGTTTGAAAAGATTGACATTTTGTATTGATATTGTTATAATCTTCAATTTAGTTCTAATCCTAAAGGCTTTTTAAGCAATTCCTGTCGAACAGTTCTACTTAATATGAAGTATTATATTTGCAGATTACCGCCACATTTAACAGCGTTCCTGGATTTATTGGCGTGGTTGTGCAACGTATCAGGTAAATCTTTTTAACAATGTCCTTTCGTTGGGTGTTCTTGTGTATTGATGTGATGAATTTTGACAAGTCATTCTCAAATGCGCCAGTGACGGTTATAAATTCAGATAGAACATTTCGCAATATTGTATGCAAAATAAAGCAGCTGAACGAGTGAGACGTTTCATGTAGACTCCGCTATCTTTAGTCAGTGACTAACAAAGATTCTGGAGACATCAGTAACATGTCTATAAATGAGGTACTGACGAAATTCCCAAAAAATGGTTATTTTTGTTAATTTGGACTAAACATCATTGTCGATGTCTGACGTTTGACTTGAATGTGTTCTCTAGTCGACAAGACACCAGTGTGGCAGCTTCGGTAGGAGTCAAGTTTGCGCGTGGTGCGATTCAAGAAGAGATAGAAGTTGCAACAGTCCTTATAACAGCGATGCAGAGCTCAACTTTAGCTATTCGTGGAGTTTATGTCACTGAAGTGTCTATTGGTAAGTTGAAAAAAGCTTTTGACCGCAGAGATCGTCACTATTACGCAAAGTTGTTAGATATCGATATTCGTAGACAGATTTAGATTGCTGTTTTTGTGCTGTATGTCGGTTTAGTCCTTTAGTTCCTTATCTAGTGCTGTGACATATATGTATGTAATTAAAACGGTGATGTGTTTTAACTTAACATTTAAGCGGATGTATTTCTAGCTCTAGTTTTGACTTGTCTTCGAAAGCAGGCTGAATGCGATATACATGAACTAAATATAAAATGTCAATTTGGTGCAGGAAACATAACGACGACGGGAAACTCAGGTTTGTGTGACTCTTTGTCCTGTGCGGATCACGCCGTCTGCATCGAGATGGCTGATGAAGCAGAATGTGTCTGCCAGTCAGGGTATGAAGGGAACGGGACCATTCTCTGTACAGGTAAGATCGTATCATATGTTGTACAACATTTAATAGAGATGTTAATTGACTCTAATAATTGATTAAAAAACCCTTGTATTTACATGTTTTAGCAGGTTTAAAAGTGAGGTAACTTACGCCAATATGGATAATGGTTTCAAGCATGTTTTGAATTGTTAGCTATGATGAAAAAATTGTTGAGGCTCATAAAAGTAGTGACATCATAGTTAATCATTCAAAGCATGCTAATAATGAATATTTATACTGGCGTCAGCGGGCCAATGAACTTGATTACGATTGTGATTGCCATACCTAGTTATGAAGCAGATTCTTTTTTTTTATTAACCACCATAGCTAGTAAATCTCAGTACAGGAAGGACTATATTAACGTGCTGTCATTTGTTTTGATAGATATTGATGAGTGCATGACTGGAGCTCATGTGTGCACCCGAGACGAGCTTTGCTTCAACAGGGAGGGATCGTACGCCTGCGCCTCATGCTATCCCGACATAGCCCTCGTGGGAGGAGGGGCAAACTCTTCAACTCCTGTTGACATCAAACGGAGGGTGCCTTTTACGGTACAATCTACCGTAACGGTGGGCTGTAATGTAGCCTATTCCTTCTTCTTCAACTGGTCTTTGTACTCAAGGGATGATGGCGTTCCCTCCTCAAAAATCACCCTTCCAGAGAATATTGTACCAACCGGATCTGAACTCACCTTACCAAAGAACGTTCTGCCGTACGGAAAGGTCGTCATCCAGCTCGAGGTCACTGTAGAAGAGACCATGTCAGGGCTCCGCGTCGTGGTGTTTGCTGAGCGGTGGGTGAACGTCCTGTCCTCAGCATTAGTGGCTGACATTGCCGGAGGCTCAGCAAGGTCACTCGCGCCAGGGTCCGACATTGTTCTAGACGCTTCGTTTTCTACAGACCCGGACGCCATGATAACAAACTCAGCAGACTTCACCTACAGCTGGACCTGTGTGACAGAGATAGGTGAGCAACTTGGCAAGAGAACCATGCGTGATGACTCTACCTATTAATCATCGTCTATACTTTTAACAATCCCTGTTATTACTTTTTTTCTAAATGCTGTTTATTGGAAACTATGAAAATAATGCATAGCAACAAGTGTTTTGTAATATCTTGCCTGTTCCAACACCATAGAGACATCATGTGACGACCTTTTTAGCGATGGAGGAACAGGCCAATCATACGTCATTCCTTCTGAAGACGTTAACGTAGAAACAAGCGTAGGTTGGTTGACGGTGCATCTCAGCGTGTGGTTCCCAGGAAGATCTGCCGGAACGACATCACAAATCCTGGAATTCTTCCATGTTGGATCTCCATCTATATACATCAGGTAACTTTTATTCAGCTTTTCATGAAGAAAGTATATGCGATGTATTACCGACGAACACTATGCTATAGACGGGTCGAATTGTTAGTAATAAGGACTTAGATAGGCATCATCTATGTTGAATTTGTAACTATTGCTTAAAGGCAACCAATGCAATATTAGGGCCTAAAATATAGACATAAGAAAAATGCTGAAATCTTTATGGTACTGACATTAACTAACACTATTTAGCACATTTACGTAATAACTTCATACTTTGAGCATTTCAAAACCACGCAAAAACGTGCCGTACGATGATTCCCTTTGTTTCAATTCGCGAGCCTGCCGAAACCCTGGCGACGATTTTCAGTGAGTTCTCACATCACTACTACGTTGTATTTCTCATGATGGACGTTGCTATACATTGTAATAGTGTTGTTTGAACTAATCATGTATAGAAATTACTAAATAAATTGAATTTCAAAATCCGATTTTCGGGCCCTAATATTGCTTTGGTTGCCTTTAAGTGTTCCACTCTAAAATTGACAGGCACTTCGAGGACCACCAGTATCATCAATATCTGGTCATCGTTTTGTTTTTTTCTTTTGACAGATGCTTCAGCAACTGTAACAGAAAAATCAACCCGTCGGAGAAGCTCGTTCTGGTGTCAGAGTGTTCAAACTGCGAGGAGAACGAGCAGGTCAGTTACAATTGGACGTTACAGGAAGGTCCGGACGAGTTCGGCAGGTCTGATTTAGACTGGGACAGCGAGAGCACCACGGGAAGGAACCTACCGGATGTTGTCATCAAGCCAGAAGTCTTCACGGTAAAACTTTTAAGTACCTACAAAATAATTTCATCAGGTTGGTAGAACATAAGATATTTGGAGTTCTTTTTACACAACCAGGAATCTACATCGGCTACTTATAGCGGCAAGAAGCAGTACTCGAGACAGAAGCTCTGAAGAAGGTGTCTGACATACACCGAAATGTCAACAGGTGAGAAGTCACTGGTTGTGTAAAAAGAAACTCCAAATATCCTTTGAAGTACCTAGTTCGTAACTGACATATTCACGTACCTCATACATCTTCACGGTATTGTTAGTGACTCTCATTTGACAACTTGGATATTCTAGCTACCTAGCTGGGAAATATTTAGGATTATTCAAACTCCGGTTTTGGGTGTTTGTTATTCTTATAAGCCAGCACAATACTAAAAACTTATTGCACATTTACAAAAAGGGACATAACAATCATTTATGCCATGTTTTTATAAGGCCCTGGGGGACTACGTGTTCAGAGTAGAAATGACAGTCGATGACGGCCGTCAGGGATTCGCTGAGTACAGCTTTGTCCCGAACGAGCCGCCTGTCGTGGGAAGCTGCACGGTCAGTCCAGAAAACGGCACGGCCATGGTTACAGAGTTCATCGTCACTTGCACGGGTATGTCATCACATGTCGATTTCGTGCTGTGTGTTATTCCCATCCCCCACTTTTGTTGGAATCTGGGTACCAATGTATAGATTATCGAAGGTTGATCCGTATTGTTGCGGAATTTGATGTTTATGAAGTGAAGACAACTTCAGATGGTTCAATAGAATAGTTAATTGAACCATCTGAAATTGTCTTCACTTCATTAACATAATCTATTCAGAGTTTTGGTATAAAACTTAGTTCTGCCCGATCTTTCCTTAGGCACTGACGAAAGGTAGCGGATGCTGTCTGAAACAGCTGATTGTTTCAAAATTTTATACAGTTGCTTGTCAATGAGTAACTAACCTTCATCGACGAGATCAGTCAATAGTTTTGTTGCAAGCTCGAATTTTTCAAACGAGATGTTTATATCGAGGACCATGTCATTCGAATTGCAAGATGTCCTTTGTATACATTTATTTTATAGGATTTTCAGACACCGACGAGCCTCTGACTTACACCTTTCTCTTCAACACGGGCTCTGCCTCTACATTCTCACCGCTGTACATAGGCACGGTATGGACTAACCGCTTTAGTTCTGTGATTTCCTGGATATATTCAAATAATGTTTTCCATTGTAGAGAGCGTCATTTCTACCGATGTATTGTGATGTAGCCTCAGCCAGGCCCCGTCTTATCGCTGGGAAAATAATAGAAATCGGCCAAGATAGTCCGCTATACAGGGTAGTCCGCTATACAGTGAAGCTACATTATCGATGGACGGGGCCTGTGCGCAGTCGGTATGTCGGTTGATGTCCATTAATCGCTATCGATAATGGAGCTTTGCTGTATAGCGGACTACCCTGTATAGCGGACTACCTCGGCCGATTTCTACTATTTTTCCAGCGATAGGACAGGGTCTGGTAGAGGCTATTGTGATGGGTAGCTGCAGGGGAAGAAACACTGATTGTAGCCATTACAACGCTTGAGATCTAACGCTACATACGCTTGAGAATTAAGGAGATTTAATTTCTTTTCTTTGAAGGAACCAACAACGCCACCGCAGCTCTTTCCAGTGGGCCAAGAGTCCCACGACTACGTCGTCAGAATCCGCGTAGAGGTGTCAGACTCCTTCGGCGCAACATCACTTGGCGAGACCTCTGTCCAGGTGGGATACATCATACAACTAAGACATACCAAACCCTCGATTTAGGTCTGACTTACGGCACAAATAACGTACACGTGTACTTCTTTCCGCAGAACAGACGGAAGAAATGAAAACCAGAGCATGTCAAACACAAAATACACCACACCGCTTTGCTGCAGTACCAAGAAAACCCACCAGGAGGCCCAAAATTGACATTGATCTTCGCCTTCCAAAGACCCACCCACAAAGAATATATCATCACAATTCATTCAGAAGTTATTAAGATACGATAACCACAAACACATAGATTGACAGGCAGACACAGACGCACGCACACATATAGACGCACGAACGCACACAGAAACATATAAACCAATACATCCATTTTTCACGGAGGTGACAATGAAACCTTCAATTTACTGCAATGTAAACACAAAAAAAAACGAATGTTATATGGTATGTTTTAGGTCCTGGCCCTTCCAGCAGAGCAGTCCACAGCCGTAGCCTCTCAGCTTGTGGTTGGAGAGAACAGTCCTCTAACCAAGCTGGTGAGGGAAGGAGACGCCAAGTCATTGGTGCAGATGTCCAACAGTGTCACCTCTGTCCTGAACTCAGTCCGTGCTAACGCTTCGGCCGAGGCAATGAAAGCAGTAACGCAGGTATGAATAGCTATGAAAATCATAGGCCTTTCTTGTATTATATGCTCGATATATAATGATATTTTTAAAAAGAATGACTTTAATATGTAAACGATCTGTATATAATGAATCACTCAACAATAATTGCGATTTTATAACACTGTATGTAAACTCAAATAGCGCAATTCAGGTAACAAAACAGTTACCTGCGAGGCTGTCTATTATTGTCTATTAATGTTGAATAATGAAACCATTCATCATCAAATGATTTTACTGGTAAGCTTTTGCATAATGTATCTATATTACTTGTTCAAACCGTTCCCATCCCAAACAGGCCAGAGAGGCTGTGGTTACTGCATTGACGACCATCAAACCTACCAGTGTGTCGTCTGTGAACCTTGTAGCGAGCGCGCTGGGCTCGGCCACAATCAGAGGGGACGAGGTGTCAGCAGATGCACTGGTGATAGAGACATGTCATATTGTAGAATATCTGTATCTTTGTCTCATTGGGTTAATCCTTTCTAAAGGCGACAAGCATCCCATTATATGTGTGCAAGATGGCAGATACTAGATACGCAACAGTCGCCATGTACAAAAAAATCGTATCACGGGACAGGCAGATATTGGTACCTCCCGATGTCAGTGTCATAAGACTGTACAAGAGTCGGTTCATACTCCATAGGAAGTGACCATATTCTATGTTAAAGGGAGATCCCTTCATGCCAACTCTCCCCTCTACTTATTGTATAATATGCAAACGAAATTATGCTCTGTTCGGTTACTTTATTGTTCGTATCCGGGCGGTATAGACTCATTTGAGTTCAATGTGATTTAAGAGTTTACAGAAATTACAATAATCAATCTAGCCTGACTTAGCGTACATAGTACAGCGAGAAGGACACATAGAGAGGGCCATTTCCTGAGTAGAAACACATGTTACGACGTTCTCGTGGTGGAAATCAAAGCATCATTTGCTCTTTCTCAATTTTTAGGTTGCAACGGCAAGGTCTTTACAGAACATGGGGGAATTTCTGAAAAGCTTGACTCCAAGGGAGTTGGAAATAACTCAAGTAGAAAGGACTTCTTCGGTCATGATGGCAGGTAACGTATATTTTTTTGTCTTTTTTTTTGTCATAAGTTTATTAAGTCAATCGTCTCAAATTACAATCAATCGTCTGAAATTTTAATCACAAAAACACTAGGTTACAACATATCAATTTGCGTATACAAGCATAATATGTACACATAATAATTAGCCTAAATCACAATTCATTATCTCAAATATACATACGTATGACCTTACCTAAAAAGGCTGTCATTATGTACGTGGCCATGTTTTATGTACAACCTGTGCCTTAGTAACTGAAGTACAATCTTCGCTTTTCTAATAGAAAATTATCTTCACATTGTCTTACAAGTTTACAGCACATTTTATTTACAATGAATCAAGTCTGTGCTCTAACATCTAACATTGTCTCAATGCTTATGATAAAATACCAGAAAGAAAAGTTAAAGCTTATTTCATATAGCTTGAAACATCATTCGTATGGCAACAGCCAGTATCTTGTACTTCACAGATATACCTGGTACAGTTAGAAATGTAACCAATTAAAAGTAAAATTATTTACAAATCCTTACTAATATACAGGTAACGTATGGTGCACATATAAGTACATCCAGATTTGTCAGTTTGATATAGACCATTGATATAGACCATTTAGCATCTTTCGTCTAACACTTAACGTTTCGTTCTTTTACTTGTCCAGCTGTAGTTAACGTATTGGCTGGTTCGTCGAAAGCATCAGGCCGGGACGTAAACTTAGCGGAGGAGAACGCTACTGACAGCAACAACCTTGAGAGGGTAAGTGCGGCTTTCAAAACAAGATGATAAAATTCTTAGATAGCATGGGGGTACAGCCTGTCTTTTATTTGCTTGCATAACGATCCTTCTATGAATAGTAAGGAAATAATGGAATGACTGTGGCCGTTTAGATTTGCCATTCATGAGTTCATCATGGGAATAACTTACAACAAGCGCACTGCGTATGTTAGTTCAGTCTGAACTTCACTGAGTCTGACGTTCTTTGGGATGGAACCACCCGATACATATCCAATTCTCGATAGCTTGCCAGGACCATCATAAGGTTGGCATGGCAGGCAGTAAGTACTTCGGTAAATTCCTAGATCGTAGACCTCCAAAAAGTACAGCATCTTTAACAATTTCGAAACGAATGCGTGTGCACAACAAGCAGTAGTAGTCTGCAATAGCCGCCATTTTGAAGTGCTTACCAAAGGCCTTCCCATCAGCCTATGCGCAGAGGGAGCCAATAAATGCGCTCCCCATAGCTATATGGTGAATATAGTTCCTTCAGAGGATGAAAGGACGTCCTTCTGCACCATAACATTGCGCTTATTGCTTCCCCTATAACACCGTTACTATCGAGAATTGGATATGTATCGGGTGATGGAAGAAGCTTTGACTCTAATGGAACGTTACTGTGCCTCCACAGATCTGATTTAGTTTATTAGCTTATAATATACTTCTTTTTTTTTTTTACTATGATTAAGGCCAAGAAGGCAACGGAGGGCATCATCGGCGTTATTGAAGCTCTAAGTGAGCTGGTGGTCAGCCGGAAACGACCGAACGCCAAGCCGACTGTGATCAGCCAGGGCCCCTTCAAGATCGCCCTGCAGAGGCAGAGCTGTCGCGACACGGGACCACAGATAGTGCGGCCGACAGGAGAGAGTGACACGTGGTTCCGGACTCCGGAATTCTCCACGCTCTTTGGGCAGTCCTGTGGAGAATCCATTGCCATAGAGGTAACCCTTTTATGTCCTCGTTATTGTTGGCAAAGCAACATAGTTACTCACCGAATGTCACTTGACGCCCAATCAGTATCATATCTGATTCATGTATACTTAGTGATAGATACATGTGAGCGGGCGAAGGGGAAGGTCATTGCATGCGATAGTAGATTAATCTCCAAGCAGATCTACGCGGTGCCAAAAATCGTATATGCTATCCAGAGAAGCTCCAGTCAGCCAGAGAAGCTCCAGTCCGCACCAGAGCTGACTGGAGCTTCTCTGGCCAACATATACGATTTTTGGCACGGTGTAGATCTGCTTGGAGATTAATAATAGATCACTTTCATCCGTTGTTTTAACACTAATCCGATGCTGTCTAGGATCATTGATAAAAATGCGCAACGTTTGTATCTAACCAATGGATTAGTATGATATAATAAAGACTTTATGAAAGACTTCAATACCTGCCATTGACATTTCTCTTCACCATAGAACTACGAAACATCCTTGAATCCGTATTTCTACGCCAACAACTCGTACAAGATCAAGTCTCCTGTGGCGTCGCTGAAGTTCCGAAGTGATTCCGGTCCTGTTAAGGTCCGTAACCTGCAGGTGCCCATAGACATCATGATGCCGCAGAAACCAGGTGCTGTGGTGGTGCAGACAGAACGTGGGGAGACTACACCGACTGGCCAGGACGTCATGTCGGTGAGCAAAGTCTTGTAGTGCTCCAAGCTTTTTCCTAGAAATGACATAAGGCCACAGCTACTATGGATTACATTCCCCATAGATGGATAGAATGAAGAGCATGGAATTAAACAACATGGGCCAAAAATAATTGCCTAGATTTTAAAAGTAGCGACCATAAATGTTTTAATAAGCATCAAAGCTAGAAATAAAATATGGCATCGCAGGCAACAAGTCTTGTATCGGATAGGTGAAGAATGTGAAACTATCGTTGTAGACTAGCATCACTTGCCAGCTGCTCTCAGGGTTGCCACACCGGTGTCCTTTCTGTAACTACTGAGCTAGAAGAAAACTCATGGTTACCTCGCTGGTGTTAATTTTACAATTACACCCAAGGCTCCCACTCGACATATTTCCTATTTTAGGGTCCCTAGAAAGTGCAAAATGGAACGAAATGGAGCGAAATGGAACGAAATGTTTACCATGTACCATTGCTTTCGAAATCGGGCGAAAATCAATGAGATGAGTACGCGGATGTACTTAACTTTAATTGAATGTTAAAGGCTTGCAGTGTTGTGTGTATTGACTACCGAAATGTGTGTTAGGTGCATAACATCAACATTACTGAAGACACCAGCTCTATCCACGTCACCGTCACGCCCGACATCGAAGGAATACCCGTCCGTTTGTTTCTCGGCATCAACAGCGCCCCCTCTCGACGGGTCTTTAACAAGGCGACGTCCCTGCCATCGGCCGTCGATTCACTCTACTCTAACCCGTTAGGAGACTCTTACCTTCGGCCTGATCCTTTCCAATGGCTTTTGTCCGCCGGTGACTTGGGACTCACAGGATCGGAACAACTGTTTCTTGGTAAGCAACGCTTCAACAAATCATTTCAAATGTGCACACATTCAAATTTTTAGTATAATTTGCCTGACACGTACGTATCTAGGAGGCATAAACAATGGTAGCACTGAAAATATCAGCTGATATTTGTAAGGCTCCACCTAGCCCCTTGGCTACATGTCACCTAGCCCCTTGGCTAATTGTAGCGATTTTGAATGTCTGTTAGCCGACCTGCCTGCACGTGAGCCTAGGCTATATGTCCATGGCTTTGTGCCTTGCCAAATTCTGTTGGGTTCCTATGTCGTTTACTTAATAATAATAACTTTATTGCGAGTTTATGCCTAATTGCAGACAAACAAGTACAAGGAAATACATGGGAATCGATACAGTTATCTAGTCTACAATGAAAGTTCTATGTTAAGTAAGGTTGACGATGGTTGGGTTTGACTTCTTTTTTGAAGGCAGTGGAAAATGAAGAGACCCACGTTTTGTATCGTACGTGGGTTGGTTGATTTTAGCAGTAAGATTGATTTTTGTAAGTTAGCCAAATGTTGAAAGTTAGAGGAATTAATGGATGCTGTCAACACATATTATGTAACCACCACCCTTCCATGTAATTCATAGCAGCCACCGTCATTCTGGAGGTATCCAAGTAACGAAGCCAGAATTTGTCTTTGTAATCTGGAACGTTTACAATTTTCAGGGGTGGACCACGTACCTTTCATAAACGACACCAATGCGAGCGATGACACAGTAAGGTGGGGTGACTTATCAAAAGCTTTGGAACTGGGTTATGGCGGGGAGAATTTCACCCTGAACTACACCATCAAGATCTTCACGTCTACCTGCCTCTTCTTTGACAACGATCAACAGCTGTGGAACTCGGATGGATGTGAGGTATGCATGTAGTTCTGGACATCAACAATCCAATAGTAAATAAACAGACAATTATTGGAAACTAGAGTTTCACAACCTCCTACCTTCGACAATAATAGGATGTTTATCACTGATTATACAGAAAAGGTCATAATTTGCATAAACTACATCAATTGATCATCTTCTCCACACAGAAGTTGCGCAACGTATGAGAAGTTATCTTAGCAAAGAAGGCTAGTGTAGCATTTTGCTACAAGCGCTACTGAAAATACTTTGTTGGTGAAGGCAATAATTAGGCTCAATCATCCCTTTCCTACTACCGCCAACACATCTCAGCTGATGATGCAATATAACAAATTTTTAAACTTTTCTCGTTAATTATTCAAAGTACTTCGCCCAAAATCTAATCACTTGAGATTTCCCACATACCTACTAACATACCAAATACGACAACAATCCAAGAGACACACGGACGCGCATTAAGATATAACCTTCTTGACGAAGGCAATTAAACGGACATAAACTCACATCTTACAGCTAGAAGCGGCGATGATAAACTATCTCGCCAAAAGTGGCAGTTTTATCTGACGTATCAATACAAAGTTTCGATTTGATGTAACTTTTATGTACCTATTTCTCTAGGTTGGTCCATTGACGACCACTTCATTGACTCACTGCTTGTGCAACCACCTGACCGCCTTCGGTACAGACTTCCAGTTCTTCGTCGCACCGAACTCCCTGAACATCCTGTCGGCGCTGCAAGGTTTCACGAACATTATGGAGAACCCGTCGATTGTCATCACCATTGGAGTCCTTTTTGGACTTTATCTATTGATTGTTGTATGGGCAAGATGTGAAGACAAAAAGGACGGATTGAAGGTAACAGGGTATTCGTACGTTGATAAAATTAATTATCACATAGCCAGATGGCGTCGACCAGAAGCTTCCATTGTCCATGTATTATGAAGCCATAACACACCCGTTCGACCGTTCCATTATGTAGAGGGAGAGGTTATCTTTTTGTTAATATTCGTATAATGTTTATTTGTTCCCAAATATGTTCCCAATAATCTTCCCAATAAAGCTTCGCTCACTCTGTGGTTTTATTCGGTGGTTATAGCACATTACCAGGCGTTATGACACCATATACACAGAGGAATAGGCAGGTCATTAACCCTTAATTAATGGACAGGCTGTAATGAATCCGCAACAGTTTATAAACACGTCGGGGAAATCACAGATAATGATATTGTTTTCGGACAGTTGTTTTATTGCAGTAGTGATGGTATGTGATGTACATCGACATCGTTTCGATGGTAGATTTTATTCTCAAATCTTAGGATGACTGACTCAATGGAGATATTTTACAATGGTAACATTTTCATCATCTCATCTTGGCGTGAGAATATCACGGATGGCCATAACCCTTCTCCTCTAGTCCTCTCTGTCCTCCATTGCTGTTGGAAGATCTTCTGGTGTGCATTCTGCATCCTCACAGAGCTGCTGTATGTACATGTATGTCGTGTGAGGTCTGCCTACACTTGCATGTCCATGTTTTGGTGCCCACAGGAGGACGTCCCTGACGATCTCTCCCTCACTCCTCCAGGAATGTCCAGCGAAACGTAGCCTCCTCTCACGGATGATATATTTGTGCAGATCATAGCTTGGCTTCTGAGACATTTTGTGTTCTAGCAAGTAATGTTTTTTTTTCAATCGTAGGTGGGTGCTACAGTGTTGGAAGGATCAAGCAGAGGCAGTCAGACGTTTGAAGTCATGGTGTACACGGGAACTCGGGCCAACGCTGGGACCAGCGCAGAGGTAAAGCATGACCATTCAGCCTTTATTACGTAATCTTATCATCTAGACATGTAGGGTCGTGTGGCACAAGTGGTAGAGCGCGCGTCTGTCAAACAATGGAGCCCAGGATCCCGGGTTGTGCCCAGAGACATGTCCGAACTTGCGCCCCGACGTTGTGCCCTTGGGAAAGGCACTTGAAACGACTTTCCTCACTTCACTCAGGTGTAAATGAGTACCTAACTCATCTAGGGTTAGGGACGTCCCTTGGATAGGAAGTTAAATGGAGGTCCCGTGTTTGGGGAGAGCCACACCCCGCGCACCACACATCTTTCGAAAAAAAGTAGGGGCATGCCCCGGTGTGCGATGGTCCAAACCTTAGAACCCTTACCTTAGGCTACAGACTATTCTGCAAGTTGAAGTTGGTAGCCTCTGGGCACTTTACTCCAACTAAGGGTGGTTGCCCAGTACCCAATCAAGATCAAGACTTTTATGACGTTTTAGGTGATGCCTGTAAATGATACATAATTAAACCTCGCTGTTGCTACGATGTATTGACGAAATACACCATTCATCTTCATCATCAGCATCATTGCATGAGCAATCAAGTGACAAACAGTTGCGAAAATTTTCCTTATACAGACAACGACAACATATCCACATCATATCATGTCTTGTTCTTCATTGATCTACATCCACAGGTGTTCCTCGCGCTGAAAGGAGAGAAGGGTCAGTCTGGTCCACATGTGTTGGAAGACAAAGCACGCATCCGGTTCAAGCAGGGCGCCGTGGATACATTTGTGGTGACGTCACCCGTGCCTCTGGGTCCGATATACGCCATCCATATTTGGCACAATAACATCGGCCCCTACCCGTCATGGTATGGCGTTTCTTTCCAAACTACACGGGCTTTCAGACTTAGTTTTTTTTGTTCTATGGATTGATATTTGATATCCCGACGAGGAAGGCAAGTATCTAGTAATTTCAAAGTGGGTCAGCCGTTACCAGCGAGAGCTGCCTAGGCTGACCCAGTGTAATGACTTGTCTCATTGCTAATAAATACAAATACAATTCTAAAGTGAATGGCAACTATATGTCTGATTCAAATTATTCTAATACAATGTAACCTTACCTTAAACCTTAGGATACACATTTACAATGTAAAAGTACCTCCAATTTTTGAATTCCATGTTTTAGTCAGTCTCCTATCCTTGTGTTGTGACTTAGGTACCTCGACCAAGTCATCGTTACTGACCTCCAGGAGGATGCTAAACACACCTTCCTGTGCAAAAGGTTTGTTACTGCATAATGTCTATGTTTATGGCCTATATTTGTACTGGATTTCACGATATTTATATTATTGTCTTTCTTTTGTACGATGATTTTGCTTCGTATCTTGCATCAATGCAGGTGATATATAAAAGATCAACAGAAATATACATATGCTTATTTCTTGTATACTTTCTGTTTGTCTGTTATTTACATTTTATAAAAACAAATTTGGCTAATTCGGTTACATTTAGCTAAATTTTGCATAAATAACACAGAATTGATTGGGACTTACCCCAATGTTTGTTGGTTATGTATAGTTTAGCCTTTTCATACTGTCATTAACCGCCGCAGATTAACTTTCATGCCAAGCATATTGGCTTCATTGATCTCATCGGCGATGTCTTTTTTAAATTTCATGACGGAACGATAACACAGCTGGCTGGCTGTGGAGGAGGGAGACGGGAAAGTAGATAGAGTTCTGCACGAGGCTACTTACGATGATTTGATCCGCTTCGGGCGTCTCTTCTCCACCAAGACGTCAAAGGACTTCCGAGATGACCACTTGTGGTTTTCTGTAATTGGCCGGCCAGCAACAAGGTGAGTACGTCAGTGCCGAACAAGGGTTTACATACATCCAAGTTATAATAATTACTTATAGCTATGAACATTGTACATATCATTTAGTACAACAATGGCATTGGGATACCACGATAGCAGTTTGCATCAATGAATTCAATCCGTTTTAATTCAATCTTTATTGACCAAACTTGCAGACACACTACGTTCGAATTGAATGTTCTCAAAAATTGATAATTATACCGGCTAAGCAACTTATCCATTATCAAGTAAGTTTACAAATTAGCTAAAATCTTTGATATACACCATTAAAACATATTGACATTCATTAAAACCACGTCTCATTATTGATTTAATACATAAGAGTCTGCGATAAGATCAATTTTGACACACCCTCTTTTTCTACCCAGAATACAAAATGAATGTATAACGAGTTATCTTGTCAACAAACAAATACGCATACATAAACAGCCCACTGCAGTACCGCAGGAAAATGCCAGGTGACCCATTTTTGAACTTGATCTTCGTTTTCACAATCTCTACGTACCCACCAAAAATCATGCAGATCCATCATCAATACGTCGAGTTATGTTGTCTACATACAAACACACTAACAAAAAAAGTCCACTGGAGCACTTAAGAAAACGCCAGGTTAACCATTTTCGAACTTGACCTTTGTTTCTACAACCGCCACTTACCTACCAAAAATCAGCAAGATCCGTCAAAGTTCTCTCGACTTATGATCTCGACATACATACGGACCCACTTTACAGCTGGCGTAACCGATAACATAACCTTACCGCGAATGCATACATTCCGGGCGAAGGTAATCACGATCTTCTTTTCTGTTACATCCCAGTCCATTTACTCGAGTGCAGCGCGTCTCCTGCTGCCTGTCTCTGCTGATGTGCACCATGCTCACAAATATTATGTTCTTCGGTGGGGGTGAAAGTTTCCAGAAGCCACCTCCAGTCTACATCCTGGGGTTCGAAGTACAGTTCCCCATCTCCTGGGGCGAGGTACGCATTTACGCACCTATGTTAGCCTGGATGCCAGACCCCCCAGACTCTGAAATATCTATCGTGTGGTGGTCTGGTCAGATGGCTGGGAAAATCTTGTCGGCAGACTGCTGCCGTGGGAGGAGAAGCTGTGATTGATGGCCACTAACACCACAGGTAGCCGGCTACATGGCACCACAATTGGCCAGCGAATAGCGAATCATGGACAAGACACAGCTCAACAGTTAATCATTAACCAGTCAATTTTCGAAAACAACCGCAGAACTTAAAAGTGCATTGAGTAGTGTACCTCTGGCTGACCTGCTTGTTAAACTGAAATCTAGTGGTGGCAGTTCTTCAACCAACCAAACAAGACATTACAGGCCTTATCTACAGTTACATACTATCTGTTAGTGGATTCAAAAATACAGCTGGAAGTCTTTGACCAATCATTGCAGGGGTTTAAATGACTCCCTGCTGATTCTGCTGCTGCTCTATTGGTGGGATCCTCGCTCAGCATTTGAGCTGGCTCGAGAAAATCTCCCCAGCTGTCTGACCAGACCACCATACGATAAAATTTTTAGAGTTTGGGGGGTCGGGCATCCAGGCTAAACCTATGTACACTACTTTGTTTATCGTAGGGCTAGAGCTAGTAAAGCAAATGTTCTATTGGAAAGTCGATGAAGGTTAGACATCCAGGGATTAAAATACTCCAAATAGAAGTTAATAGAGTAACTGCTATTTACAGTTCTATTGGAACCAGATAGTCATAACTAGCTCACTTTTTTTTTTATACTTCGGTTTTTGACAGACAAGTACGACGTGGCACTGCACTCAAGTTTTCAAAGTGCCACTTACAGATAACAACATACCCATTTTTTTTTTATTTCTATACACCTGGGCGAAGTGAGGAAAATCGCGTAAAGTGCCTTTCCCAAGGGCACAACATCAGTGGCGTCAGGGGGATTCGAACTCGGGACTTTTTGGTTCTGAGTCGAACACCCTGCCGTTACACCACACGACCTCACATTTGTTTACGATTATTAGCGAATAAAGGCCAGACCTCAGTTGAGAAGGCAACCATGAAGAGAGCGCGTATTTCAACACTGGTGGCAGCGGTGGGATTGTCATGAACAACTGTCTTCACTGAGATTACCTCTATCTGAAACTTTATTCATATTCCCGCATATCTTAAATGTTTATTTTTATACTTCAGTTTGATACTGTGGGAAGCAGTCTTCCAGATTCAGACTTCAGAAATTCGCATAGATCATAACGGAATAAGGGATAACAAATGGAGCAAGCGTCATATTACCATCATGATACCTCGTGTGCGGCGCGTGCATATCGTGTCCGGTCGTGATGGTAACAAAATTGCTTGCCCCTTTGCTATCCATTGTTTTCCAAGTTGAGATCACAGAATGCGAAGGGATTTATGATACTGTTTGTTTGTTTGAACCTTTGTTTATTTATGATAAGCTCAAATCGGCTTTTCATTGAGGTCATGGGAGAAGAGGCAAGGGTCAGATACAATATAACAGAGATACAAAGTCATTTGAGTCCTTATAACTCTATCAATATATTTCATTACATATTTATGGTACAACAATATACAATTGCTACAACATACAACAGGCGCAAGCTGGTTCAAAGTTCATTGCTTATTGATATTGATGAAATCATTTACCTTGATCACATACAGATCATAATCGGCATCCAGAGCGCTCTGATGGTGATCCCGGTGAATCTGCTCATTGTCCAAATTTTCCGGAGCTGCGCGGCCAGACCCTCCAGGAAAATCAGCACCGGTAGAATTGTTTTCTTTAATCATCTGTTCTACCTTAAGAACAATCCTAGATAATGTGGTTAATCCTCACTGACTTTACATTTGCTTCATGGTGTCTGATATGGGGGCTTTTCCCCTTTCGCTCTTCTTTCTGTTAGCTGGAAGATGACTTTTGCAAGTCACCATATTGTTACACTGAACAGAAATTATAACGATATTTAATATGCACATAAGCATGATAAGGATGATGAAGATGCTCATGATGATGATTACATCATGATATATGATTCTATGGGACGACCATTTGCCTTAAAATGTTACATCAGCAATATTGATTCAGAAAAGCACTGCAATACAATACCGGACAATGCACTGCAATACAATAAGACATGTTTTACAGTTGACATGCGAAACGTGCCGAGAGGGAGTCCCGACGGCAGATCTTCCTCAGTCATGTCCTTCAGCAGGGAAGACCCTTCCTTCGACCGGAAATCTCTAGTCTACCAGGTGGAACCACTGGCAGAAGGCGAGGGCACAGGCAGTCCTATAGAAAGCGGGAAGACAATGCAAACAGTCGTTTCGTTGGGCGAAATTGAATCACTGGAAGATGATGTCAGCAGTAAAGAGCAAAACCACGATGCTACAGGTAGATGATTTGCCTTAGTTTTTGCGGTTGCGCATGTGTGTCATAGGATTCTCAGTATTTGTTGTTACATGTAGCTTCCGGTCATTTCAGTAGTAGATGAAAACCTATCTTACTCAAGAGATAGATAATTTTCCTATGACGACGCATGCTTCGTCACGCTTTGGAAGATTTTTCATACTCAATCTTTTTTTTTCTGTAATAGTAACTCTGTCACTTGATTTACATCAACTTCTAGACACATAACACTGATAAAGTACTCATTAACAGTAAATAGGAGATTTTAAATTCAGATAATGTGATGATGACATTGTCATTATTGCTTGTATTTCAGTAATACAAAGTGACCTATCCGAGAAAATGACTCAGCTGGCAAAGAGAAAGAAGAAACGACTTTTACCATGGTGGTGTGTCTTCTTCGGTGAGAGCACTGTAATCTCCTTATAAAATGCGTCATTATTTTGTATATCATAGAAAAACTAGAGAAATAGATACATGTAAAAGAGATTACAAATAGTTATGTCAACATTGCAGATACAGACGACAAGATGAGTATGGGGTAACACGTGACCCATATGAGCAAATTTGGACCCTGCTCCTGAAATACACCCCCAAGAAAACATACCTTTTAGAGCACAATGCCACTATGATGAGGATCATGCCAGTAATCAACTGGAGACGGTCATGGCAAATGCGATCCGATGAATCAGGCATAGGAGCTGCCTTAACTTAAAGAGCAATATTAGGGCCCGAAAATTTTTAATTTTGAAAGTCTATATATTCAGTTTTTTCTATACATGATTAGTTCAAACAACACTATCGCAATGTGATTGTCCATGATGCAAAATATGCCGTCGTTGTGATGTCAGAACTCACTAAAAATCGTCGCCGGAGTTTTGGTAGGCTCGCAAATCTAAGGGGATCATCGTACGGCACATGTTTGGATGGTTTTAAAATGCTCAAATTATGCAGTTACTACGCAAATGTGTTAGATAGTGTTAGTAAATGTCACTTCCATAAATATTTCAATTTTTGTATTGCCATTTTTAGGGCACTAACATTGCTTTAGTTGCCTTTAAGGCTTTTATTTCCATCAGCAGAATTTCATAACGGTTATACCTTCATTTAAGTCATTTGTAGATTTAAAAAGCGTAAGTATCATCCTTATGCTTTGATTCCCAATAAACGCAAGTTTGATGATTGTGTTGTTGTTTTATTTATTATCTTATTTCTCTTTTTATTGTAATGCAGGATGGTTCCTTGTTTTGGGTACCTGTTCTGTATCCGCGTTCTTCACTATGCTGTACGGGTTCGAGTACGGACGGGAGAAGGCCGAGGCCTGGGTCTTCACCTTCCTAACGTCATTCATCTTCGACTTAGCCATCTCCCAACCCATCAAGATCCTCCTGATAGGCTTCCTCTTCGCATTGATAATTAAGGTAAACCGATGCACCATCATAAGTCCATCCATGTTCATCGACCGTACACGCTGAGCTACCATACATTGGGCAATTTGTGTGACCCTTAATTTAATAAAAGTATGATTAAAAAGCACTGAATGAAGCCAGAAGATGTTTCTACAACTACCTGAGCTGCAGATTACAGGGGATCATCATCATGATTCAAACGATGACAAAACACGTCAGGCGTTAAAAATCGTTCTTCATCTATGGACTTCGCTGAGAAGTCTTGTCAAATCGGTCACTCAGTGGTCGCAGCACAGTTGCAGCGTGGTCGCAGCGGTTATTAGAGAGGAGGTGTATATGTTAAGTTGCTAACACACTACAATTGTATTGTCAAAAGCAGTTAAAATGCGCAGCTCCCGAGACAATGAATGAACATGTCTTTCCATGAATAATAGAGTTTTATATTCGTCGAGAAGATTATGTTTTCGGTCTCTTAAGCCAACTGAAGGGTGGGTCTATATGTATGTTTGCTTATAGTATTGCTTCTTCCCAATTACAGAAACCTGACTCCCTGGAAGACGATGTTCCCCCACCTCAGCTGCATGAAGACGAGGTGTTTGTTGGACTACAGGATAAAGACGTGGGTTCCTCATTAATTACCACTTCGATTTACTTAATAGACACACATTATATTCACGCCATCCCAAAGCCAGTACTGTGATCGTATTTAGAAATCTGCAGTAACCTATTATGTGCTCGGTTTTCTTTTGTAACTTTCATCTAAACCTTCTAGCAGTACTCCACATATCAACATGGAAAATGCAAGCAGTCAAACAGCTAGGGCAAAATTCAAAACTCCTTAAGGGTTTGCCTATTGCTATTGAGAGAGGAACACAGCTATTGCATTTTAAGATGATTGTAAAGGTATTTGGACATTTTACTATTTGATTCTTCTTCACGTCTGCATTTAAGGCTAAACAGGTACCTGGCAAGAAGACACCTAAGCCGACTGGGCCTCCAGGGAAAGAATGGCTTGTGGTTGCCAGGGAACAGCGGTTCATCGAGCTGGGTCTGAGGGAGGCGTGTCACGACTTCGTGTTCTACACCAGCTACATCATACTCTTACTGATCATAGCGAACGGCAGTAGAGACAGCTACATGTATCACATGTCCACCCACCTTCATAACACAGTTGTCAATCCTTTCTCAAAGGTAGGAATGTTTGTAGGTTTAACAATGATTTGTGGTTTGTTGGGATACGTTGATGAAGGCTAGACATCCAGGTAATAAAATACGCCAAAAATAATTACTCAAGCAACTGGATAAGAATTTTTAAACAGTCAGACGTTTCAGACAGCATCCGCCATCTTTCGTCAGTGACTAAGGAAGTTTGTTGGGATAGCCATTGCAGTCAAGAAAATAGACTACGCACGCTGCCATATTGTTTTTTGCCATTTCTTTATTCCATAGCATCTGTATTAGGTAGACAGATCATGCCAAATCTAGACAAAACAAGAATGGAAGACTAATTATCAATTGGGAATATAGTAATAGCACCTGATGCTTCTTGCTTTCTTTGCCTCTTAGGTTTATGACTCCACAACATTTTGGGAATTTATCAGAGAACACGTCGTTTCCGACGTTCACGACGTCAGATGGTACAATGAGGAGAGGTTCAACAGACGAGGGTTCCTGACGGACACTAGCTCCTACCTTGTCGGACGTCCCAGGCTCCGGCAGATCAGAGTCCAGATAAGTACGTGTTCCATTTTGTGCACCTACATGTATCATAACGGTATTTGTGTATTATGCTTGGACCGACAGTGTTGATTGAAATATATCTTAGGTCCCCTTTTGGGTATTTTTGAAATTTTCATCTGCAATTATAGAATATTGTGGCGTTGTGTGGCGTAACGGCAGGATGTTCGGCCCAGAACCAAGAGGTTCCGAGTTCGAATCCCCCTTGCGCCACCGACGTTATGCCCTTGGGAAAGGCAGTTTACACGACTTTCCTCACTTCGCCCAGGTGTACAAAAAATGGGTATGTTGTTATCTGTACTTGGCACTGTTATAGAAACTTGAGTTCAGTGCCACGTCGTCCTTGTCTGTCAAAACCGAATTAAAAAAAAATTATAGAATATACAGGTGTACATACACTTAAACGGACTGCAAAACTGCTTGCGTCTTAAGAGTATGTAAGTCATTTGCCAACATTCTACCGCGTGCTGTAATCAATAGATAAAACGGGCAGATATTCAGATGTAGTCTCAAACAGACTCCATGGGTCGTTGGAAAAATAGTTGAGATTGGCCAAATAGACGATTGGCATGTTATCTGGCCAATTTCTACTATTGTTCCAGCGACCTGTTAGAGTCCGGTAGAGACCATTCACGTGTAAACACCTTCGAAGTCACCGGACGCGTTCGAATCTTGGCGGAAACGTATTTAATGATATTCCCATTATAAAGTCAAGGGTAACACAAATCCAGTTTGGGACCCAGCGACGCCGCCAGCGTGCCGCGGGTCCTGTGAGAGGGGGGCTTAAGTATCACTACAACAAGGCGTCGTGTTGGAGTAATGGTTAGGGTGTTTGGCCCAGAACTCAGAAGTCCTGGATTTAAATCCGCTGGTATGCCTCCGATGTTGTGCCATTGGGATGTTAGTACTTTACACGACTTTCTTCACTCCACACTGATTTTTAAAAAATGAGTACCTGACTTCAGTTGGGGAGGTCAAAGACGGTGGAAGAATAGGGTTACAGCGCCCTAGACACAGTGGATATCAACTTAGCTGGCCCTACGGCCTCAAAAAAGCTATGGGACTATCTTTACCTTTTTACAGCAAGACTGACTGCGCTCCAAGGTTTTCACAGCACCGGAACTATCAAGTGCGAATGCGTCCATCTCACCCCCGTTAAGTCAAAAATTGGACCCCCAGTAAGGAGGGTGTTGGCTGCCCTAGCAACACATAGCAACCACCTTTGACCCCAATTTCCCCCATTGTTTGCTGATTGCCCACTCTCCGCCTACTGCGAAAACTTTGCAGGAGGGGTGCCAGGGGGCCAGGTGAGCTGCTACCTGGCACCCTGACGGGTGTGAAGCAGGGTTCTTTGTATTATTGTCTGGGAATTATTTCGCCAAGTGTGTATTGGGCATGCTGTCAGCTTTTCAGTGTATGAAGAAATTTTAGATTTTTAAAAAAGTCAGAAACTCAGGACTAGGCACTATGAGAAAACTGTTTCTTTTAAAAAAAATCAATTAGGGATGTAGAGTCTGCAAGATAGACTTAACAGGTTAGCTGATATTCCTTGGAATAAAAACCTTGATATATCTGGGGATGTGCGATTTTTTGTGGAGTGTCCCTCCCGCAGACTAACTGCATGCACTGCTTGAAACCACCGAGGTTTAACTTTAATCCTTGCTTGAAACACAGAAAAAAACAAGCTGGATTTAACATTTCTGCTTTGATAGTTCCCAAAGTATTCTACCAATGTTGAAACATTTGGGGCCGCGAGAGGGAAAGAGATTATTTTCCAAACAGAGGTTTCGTTTGGGGGATTAGTAGTAACCGCAAATTGAAACGGTGCCCTCCCTACTAGACCCCTGATCGAAGGCTCTGCTTGGAAGTTGGAGAATACAAACAATCGTCAGATGGTCATGTCAGATGAGCATTGGCTACATAGTGAAACTGGCGGGGCTATACCACGCGGCAGGCGGACGGATTTTGCGTTATAATTTAAGTCTCGCTGAGGCCGCGAAGTACTTCGCCTATACCTACCTAACTACTTACCTTGACCTAGTCCCTTGAACAATGTACCTGGTGTTTGGTCAAGGTGAAGATGAAGATAGTTTCTCCAGGGGAGTTGATTGGTGCACCCCTTGGAGTACAATGGTATACTCCTCCATTTTCAAAATGGTGGAACATGTGTGTTTGAAATTATGGATACAGTACAGACATCGAGTGGAAGGAAACCAGAGGACCGGACTGCCAATTGATATGCTAACACAATGGAGAGTGTGGTGGAATAACGTTCCATGATACATGTATTACCAAGGAGGTTATATAACCTCCTTGGTATTACATACTAAAAAGTTGTACTTGATCCATGTTTGTATATTGTTGAAAAACAAAGCCAGGCCTAGAATGTTCCAACAGAATGGGCCAATTAAAGGTGTGATCCAGCCTCTCAGCTTGCTGTCTGCGTGCTATGTCAACAATTTGATTAGCTGTATGGTCCACTTACTCAAACAAAGAGGTCATATTTCACCTTTGGAGGAATAAAAAGTTAGATTTTGTCATCTTATTTTCTTTTAAGTTGTGGCTCACCGTGTTATATTTTTTTCCAGCATAAAACATATGTATGGAAAGTAGACATGTTGTACTACAAAACTGTAGAGTGACCATGTTGGTCAGAAATGCCAGTACTTTGCTTGGCCTTCATGAATATTTGAAACCTGCAATTTTTGTACAAATATTATATAAATTTATGAATATCTACCATGTAATGTTAGTACAGAACCTGGTCACTCTACAGTTTTGTAGAGTGATCACTGCTGAAAACACACATGTCAAATTTGTCTAATGAAAATCAAAATTGAAGAGCCACATGCTGGCTAAAGTTTGAAAATTTATGACATGTTTAATATTTTGATATTAGTAATATTAAAAGGCAATTTTGAACTACCATTTGGTCTGGCCATTTCATATAATGATGGTCCTACACTTCATTAAAAAAAAAATTGCTAAACCATCATCCTATAGTGCTGTATTCCACCCGAAAGTTCAAGTGACCCGTTAATTAGGCAGCAGGGGTCAACTTTGACTTAACGGATCTGAGATGGGACATTAATTGAATTATTCTGTACTTCCAGATGGAAGTTGTGCCGTTCCCTCCCCGCTGTGGAGGATGATAACTGACTGTGACAACCCTTACAGTCTGTTTAGCACTGACGTCAACAGTTATGACGTCGGTTGGACACATCAGGGAGTGGCCTTTGACACGACCAGTTGGGAGAATATTTCCCACCATCAGAGGCCATGGTTATACCAGTACGCGTCATTAAGCGGTGAGAACTGAACCCAGAGTCGATTAAGTACACGATCTAGTCATAACAGAAGTATGCATACATACATACATGTTGACATGTGGCAACCGTTGCATTGTACATATAGGAAGATGCCTAAATGTTAGAAATTCCACTAATAACTATACAGGCACATTTTATCCTATACTACATAGTCTCTTATACAATGCTAAAACTTTCTTCCAACACTATCCAATCACTGCCGAACGTCAAATCGCGAGAGTTACAAACACGTGACTTAATTGACACGTGTTTTGTGGATACGTGACGTCAGTGATTTTTCAAACGTGCCAGGAAGTTTATAATGCCCACTGTTTCTGTTAAGAAACGGCTGGAGTGCCCTGATGCATATGGCCTCCTTTACACCTTGATTTGATCCGTAAATACCTCAGTGTTGGAAGAAAGTTTTGCACTGTATTATGATCATTACTACCAACACAGATGAGCTAGCTTCCATGATACAAAGTCTGTTTTAAGATTAGTAAGATTAGTCATGTGGAATGTTTCGCCTTGTGCGATAATTATGTTTGATGATAAAAGAGTCTATTACAGAAGAAATCTTTATTGACACGACAAAAGTACAGCGAATTCCGTAATGTCTTCTACAAATATACATGCAAACAAAAAACAATGGTATACAAAATGATTAACCTAAGTACAAGTATATGAATACTTCAACATGTCGAGTTTAACGTATCACTTACACTACTAGTTCTAAGATCTAAACATTCTTTGATATATTTACCTATTTTTGCACAGTAAGGGTTGTCTCCTTCTAGAATGTATTTGAATTTATAGATAGGCTGGAATGTATCAAATTCTGTTGAACAAGCAGAAAAAAGGTTGAACAGCTTTGAGCGTTTATCATGATATCGTGGACAATCTAGGATAAAGCGTTGTTCATCTTCAATTTCATTTGGACAGAATGGACACAACCTCTGGTCACGGGAAATTTTATGGTATCTTCCGATTTCCACATTCAATCTATGACTACTTATTCTTATCTTAGTGATTACTCTACGAACGTCAATATTATGAATATACGATAGGTATTTTTCTTTTCCGTGTCTTTTATTTACCACAGAATAAATTCACAAACAACAGCAATAGCTTGGGTACCATTTTCCGTTGTAACCGCTGGCTCAGTCCTTTCGCTTGCTAACCACGGTTTGAGCAAGTGAAAAGATCGATCCAGCGTTTACTACGTAGGATGGTACCCAGGCTAAAAATGTACGCCACTTACGTTTGGGACCGCATCCTTATGCAATAGATGATAATCGTTATTTGTTTTTTGATCGATAGTTGTGTATGCGTTACACTTCTGTACGTTTGGGACCGCATAGTGATGTCATCCCCTGTGATAGTACAGATGTCTTGAAGATACTTTGCGTTTGGGGTTGTATCTCATTGATATGTATAAGCAGCAACACCTGTGCTGCACTGCTATGTGAACCAGTCAGAATTGCCTTGAAGATGGTGACAGATGGTCACCGAAACGTCGGTGGAATAAATCTCTTGGTTGTGTAAAAAGACTTCTTTTTATTCGGTATTCTACTTAATTGTTATTTACAGCGGCCGTTCCTGACTCCGGGGAACATGGCACCTACTACGGCGGCGGTTACATGGTGGAACTCTCCAACAGTAGCGCCGCCGACATGGACATGATAGATGAACTGCAAGAGATGGACTGGATCGATGACAACACAAGGGCAGTTTTCATAGAGCTCATCGTGTACAATGCAAACGCGAACCTGTTCGTTGTTTTGACCCTACTAGCTGAGTTCACCACATTGGGGAAAGCTTACACCCAGGGCGAGGTAAGGATTAAGAATTTTTTAAACACTCTTAGCATCGTTATGTGAAATCTGGATACCGTTTTTAGAATTTCCAATATTGGAAAACTATTACATTCTGAGATTTTGTTCACAACAGATTCCGGCAATGAGGTTTGAAATACACACAGAAAATAGTTACTCAAGCAACTGGATAGAATTTTGAAACTTTATCTAGTTGCTAAGGAAGCTATTTTTGGCGTATCTTAATACCTGGATATCTAACCTTCATCAACGCACCGAGTTGAATACAGTTTATCAAATATTACCTCCAATCAAAAAATGCAAGATAACATCTGTGTTTTTAAAACAAAGAGTTTGTAGCTTTAGGAGAATCATTTTCTATATGTTTTGCAGGTCATGGTGGTCCGTTTGTACCCGTACACGACTCCCTGGGGTTTTGTTCAGCTGGGATGTCATGGAGTCTTTCTCCTCATCACTCTATATCTGGCATTTCGAGAAGGTAGGGTGGCACTATGCCGTGATATTTCATATACAAATATCCATCATCTGCTTGTCATAACAACATATTACAAGCCTCTGAACCTTAGAATTTCTGTATTTGCACTACTAAGCCCTTGTGTGTTGCGTTGACAACATGACCTAATATCTAAAAAGAGTTTTGACACTAACAACACAATTAAGCTGGTCAGAGACGGAAATGAATTTTGTTTTCATACTCTAGCTTACCTTTAATACACCTCACTCACGGGTAAGAGAAGTTCAGTTCACCCTCTGTGAGGCAACACCAGATTCTTTGTAATCCCCCCATCTCACTAAGTCGACCTCGCTGCGACCCCGTTGCAACCTAAAATTTGACAGACTGCTCAACGAATTTTATAGATTAAAGAACACAATATTTTTACGTTTATGTATTTGTTTTTTCAGTCTAGTTTTACTTCATGCTGGTATTCTAATTGCTATGTCAAGGTTCGCGGCGAGTTCGTAGTGAGGTCACCGTTTAAGCCCGTTCCCCCTCTCACTGGACCCGCGGCACGCTGGAGGTGTCGCTGCGGCCGATCGAATTGACAAAGCACTCAACGAATTTCATCGACAAGAAACGATTTTTTTTTAAGTTTTGTGTGTTCCGTTCTCTTTTTGGTCATACTTGTACGTTTTGAATGATATTCCTATTATAAAGTCAAGGGTAACACAAATCCAGTTTAGGACGCAGCGACGCCGTCAGCGTGCCTTGGGTCCAGTGAGAGGGGGCTTTAGTGGAAGTGGAGCGAATGTACAGAAAACTGTATTTTATTCGTAATACATCTCACACGCCCCCCTCCCATCTCCTGCAGTTCGTCGCATCCTGACGCTGGAGACGGAATATTTCAAAATGTTCTGGCGTGTGGTGGAGCTCGTCCTGTCCCTGTTGGCTCTGGCAGAAATCGGTGTTCACCTCTACACCGCCTACCTGATTCTGGATTTCAATAGGATCCAGAACAACGCTGACGGTAGAGACCGTAGGTAAGGACGTGAATAAAAAGTGTACATAAACTTTGATAGACAGTAGTAGTGGGCAACCTCAAGCCAACCGTACACGCTCACGCCGTATCTTCAGAAAAGACGCTACGTAGCCGCATAGTCCCTGTCTTAAGACTTTATTCAAGCCAACATCCAGAAAAGTTTTGCCTTGGTGTGGCTTTCTCGATGGTATGAGGCTCGATAAACTTTGATAGACATTATGATTGTCCGAGTTAGTGTTTTGTATCCGGTCATGATGAAGAAATGAAGACTCCAGGGTTAGGGTTAGGGTTAGGGTTAGGGTTAGGGTTAGGGTTAGGGTTAGGGTCAGGGTCAGGGTTAGGGTTAGGGTTAGGGTTAGGGTTAGGGTTAGGGTTAGGGTTAGGGTTAGGGTTAGCAAGCATGTTCACACATGTAGTATCATATATAGAGCAATCCGCTGTGCATACAAATTTGTAGATTTTGAACCTATGTTTAATTTGACATTTAGCAGATTAGTTTTTAAATCCTCCTAGATAGTCGATTTTTATTTGAACTAGATTTGGACAATATTGTCATTGTTTACTAATTTCCATCTAATATATGATATAAACACCATGGTCTACCCGGCAAGTAGACAGAGCTCTGAAACTCACTTATACACCTTACGTGTAACATTAACACCATAAAACAATTGCAGTACAGTAGGAAAACAATATGAGCAAGTTACGGTTCTACCCTGGGTTGTAAAAGCCTAGCAGACATTATGTTCACTCGATGAAAGTTTGGAGGCAGAACCTGATAACGCTTGGCAGCATCTTGATCCATTTCTGTGGGCTGTTAATCGTAATAAGCCACATATAACAAGTTTTTTGTTCGTTTTGTTTCACCCCACAGGTACAACAAGTACAAGCAAGCTGCCAGCTGGGAGAAAGTCAACACGTACATCATCGGTTGGCTGGTTTGCGTGGCGTGCCTGAAGCTACTGTACCTGTGCCGATTCAACAAGAGAATTGCGCGCGGACCGAAAGTCACGAGAAAGGCACTGCGACCTCTGATCGCCTTCTTAGTCGTGTTTAGTTTCATGTTCATGGCGTTTTGTACGCTCGGGTTCCTAGTCCTCGGCGCCAGACTTAGTCAGTATAGGACTTTAATCACGACCATGCAAACGCTGTTTTCTGTCATGCTCGGGAAGATGGACTACTATTCGGTGGAGTCTGCAGGTGGCATACTCGGGCCACTAATGTTGTTTTTCTATCTCATGTTTTTCACGAATATTTTGGTCATGATGTTCCTAGCCATCTTCGACGACGCTTTCAAGGAAATCATTGAGGAAGAACAGATCAAGGGCAAGTCCGAAAATCAGAAAATCACGGAATATGCAATATATCTCTTTAGAAAATTTGTACTGAAAAACACGAATGAGGAATTTTTCAATAATAATTTTGATAAGAAAATTGTGGAAAAGATCCCCGCAGCGACCGGCAAACCTTCGACCATTCCTGAGATTTGCATCAACGGAAAGCCACTGGTAGAGTCCCTATCCGTGGCTATGAAGATAGAGGAGAAGGAGACGGAAGAATCGACACGGTCAATTTCAGCCGCTTCATCAGTTTCAACCCTGTACTGCTAGACACCCCGCCAGCTTCGAATTCGTATGATGATAAACGTTAATTTCCAAGTTCAAGACGGGAGGCTCATTGCAAGTACATAGTAGAATCACAAGAGACATTACATTAAAGGCACCCAGAGCATTTTAGAGGCTTGAAAACTGGAAATATTCTAGGGGCTGTAATCTTTATGAAATTGACATTTAATGCCACTGTTTACCACATTTGCATGCGTATGTCTTATCAAAAGTGCTCAAAAGCGGCAAAAAAATAAGCTACATGGTGATCTTTTAATTTAACGCGCCTAGTGTAAATAGACCGATACCATAACCCACCCACCTCCTTCAAAACGTAGAGATGCAAAATTAAAACATAAAAATGCAAATATTTGACGGACATGTAGTCACTATCTCATTGGTCGAACCGCTAATTGTAATGGACAGTCAGGATCAATCTTTTAGGATTTTCTTGGATTTTCGATCAGTTTTCACCACACAACGAGATGGTATCTTTGCTCATTTAGTGTCGATATGTAATGGTATTGAGTTATTGAAACTTACTATGTGTAGGGATGACTAAAGTTTCAAGCCTCATAAAATGCCCTGGATGCCTTTAACACTGAACAGTGATTGACGTTGTCGTTGTGACAAGAGACTAGTGCTAAAATACTGCTGTTGGGTTTCACTTCTTTTTGAAAGCAGTGGGCGACGAAAACCCACTCTATTTATATGATCTTTGGGGTCTGCTATTTTAAGAGGAAAGTGGATTTCTGTTCGTACTTGAAGGTCAAATATATCTAGTGTATAACAGTTTGTGAACATAAAGACGATTTTGCAAACATTAGCATAAAATGCAATTATCTAACCATTTTATTCAATATTTAGGTATTCCAGTATATGTATATCTTACTTTATATGTAGGAAAGTGGCATGCACTTCCTTATGCGCTTTTGTATTGGTTTGTAAAACGTGTCATACGAGCGTCACACAGTACCTGTGAAACAGTCTTCAGTACTATTTACAAGCGTCACCTAGTGACAGGCGTGATACTGCAAGCATCGTTGGCCTGTCAGAGAACAGTGTTGCATGTTGTGTACTCATGTTCTGGTGACGACATCGGTCAACGACCTTAGAAAAAAGGAGATCATTATGGTAGTTAGAAGATTGATTATATGAAACATAATTCTGACACAGTTTTGAAAGTCTTATTTTACATAGTTGAAAAAGACATTCGTGAAAACGAGACAGTATAGTATAACATTTTCTGAACATTAAGTCGATTTTGCAAACATTAGCATATAATGCACTTATCTTACCATTTTATTCAATATTAAGGTATTCCAGTGTATGTATATTTTACTTTATATGTAGGAAAGTGGCATGCACTTCCTTATGCGCTTTTGTATTGGTTTGTAAAACGCGTCATACGATCGTCACACAGTACCTGTGGAACAGTCTTCAGTACTATTTACAAGCGTCACCTAGTGACAGGCGTGATACTGCAAGCATCGTTGGCCAGTCAGAGAACAGTGTTGCATGATGTGTACTCATGTTCTGGTGACGACATCGGACAACGACCTTAGAAAACAGGAAATCATTATCACAATCTTCAGTACTATTTACAAGCGTCACCTAGTGGCAGGCGTGATACTGCAAGCATCGTTGGCCAGTCAGAGAACGGTGTTGCATGTTGTGTGCTCATGTTCCGGTGACGACATCGGTCAACGACCTAAGGAAACAGGAACATAGTGGTAGTTAGAAGATTCGTTGTATGCAACATAATTCTAACACAATTTCGAATGTCTAATTTTACATTGTTGACAAATAAACATTAAAAAAAAAGACCACGGACCACGTCTTGATGTAGGCTTGTAAACCTTTATTTTCGTTACTATGGCAATAAGCCCCGCCGAATCTCACCACCTCAGTACTTGTATAACAGGGCGCAGATGGCAGATCTAAAGTTGAGAAAAGAGCACATATATATATTTTTCTATAAATATTGCATGACCCGATTATCATATCGAGCAGCAATATACAATTAGCAGTGGAATAGAAGATCATGTTAAGTCTGAATATTATGTAGGCAATAGGAAAGGACAATTCAAGACTTCACTGTCAAGTCTCCATCTTCATAGACCTATAAGAAGCTACCTTCTGTCAACTAACCGTCAGTTATTGTTTCTATTTAGCGTCCTTTATCATAAGTTACATGTCGTAGCACCCAGTCAGTTTTCATGTTTCGACATATATGCTCGAAATCTTTTGTAACATTAAAGGTGAATAAACATGTGGATTCTTCTAGTTATATGTACCTGTAATTGAGCTGCGTTCTTTTTATAGACCTGCCCCTGTGGCACTCAATTACTGCAAACAAAAGAAGGCCCTGTCGCAAATATGCCATTGTCCTCCGTGACCTCAAATTAGAAGGAT
Organism: Branchiostoma lanceolatum; assembly: GCF_035083965.1. Lineage (NCBI taxonomy): Eukaryota > Metazoa > Chordata > Leptocardii > Amphioxiformes > Branchiostomatidae > Branchiostoma > Branchiostoma lanceolatum. The sequence continues at coordinate 27,773,090 of NC_089724.1, forward strand.
TGTATATATATTAGAAAAGAAAGAGCCGATTTTTGCTCTGCAGGTCAATTGTGTCAAGCACCAATAAACTGTTCATTGTAATACCTTATTAGTTATGATAATGCACTTTATTTTTTATTTTTTTTTGTAACATTGACTGTATTATTTCATTAATTAGCTAGTTCGTTGATTTTCCTATTATAGCGAGTACCTCAGTTGCTGGTGAGTACGTTCTGCAAGTTTGGGCCCAGGAACTGTAGGGACGATTCTGTTTAAAACTATGAAAGAGAATAACTCAAAGAGGTGTTGATGGATCGTTATGATTTTTGTATATATGTTTTGAACGACAAACTCAAGGCTATTCCTAGGACAATTGTAAGACTACTCTCAAAGCAGAGTCATGGTTTCGGCTGTTTTTTTAAAACCTTTTTTAGGCGTTTTGGTCGGGCTTTCTACTTGGTTTATAAAGACAAAAAAGGACAAAGTAATAAAAAGCCCGACAAAAACGCATAAAAACACGTTAAAAACAGCCAAAACCACGACTCTGCTGGTTTATAGAGACAAAAAATGACAAAGTAGAATGGCCGACAAAAATGCATTAAAACACGGGAAAAACACAGCCGAAACCAAAAGCTCTGCTGGTTTATTGAGACAAAAAATACAAAGTAGAAAGCTCGACAAAAACCCCTAAAAGCGAGTTAAAAACAGCCAAAACCACGACTCGGCTTGGAGAGTAGTGCTACGTAATACGAATGTGACTAGGCATTCAATCTGACGCAACCAATCATCCGCCAGATACAGTTGTCCCAATGCATTCTGAGTAGTACGTGCTAATTATAGGGGAATTAATGCAGCAGGGTGAGACAATACGCGCGCACATTATGACACCAGTATCGTCACCTAGAAGACACCCCTCCCGGATGGACCGGTTTTAACCCACTTCAGTTCAGATCGCATTTCGTGAGTTTCTGGCCACACGGGGATGAGTTTCCCTGTCGTTTTTGTAACCTCCTGGATTCAAACTGATCTAAGACATTTGGAAGGATCTTTGAACTTACCGTCAATTCTCCGGCATCGTCTTCTAGGAATGTAAACGGTATGTGGTTTGATTTGAGTTGATTTGGGTTGAGTTTATAAAGATAGTTTGTGGTTTCTTGTGTCTAATCCTATATGGACAACGTTAGGGAATTTTGCATCTCAATGGTTCTCTCCTGACATGAAACGATTGATTTTTCGCTCTGCCGACCTGACGTTTGTAAGCTTGGTTCCGAAGATGTTTTGACATACATGCTGCATAGTTTACACAGAAACGGTCGAACAATTTAAGTCAATAAACGTGGCGGTTGAAGCACCCAAGCAGCGAACTTACCAAAGCCATGTTTTCATTACTATCAAAGCCGACCTGTCCAACAGGCTGATTTGAATGTCGACTTCCATGTAAGAGGATTAAACGGCATCCTCCAGCATTTAGTTGCCTTTCACAGTTAGATGAGAATCCCTATAATTGAAAATAGTGGTTGAATAGCACAGGCGCGCAGAAAGCCCTGTAATATTCCTGCTAGCATGAACGTGTGGGAAAAGAATACTCGTTTTAGTTACAAGCAGTATATGTGTCAAGTTCATTTACTCACGTTGAAGTCTTCGAAATACACCACGTACGATGAGAAGGTGAGTGTTGATTATCGTTCTGGTCGATGGTCTTCGTTTCTTTTACATGTGTATAGTGTACAAAAGGGTCCCAGGGGCCCCGTTTACCCGCTACTAGTACTGTGATATACTTCAGTGTCCTCCGAATTTTCTCAAGCATTTCCTACCTTACACTGTGTTGCATTTGGGTTGCCTGCCCACAGGAAATGACGTGTTTTGCTGAAGAACATTGCGTATTCTACATCTGCTTTATTATGTAGCTTCCCCAGATATCAGTCATATCCTGTGTTTTTTTAAGTTAATTACTGTTTGGCGAGGTCTCTTGCATAATATTAGTCAGATGCCTTTGTTATCGGCATGTCCTTCTCATCAAAGTGTTGATTTGTTTGCTTTATTTTATAGCTGCCCCAATATATAAATCAAATCATGTGTTCTTGCGGTAAGGAATGTTTTAGCGTGGCTACTTGTATAATGTAGTCAGAGGCCTGTAAAGGCGATGTGTCATTGTAATCAGTAGTAAGACTACTCGTAAAACGAGGTAGCATATGACACTATATTCCCATGGGTGAGCTGAGATGCCATTTGTGAGTACTAATGGACATTCCTTGCCTCCACGTAGATAACTCTTAAGCTCCAAACATGTCAAACCAAGTAGAACATAATTGTGAACAATTCTCTCCATTTCTGCTCTGCCACGACAAAGGGTATCTAAGCCTTCGTCTATGGGTTCAATTGGATGAACGTTAGGCGTTAAAAGGATAAGCATTCCGTGCCCATAATGTACATATTTTGTTCTAAGTAAGGACAGGTATGAAGTAGCTACAAAGCTGAAAACAACGTGTGTGACTTCTCGACCAGATATAGGTCCATTGGTGATCACGTTTCGAGGTCAATGACCCATAGCAAACATATAGACTCACAAACACCTGTAAGATCATTAAATCACGAAAAGTGCATTAACATGACATTTAGCAACTTCTTTGCTTAACATCAATGAACAAGTCGCAAACCACCCGAGGAAGCGCCTATAAGTGCACTACTACCCCTAAACGTTTTAACCCCATTTAACTAAGGTAGTTGTTCAGTGCGCAAACAAGAACAAGAAGTCCTTACTTCTGCAGCCAGATCTGGCGAGTCCTGGTAAAACATCATCTTTATAGTCCAGACCCACTGCGCGAAAGGGGTCCATTTCCGGACAAATCCGATATTGACACATCACTGGGCATGTTACATATTCGGACCGTTTCCAAGTACTCAAATCGATACCTAACATATTCGGAAATATTTTGATTCAAGAAATATTTCCTAGCAAATTCGGATAAATACAACTTTTTATTTTTCCGGATACTGTTCAGGGTCGTATCGTAACTCCGGATACGTGTTTCTTTATGTATACGGAGATATCTGTTGTTAAGATACTTCGGCAATCCATGTTGTATTCTGACTCTGCCGTGACAGGTCAGATATCCGGGAATGTATTGACTCCGAAAATGTTGCTATTCATTTCCGGACAAATCCAAAGTTTGACACATCACTGGGCATGTCAAATATACGCACTATTTCCAAGTACTTATTTCGACACCTGAAATATCCGGAAATATTCTTATTCAATGAATAATTCCTAGCAAATCCGGATAAATATAGTTTTTTTTATTTACCGGATTCTTAACAAGTTCGTTTCATAACTCCGGATACGTAGTTCGTTATGTATACAGAGACATCTGTTGTCAAGCGCGAAAGCGGTCTATTTCTGGACAAAATCCGAAATTTGACACATAACTGGACATGCCAAGTATTCTGAACGTTTTCGGACATTTTGGCAATACATAACATTTACGGAAATATATTGAATCAGGAATCGTTTCGTTGCAGATCAAGCAAAATATGACTTAGGATATTTGCGGATACCGTACATGGGAGTTTCATTACTCCGAATGCGTGTTTCTTTACATACACGAAGATATCTGTTGACTTTGTCATGACACATATCCGATAATATTTCGCATCCAAAACAGTTGCTATCTTTATTAATGCAAAGCAAGTACTACCGATTATGTGCCATTTTAGTTTCTGTAGTCCAGGTTAAGGTATGCGTTTTACTGTATTTTCCCACATATCCGGGAATACATATGATGGCCCGCGTCGTCAACCGATGAACGCGGCGACTATGATGATGATGATGATGATGTTCCGTTTACGCAATATATTTCGTTCTCTGTGATAAAATGAAAGATTCCAGGCAAATCTGAATGTTGAACGTGCCGCGTATTCGGATAGTTTCAGAAAAGGAATTTCGACACAGCATATTGGGAAATATTCCGATTCCGGAATTGTTCATTTTTGTGTCCAGGAAATATCTTGGTTTATCTTTTGTCCGTATACGAAGCATGTTTTCTGAAGGCGTTCCGGACTCCGAAAATGACCAGAATCAAAAAAGTTGTCCGGAAATAAGTCCGGAAATGACAATCCATAGCAGAAGGGCATTGTGGGACACTTAGATTTCCGGAGGAATTTGCGCGTATCATGACCAAGATACGGTCGGTACAATAATATTTGTTGCCTCTAGGAGGAGCTTTTTGTCTCCGTGCTTGAAACTATCAAATCGATCAGCAAATACACAACTTTGGGTTTCTGGTAGTTCTTGAAATCTAAAAAAGAATTGCAAGAGTGCATTAAGCCAAACAGTGACACACTTTGTGATCTTGTGCCAATCAAAGCAACTTAAGTTAGATTTCCATAACCGATTTATACATGCATGTGCAAAATTGAAATAGCTGCATCAATCTATTGCTAAAGCATGATATGAAGACAAGCGTGTGGCCTGCCATGGAAATATATTCATATATATATATGGGCACCCTTCCAAAACCGTACTGGCTTGTCTGTCTTCTCAGTTGGGACATTGGTATGTGCACAATCAAGATAAGATCTGGCCACCAGATGGTTTGGAAAATATGCCTGATTTCTGATTGGTCCGTTCATCTATGACGCATTCCTGGAATGTTAGCGCCAAACTTAACGGTTCCGGCAGAGTTGGAGAAAGAAGCGAGATGAGCTGTTTCAGCGTGTGCCGGAGGTATCTGCCGGAGCCCGAGTCTCTTAACATCCTATTCTCAATACGATCTGACGGAGTACTCCACCACGAGATTCGTCTTTTCTGAACCAACTTGCAAAGACGAGGAATGACCTGCATGTACTCGGGAGTCGGGACCGAAGTGGACGGTACGAGGACAACGGGGTGCAGTGACCTCAGCGGAGCATGGACAAGCCGAGAACACGGTAACTGAACTTCAAATATCCACAATTGGAGACGGGTTAAACTAATACCTACATCAGAAATTAGTCATTTCTTACTCTAGTGTGTCAATTTGCAGCTAGGAGAGTTTCACAGGAATTGTTTTCAAGCAGCTCTTCCGTGAAGCACAACAGGCCACCCACATGTATCATAATAGAAAACATGTGTGTATACGGAATATCAGTGATCAACATTTTCCCGGATACTGTTAATGGTCATTTCTTTACTCCGAATACGTGTTTCCCTCTGTGTACGGAGATATCAGGGGTTGGAATACTACAGAAATCCATGCTGTAACATGACTACAGAGAAGAGTCAATATACCTGACAAATATTAGAAATTTTCTGAATATACCTATGCCGAATATATTAAGTCCAAGCAAAAACAACAATCCTTAGTGGTGTCGTATCGTGAAATATCAGTTCTCAGTAAATGCTACGTGTTTGGTGACCTGATACTCATCATATTGAGGACTGTGACCTATAAACATTATTTTGCTGCTGTCCTGTCGAGTTTAATAACAAAAGGAATGTTGTGTTTCTAGCCACATCATTTGATAAGGGTTTTTATTTTTCAATTCTTTTAAGATTTTCAGTTCGACCTTAGGATCTGTTTTAAATTTAACATATCATACAGGAATGGTATTATAATCTGTTCAGTCTGTTGACATTATCTTTGACAGTACCTTGAAATAATTTAGAAATTATTTTTATGCATATGCGATCCGAAAGAAAACAGTCTTTATTTCGTGATATTGTTTTGTTTTGTTTTGTTTCGGATACTGTACAGGGGCGTTTCGTAAGACCGAATACGCGTTGTTGATTCAGTTTTCTGACTATACATAGATATGCTAAATATGTTGACTAAGAAACTGTTGCTACCCTATGCCCAGGCAAAAGCAGTACTCCTGATTCTTCCGTATACGTGCCACGTGCGTTTAAGTGGTTCAAATATGTGTTTTTCTCTATTTGCCCTTATATCCGGGAATACCAGTTTTCCGTAAACAGTGTATGTAACATATTTCCTTCCCTATACGAGAAGGGTAGATTTCTAGGCAAATCTGAAGGTTACACATGTCGCGTATATCTGGACATTTCCAAACAAGAATTTCCACACAGCATTTTCGGAAATATTTCGACACAGGAATTGTTCATTTGCGTGTCCGGTTAATACCTTAGAATATCTGTTGTCCGTATATGTTACATATTTCCTCATGGTATTCCGGAATCTGCGTTCTTATCTCCGACACATGTTTCTATGTACAAAGTCTCTCCAGCAATGCGTATTGTACCTGTACTGTCTGCCAATAAGTCCGATGCCTTTCCGTTTTCCTAATTTGTGTTTCATCCATATGTTTCAGTGTTTTTATTACTCAACTGATCACAAAGTTCATTGACTTGGTTTGGGTTTGTCACGAGAAGTCTACAAAGATAATGTTTCAGTTGGGCAGTATTTCAACGTTGTTGGAAACATAATTTACATTTCTTTATTGAGCCGACTTTGTTCACTCTACCTTTTGCTATCGTTATTTGATCATATGCATGATCCGACTGGAATTAGACAAGGCTAAACTTTAAGTAAACAGGTATCCGGTCATTGCTGTCTTTAGAGTTGTAGACCGTCTTGTTTTTGATTTGATCGTTGTTTTGTTGTGTCATATCATTGGGGAGGGAGGGTGCGCATTTGATGTAGTAGGTCTCGACTAGTCTCCACATTTAATTTATTCTAGCCACGTTTATTTTTCAGCATCTTCCGCCAAGTATATCGGCGGGTTATAAAGACAGTTCCAGTGCAGCAACATCTTTGCAGCAAACCAACCTGTGTGACTTCCGCACGCATATCTTGGAATAATAATATGTCTGTTGACACCTATACGTTTAAGAAGCAGTTCTATTTGTATCAGAACATTCCTTTATGTGACACGGATAACATGTTAGACCTGGTGCCTAACGAAGTTAATCAATCCGTACCGTAATTGCCATTGCGGGTGTGCCGTAAAACGCCCAGAATGAGTAGAATCATGTGAAAACACATTGTAAATGTTCATAAGTAAACTACAACGTGAATATCCCTATGTAGAATTCGTATGATTCATACTCTGATGTATTTATAGAGGTTACAGAAGAAGCTGATATAACTTCTGCATACATTCTATATTCATTGATTTTCCGAGTAAGAGATTTGTATCATTGGTTTTCAATTACCCTCATTCAGAATATTGACGTTATATCACGTATAGTCTCTATTGATCTTATATTTATTTTTAATTACTTATGCCTTGATTTCCAGGGCTTATAACAGCAATGTTTTGTACATATATTACCACAATTAAGACTGTTCAAGATTGTTCACTGTGTAGTAAGTTATATACCTATTTCCGCTGTTGTCGAACATCTACCGATAACCAAATCCATATGCCTAACTTGAATCTGAATCATCAGTAAGCGTTACCATGAAACTGTTCAGATATAGGACTTAAACAATTACAGAGTGATTTAAAGTTTCTGCTTTCCGTATTTTCTTTGCCATGTATGTTTAATCTCAGATATATAATTTCAGGAGCAAAAACACTCCATATACATTGCGGACTTAGTGTTACGGATATGCGTTTCCGACTATAGATATTCATCGGTAAGTTGCTGGATGTCCGTTGCAGAAAGACTCCGAATACGCTACCAAAAAGTTGGACTATCCGGGTGATATCCGGAAGCAAAACTGCAGCATATCCGGATCCGGGTATGCGACGATGAAAAATGTTCCCGTTTCCAGCTCCAGATATTAATCCGTATTCGCGGTCTCTCCGTTGAAAAAAACCCCGCATACGTTACCGGAAAGTCAGAATATTCGGGTGATATCCGGAAACAAAACGGTAGCATATCCGGATCCGGATATGCACCAATAAAACATGTTCCCGTTTCCGGCTCCAGATACTAATCCGTATTCGCGGTCTCTCCGTTGATAAAAAATCCGCATACGTTACTGGAAAGTCGGAATATTCGGCTGATATCCGGAAACAAAACTTTAACATATTCGGATCCGGATATGTTGCGATTAAATGTGTTCCCGTTTCCAGCTTTAGATATTTATCCGTATTCGCGGTCTCTCCGTTGAAAAAAAAATCCGCATACGTTATTGGAAAGTCGGAATATTCGGCTAATATCCGGAAACAAAACTTTAACATTTTCGAATCCGGATATGTTGCGATTAAATGTGTTCCCGTTTCCGGCTTTAGATATTTATCCGTATTCGTGGTCTCTCCGTTGAAAAAAATCCGCAAACGTTACTGGAAAGTCGGAATATTCGGCTAATATCCGGAAACAAAGCTTTAACATATTCGGATCCGGATATATTGCGATTAAATGTGTTCCCGTTTCCGGCTCCAGATATTAATCCGTAAACTAAGGATATCGAGAACAAGAAACGTCTGAATATCGTCGGAAACGTAATATTGTCGGAAATATCCTATCATTGAAACGTCCGGAAATCGACCCTTTTCGCACAGTGCTGTTTGATACATATCAGACAAATGTTTTGTCTGATTGTTTGATCGTTTGTTTACTTGTTTGTTTTTTCTTAGTTTTTTCCTTGTTTTTTCTTTGTTTTTTGAGATCATGAGGGAATTGGGGTTGTTTTTCAAAGATACATAATATTTAATGCACAAATACAAAATTATATGCAAAGATACATTCCCTCCTTCCCCAACGCTACGAATGATGCAGCGAAGATACAGAGTACATAATTGAATTCCTATTAAATCCATGAACATATAGTCCTTATAAATCCGAAAACAAATATCCTTATAGATACACGATTTTACAAAAAACACATGGTGTAATATATCAGCTACTAGACTGTTGTTTGCGCTCAAAACGATTGGTACATGTTCATTTGTAGCTTGCACAAAGAAGGGTGGCCCGCACAGAGCATATATCCTTTATATTTCACTTCTTGAGTAAGGACTGGACATGTCTTGCTTGGGGATTACCTGACATCGTGTCTTCGCCCCGAATCCCTTGCGGCAATCTGAGATAAGACGTTGCCATGGCAACCTCGGTTTGTTTACGCAGCCCGCGAATCGCCACCGGCCAGCAATTACGAAAATAATTCAACAAACAGCAAACGAAGTAGTCAGAGAATGAAGACCACGAAAAGCTAAAAAACACAGCTAATCACTAACTGAAGATGTGGCACGTTTATGTTTATTGCAGAAACAGTGTCAATGCTAAGGCGCTGTACTGTTAACTCATCAAAGTCCATCTTGAAGTGAACGAAGTTCCCCTATACTATCAAACATGCGCACACCCAATCAGCATCACTCTTCGGTCTAACCCGTTGTAACGTTAACGCCTGGACGCGTTTACTGAAAGGAGAAGCAAGAAGGTTAATGGAAAGGCTCCGGGCGTAAGAATACAATAAACAACATGGGACCAAACGAACGAAGATAGAAAGTTGTTTCCCAGCTCCTAATGTTGCGAAGTGGGAGGAAGAGAGAGCTTGTCTTAAGAACAGGGATGATCCGGGTTTAGCAACAAGAGATGCATGTAAAGAGTGGTCTCATAAACTTAAGGAAAGGCAACAGCAATGTCTTTGTGCAATGAGTCAGGTTTTATCTTATCATGATAGACAATAGGCCGCCTGCGATGGTTGATGAATTTTCTGCGTGGGGGGTTAAACTGTAAGTCTCCGTATTACACGAGGACAACGGAGAAACAAACGGTGTGTCATTCCTGGTGCTTCGGTGTAAAGAAAAAATAATCCTTGCGTCTCAAACGGATGAAAATATGTTTGTATTGCATCCCGTCACTTGTAACCGCCGAGTAAGAAAAAAAACATTGCGACAACACAAATCTTGTGTGTTACGCCGAAGGGCGGAAATACCTGTACCGGCCATACGGATACAGAATGCAGAAATAGGGCTGCTTGAGGCTCTTCATTGAGGTCATGAAGGGACAGACAAAGGGTCAGCTAAAATACAGCTAACATTATAATATGAAGTGATCTGTATGATCATTATACAAGACTTCAGGACGATATGTAGTCTCTAAGCAGATCCAACGGTTGCAAAGACCGTATCCAACTGGCAGAAATGATTTTTTTTTCAATCCCGACGTAGCCTGACAATTTCTCTGGCTGACTGGAGCTTCTCTGGCTAGCTTGTATGATTAAATTTTGGCACCGTGGAGATCTGTTTGGATATTAGACGATATGGTCTCACGAAAATTCGTCGTCGTATCTGGACATTATGTCAACCGTACGAGGGTCCCCACGACCGACAGTTGACCGTCACACGGTGACCGTCAATAGTCATGTGCTTCATTAGCATTGTTGATATCCGGATCCATTTCACGAAATGACATTTAAGGCCAACGTGATGATTTTTTTGACACTAGCTATAGTTTAGTTTTTGTTCTCGTGCTTATCATCATAGAAGTTATGAATAAATGCAACTTGTTCCAATTGTTCGTATGTTTCAAACGCTGTTTTCCTTTTTTCCGTCCATTCCGTAGTTATCTTCCAAATTTACCAGAAAAAAAGGAGAGGGTAACAGGTGTATATATGGCCCGGGGCAAGCTGTCACCTGTGATGAGTTAAAGAAACTACCAGAGATCTTATCCTCACTAAAATAAATAATCACTACCTTCAAAGTAGACCGACCTGACAAGCGGGACATGTGGATATTTCATCATCATTATCTATCGGCCTGTATCAGCCGGGACCAAACAAGAAGTACATATTTCACTCCACATTTCCCGATCAAGCATCATTTTCTCTAAGTGTTCATATTCAATTCCAGTGTCTCTAACTTAAGTGTCAGTAGAAGTCTAACTTCTGCAATGCCCTCGGCCTCTTGGTTTTCATAGGAGGACGTCTGAAACTATTTCTTGATTGGCTCGACAGCAATGTACAACCAATGTTACTCGGCAGTGGGGGGAACTTTTGAGACAATCGTAGAAGACTTCCATATATTGTTTTGTGAGTAGCATGTTGTGTCCAAGATATGTTCTGTGCCCTGAGCAGAATCTTTGTGTAGCTCCCATATAGTCTGTTTGATAGACAAGATTTAGGGAGATTTAGGACATACTGTCAGTAAGGTCAAGTCACCAATGCGTTTAACATGCAATACAGACAAATTCATATTTCCAAAAGTTTAGACAAGTCTTTGGTTATGAAACATATCTGCTGTAATATTCTTACAATTACAAAGAAGTCGAATCCATGTATAATTGTATCTGTATACTATTTATTTGTTATAACCTGCATTGTGTTAAGGTCTTCGTTTATAAATCCGTGCATTTGTTATTCAAAAGATGCGTTCTAAACCAAGTCTAATCTAAGTTGACGATTTTTACGAAGTCGGTTCTTTATATCAAACCCTATGTCTTTGACCGCAGTTTGCCAAGTTTGTCGTGTTGAAGTCGACTAGTGTAGCACAATGGCAGGTCGCTCCGACGTGCTGAAGATGTGCCTTAGGTGTTGATTGTAAGCCGTCATAGTCGACCTACATTTCCACTAAAACGCTCTAGTCTGGAGAAATGTGCCGTAGAATGTGATATTTTCTATCCTACTATTCTGCAATATCATTCATTTTACATGATACAGTATCATTATACAAGACACGTAACAGAATTTATAGATCTTCACTTTTCCTTTAATGTTAATAGCATAATGATGTTTTACAATGGTGGCAGAATAGAGCGTTAGATCCATCCTCGTTCCTTATTTCGAGGCATGAACATTCAGAACAGGGAGTGTCAGAAATTTGACTGTAACAGAATTCTCAACATCTCCAACTGTTCATGTGATTGACAGCTGCAGCCAGACAGCCTCGACAAAAGCAAAGCTCCGCGGAGAGCAAGGCTTAAACACACAGACCCGTGGTCTAAGCTGTCTAATCTCCCGAATGTTGTTTTTGCTGGTACAATGTAGTTCTTTCCGCTTGAACCGAGTTAGTAACACCTGAAGATGATACCATTGCGATAAAGTGGTTTTCCATTGACATACAGGAACCATGACACAATGCCTGATGAAATTATCATCATACGTTTTATGATTCTATATATCGTAGATAATAACTTTTTATTGACGTACAGGAGACTGAATCAACAAACGCTGTTCCGTTCAGTCTTAATGGGAAAAGGTACTTCAGATTAGGAGCTGTGGCAACTAATGTTGACAACCTTTCCTTTTCGTACCATTGTGTGTGTGTGTGTGTGTGTGTGTGTGTGTGTGTGTGTGTGTGTGTGTGTGCGTGCGTGTATGTGTGTGTGTGTGTGCGTGTGTGTGTGTGTGTGTGTGTGTGTGTGTGTGCGTGTGTGTGTGTCTGACAGAAGATAAAGATCTTGGGGGTAATTCAGGGCTCACTGTTGGGGGGGGGGGCATGGGGAGGGGTTCTGGTGTTCAAAGAATATAGATCTGCTAACAATTTGCATAACGGAAGTTGGCGTTCGCGGAATGTTTTATTCATGAGATCATCCTCCTTTGTTGTGAGTCAGATATACCTCGAGCTCGAGACAGTAGAAATTGTTAGTCAGCAAATTCATAGTGTTACCAACATACTCGGAACATCAGTGTACGTAATATTACCAAATAACGTCCGATTTGTTAAAAACGTTATTCATCTTAAAACCGAGCGGACAGAGCCAAATGTTAAATCAATGGGCAGAAATATCAGCTATTCTAACAAGACAAATGCATGGTCTGTAAGTTTTTCTCCGCCTGTTTAACGCCGTCTGTGCGATACCCCTAATAGGGGGTTTACAGACTATAGAACTAGAACTAGAACTAGAACTAGAACTAGAACTAGAACTAGTGCGAGCATGTACATGTATATATACTGAAGTACATGATGTATACTTGAATGTGCTTCTAGCGCTATGTTTGAAGAACATAGACCAGAAAAAAACTGTACAGTAACTGTCGAAAGTAGTCTACAGACGAATGACAGTTAAGTCCCGATGTTTGTCCCTCCGCTTGCCTGACGTGATGGAAGAAAACACTATTTGTGTTGTGAATTTCCCCGACATCAGCGGCACGTGGCGTTCACGTGATAAACGCATGGCCATTATGTTTGTTGTGCAAAAATTTATCATCTGAGCGGGGGTCCAATCCATCCTAAAACTGGCAAGAGTTTTAAACCTCGAATCACCATGGGTAGTCTGAATGTCAAAGAAAGGTTTAACGTTTGCTATCTTAAAAATATACTAGCTATCGTGTAAGTTAGAAACACATGATGAAGTACGCGGTTTCGACTTACATATGAAATACGTCATGCATGGCGCTTCCGTGCAACTTGTTGTTAGTGGTTCCGGAGTTAATTCTGTTATATCGCTGGACGTAAAACTCTCTCATTGTTTTGTATAAAAGAAAGAGATGGCTAAGGATCATACTTATGACGTTCTTTGTTACTCATGAGAACAGGCTTTGACATAATACACCGCCACATGTAGACATGACCCAAACTGGACGCAAACTGCTCCTGCACGTAAATAGGTCATGTTACATTACATGTAAGCACCTACAACACCAATAATGCGGGGGGTAACCAACTTGGAAAGAGCGGAATCTACGTAGATCCATCCACATCATACTTAGTGTAGAGTTTCCGACAAACACGGTGCATTTCCATGACACCAAAACCCATGATTACCGCCTATTTCACAGGCTGTAGGTGTCGGGCGGAGTATTTTGCTCAGCGTTGTCTATATCTGCTTTAGAATTCTTCAGTCAGGTTAGCCTGTTGTCCGGATCTTCTACACTGAATTCTGCCCATCGGCAATCTCTGTTTTAAAGATCTCTTGCATCGTGTGAGATAGCAAAATTTACAGTATTGGATTAGTGTACTGTGTTTAAGCCGACGAGCTTGAGCCGTATTTGTTGATGGCCAGAAGTTAACCGAACTTAAATATCACCGTGACACGTGTGTAATTTTACATGAAAATCTACAATCGACGGGGCTCAGGGACCAGCGAACATCCACCGATCTCTAAAAATCGCACGATGATCGAGAGATTACTGGGCGTATTACTGTGACAGTCGTTAATGTTATTTACAGCTCTTAGACTCAACGGTTGATCGATTTTTCTGCTGTTTGACGGTATTTATGGAGATACAAGTGCACGACTGTATTTGCCCCAGGATTTTAAAACATTACATGTTCTATCTCTACAGAAGTGTCGCCAGACGCGACATGTCCGAACGCTGCACTGTTCCGTTGGCTCTGCTACTTCTGCTCCTATGTGCGGGACCCGTTCAACCAGGTATTACATCTAGTTTGTTTGTTTGGTTGTTTGTTTGTTTGTTGGTTTGAACCTTTGTTTATTCACGAAAAGGCCAAATCGGCACACAGGCCGCTTTTCATTGAGGTCATGAGGGAAGAGGTAAGGGTCAGATACAATATAACAGATATAGACAGTCATTTGAGTCCTAATAACTCTATCAACATATATCATTACATATCTAAGGTACAACAATATACAATTGCTACAACATAGTAGGGCGCAAGCTTGTTCATGGTCCGTGACCGTTCGTTTTGTTCATATTTTCAAATAGGGAGTAAACTGTTATCTCTGATCTTTCTGATTGATACTCTTCGTCCACTGACCTGTTTATTAACAGATGCGACATTTCGTAAGGGAGTGTCTTTGAAACAGTCCATTTTTGTTTGGGGAGGGATGGGAGTGAAATATAACGTATTCACTCGCAAATGCTGCTATGATAAATCTTAACAAGGTCACGAATGAAAATCAAAGCTGATTCGCTTTTTCTAGTCTAATAATATAGATTCATGTGTATGAAAATGCAATTCCATCTAACTGAATTTAGTAATCATACCCAAACAAAAGCCAAAATGAGGTTGGGTGAATTATCTACACATTTCTCAATACTGGTTAATAAAGGTTAAAAGTAATGTCCCACACTTACGCGTTATGGTAGTTCTAACGTTATTCTATTTCTTCTCTAGCGGAGTACATGGGGTGTTACGTGGACAGCTCAGCGTCCCGCGTGTTACCATGGGAACGAGCCACGAAAACTGACATCAAGTCCTGCGGGCTTCACTGCAAGAAAAATGGATACATCTACTACGGTGAGACACATAAGATCATCATCATCATCATCTGGTCACGAATGTCTTACGGATGTGACACATATATATGGTTATATTGTCCGGTATTGGTGGGAACTAATTATATTTCAAAGTTTCAATAACAGGCACTATACGGCGTTTTGATATTGCCAATTGCAGTATAGGAAATGTTGTTACTTGAATGGACATTTCCATCTCCTACTTGGAAACGGAGGTATTGTTCCATGTCATGTATGCCTATATATGTGGGGCATGCAGGCGATGGTGTAGCACGATACTGGCAGGATGAAAAGGTTAGCTTGGCCCGCGTCCAAAGGGCAAGCAGGAAAATGAATACAAAGAGTTAGCAAAAAAACAAGCTATCTGCCAAGGATACCACGTTCAGGTCAAAAGATGCAAAAATGAAAGTTCTGCTATAGTAGCAAGATTACATACCAGGGCACCCAAATTGACCGTGAATTTTGATTTCCCAACACCTGCACGCATACCCATATTCATTCTTATTCATCAAGAGGTTATTGAGTTATGCTGACTACAGTAGTCCGGAAACACAAACACACACACACACACACACACACACACACACACACACACACACACACACACACACACACACACACACACACACACACACACACACACACACACACACACACACACTCACACACACACACACACACACACACACACACACACACACTTATTGTCATTATCTTTTTCTCCAACATTCTTTTAGGCATGGAAGCTACAACCGAGTGCTTCTGTGGGACTGATGTCAACTTCGCCAGCATAGGAACAGCCAGGCCAGACTCTGAGTGCAATCAACCGTGTTCAGGAAACTCGGCCGAAATGTGCGGGGGTGCCTGGCGCCTTTCTGTATACAGACCGGGGAAAATAGGTAAAGTTTCCATTCAGTTGATTCTACTAAATGTGCGTGTAGAGAGTATAAGTGGCTCCATGCATCGGGTAACCCAGCTAGCTGCTCGTGCTGTTCTTAATTTCTTTTTTTTTTTGCGAAAATCAAAGACAAGATATATTAAAAAGGGATACCCTGATCAAGCTTAGAGCTAATATAAGCTGCACCACTAACAGAGATACAATCAATAACACAATCACGGAACAGGGATCATCAAAATGAATTTGTATAACAGAGTTGATAAAAGTAATACAATAATGCTAACAAAGGACCCGTAATCAACAGCGATGATATCTACATTGACATGTGATGATAACAATAACAGAAATTTCGAATTCTACAATGGCGATCAGTTATAAAAGCGTTTGGTTTCTAACAAATGCAGCTGAGTAATTCACGATTTAAGCGTTGGCTGTAGAGGAGAGCAAAAGCGATCCTCTAATTCGGAATTGTACAGTAGCTGTTTCAGATAAGACATTTATATTCAGAGTTGGAATTTTGAATTTTCAAAGCTGTCTACTAAGTAAAAGTTGGTTAGCATAATTAGGGCAGTACAATTTGGCTGTTCCTCATTCTAAAGTATAGCTTAGATGTAACAACATAGATTGATGATCTAGTTTTTATGGGCCGATTTTGATATAAGCTATCGTGATTTTAATCATATTGATTTGTTGGTTTTGAAGCAGTGGTCACCCTGAAATAACGTTGACCCTAAATAAGCTAGTTCACGGTTGCTACTACGCATGTGCAGCGTCAAAGGTAAAGGCCCTCGAGATGTAAACAAAACCCGTCGGGGCGTTGTTATGCAAATCTAGACAATGTCGAGACGAGCACTGTTTACAAGCCGGGGGCCTTCACCTTTGACACTGCACATGCGTAGTAGCAACAGTGAACTAGCTTATGGCATCACTACGAGCGATCGCTGTTTGTGTTTACATCCGGGGTATACGTAAGTCGGACTCAAGCCGCGTTGACTTGTGTGTAAATGCACCGAGTCGACTCCGAGTCTATCCCCGGCGAGTTATGCAATGCTGAGGTCCAAGGTCTATACAAATCTCAGTGAATGCACATGTCGCAAATTTGGAAATTTGTTTGTTACTCTTTATTCCATAGTTTTCCGGTATCTACATAATATCTTTCTGCACTCTGCGGTGCAAGTTTTTCATGATTGACAGCGAGACAACACTGCGGTCGTCACACCACGGGTGCACCTGGGCGTTCCAAGTCACCCCGCGTATAATAATAATAACTAGAAAGGCAACATTTGCGAGCAAATACAGCATGTTTAGCCATACTCCTCGCCATGCAAAAAAAGGACTCTCCCAAAATAACAATGGACCATTCTAAAATACTTGCACTAAAAAAATGAATCACCCCAGTCCAAAATTGAGTCTTCCAGTAGCACCTCAACACAATATGGACCAGTCCACAACCATATCCACTAATTGATTAACAAATACACTTCTGCTAAAAAATGGACTTTTTCATAATCATTCCAGCTCAAAATTGAAAGAAATAATTAAAGAATCCTCCCCTTGCAAGAATGGGATATTCCGTGCCATTTCCATGTAAACCAGTCGAAAAATATCCGCTGAAAATTACACTCTTGCGCATAATCAACCCAGTTCAAAATTGAATTAAAAAAGATCAACCCCAGGGAAGAATGAAGTTTTCCATAGTATACATATGAAGATTTGACAGGAGACGAAGGAAATGACCAAAAACAACATATTTGAGTCAATTCCAAGTCACCGAGAGGGTTTTAATATAATATTTGTAATATGTTTGAACTGTTTTGATTAAAATAATGTCTAAGTCACAATAGTTCTAAAGTGTTCAAACAATTAGAATTGAAACTTATAACATGTTTGAACTTATTTCACATACGTTTGAAACATTTCGAACGTAACTACACAAAAATCTCTTTATTTAGAACAGTTTCAAACCATCTATCCAAATGTTAATGTTCGAACAATTTGTAACAAAAGATTTTCACAATTGCCCTCATAAACGAAGGTGCTAAGTCCTCCTGTGTGTTTCTGCCTATTTTCGGTGGCCGCGCTAGACCACCAGCGGATTTGTTTTGACGGAGCGTCACCCGCGCGCGACGATGTACACTGTTCGGCACCGCTAATATCCGGCATTTTCCCGCTCCAAAACACTCCACAAGACCCACGTTTTTAGTGTTTTGCCTCTTGTGCAACACGATTCGATTTGCATTACTAACGGGACGAAAATGATAGAAAAAATTCACCCCGTCCCGGCGTCCGTCCCAAAAACATGAACGACATGAAAATATATTTTCTTACAGATTCAATCACGAAAATCAACAGCATGGGATTCCAAATTTTCGCAACGGCCGACCATTTTTCATGGTTGAACTTCCTTCCAAGGCGTGCGATAGATAAACATTCCCGGCACATAATAGTCACTAGTACCAGACTAACGCAAGCTCATGATGATAATAGGGAGAAAGTTTGGCCACCAGAGGGTACATTCATTTAACGTTACAAGCTAGCGCAAAGGGGCGAATCATTGACCTTACCGGGGACTGACTCTACTGGCCTAATCATTCCTTTTTTGCCGAATTCTACGATCCATACGCCCGTACGTAGGACATGTAGGAAGGCCTGGTGGTGGACGCTACACATCACGGGAGAGTGTTGGTCCGAGACAGACAGCGGCGTGCTTTCGATCGCGTAGCGGCGACGCACCGCTGCGACAACGTGCGGGACCAAAACGCCTGTCCCCAGTGAGACCATGTGTTTTGAGCGGCATGCCCCGAATCCGTCTACCATTGCTGAATGTAGCCCGATTCATAGAGGTCTATTTTGTAAGCATTATTTCATGTACCCCTCAGCGTGAGAATTCCTTGTGCAACACTTCGCTACATTATATGTTTAAGTTTCCCCCGCGCACCGCCTACCACCCGCCTTTGATCATGTATGAAGTCGGCGGCAGAGAGAGATCATCAATCAATTTTGGCAGGAGTGTCGCGCCAGTCTGAGGAGAAACGATCTCCCGTGTTGTGTTGAAAAATTTGGAGTTTGAAAATATCTGGAATAACTAATGCTAGAATAAACATTCACAAAATCATTGATTTAACTTGTTTTCTGTTATAAAATTTCCTAAACTGCAATTTAACCACTGAGTTTAAGGGAACATGGTGTTTTCCCGATAATCACGTTAAATGTTTATGTCCGGTCTTTCCTCCTCGTAAGCAAACTTCCAGCTTGGCCAGGTGCAAGGCACTAGGGGTCAATGACCTGTAGGTCATATGTAGTATTGAAAGTGACAGAAGCGGCAAATATTGTCAAGAAAGCCCAAAATAAATCGTTTTGAATATATGTATGCCGAAAATGGGAATGTAGTCCTTTAAATATTTGTTCAAGCCACATATACAGCAAATTTCAGGTCATTCGGTTGAAATACCAGGGCGCAGGAGGCCAAGATATGCTAAAAATAGCCTAAAAACCTCAATAAAATCACTTTCAAGGTCAATATCAAAACAAGGAAAAGAACGCACATTGGTTTTTGCCTACATTACCTCTGTACCAAATTTCAGGTCATTTGGTCAAAAAATGACAGAGATGAATCCATTTGAAGATTTGACAGGAGAAGAAGAAGAAGAAGAAGAAGAAACATGAGAGAAAACAATATGTTTAGCCATACTTATGGCTAAACATAATTATAATAATGATAATGTGTAAACAGACCGCACTTGAGTCGGACTTGGGTGCTCAAACTGTGCTTGGAAATGCATGATTGTGTAAACTGGACCTATCTCTACGTAACCGTGACATCACCACGCCCGCTCCTTTGGAGTTTTGAATTTAGGCCATGTTAATTAGATTATATGGATGACATCCTCTCCGGACTCAAAAACTGATATGCAAGCGTGCGAATAAAAATAATTTTTTGGCAAAAAGATTGCCTTTATTATGAAATCTACTTGGTCCGGAAGGATGAGCAAAGCTAACAACACAGAATAGTATACCGAAAAATAGAATTTTTTTTTTGTTCCTTCATATCTTCTTTTTTGAAATATAACTTACAGCATATATATTATTATTTTGCAGCTGTATAGCAGAATTTTAACGACCGCAAATTGATGCGCGCCCAAATGTCATCCATTATAATCAAATCAACATGGCCTTATATACTGTTTGAATGCTTTCTACGTTTGTCTCTGTTAAAACAGCGGCGATTACAGCATCATCGGAGTGGCCAGGAAACCATGGAGCTACCAACGCGCTGCTGGACTTCAAAGAAGCTTCCGGCCGTGCCGGGTCGTGGGCAGCCGGCGCAAATGACGGCAATCAGTGGCTCCTGTTCGACCTGGGCCAAAGGTCAACAGTCGGGGTTATCAGGACCCAAGGACGACAGGGACTTTATGACCAATGGGTGACGTCATATAGTATTTCGTACGGGAACTCCAGCGGCGACGAAATGGACTATAAGGACACCAACGGAGACACAATCGTAAGTAGACAACCTTTACCTAGAAACCCTTTAAGTGCTTGTGTCGCCAATGGCACTAGTGGTGTCGCGGTTGCGTATAACGTAGTGGCATAGTGTTTGGCCCCAGAACCCATAGATACCGGGTTCGAATCCTTGATTTGTCCCGTTGACGTTGTGCCCTTGGGAAAGGCACTTTACACGACGTTCCCAACTTTACTCGGGTGAAAATGAGTACTTAGCTTCGGTTAGGGACGCCCCTCGAATAGGACGCTAGTAAACGCATGGCGTCATAGTAAAAGCATGACGTTATAGTAAACACCGTGACTCTTTAAAACGTTCTGTTGAGAAGCAGGAAAAAATGGAAGGTTGCAATTACATTTAACTTACGATGATTATGCATTGCTTGCTTATCAACAGATCCGTTTTTCCAGAGTCTCGGTACCAGGTTTCGAACTGACTGCCGTCGTTTACTATGACAAAATGGGCAGAAATTAACTTGAAGGTCATGGCGCAACATTGAAGCTATTTACGAGACGCGTAGATTAGGAGACCATATGTTCAATCAATTGCCCCCCCCCCCCCATTACTAACAGCATACATATATCACCCTCCATTATCATACACCAGGAAGTAAGGCTGAGACTTCATAGACCTGAAAATGTCATTTAACAGTTTTTTTACGTACTCTGCTACGTACTCTACTGTACTCGATTTCGGTACGTATTTAGGTTTTTAAGGTTTTCATGCAATGAAGTTTAAATAAGAACATACATGGACTCATTGGAGCTTCCATTGCAAAACAAATGTTTAAATGAATCAAATCTATTGTGCAATCCTGCAGGTGTTCACAGGTAACAGTGACAGAAACAGCCTGGTGACTCACGTGCTGGGTGACTACAACGGGCCCTTCCACGCTCGTTACGTCAAGTTTCACCCCGTCACGTGGTATGGACACATCTCCATGAGGGCTGATATCGGGGAAGGTACTAAATCAATGCTCATTTTCTTCCTCTTTGAAGGAAACCGCCTTCAGCATTTTCAAGATTCTGCTGCCTGGGAAAATTTTACTTTCGTCATTTTATTTAGAGCGCAGGTCAATGATCCTTTATTCTGTATTCAAGACACTTGTAGTCTAGATCACCCCGACCAATCAAACCACGTGAATCGCATTAAAACTCAGATTCGTATCAGCCATTTCCCGACAAATCCCTTTCTAGCTTGCGATTTAACGTTAAGAGAAAAGTGGTAAAAACTATTTTTTTCTAAACGTTAAATCGCGGTCGCTTTCAATCACTTCCAAAGTGCCAAAATTACCAATCTGAAAACATCTTTGGAAAGCTGACACCTTCCACCATCTCACTGGAGAGTTTGTTTTGTCAGATGTAGTCGTTAACGCAAGTTACAAAGGGATTTGTCGGGAAATGGCTGATACGAATCAGAGTTTCAATGTGATTCACGTAGTTTGATTGGTCAGGGTGCTAGATCTGTGTAACGCAAACTGGCCGTGGCTATTATGGCCTCTCCACGAAGACATGGCCGGACGCTGGGTTGGGGTACTTTAGTGCGATTCAATCAGGTGAAAGATACATGAAGTTCCAAGAAAAGATCAGTGCCGGGATCCAGGTACTCTTTGCCCGTTAACACAACGTTTCATTTTCTTTCTTGTAATGAAGGATATCATTGTATAAGTTGAGGTGCCACGGTTTTATCCGAATCAAAACTGATTATCTGGTGATTATCCCCTACGAGGAGGTTATTTCCTGGAAAATGTAATATTGAGAAGACAAGTTCACGTTTTACGTTCAAAGTTGGCAAAGTTTGCAAAACTCTTTAATTCTACAGAGGTGGACGCTTAGCACCCATGTTGCTCGGGTGTTCTTATCATTGCATAAAGCAATCCGGAAAACGACACTTTTATCACGTTTTTGAACGTCCTGATAATTCACTGCATCCAAACGATTCAAAAGTGTGAATGGCGTCAAAGAATCTTTTCGCTTTTTTGTTGTTTGTTATTGTATCACTTCATTAGTTTTTTTCTTTTCTTTTCTTCACTTTTGTGCCGATGCATATTTCTGTGATTCGCAGTTGCAAGTAAAGATAATCGAAACGTGATTCCGTTCGCAACAACTGATAAATATCTCTCGAACAAATGTTGACTGCAGTTTACTTTTTAATTCACCGGGTACCGCTCTAATCTTGGCCGTTTTCGATATCCACAGTTGCTCCTGTTGGCTTCTGGCCGCTAAACGGACACACCCATCTGAGTGACGTCAGCGGATACGGAAATGACGCAATCGGGGTAGGCGTATACCCTGCGAACGGTGTACACGGAGAGATCGACGGGGCATACAGCTTGTCCGGAAGCAGCACCTCCTACATCGAGATCCCCAACAACGGGATGCTGGACACCCGGTATTCCATAACAATGCTGGCCTACGTGTACCCCACAGGGACAGATGGGCCCATCTTCAACTACAGAACCGACGACTTCGGCGTGCACCTTTGGCAAACTGGCACAAACCACTTGCAGGGAAGGTGAGAAAACGATGTGATGCAGGAAAGGTACCGCTGATGCCGCAAAGTTAACAAGAGTCTGAAGACCAAAAATCTCAATGACATTTGGTTTTATATGATTATGATGTGTTTTATTATGGAGGTATAGATTTTCCTCATTACCAGCTGTTGGGACCAGGGGAATTCGTGTCCTATATTTGGGACTAACAGATGTGACAGGTGTGACTTCCAACCACATGTCTAGAATAGAGGTGTAGATATTCCTAATCACTTATGTAAATTCAGTCCCAATTTGCATAATTTGCACTTCAGTTTGTGCATCTCTGTCCAACCTACCTGCATACCAAATAACATAAAAGTCTGTTGTTCCTTTCTTCAGTTATTCTCCTTAGAAGATTATTACAAATACGCAATTGCAGTTCCAGTGACACATACCAGGGGGCCCCAAATCGACCTTGACCTTTCTCCTCCCAACACCTACCCACATACCAAATACCATTACAATCCATCTACGTGTTCTTCAGTTATGTTGAATTTAAGCATACGGTGACACAAACATACACACACGCAAACACACACGCAAACGCGCGCAAAACAAAATCCACATGAAAAAGTATTTTTTCATGGAGATAAATATATGGCTTTTACAACCAATGAAAGCAAACAGGTTGATAAAACATCTGGTTGCTATGCCAAATGACAAATACTCATTAACAAGCGACTAGATAAAATTTAGAAACAGTCAGCATCCGCTACCTTTCGTCAGTGACTAAATGGACTAACTATATTCAGTCATTTCCTTTAGTCACTTGTGATGCAGTCTGAGACGTCTGACTGTTTCGAAATGTTATTCGCACCCATGAATTGAGTGACTGGTTTTTGTCTTTCTGTGCTTCTGTCTATTCTCTTATCATGATCTTAAATACTACTTGGTTTGTTGTAGTTATGTTGGTAGGGAGTGTGTTGTAGGCTTTTACATATCTATACTGGAATGTTCTGGCCGATTCACTTTGACATTTTGACATGTTCTGACTACCCCTTTTGTACCCCATCTGCTTTCTTGCTAGAATGCTGACCCGTGAACACGTTTATAAGGACCCTATAAGTGTGTCCACTCTGAACCTCAACGAGTGGAACTTCGTCGGCATGACCTACAGTTACCCTTCGGGCAAGGTCAAACTGTGGCATGACGGGACAGAAGTAGGAACCCTGGACGTCGGAACGTTCGAGACGGAAACCGACTACGACATCCGGGTGGGCTTAATGGACGGGGATTCCCGGATTTTTGCGGGGCGAATCGCCTGTCTACAGATTTACAACATCCCCTTGAACATCGAGCAGATCAGGGAAGCTGCAGCAAAGTGCAAAGGTCAGAAGAGAAGTTCTGATGTATTTGTATTTCTGATTGCACGTTAGCAATGGCTAGCCCTAATACACGGTGCACCGAAAATCGTATATGCTAGCCTGATAAGCCATACATCAGCAGTAATCTCTTAGCAGATCTACACAGTGCAGTAAGCTCCACCTACGGTGCGGACTGGAGCTTATCTGGCTGACTGGAGCTTATCTGGCTGGCATATACGATTTTCGGTGCACTGTGTAGATCTGCTAAGAAATTACTGCTGATGTATGGCATCGTTCACCAGTTTAGTCACTGACCAAGTTAACCTGGCATCCAGTCGACCGTTGGTTGACCGGGCTCTATTCAGGGCAGAAGAGGCTTTCCGCCGCCGGTACAATCTTTGACACTCGAGTATTCGGAATTAGTTTTACGCGGTAGGAGTATAATTGGTCAACCATGGAAGTTGGCCAATTACCTCCTACCGCTTTGACCTACTACCAGGTGTCCACAAAATCCCTTTTGCCCCGAAGAGAGTCCAGTTTACTATTATGAAATTTTGCATTTTTCTTCAGCGAATCACATCGACCTGTTCGTCCAAGAAATAATCGTTATTATCCTAAATGTTTCCAAGCAGCAGTGCAACCGGCTGGCCTGTGGCCTCTCAACAAGCAGTACAGTCTGGCGGACATCAGCGGAAACGGAAATGATGTCACCGGGTCGAACGTGGCCCTTGGGAGTGGCGTGTACGGCGAACCCGAAGGTGCGTACGTGTTGTCCGGCAGCACTACCTCCTACATCGAGATCCCGGACGACGGGACGCTGGACACACGCTACTCCCTCACCATCCTGGCCTCCGTGTACCCAACTGGAGAGTCAGGACCCATACTACATTATGGAGACAGCACAACCACCGGCGTCCATCTATGGCAAGACTCCACAAACGTATTACTCACAAGGTACGGACAATTAAAGATGACATAGAAGACAGCTATGGTAATCCCTAAGTACATGTTGTGAAGAAAGTTTCGATCCCCCGACTATCCCGTTTGGAGATCAGCTTCTTAACCGACAGGCCCAAATCTTTGCATCGCAATGTTGACTTTAAAATGAGGATGTAAGTGGATTGAAGAAAAAACAAGGCAGGGAATGGTGAAGAATGAGGGATGAAGACGTATTAGAAGACGTGATATTAGGTGAGGATGGTACAGAGGCTAAGAAATAAAAAAGAAAGTCGCCTCAGAAGAAAGGCAAAGAAGGACGTTGCAAAGTAGGAAAAATATTTATATATAAAAACCACGAGTCATGTAATCTATCCATCCAAAGATTTGTTACCTTTGTCAAGTGTATTTACAGATTAGAGAAAAAATATTGCAACATTTTGGAACAAAATAGGTAAACACAATAAGAAATGGGAATCGTTGTACCTTGTTTTCAATTGATTATTGCCACAAGATATTCATTTGTTAGCGAATGTATTATTTTGTTTCATGTTTCTGTATTGTAACTTTTGTTTATCTGAAAAAAGTTTGTAAAAAAAAGTAGAGCAACGGATAGAAACTCACCGGTTGTTCACTCATGATCCTTTTCTTTTTTGTTCCAAGGGTTTTTAGCAGGAATGCTGCCACCAGTCAGACCACACAAGCGCGGTGCATCAAACCCAACCAGTGGAACTTCGTCGGTTTAACGTACAACTACTACTCAGGCATCCTCAAGCTCTGGTACGAGGGACTCGAACTCATCAGCACAGACATCGGAGTGTACGAACTCGGTACCAACCACGCTGCCCGCATCGGTGCAGTGGGTTCGGACTACTTCAAAGGAAGCGTTTCCTGTGTACAGGTTTATGACGTTGCCCTGAACCAGAGCCAGATAGAACACGCAGCAACGCTGTGTACAGGTAAGCCAACCTCGTTAAAAATATTTCTAGAAGGCAAAAATATGGTGCAGCACAAGAAAAAAAATTTAAAACTAGAGTTCCACGAACACATTATCTTCGCCAAATAATCAAGGTTTATTGTGGAGAGTGATTAATATTTACATGCTTATCACCCCCTGCAAACTTGATCATACACCATACCGTTTGAAAGTTATGATGGGGGGGGGAGAATGAGTCCAGTCTAGATAGGGATAAAACTCATTTGGTGGTACAGGACTAGTATATGTGTATAGTGTGCTGATATATGTTATAACTGGTCATCAAAAAAAATTGAAAGTTATAATTAGATGGTACAGTCAATATACATGAATAGAATAAATCTTTATTCCATATCATACACATTTTGCAAGACATAGTACATGTTACTTTTCCGTACGGTGCTAGGTATTGTAATACCTAGCAGTGTACTCTCTGAGCAGAGGAGTTGGTCCGGCTGGTTATTCACATGTTTTTAGGTGTTTTGTAAGGCTTTCTATTTTGTTCCCTTTCCGTTATGTCTCCAACCGTTTGTTTGACAAAAATGCAGAAACTGAACACTTTAAATAAAAACCGGACCCACACATCTGTTTGAATGGTAGTGAGACTGCCCCATTTGTTTATTTATGTACACCATCTGTTTATCTACACTTCTAGGCAAGGCCTTCTGCTGGCCTGTTTCGGGAACACTGTCACACGCCCCATTAGGGAATGTAATGGATTTACAATTATCCTTACTAATTATGCAGATTAGCTCCTGTTTTCTATAATTAGACATCGATTGTGTAAAGCACCATCTGAGCTCTCTACATACAAAACTTCACGACAATCTCTTCACCCCTTCTCAAGTAATACGTGTCCGAATGTCAAAACAAAAACACCCACTGCAGTTTTAAACAAGCCGCTAGGGGGCCCAAACTTACAGAACTTACTTCTTGTGGCATGAACTATCTACCACACAAATATCATGACCATAGCACTTTCAGAAAATATGCCACTAAATTTTGAAGCTCCGCTGCAGTACCTTAGGTACTCGCTAGAAGGCCCATTATCGAACTTGACCTTCCTTTCCGTAAACCCTACCCATCCACTAAATATCATACAGATCCATCAGCAGCTTCTTGAGTTATGTTGTCCACAAGAATTACACATCCACACAAAGCCCGCTGCAGTACCGACGGAAAATGCCAGGAGAAACATTTTTGAACTTGATCTCTGTTTCCACAACATCTACACACCTGCAAAATATCATGAAGATCCATCAACGTTTCCGTCACTTTTTTCGCCTACATACAAACGCACAAAATTTAAAAGTCCGCTGCAGTACTGTTGAAAAACGCAAGGTAAACCATTTTTGGACTTGACCTTCCTTTGCACAACCACTACACACCTACTAAAAACCATAAAGACTCATCAAAGGTTTCTTGAGTTATGCTCTTGACATACATACAGACCCACCAAACAGCTGGCTCAACCGAAAACATAATCTACCCCGAGTACTATAGTACTCGGCGAAGATAAAAAAGGATAAAGGCTTAAAATTAAGTTAAATCATAGTACTGATCGTCAGGGATGAAATCTGGACTGGTGAATGAAGACGACCGTTATTCAATTGGCGCGAAATGGAGGGATAAATATATCAGTGTATGATTTAGTAACTCTTCACTGTAGTAGACGTGCGGTTGCCCTTTTAGTGACGGTTACTGGAAGCTAAACACACCTTGATTTTATGGCATGTCGAAATTGAGACAATATGAAAGTAATGTAACTCTCGCTGATAGGTGATCATTAATCTTTTTTAGCATCGCCAAAGTTGATATACTCGTTATCTAGATATCATGGACTTTATCTGACTTCCCTGATACCTGCTGTGAACAAAAAAGCTTCTCAGCTGGTGCATCGAGATCTCCTTTCGACAGTTGCAATCATAATGTGTAAACTAAGATTGGATACCGCATATCTTTATCCAAGAATAGTTCAATCATTGGTAAATTACAATTTCCCAACCGTGTTTTTCATACCTACCAAATTGAATGTTTCGATAGTCTGCTGATAGTTCCTTGGGGTTGACGACTACTACACAAAATTCTAGATGGTGTTGCCATCCAGAGCAGACATTCCTTTTAATCCTGAATAGAAATAAGATGAGCTGCAGGTTTTGCTACGTTTGGGACAGCATTATTTTCGACACAGCGCTACAAACCAATGATAATTTGTATCATTTTTAAAATGCCATGAAAAACTATCTTATAGTTGCTGGGTAAAAAAGAACGTGCACTACACGAAATGGCCTCGTATCCCGGCGTATACGTACAGGGATTCCTCCGGAAATATTCCATATCCCGGTGCGGATTTAGCGTATCCGTTAATTATATCGGATACGCTAAATCCGCACCGGGATATGGAATATTTCCGGAGGAATCCCTGTACGTATACGCCGGGATACGAGGCCATTTCGTGTAGTGGTGGTTGTCAAAGGAGATCTCTAATATACTCTGTACGCTACACACAGGTAACAACATCGCTGTTGGGAAGACGGCGGAACAAAGTAGTGTTTACAGCAGTTGGTTGAGTCTTTTCAGCAGTTGGGAAGCGTCGCATGCCGTCGACGGGTACAAAGGATCGGACGTAAATGAACCCGCCTGTGCCCAAACACAGTCCGAAGTTGAGCCGTGGTGGAAGCTCGATTTGGGCGGAAGTTACGTCGTTGTAAGAGTCCGTCTTTTGAACAGGTGGAACGAACAAGGTACGGAAAAAAATGATTTTTTGGTGATGCATTTGATGCATCCGATTCAGATTCAGATTTATTACAATCAACCTTGCATGTTACATCGTCATGTTTACATGAAATTTAACATGAAATATGTTGATAGTTACATAAGATTGAAATCATTACATTACACAGTATAAAAATCACGCATATCACAAGCGAACACATGGTTAAAACAGTTCAAACAGATAATAGATATGTTGTTCCAAAACAATCTGGGTAAATTCGAAGTTAACTGCAATCGCATAGCAGCAGATTAGATCTTATTATATAGCTTTAGAGCTCTAGGTAAAAATGACAGTTCGTGCCTCTTTGATCGGCTGTGTGATGTCATAACCCTCTTTTTTGAATTTGATCGGCTGTGTGATGTCATAACCCTCTATTCAACCTTTAAAGTTAATATATTGTTTTTGGCGCCGCTTGTGGCATACGTAGCCACTTGATACATTCGATATTGCGTGTTTACTTCTACAAACCAGTCATTCGCCACATCGTACCGAACTTGGCAGCCAAGAAAGGCATTTCCAGCTAAATAACAACTACAGGTATAATTATAACATTGTATAAATGGAAGTACAAAATATATGGAAGTACATGTTTCAGTTACATAGTTCTGTTTTCTGACCATGTAACGCCACAGGAGAACGCCTTGAAGAGTTCCAGGTTCGAGTGGGAGAGAATTCGGATATATCCCAGAATTCTATCTGCGGGAGAACAACCAATCAGCTGGACGACCCACCGCATAGTCGGACCATCACCGTCGACTGTGCTCAACCAATCACCGGCCGTTACGTGTCTGTACAGCTGATCGATCGGACAGACTATCTCACGCTGTGTGAAGTGGAAGTATTCGAAGGTCAAGGTAAGAAATGTCACAGTCTGAAGGTCCTCTGTTCGTGTTATTTGTTAAATGTGTACAATAGAGATACTGTGGTAAACCTGCTCTTTGCAACTGAAAGGCCCAACTTCAATATCATTTTCATCCAAGTCAGAATTTGTGGCCGGGAGGTGTCCCTGTAGTGCAGTGGTTCGCGCTTCCGTCACTTACCACATCTGGTTCAAATAATTTGGAACCAGAAGGCCCGAGTTCGTGCCTGGGTAGGACACCTCTTGGCAAGAGGCGCATTGAGTCATACCATAGACTTCATAAAAATGGTACATACTTCTGAAACAGTATGAAAGTTAAACACAATCCATTACCAGCGGACTAGCCCCCTGCTGCAGAGATTGCACCACAGTGTGGCCCAGGGCTATGAAAAGGGGATGGGCACCGCCCTATACACCTTATTTTGTGGGAGGATTCTAACTTTTTAACTTAACAAGATTTGCGGTGTAATGTGATTCAAACATAATTGGCATGGCCATTACTCGTAGAAACAGCATAAGCCCTCATCCCAAACCGTTAAAGCAATAATCATAAAAGCACAATTCGTCGTGTTCCAAACGATCATTTGAGCATATTGAACACGTTTATAGAAAATGATTCCATTGACTCACCAAACTTAAGAAAGACCGAAGTTTTGTAGCTCACAGCTAGCAGATTACAACTTAGTCCAATGATTCTGGCGTGCACTCTAGTCTTTTCTAATGCTTTACGCAATGAGTTATTCACCTCTCTCAATTCAAGTACTTCAGATTTTAAGACGCTCAATGCCACAGATAGATTTGACTATATATTCAAATGCAACAGCCCATACAATGTTAAAATAGGCAAATTTGTAAAAGATTGTTTTGTTATTAGAAAAAATAGTGGTACTCAAAATTAGCCCAACTTTAATAATGTAAAACATAAGATACTTATTTTGTTGTAGTCAATAGTTTTATTCCATACTTATGTCTTGTTCTATGTTTACTGTGTTGTTGCCATACTTTGTACCTGCTACAATAGTCGCGCAATAAAGTTCTTCTTCTAATCTAGTTGTTTGATTGTATAACATCAACTGGTTTGCTTCACTAGGACTTGATTGCCTTTATGTAGAAAACGATGCTGCGTGGTTAACGTTGGACTTCAGCTCAGTCATCAGTTCAGCTGGAACCCCCAAAAATGACGATGGGATAGTGTATGACGCATTCAAGGCGCTAGATGGAAACCTTCTTACCTACTGGCACCCAAAAGGCGTGACTGACAACCACTACTACGTCACGCTCGATTTGAAAGAATACTATTGGCTGTCCAAGATACGCGTGGTTACCTACGAAGAGGATGACGCAGCCACTCACCACATTGCCGCCTTCACCATCAAGACCGCGGTGAACACAACAGGAAGTTGGACTGACGTCACTTCCTTTTCCGGCTTAGCGGGAAGGCAAGTGAAGGCGTTTACAGGGTTTGTGGCCATGAGTCGCTACTGGAAGGTGGACATCACGCAAACGTCACACGGCCAGGAGCCATTCGTGGCGGAGATCCAGCTCTACGGGCGTCTAGGTAAATACACAAAACATTATCTTAACTCATTATCCTATCCAATCACATGCTGTCCTGCAAAACATACACGCAATTTGAAGGGGTTTTATTACCAAAACTCTTCGAAAGCCATTTTATATCATGATGGTAGTTAATTTCACATGAATTAAGATATAAAGGGTGATAAATAAATGCTCGGCCTTATTCAGAAAAAGCTGTACAACTCAAATTTCAGGGCATAATCATATAGTATGAAGTCTTTTCTTAATATCCACCAAATGTGAAAGTATCGTTGTCATTAGTACTTTCCAGTCAACGTTCTTTTGAAAATCAGTAGGTAATTATAAGTGGCGAGAAAACAATGGTGAACAGAGCTTTGTAGGTCGTGTTCCGCATGCCATAAAATGTACGAAGACATTGTCAAAATGTCCAATGAGGATTTCCTTCGTATCTCAATTAGAAAGAAGTTAGGGCATCTGGCTTACACCAAAACAAGTTGACCCACACCTCATGCTTAATGCATGCCCATTTTCTACCGTCTATCTCAACTGACGTTACTGGGTATCGCTTGCAAAGTAATGATTACAATAAGTACTTTGTAATTATGCCCCGAAATTTGGGTTGTGTACCTGATTTCTGGGTTTGGCCGCGAACGTATGGATCATGATCACTCCTCATATTCTTCCTGGCTTTTGTTTCAAAGCATGATTGGTTGAAACAATGGCAGGGCAAGACATGCTCCTGCGCAACCCCCTAGTTTTTTTTATGCTAACGTTCGGTCAGTTTCTAAGCATCTATTACTATCGATATCACTATTGATGATAAAGATCGTATTTTTTTTCTTATAAGCGCTTATAATGTTAAAGAAAAGTACCTTGAAATTTAGTCGGTTGCTTTGTTTCATCACGGATGCGAGATCTGATTGGTCGATATTCTACATAAACGAAAGTGTTTCTTTCTTTTTTGTTTTTCTTTGTTTTACAATAGAGACGTCATAAATATCACTCTGTTTAATAACAGTGTCCATCTGTTTCACTAGTCTATCCTACACGGACCACAGATGTGTTGACGTTTCCCTTGCCGAAGTCTACGGCAAACTACGTCAAACTCCCAACATCCCTTAGCCAACCACTGACCGAGATAACAACATGTCTGCACATGCGCAGTGAGGATACTCGTCTTGGTGCTCCAGTCAGCTACGACATGTCAAATAATGACTTCGTAGTGTACGGAAATAGTGCAGATAGAATAAAGGTAAGAAGAATGTGAAAACCAAAGAGTGGATACCAGTTTAACATTCTGTACCTAATAGGGCGTGCTATGACAAAATCGGGCATTGTGTTAGAACCCGAAACAAACAAATGGTCAGACAAATGCGTTGATTAAGGTTGGACTAATTTCCAAGCAGATCTAATGGTTGCATAGACCGTATCCAACTGGTAGAAGGAGTAATTATTGCACCCAAGGTTGGGTTGCAATAAAAACTTTTGCCAGTACGGTCTTTGCAACCGTTAGATCCGATTAAAGATTAGGTTGGACATCAAGGTACTAAGATACACGATACGAAAATTAATCAAAGCAACTGGATAAGTTTAGTAATCGGTCAGATAGCATCCACTTTCATTTGTCAGTGACTAATACGGTCATGTACGATAGAAGATGCTGTCTGAAACGTCTATTTGTTTGCAAACCTTATCAAGTGGCTTATCAATGAATGACTTTGACATTGTGTACACACTTATGCCAGGGTCACATTTCCCAACCGGTCCCCGTCCGGGCTGTCTGCGGAAACGAAAATCAAAGTGTACATCAATGAATATGTACAAGCTTTGCTCTTAGATAATTTTACGTTTTAAGCTTTCATTGTATTTTATATCAGACTTTTCGTTCCCAACGACTGCCCGACCGGGCCCCGGATTTGAAATGTGACCCTAGCATAAGACAGATAAGGAAGGTACTTATTCTAAATATTTGGAATACCTTGTTACTCACATGCAAACATGTCTTTATCTATGTTACTGGGTATTCAAAGTTTGATGGCTGATGATTAACAAAAAGGTGAAAGCCTTAAGGTATCATTAAGTAGCTCTCGACAATTAATCTAAGTACAAATGGCAAGTGAGATTAGAACAGAGGATTTCTCAGTTGCCCAGAAAAAGCGGTTAAAAAACAGCGTAATTTTTGACAATCTTTTTTTGCTTTTCACACAGGTCTATGTGAATAATCAGCAAACTACTACGTTTGCTGTCAGCATCTTGGATGGCTCTCTCCACTTCCTGTGCGTCACGTGGTCCAGCACGGCGGGAGACTGGAAGGTGTACGCAAACGGGACTGAAATCGCATCTGGATCGGGGCTAGCGCTAGGGCAAAGCATTCCGTCGGGTGGAACGTGGATTCTAGGCCAGGAACAGGATAGACCGGGCGGAGGTTTCAACGCTTCTGATGCCTTCGCCGGAGAAATCTCGCTCCTGAACGTTTGGGACCGGGCTCTGACTGAGGCGGAGATCGGCGCGACCTGCGGCGGCACAGCCGGCGGGAACATCATCAACTGGGGACGGGACACATTCGAGCTCTTCGGACAAGTCTGGAATCGCAGCACCACGGTGGAATGTGGTGAGTAGACCGACGTTTGGTGTTTGCTGTATACAAATTTTGGTGCAGTTATTCAGCATGGTGACAATGCGTGATGCAGATATGCGGAGTCGCTACTATGCAGTGACTGGGATTTGGGGATGTGCGTTTATCCGGGTTGCAATTAAGTGGCTTCGTCTGTATATTGCTCGGACATTGCGTCTTTGTCATTTTTCTAAAAGAGGAAGCACACTTGCAAAATGGAATACTCCATTTTTTTATACATATTCAGATTCAGTTTTATTTCTTATGACCTTGCATGGGACATTTCATAGAAGTATGCACATAAAGTGCGTCATCATTTACGGGTGGCTCATGATTTGTAAAATGCAAGTATTAAAGATATCAATAACGAATTCAAAATAATTTGGGCGCATGAGAAAAAGGATATATACAGCTAAAGTGGGTATCTCACTAAACTGTGCCAAAATCTGCCGAGTTCCGAAATACGTCAATTTCTCGCCTAAAGGTGAAAAGTTTTTGAAAATTTTAGAAATTATTAATCATTTAAGTTTAGAATTTTTGGTGTAGCCATGGCAACGGGTTTCTGACAGGCATATTTACAAAATTCGCTAATTCCGGTTTTAGTTTTCTTGCTAAACCACAGTCAAAAATTTTCTTACATTAGCTACATCTTATGTAATTTCATGTAACTTTTATGGTTTTAAATCAATTAAATATGATAATTTGATAGGTCAAAATTCAAAATGCCGGACCATACCAGTAGTCAATTTTCTCTTCAAAATCGTCACTACCTGGTATTTGTTATGCAAAAAAAAACCCATCCAAATAAGTGTTTTTAGTCTTTTTGCATTATGTTTCGTTGTGGTTTTGGGTTCTTTGATGAAAAAAATTGTATTTTTGAAAATTCAAGATGGCGGATCCAAGATGGCAGATAGCTATAAGCTATGGTGGAAACTGATCCATTGAATAACGACATGGTTGATTTCCCGGTTTGTTTTTTGCTGTCTGTTCAGGCAAGTCTCTACTGATGCCTTCGTTTTACGGATTTGACATCTACAAAGTGCCTGTGGGTGGATTTATGACTAGCGCCAACCTCCGCACCGCCTGCGAAGCCCAGGGGATGCAAACGGTATGCTGGAGGGCGAACGAAGAGGCTTATCCGGATGAATGGCATTCATACTGTCAAACCATCCCGATTGGGAACGTAATTTCATCATTGGAAAGGCCTCAAGAAGTCCTTGCCCAACACATTTGCGGTTCCATCGTTCCAAAGGATTGTGCGCCACTGCATAACACTTTTGTAGCAAGACGAGGATGGCGACCCGATGACGGCGCATGCGGAGTGATCGCATCGAGGTGGTGTCAGGCTGGGCACACCCAGAGCAACATGGACGCCCTTTGTGCCAGAGGTATGTTTTGCAAAATATTTTTTTTTAACTTTATCTGATGTACCTGTGTTTTATACTGTTTTAATCTGTACGTCGTAATTTCAATATTGAACTCATCATTGCCTTGCATATAGATACATGTATAAACAGTATACTATACAGAAGGTGTACATATATTGCATGAAAAAAAACACTGAATGTTAGCGTTAAATTTTTGACTGGCGGATTAGTTTCAGAAGCAAGCAGTGCAGTGTCGCTGGAGGAGCCGACATACCACTGCAATGGCGACAAACCCTCCTACGTTACCATGGCTACCAACGGTACGATAACTAGCGGAGATCATGGATGGGGGAACTACAGCAGTGACAGCCTGTGCAGCTGGAGCATCGAAGCACCGTCTGGAATGGCAGTGTCACTGACCTTCCTGACATTTGACCTGGCCGATGATGGCGACTGCTTGTCGGATTACGTCGCGGTGTATGACGGGAGCAACCAAAGCTCGGTACTACTGGGCAGGTTTTGCGAGAGTAACCCTGGCGTTGTGAACAGTACGGGGACTTTGATGCACGTTACCTTTGTGAGCAACTCTTCGCTGGAAGCGTCAGGGTTCCAGGCTACATTTGGGCAGATACAGACATCCTCAAACGCGTCCATCAACCCAGGTAGTTTTCTGTGCGATCTGAGGCTAATATTTATGTTAAGAGATTATTACCTTCACCAGAAGACTATGTGTTGCGTAGCGTTCGTGTGTGTGTGTGTGTGTGTGTGTGTGTGTGTGTGTGTGTGTGTGTGCATGTGAGTGAGTGTGCATGTGTGTGTGTGTGTGTGTGTGTGTGTGTGTGTGTGTGTGTGTGTGTATGTATGTATGTATGCGTGTCTCGGTCTGCTAACACCGCAACTCGAGAGGGCCCTGATGGATTTTATTGAACCTTCGTATGCTGGAAGCAATCATGACTCGTAAAACTTATTGCCTCCTTTCTAGCATACGTGGTACGCGGTTGCGAATATGCTACCGTTACGTTGTCTTGTCCCTCCGGAAGCGTCCTACACACAAGCTTCGCCAACTACGGACGGGTCCATAGGTGGTTCTGTGGCTTCACCAGCTCACAGACCTACTGCGCCAGCGACAACGCCGAATCAGTAGTTCGAAGCGCTTGTGACAACCAGCAGGATTGTCAAGTCGTCGCAAGTAATTCAGCGTTCGGTGATCCGTGTCCTGGCGAATCGAAGTATTTAGAAGTCTCTTATCAGTGTGGTAAGTAACTGTCTTGTCACGGTTTAAGACTTAACACTTCATTGGTTCCGAGAAAATGATCTCCACATTGAAATTGCATTCAGCATCCCCCCCCTAACCCCCGCAACATAAACACAGAGGTTTCTTTATTAACGCAACAAAAGTACAGTGACTCTCGTAATGACTACTACATCTTTACATACATGTAAACGAATAGGTGCATACAAATGAGTTTGATTACACACAATCATATAGGCACAAACATCAGGTCTCGAAAGGAACACGTAATTAATGGATTTTTTATAAATCATTAGCAATGATCAATTGATTATGTTTATTCTAATTCTGTTCGGCAATAGTAAACTGAAAATGAGTAGATACTTCTAGATGCATGAAGCGCAGAGAATCATTCGACGTCTGTTGACTCTATGTGTTAAGAATAAAATGAACGGTAAACCCTTCCTTTCTTGGAAAAACGTTTGGACACCTCATCGTCTTGGGTTTGAATACATGCACTATCGACCTAAGTACTGCATCGTATGACTTCGTCTATGTTTCTATTCCTGTTTTCTTGCAAAAGATGTTGATGAGTGCGCAACCGGAAATGGTGGATGTTCACAGAATTGCACAAATACCATCGGCAGTTTCTCTTGTTCCTGTCAAAATGGCTACACATTGAACGGTGACAGTGTCTCATGTGACGGTAAGCAATATATACATATGTATCATTATGATTCAATTTATATAAAGTAAAGATATACTTCAGGTAATTTCTCAATACGATGTTGGTAACATTTTTTGTGTACACTAGGTATATCCAATACATTTTCACGGATCTCATGGCATGTTGGGGAACGAGGGGTGCTATGGGGTAGCACGTATTGGATCAGCAAAGTTGCTTGAAAGAAATTACGTTTCAACTGGTTTGGAAGTGATGATTTCTTAAACGTTCATTACTCCCGTTTATGCAGGTTGGGATCTCCCCGCGAGCTGCCCAACGGATAGTTACATCAATCTGCCCAATAACAAGACGTATGTGTCGGTATCTGGCGAGCTAGTTGACTACGCTACGGCCCAGGCGGGGTGCACCGCCGTGGGGGGAATGGTCGCCGTTCCGCTGGACTCGAACGAGCTGGCGTATCTGGTGTTTTACAAGAACTGTTTAGACGAGTAAGAATCGAGTTCGTGCAACTCAAAAATACCTTTGTTCTAAAAATATGTATTACGTGTATCTTACACGATTTGGGATCTGTCACATACTATAAGTTTACGTGACAGACCTCTTTTGTATAATTGAAGTAAATGAGTTAAGTTCACATTTTGTTTTGGCTGCTGCTGATTGTAACATGCACATATTATTATTCCCTCAGATTTGAAGATACTGCTCACCGTAGGCAACAACATATATCATACTTGTGTTTCACCTCCTAGAATATTGTATAAAAACAGATCGGATTGACGTAAAAGGAAATTGTGATTTTCTCACTGTATATTACAGAGCTGCTCAGTTTTGGGCAGGTCTAACTTTATCGGACGGGACGTGGGTCGACAGCCAAGGCACGGCGCTGGGTGGCTTTTCTGCCTGGGCTCCAGGGGAACCCAACGGCGGCAAAATCTGTTCTCATCTTGTGCGTGGAACACACACTGACAGTCAACGCGTAAACATGTGGGCGGACGCATTGTGCACAGTTAACTACAGATACATCTGTGAAACAAGTAAGTTTTAGGGAACATAAGTCATGAAGAGAGTTCAGTTCGTAAGAAATCGAACTAACTTGATAAATCATTTTCGCAATAATTTTTGTTACTTTGTCTGCACGTGTTTGATTCCGATCGACTCCGATCCAGAAGTCGCGAATAGATTCTTCGTTCCATGACCTTAAAGATTTTGGTGGTTTCAAAATGGTCAGGCGTACTAGGCCGTGCCTTGCGCATGCCTTACGTATGCCTGCGTCGACTTTCACAATAAGATTGATATACGCATGAGGTGCGTTTTGTGCGTACGCTTGCGTATGACAAAAATGTTAGTACGCAGCTCATACGGACAGGATATGCTTACAAGTGTAAAGCCCGTGTCACAGTTGTGGGCGTATATACAAGTCTGCATGGGTTGCGCAGTAACATGTTTTTGGTTTAGCTATAGCTTTAGTTTGAAGCCGAATAAGCAATTTCTTAGATCCGATATTAACCAGGCTGCACAACGGTGGATCGAAGTAGAAAACAACTTTTTCCTCACAACCATTAGTTAAACAAAAAATGTTAATTAATGTGCAACTCACGCGCACTTTAATATACGCGCAAATGTGACAGGGCTGATAAAAAGTCCGTATTGACATTTGCAATCTTACGCACAATAGGCATCTCATTGTTTTGGATACGCAGGTATACTCTCGGTACGGCCCAGTACACCTGAATTTCTGGGACATACACGTTACAAATACGGAGTGGATGGCTACCTATTCACAAAATTTAATAGTACAGAACCGACAGGCAATTGCCTACACGCACAAGTGTGAACGGGGCTTTAGGGGGTTGTCACAATCATGTGTATATCACGAATAACGATATTGTTGCTTTTCTTGTTTGCTTTTGCTGTCTGTTCAGGCAAGTCTCTACTGATGCCTTCGTTTTACGGATTTGACATCTACAAAGTGCCTGTGGGTGGATACATGATTAGCGCCAACCTCCGCACCGCCTGTGAAGCCCAGGGGATGCAGACGGTGTGCTGGAAGGCGAACGAAGCAAGTACACCGGGCCGTTGGCATTCCTACTGTCAATCCATCCCGGTCGGGACCGAAATTTCATCTTTAGAAAAGCCCCAAGAAGTTCTTGCACATCACATTTGCGGTTCCATCAATCCAAAGACATGTGCGCCACTGCTTAACACTTTTGTAGCTTTAAGGGGATGGCAAACCAA
Organism: Branchiostoma lanceolatum; assembly: GCF_035083965.1. Taxonomy (NCBI): domain Eukaryota; kingdom Metazoa; phylum Chordata; class Leptocardii; order Amphioxiformes; family Branchiostomatidae; genus Branchiostoma; species Branchiostoma lanceolatum. The sequence continues at coordinate 27,812,549 of NC_089724.1, forward strand.
TGACGGCGCATGCGGAGTGACATCATCGACGTGGTGTCAGGCTGGGCAAACCCTGAGCAACATGGACGCCCTTTGTGCGACAGGTAACCTATTGCAAATAGTTTTTTCAACATCTACAATTTTTGTTTGTTATTGTTAAGCTTTTTTGGCGTATTAGAATATTTAGAAGTCTCCTATCAATAAAGGCCCCACGCTGACGTTGTCACCACCCCCAGCCCTATACTCCGTTGCGGGCCTTATCACTGCCGTTTTTACTAGCGATTTTCCCCTTTTTTTTGGGGGGGGGGTCTATCTGCTTGAGCCCTTGTATCTGCTTGGGCCCCGTATCTGCTTGGGATCGTGTAAGAAGGCTCACAGTGGTAGCAGGATCCCGAGCAGATACGGGGGCTCAAGCAGGTACCCCCACCCCCCCCACACAGAAAAAAAAGGAAAAGATCGCTAAAAAAATCGCTAGTGGGAAGGCCTGAAACGGAGGCTACCCCATCCACTCCCTCGCAACAAACTTATACATCAGGGGAATGCATGCATATGGTATCCATTGGAAATGATGAATGTTTTCCTAAATGTGCTCCAGAATGTAATAGATGTCAAATGTAATAGATACTTTCTGAAGCGTTAATCGCAAAGAATCAGTCAGTGACTGTTGTTTTCAAGACTCCATGCGTATAGAATAAATGAACCGTCAACTTTTCTCAGATGCAATAAGGTCATGAACGTTTAGTGATCCCGTCATGTTCAGTTGAGACACATGCACAATTGTACCACGTTTACTTCATCTCATGACTTGGGCTATGTTTCTGTTCCGATTTTCTTTCAAAAGATGTTGATGAGTGCGCAACCGGAAACGGCGGATGTTCAAAGAACTGCACAAATACCATCGGCAGTTTTTCTTGTTCCTGTCAGAATGGCTACACATTGAACAATGACAGTGTCTCATGTGATGGTAAGCAAGATATACATATGCATCATAATAACACTAAGTTAATCGGTTTATATAGAATAAAGCTGTACTCTAGGTAATTTCTGAATGCAAAGTATGTTAAGTTTCTCGTATAAACAAGGTATATCCAAATACCTTCCTATTACATACGGGAAAACAAGGGATGCTTCGGGTAGCACCTGGGGAACCACCATCACAATTCTAGTTCCTTGCCTCAATCGCTGTTTAATATACAACAATTTCAAAGCTAGCGACCGATTTTCATTTCCGTAATATGTCAAATATATCTTCTTCTCTAACATTCTTTTCTGTTTGGGTACAGTACACTAAATAGCTAAGGACTCTTCCATGAAGACGATTTAATATATAAAGGCTGAAAGAAGGGAAACCATCCATGTATATAGCATGCGTTGTAGAAAAAAGTACTGCATCTTTCAAGAAACGAATACGTTATACGATATTCCACAAGAAAACCGAAGTAAAAGTCACAGCCTAGCCATTAGGTCCTTGTGCAAGATGCTAAGCAGATGTTCTTCATTTCATCGCGACTCGGATAGCTACTTTAGTTGGTATGAATCAGGTCAGAGCGTATGCGCTAATCACTTTTTTACTTACCAACAGACATTGACGAGTGTGCGAACTCTAATGGAGGCTGTGAGCAAGTCTGCACCAACACTGAGGGCAGCTTCCAGTGTTCCTGTCACCTCGGACAAACGCTGAGCAGTGACGGACTAAACTGTGACCGTGAGTAAAGACATCTTTATAGCAGAAGTGCAGCTCATATAGGTAATCAATGACAGAGTTGGATAAAAATTGGGATCCGCCATCTTGGATCGGCCATTTTGAAATTTTTAAAACATTTTTTCCACTTATGACCCCAAAGGACACTGAAAATAGACTAGAAACGTTAATCTAAATGTTTCAGGTAAAGAAAATGTCAAGTATGACGAATTTAAAGGCGAAAAAGCCTGCTGATACCTTAAATAGTGATATAGTCCGCCATCTTGGATTTTGCCTGATTACGTCATCAATTTAGCATCAATTATGAATATTAAATCATGAAAGATACATATTATTACATATCATGTTATTCATATAGGAAAACTAGTGTAGTTGTGCAAGAAATCCTGAGGTATATCATTGTTATTAAAAAATCAGTGATTTTTGCATAAAATGCCTGTCAGAAACCCGTTGCCATCTCAACATGAATAATGATAAACTTAATTCATTATTATAAAATTGTTGCCAACAAAATTTTAGGAAAAGCCAGCAAGTTTGGTAGTCCTAGCATACATTGTTTGGCAGTAATACGATGTTAAAGTTGGCGCGGGCACTTTTAGCACCCCCCCCCCCCGTCTGGATGATTTACATTAGTGATACGTGTACATGTAGAAAGATGGCCTAGTCATGCGTCTGGTCATGGAATAAAACGGCGCAACACTTTTAAGGCAGCAGGACACAGTATTTCGTCAATGCAGACTTACATGATTAGGTACCACAAACTGACTGACACCGACGTGGTAAAAGCTGTTTTGTGGTGCACTGCAAAAGTAGGGTAAGATTTTCAAAATAACTGGAAACAAAATTGTGGTGCTTTTTTATCTGCTTTTGGTGCCTTCTTTTAAACGAAGTCGACGAAGCGGATGTCGACTTAAGTGCAGCCGACTTACCTTAAACGGCAACGTGCTTTCAAACGCCTATAAACTCAGCAAACTAGTTCATATGATCTGGAATCCGACTCATTTTACTACCACGCGGTACAGTTTGTTCCCCGTTAGCTTTCACGTACAAAATCATAAAATCTGTTCAACATTATTTTCGCAATATTTCTTTTATCCGAACGTTGTTCATCGCAAATAAACACTTGTACTGAGACGAGAGAGAGAGGGGGTGATTAGGGAACGCTCTAAATAGTAATAAGGCATGTTGCTGGACAGCAGGACTTTGTATCCATTCGGCCAGTAAACTGATAGATAGGAATATATAAAATCTCGTTCCTCATGCAAAACCACATTACATAAATAACATTTATCAGTACATTGAGACATTTTTACGACAACCCAAGTAAAAAATCAAGGTTCCTGCAGCTGGCCATGTGGATCTGAGTAAATAACAAAAGACTGTCCAAAAATAGGCCTTCGCTGCAAACAAATCTCAATATAGGAACTGAAACCAAGTGAGGTTGCCGGTGAAAAACATCTTAAATGTTCATTATTCCCATTCGTGCAGGTTGGGATCTCCCCGCGAGCTGCCCAACGGAGAGTTACATCAATCTACCCAATAACAAGACGTACGTGACAGTATCTGACGAGCTCGTCGACTACGCTACGGCCCAGGCAGGGTGCACCGCCGTGGGAGGAATGGTCCCCGTTCCGCTGGACTCGAACGAGCTGGCGTATCTGGTGTTTTTCAAGAACTGTTTAGACGAGTAAGAATCCAGTCTTTCCAACTCAAAAATACTTTTATTAGTTTAAATGTATCAATTACACGATGTGAGTTATGTCATATACTATATACATGTAAAAAATACTGTACAGGATTCGATTTCAGATTTGAAGTAAAGGAACTGATTCCGCACACATACATTTTCTTTCAGTTGCTGCTAATCATAACGCGCATGCGCGAACATCTTATACTTCCATTAGACACTGCTCACCGTAGGCAACGATATATATCATACTTGTGTTTCACCTCCTAGAATATTGCGTAAAAACAGATTTGGACTGATGCAAAATTGATGTATTTTCTAACTGTATATTACAGAGATGCTAAGTTTTGGGCAGGTCTAACTTTATCGGACGGGACGTGGGTCGACAGCCAAGGCACGGTGCTTGGTGAATTTGCTGCCTGGGCTCCAGGGGAACCCGACGATGGCAAGGAGTGTTCCATTTATGTTTTCGGAACAAACGGCAACAGTCAAATCAGAAACCTGTGGAATGACAGATCCTGCAGTTCTACCGTTAGATACATCTGTGAAACAAGTAAGTTTTAAGGAACATAAGGTCTCATTCCTGTATTACTCCGAGTGGGTAAAGGAGTCCGTGCCCCAAAAAATGAACGTCGGCATGTACGTGTGTCTATATCGGTGTAAACCCCTTTTAGCTAGCCCAGCTGATATCAAGCATCAAACTGATGAAAGCTTGTTTGTAACTGAAGAAATTAGTAGGCAAAGTTCGGCAGCCGCGCGCGAGGTTGGAAGTACACAGCCCGGGCAGTGTGTGTGATTCGGTCCTGCGCTTACAGCTGGAAATGCCTTTTTGGTTGACGTGTAGCCAAGTGCAGTTTGTAATTGCTATCAAAAGAGATTGTGTGTAGTGAAAATGTTGTCATTTTTTTTACATAATCTAGGGTAAATGGTCTCAACATGGAAAGGAAAACATTAGCACATTTTTCCTATCTTCATTACGAACGCGCCCATGTAAAACACGTTTTATAACATATAAGCCTATGGGGCGAAAAAACTCATGAATGAGACCTTAAGTCATGAAGAGAGTTCAGTTCGTAAGAAATAAGACTATTTTGACAAATCATTTTCGCAATAATTTTTGTTAATTTGTCTGCACGTGTTTGATTCCAATCCAGATGTCGCGAATAAAGACTTTGTTCAATGACAATGACCTTAAACTGGGAGGGGATTGCCAAGAGATAGGAATGGAAAAATAAGGAATTCTCCAATTAACTCTCTATCCACTTGTAGGCAGGCATATGCAATTCCGTATGAGTTCCGAATAGAATGCTGTCAATACAAAGCAGAACAATTTTTCGAATACATTGACGTATGTGTGGTGCACACCTAGCGTACAAATAACAAATTCATTTATACGCATCTATTGCGTATGTTGAGCAGTCTAGTTATCAAATCAAAAAATAACTTATTCGGCTGCTAACTTAATATCAACCAAAAACATGTTACTACGCAACTCATGCGGACTTTTATACACACACAAGTGTGCCAGGGGCTTTGCACCGACAACATGTATGGCATACTTCCGTTGAATGCCAAGCGTATCCAATGCAAATTCGATTCCCGCCATTTTCATGACGTGTGCAGCCTCCATAGCATGAACATAAACCCTTTTGTCATCATCGACCGCCAAAAATGTTGGTCAGCAATCATATTCGCAGTAAATATTGAGAATACCCTTGATGTTGGGCGAGTACGCACTATACTTTTGTGCATGTCCAATCACTCGCACCGACTCGGGCTTTCAGCCACCTCTCACAGAACTGAACCACTCTGGAATGTCACAAAGTAAGGAAAAATACCATTCTTGTTTTGTAAGCTATTTAGATGTCGATATATGGAAGGTACACATTCAATAGTTGAATGTGATGAAATGAAATGAAAAATAAAGCGATGGTACTAGGTCGAACGTCACGTGTTCTATAGCACACTTGACGTTAATGATACATATTGCGTCCGTTGTTTTGACACCGAAACGATGCAATATCCGTAGTACGTAACGTTTGCTATATTGTATCGGTGGGATGTTATCACTTCCTGCGAAGCAAATCATATAACAGTATACATGTGATATGTCTTTATCGGCAATGCTCGGCAAGCATTTTGGTACATATGAGCACACATTATTTCTTAGTCTAAGTTTGCATTTGTGTCAGTCGGATACGCGTTATTATGTCAAGCAATGATCTGTTACGCGTTCCTTATACACGCATACCTGATTCTGTTTTTATTCTACATTATTTATTTATCTATTTATTTATTATAAGACTGTCAGAAGGGGAATGGAGCATCCTACAGAGGAACAGCCGCTGTGACCGAAACAGGCAAAACGTGTCAGCGCTGGGACAGTCAGACGCCTCATGCACACGACAAAACAACCGCTTACCCGTCATCCGGACTGGAGGAGAACTACTGCCGGAATCCGGACGGCGAACCCGGAGTTTGGTGCTACACCACGGACCCTGGAACGAGATTTGAGCTCTGTGGCGTGCCAGCATGCGGTAAGGTCTGAACCTGCGAGCTGAGATATAACTCGTGCAGAGCGTGACGTCAGGTCAACGTCATCGTAACGTATCACAACGTATATTTTCAACATCAAAAAGAGACGAGAAAAAGCAGAACCAATATTTAGAGTAGTTTTAAAACCAATGTTTTTGATTAAAATCAGCCAGTGTCATTATAGGTTCTTTTTTTTTACGACTTTTATCTGTATGGCTGTACCTAACCTGATTGGTCATGAACGTACAATAAAGGTTATCGATTATTAAATATAACGTATGACAACGCACATACAGCATACAGACAGCGTGCTCGCCGAACATCCAGGGTACTCTTAATATCTTGCAAGAATATGATTGCTGATCCCCATTTTCGTCGGTCAATGATGAAAAAAAGGTTTGTGTTCACGCTATGGATCTGCCGCATTTTTGATAAATCGGGAATTCGCACAGAATGCGAGTTGTATATGCAGCTTTTGACAGCTAGAAAAATGGCGGTGTGCACCTCATACGCATTAGATTGCGCTGAATTTGTTGTTTGTTCGCTGGGAAGGCGTCACACATATTTATATTTTTTCGAAGAACTTCTGAGCGTACGGTTGCATATTAACAAAGTTTGATACGAAACTTATACGGAATCACATATGCACACATGTCAAGTGTGTACTGGGCTTAAAGCCCCTGTCACACGTGTGCGTATATACAAGTTCGCATGGATTGCGAATTAACATGTTTTTGATTTAGGTCAAGTTTGCAGCCGAATAAGTGATTTCTTAGGTTTGATAACCAGGCTCCACAACGGTGGATCAAAGCAGAAAACAACTTTCCCCCGCAAACCTTAAGCCCCTTCGAGGCAACACACCAGCTTATGTATTCTAACCCGATTAAGCAAATCGTATGGACTTTCAAGTAGGACCCTGAACTAATTATTTCAATCATTTTCAGTAAACACGACAACTAGACAGTAATTTTGATGACATGCTACTACCTGTAATGAATGTACATGTTGGATGTGTGTTGTGTTGTCATCGTTACTGTATGTATTGTTATTTGTGTATTGGTAAGAAGTCCAGAAAGACTAGTGATGTGCCTTAAGCCCCCCTCTCACTTAACCCGCGGCACGCTGGCGGCGTCGCTGCGGCCGATCGCATTGACAAAGCACTCAACGAATTTCATCGAACAAAAACGAATATTTTTAAACTTTGTGTGTTTTGTTGTCTTTTTGGTCATACTTATACGTTTTGAATGATATTCCCATTATAAAGTTAAGGGTAACACAAATCCAGTTCAGGACGCAGCGACGCCGCCAGCGTGCCGCGGGTCCAGTGAGAGGGGGGCTTTAGGGCACACTGCTAATGGAGTTTCTTCAATAAAGTCTAACCCGTCCTTATGTTTCCCTCCCTTTCATCTCCAACAGCCATACAAACCACCACACCTCCACCAACGACTCCTGCCAGTACTACTACAACATCGGCCACCAGCACGGTGATCCCTTCAACTGCAGGGGCTGCTGCAGCCTCCACAACAGGTATGGTCATTTAACTTTTCTTATGTCGTGGGGTCGTCCATGTATCAAATCTAAAGTGAGAATAGCGTAAGTATAAGGCAACGCAACAGGAAAACGATCAATTACGATGTAACATTTGCCGGGATAATGTTCATAAAAATATCAGTTAGTTTGGCTTGGTCGAGCCCACAATTACAGACAGGCAATGCCTCAGAGGTGGAGCCGGTATTATATTCACCGAGAAGATTATGTTTTCGTTTACGCCAGCTGTGGGGTGGGTCTGTTTGTAAGTCAAGAGCATAACTTGAGAAACCTTTAATGGATCTTCATGATTTTCGGTAGGTGTGCAGTGGTTGTGAAAAGGATTATTAAGTATACGCACACATCATAGAATCGTCGTCACTAACTTGCAACTACCATAATTTAGCTATCGCCGACTGCTTCTCCTCTTCACCGCTCGGGAGGGAGATTTATGTTTTAGTCAGCATTCGTGTGTGTGTCTATGTGTCTCACGATCACTTAAATTGTCATGATATTTGGTATATGGGTAGGTCTTCTTGAGTCCTTGAGATGATTATAGATTTGGCTCCCTAGCGCCTTCCTATGATACTGCTGTGGTCATGATTTTTGAGTGGTAGATAACTCTTATAGAAGAGAGTAAGTCATATAGATTTAGACTCCCTATTTGAACTGCAGGAGCTGTTTTAGATTTAAACTTTGAAAGAGAATAAGTCAAGGTGTCGACGAATCGTCTTGATTTTTGGTATGTAGATAGCTTGAGTGATGATTTACATAATCGTATATTAATCATGCAAATCGTAATCTAATTTGCATAATGAAAAAAGTAAGTAAACCCGCTGCATTCTATAATAGAACTTTCAAACAGGTGACATATGTAAGGTCTCGGACCGGAGTTTTTTTACGATTTCGTATGTAGGCCGACACCCTCAGGCCTAGGGGCTACAATTCCGCCAAGAAAAGAAGGACGGAAAATGTAATCATATCGGCGAAAAGCGGTTTATTGCTGGTTTCCGATGTATTTAACGGTATCGTCTGTTGTCCCTTTATTTCGGGTAGAAACCATAGTAAAATGTAAATGTTGGACCCGAAAATTATAATTCTTTACACTTTTTTGATCGAACCTGCTTAAAACAGGAGTTTTCCTGGGGTAATGGCATATATGCTGAGAAAGCTTAGTGAATGGTGTCTCTGAAAAATAGAAAAAATAAATAAAAAAGTCATGTGCTAACTTTTTCGCCATCTCCGATGACGCAAATTCGGGGAAAATTCATTAAAAACGCTGCTACTTGGGTCATCAGGCGAAAAAAAAAAAACGCACTACCGTTGCCGCGGACTAATACAAAAAAAGGCTAAGATGGCGAACCAACTTCACCACGCCCAAAATTACTTCAACTCAGGGGCTTTTCAGGAGATATAAAAACATATGCACAGCAACAACGATCACCAAGCAATCTGGGGCAGAAATCAGGGTGACGACCACGCACTTCCAGCACCGGCAAATTACCGCGTCATATGAAAAAGAGAGGACAATTGATAGATATCAATCATGCGAATGAAGACCTAATGTGCATGATTAGTGAGAAAATATTATAATTCCATATATCATAGTCGAAAATGATAGGGATTTCATTCTTGAGGCATTTGGAAGTTAATTTAGGTAAATGTACCATATATTATGCAAAATGACAACATTTACATAATTAATGACAAATGCGACAATGGCCTTTTATGCTAAAGATAAGACTTTCAAACTATATAAAACTTGTGTTACTTGGGTAGAGAAAATGGTCACTTGATATAATCTAGGCAAATGAGGACCTTATTTGCATACAATATGAGAGACATTTTTCATGTGTCACTCGAAAAGGCTAACATCAGTCGACGAAGGTATGAGGTCGTGGAACACTAGTTATAGTACTGGGATCAATGTGACAAATATTCTAGTAATTTCACGAGCGCTTTCCATAAGGACTTCGTTTTTGGTAATACCTTTTGGGAACTGTCTTTCCACATAGCAGGGAAAAAAACTTAACTGCTCGAGGCACTGAATGGGCGATAGATTTTACACACTGTTACAGCTTTTTACGTAGCCTGGATACCAGACCTTTCGCGCGATGCGATGATAAGCCTTTTTGGCCGGGGAAGACCTGGTAGTAGGGATAGAGTTAGCACCAGGGCGCGCTTGGCAGCCGAACCCTGATATCTATCGCGCTAGCGCCCCGCGTGAGAGATAATTAGTGGGCCGTGTGCTATCTGTGGCGGCGGCGCGAGTTGCTTCCCCGGCCGAAGGATTAGCTCCAGGAGCGCGGTGGTCTGGCACCCAGGCTACTTTTTACGATATTTCATATGCTTTCTGCCGCGATTTAACGTTTACAAAAAAATAGTTTCTACTACTTTTCTTTAAACGTTAAATCGCGGTCACTTTCTATTACTTCCAAAGTGCCAAAATTGCCAATCTGAAAACATCTCAGGAAAGCTGACACCTTCCAGCATCTTACTGGCTAGTTTATTTTGTCATATTTAGTCGTTAACGCAACTTAGAAAGGAATTTGTCGGAAAATGGCTGATACGAATCTGAGTTTCAATGCGATTCACGTGATTTGATTGGTCGGGGTGATATCTTAGAAACGTTGACCTAAATATGTATATTGCGAAAACGTTACGTTATTTCGTTATCAGGCGGTAGCGAGATATACAGCATCCTTATAGAATCTCCTCGTGTGTCCCACGTGGAAGCTAGGCATACTATGGCATCATTTCCGTGTCAAAAAATCGATGTCGAAAAAGGTGCTTTTAATGAACGAATAACGTCTACTACGGTATGAATATAGCGTTTAAAAAAAATAGTTCTGGGTACACGACAGGCTATTTACAAGGGGACATTTTAACTACCTTAATTATCGTGTCAAAATACCGTACTCAAAAACGTACCTTAGACAGGCGCGAATATGGCCTTTATGCTGTTATGGGGACGGTCTCTATATCGGAACAATAGCGTGCTTCGATTTACTTCAATATAGCATATCATAGCAACGTTGACCAAAATATGTATAGTGCGAAAACGTTACGTTATTTTGTTTCCGTACGGTAACGAGATATACAGCATCCTTATTGAATCTCCTCGCGTACCCCACGTGGAAGCCGAGCGACGGGTAACGATGCTATGGTTTCAAGTGGGACATAACCACATTGGAAATATGGGTGGCACGCTTACGCGAGGATAACGATGCTTTGGTTTCAACGCATATTTCACCCTACCGCATGGTAACGAAATAACGTATTACGTCTTCATAACAAACATGTGAATTGAAGGAAAATGTAGCACATCATTCCGATATTAAAAATGTCCCTATTATAGCATCAAAGACATATCTACTCTTGTCTAAGGTACGTTTTGGACACGAGAATTGTAAGATAGCTAGAAGTTACCTTCGTAAGGACCCTGTCGTGTACCCAAAATGACGTTTTAACGCTATATTTACACCATCGCCGACGTATTAAGTAATATGTTTATTTAATGTACCTTTTTCGACATCGATTTTTTCCGTATCAAAATATCGATGTCGAAAAAGGTACCTTTAATGAACGAATAAATGTCTTCTATGGTGTCAATATAGCGGGTACACGACAGGGTCCTTACAAAGGGACCTTTTCATGACCTATTAACTACTTTACAATTTTTGTGACAAGATACCATACTCAAAAACGTACCCTTGATAGGCCTAAATATGTCATTTATGCTGAAATAGGGACGTTTTTAATATCACAACGAATCGCGCTTAAATTTTCTTCAATATCGCATATCATAGAAACGTTGACCTTAATATGTGTATGGCATCATTTCCGTGTCAAAATGTCGTATTAAAATACGTAGCTTAAACTAGCGAAAATGCGTCTACAATATACGTATTTTCATGTCTACGATATCGTCTCTGAACAAAGATATCGCTATATTCCGTTTTACACAACAAAACCCCTTTGCTCGGATATCGTTATAAAACGTACCTGACATTATCGTCAGCAGGTAAACGATATCGCAATTCTGACGATTTCTTTAACACGGTATCGTTGAATCGACCTGCTGATTCATGCTAGAATGTACATTCTTATCCAAATATCGTATTATCAAACGCAAGTTTAAGTAGCGTATCAAGAACGTATATTATATAACATAACTGAGTTGTATGACCAATTTTAATGTTAAGTTAATCTGTATTATAACTTAGTTAAGTGCAATTTTCAATTTATACATTTGTGTTTTGTCCCTGTAAATGTTGGCTCTCGAAATCAGCCATGCTGCCTGAGAGACCGTGTAGTGTCTTGTTACACTTCCAAATAAATAAATATTATAAGAAGTTTAGACGATGGGCGTAAGAAATTAAAACGACATTTGGTTGTAACACCGTGACTATCAATTTTGTTCACTGTTCAAGGTGCAGGCACTACTAACATCGCCCTGAACCGCCCTGCGACCCAGTCGAGTACTAACGGTGGAGGTGTTCCCGGTCGTGCTGTAGACGGGGACGATACTCCCATGTACGGTGGGCTTTCCTGCACCCATACGACAGAAGAACGCGACCCGTGGTGGCGAGTCGACCTGGGCAGCAGTCAGTCTGCGGGTCTGGTGGTCGTCACCAACCGGGGGGACTGCTGCTCGGACAGGCTGGAAGGCTTCACGGTTTACGTGGGCGACAATCCGGACGTGACGGCCAACCCGACCTGTGGCGGGCCGCAGTCCGTGGTAGGGAAGGCCGTCATCACGGTGAACTGCGGCGGACTGACCGGCCGATATGTGGGGATAGCTCTGAGCGGTACAGGGAGAGCCCTTACACTCTGTGAGGTGGAGGTCTTCGCAGGTACGTCTCTTGGTAGGATTATTGGACCATTGTAAACTGCGGGAGCACACTTGAAGGTCAACTTTCACAGGCTTGAAGGTCTACTTTTTAATGTTTTCAAGGCGGGCTTATTTCTATCACCAACAACGCCACAGAGACCAGAATCCTATAAAACACGTTGTCTTTGATTTTTCCTCTGAAATTCTCTCAAAAACACAGGAAGTGTCCTTTTAGAAGGTTCAATTCTTAGAATTTGAAACGCTCGAGGTTCCACTTTTTTACGTCCAAGGTTTTTTTTTTTTTCAATGTGGACTTATTTGTATCACCAGCGGAGCTGGAATACTAAAAAAAACGGATAACTTTGTCTCAGATTTCTTCCTTTGAAATCCTGTCAAAAACACAGGAAATGCCATATCAGAAGGTTCAATTTCTAAACATTTCCGGGGGGGCATACTCCCGGACCCCCTAGGAAGCTGGCGCCTACGTCGCTCGTCTCTGCGATATTGAAGTTTTTGGTTTAACTAAGGTTTGCGGGGAATAGGTTGTTTTCTACTTTGACCCACCTTTGTGCAACCTAAGAAATCACTTATTTGGCTGCAAATTTAACCTAAACCAGAAACATGTTAAAACGCAACATATGCGGACTTGTATATACGCACAAGTGTGACAGGGGCTTTTGGTTCTACTGTCTGTTCAAGCGATTCTCTACTGATGCCTTTGTTTTACGGATTTGACGGATTTACGGATCTACAAAGTGCCCGTGAGTGGATACATGACAAGCGCCAACCTCCGCACCACCTGCGAAGCACAGGTGATACAGATTGTGTGCCACAGGGCGAACGAAGAAGTTTAGCCGAGCCGCTGGCATTCCTACTGTCCAACCATCCCGGTCGGAAACGATATTTCATCATCAGAAAATACCCAAGAAGTTCTTGCACATCTTATTTGTGGTTCCATGGATTTGTATCCCAACTCTTTCTTCTTATTTTTCTTTTATTTCCCACCTGGGTATCTCCAACAGCCTCGCAAACCACCACGTCTCCACCCACGACGACTGCCAGTACTACTACTACTACTACAGCAGCAGCCACGAGCACGATGGTCCTGTCAACTACAGGGGCAATTGTAGCCACCACAGCAGGTATGAGATCGTTCATGTATTAAATTCAAAGTGAGCATGACAACAGGGAAACGGACAATTCCAGTGTGAACAGAAATTTTCCAGGATAATGTTTATAATACTACTGTTAAAATCAAGGAACCCACATATTATAGGAGAAGTTGGTTAATTCGTCTTCCACTGCCTGAAAAGAAGAAGCCATACCCTAATATAACTAGATTGATGTATTTACCTTCGCCGAGAAGGTTATGCATAGGCCAGCGTTTGTATGTTTGTTTGGATGTTTGTAACGTACAACATAACTCGAGAAGGCTTGGATGGATTGTCTTCATATTTTGTAGATTAGATTTTGGGTCCCCTAGCGGCTTGTTACGATACTACAGCGGAACTTCCTGTTTTGATATCTCGTGTTCTGGACAAGCTATGGAACTGGTTTTTGAGTGGTAGATAGCTCTTTGGACAGAGAGTAAGTGGCCAAAACCCCCTAGCGGCTTTTTTAGAACTGCAAGAGCAGGTTTAGGTTCAGAGTTTGAAAGGCAATAACTCAAGAAGGGCTTGATGGATGGTCATGAATTTTGACAAGTAGCTTGAGTGATGATGTACATGATTAGATACTTATTATCCCAATCAGTATCTAATTTGCATAATTAATGAGGAAAGTTTATACAGCCGCCAAATTCCAAGGTAGGACTCTCAAACATGTGACATATGTATCTGAGGAAGAGATAAATGTTAATAGATATCAACTATGCAAATGTGGAACTCATTTGCATAATTAATGAGAAAATACTACAACTCAAGATGGGCTTGATGGATGGTCATGAATTTTGGTATGTAGATAGCTCACGTGATACTTTGTATGATTGGACGATGATTATTTAGAATGTAATAGTAAGTAGAAATGACTGTAGTATTTATCTGTACCAGTATACCCATGCACTATGTACTTGCATTTAGCCTTAGGGCATATGCTTGCAATTAACACATCTTACTATAATACCAATAACGTTTGCATGGTCACGCCCATAATTTTTTAAGTCGTGTTTATTACGCCTTTCAACAGTCGATATTCATAGGGGCTGTTTACATTCTTATTATTCTATTCTAATTTTATATAGCCAGTTTACGAGTTGTTGTTGACCAAAAAACATCAACAAGCAGAAAAAATGCAAACATCTCCAATTGTTCTTTCTTCTCGGAAGTTATATCTGTTAACATGACTTGGGGAGGAGAGGTTTACCAGACTAGAGTTTCTACGGGCTGATGTAGAGCAAGCTCACTAATGCTTGGGCTATGGTTCACTAAAACGCAAATGGCCATCGAGTGGCTTATCAAAGCTTCAATGTGCTGCAGTATTGTTATTGTTATATTATTGTCAATATATTTCTACTAAAATCACAAAGCCCACTAGTACTTATCATTAAAAACGTGGGACTTTTCGTCAGCCACTGTCATCAAAGAAGAGGTCAAACCCCCCAGTAATGTTGTATGTAGAACTTTTAGTTAGATGCATAGAATAGATACTCGTTACCATTGTTACCCTTTCTACTGTTTGTACTCTTGCAATTATCCTACGGGCTTGAATTTGCAAATAAAACATTACAATTGTTGGAAACGTATTCATTGAATAACGTTATTGTTGCATTTTTTTTCTGTCTGTTCACTACAGGTTATTCTCTACTGATGTCCTCGTTTTACGGATTTGACATCTACAAAGTGCCCGTGAGTGGATATATGATTAGCGCCAACCTCCGCACCGCCTGCGAAGCCCAGGGGATGCAAACGGTGTGCGTGAGGGCGAGCGAACAAGCTTATCCGAACTTCTGGTATTCCTACTGTCAAACCATCCCGGTTGGGAACGGAATTTCATCAGTAGAAGCTCTCCACGAAGTTCTTGCACATCACATTTGCGGTTCCACCAATCCAAAGACATGTGCGCCACTGCATAGCACTTTTGTAGCTGTACGGGGATGGCAAACCAATGACGGCGCATGCGGAGTGACATCATCGAGGTGGTGTCAGGCTGGGCAAACCCTGAGCAACATGGACGCCCTTTGTGCGAGAGGTAATGTATTGCAAAGTGTTTTTCCAACATTTATCTTCTTTGCTTGTCTGTTATCGGTATTAATATTGTTTGGTCGTATTAATGTATTGTACAGTTTTCTGTCAGTGTGGCAAGTAACTATCACGTGGTAACGACTTATCACTTCCTCGGTCCGGAGATAATGAGTTATGTTACACCTAACAACCTTTTGTATCACCGTTTGCACATCTAGCTGTTGTTAATATCATGACAAGTCTTTAGTCAAAGACTGAACGATAATCAGTCATGGGGTATGCAACCATACAGTTGGTCAGTTTGTTGTTTGATTAGCTATGAATGAAATCGTTTCTGGTACACGGACATTGTAGTGTAAACCATTTCATCGTAATGGTAGAAATACGTTAATGATATTTCAAGAGTCATTTATTTACGAGTTAAAGATCGGTTAATACAATTTCGATGTAATGTTTTTTCGTTCACAAGCAGAATCAAATTTTGCAACGTTACAGAGACTGCTCAACATCACCCATTGAGGAGATTGTACTGTCATTGAAAATATCCTAAAGTTAATAACTTCTTTGCATGGGTATCTCCAACAGGCTCACAACCCACCCCACATCCACCTACGACTCCTGTCAGCAATAATACTACAGCATCCACCAGCACGGTGGTCTCGTCAACGGCTGCAGCTTCCACAACAGGTATGAATGATCATTGACCTTTCGTCGATGGGTCTTCCATGTATCAAATTCAAAGTAGGGATGACAATATGAAATTGTCGATTGATGTGTTAACAGAATGTCTTGATCATGTTCAATGTAACGCAAATTCTAAAGCTAAAATCTAACACAAACACGAGTATGGTTGGCTTGTTCGCGTACACTTCTTGGGGTTTGTTACGACTTTGCACGCCGATCAGTGTCGTTATCAGTCCTGTTTTGTTTCACGGTATACATATTGCAAGGTTTACAAACCGTTTTATCCAACGCAGTCCCACCAACAGGCAGACCAGAAGTAGAAGTCCACAGTCGTTCTATCTTCATGGAAGTTGTATTCCGCCCAGACGACTTAGGAGGGGGATAAGTTTTAACCAGTCCTGAAAGTTGGCTGGATAGTTTCTTAACAGCATGCCAAGGAAGGAAAAGTGTTGTAACGTTCATGCCATGACTTTTCATGCAGTAAGAAAGAGGCCTTCTGAATGGTTAATTACATTTTTAAAAAAACATTGCATACGGGTGGGGTTTAAGGTCGTTAAGAATTAAGAAAATGCAAGGAGGTAGTAATATCAACATCATGCTACGGTGTTGGGCCATTTTGGTCTCCGACTGCTGTCTACTTATGAATGTCAAGTTTCAGTTAGGAGCGCTCTCCCGTCATTGCGATAACTATTATTCCAAGCTTGAAATGCATAGTCCTCAGACGTACCTTGTATAATAATGACTAAATAGTTCTTAGTTTAAAAAAAGGCACCTTCTAAAGGCCAAACGAATAATGCCCGGGATACATCAAGCACATATCAAGCACCATATATACACATTTGCTGCAGCGGTCCACGCGGCTTGCGGTGGATTTTTAAACGCAAATAACGGATTCCTAAAGACCCCTGGGTACCCAGATGTCTACATGAACCGCCTCGATTGCACCTGGATCATTACTGTCGACGCTGGACGGCAAATATTCCTGACTTTTGCCAACTTTTCCCTCGAGAGTCACAGCAGATGCAGCTATGATTACGTCCAGGTTAGTCACACATTTTACAAGAAACTTAAGGGTCACTTTTTAACATCATCAGATGGACTAATGCAGTTTAATTTTCTCTCTATTTCTTTGTTACTCCAGGCAGATTCAGTCAGAACTGAAAATATTATAATAGATTTAAAATTACAAAAGCGTAGATGAACGTACATATATGGATGGTTATATATATACATATATATATATCTATATAGCTATATATCTATATATCTATCTATCTATCTATCTATCTATCTATCTATCTATATATATATATATATATATATATATATATATATATATATTATCATAATAATAATAATAACTTTTTTGCACAACAATTGTACAAGGTACAGAGTATGGCATTCACTGATACATAGATGACATTCTCTCTCCCTCTCTCTCTCTCTCTCTCTCTCTATATATATATATATATATATACATAAATGTAGTACCTTTTTCTCAACACGTATGTTTCTTTAACAAAGACCATTATATTCATGTTGTGTCGCATATGCTTGCACTTCTGCACTGGCTACCCTGCACCATTTAGATTTGTTTCACAGATCCATGGGCATCTTGATGTTTCTTTACACGTATCACTATGTTAACTGTAGGTAATGGACGGGCAAGGTGACTCCGCGGTTTTGATGAGCAAGTGGTGTGGTACCGAGGGGCCTCCTCCGCTTAATTCTACCAACAACACCATGACGGTCTACTTCCACACGGACTACAGCATTGTCTCTACTGGCTTCTTCCTGAGCTGGAACAGTGGTATGGATGGATCGCGGTGTGCTACCCCTGTCCCGAGTTGATGCCAACCACGTTCCCCTGATCACAACTTACCTGTAGACGCTTCCATCCCAGAATACCTCCAGTTGATGTAGAAAGATTGACCGTACCCTCACAT
This sequence comes from Branchiostoma lanceolatum, assembly GCF_035083965.1. NCBI lineage: Eukaryota > Metazoa > Chordata > Leptocardii > Amphioxiformes > Branchiostomatidae > Branchiostoma > Branchiostoma lanceolatum. Next base: position 27,830,622 of record NC_089724.1, read on the forward strand.
GCTTCTACCCCCTGCCCTACCTACGCCTGTGTGAAGTAGACACCTTAAACCCTGTCGTCACTGCGTCACAGCGTGACGTCATTGTGTGACCAAGGGTCTGTCATTTCACCAGCCATCAATCATATTGTTCGTTCAACCTGTGGTGGGATATTTTCGGTAGTAGTCGGGTCCTGCAAAAGGCCTTTCCATTTCAGTACATTAATCGTAAGAAAAGCTCCATTACTCATGGGAGACAACAAATCTTGTCTCTATGCGTACAAAGGATCTTTTGTTTCTGGAGATTTCTAAGAAATGGCGGAACTCAACTTATAACTGTACAATATGTATTTCAACGTAATTCCCTTTCATTTGAAATGTTAAACTCTACGTAGAAGTCAGGCTATTTTAGACATATTTTCATAGTCATTTGCTTTGTATGTTTTCCTATTTTTCATCTATACTTAGTAATTGTAAACGAAATAAAGATTATTCCATTTCATACTCCTACTTTGCAGTATTCCGACATCTTCATTTGACCTTTATTAAGGGTAGCATCATGACACTGCGTAGCGTTTTATATTCTGTCACTGTACTTTGTAACATCAGTTCATTAGAAATGTGTATGTATTGTTTTGTATTGTTACATTGTTTACAAGAATCTTACACAATGCCACAGGTTTGTATTCCAAACATTATTCAATTAATCTTTAAACCCAAAAAAATCCTTAAGATGTATGTGTGCGTGTGTTTGTTTCAGATACTCATGGTCAGTAGATCTTAAGTTCCTCAAAATAGATTAAACCCTATCCAGACTGGGCTTTTTTGGGATATCTGGGACGGGGGGGGGGGAGCACTTTGAATTGAGATCATTAGGGAAAACACGATTTGTTTTGATTGGACTTGTATCCCAACTTATCTCTTTTGTTTCTAACAGCTACCACGTCTTCGCCTACGACTCCTGCCAGTACTACTACAGCAGCAACCACCAGCGCAATGGTCCCGTCAACTGTAGGGGCTGCTGCAGCCTCAACAACAGGTATGGTCATTTGACATGTCGTATGTCGTGGGGTCGTTCATGTATCAATTTCAAAGTAGGGATGACAACAGAAAATGGTCGATTGTTGTGTAAACAGGATGTGTTGATCATGTCTAATCGAACGCAAGTTCTTAAGCTAAGGTCTAACACAAACACTAATATGGTTGGCTTGGTCGCGCCCACAAAGTACACTTCTTTGAGTTTGTTACGACTTTGCAAGCCGATCAGTGTCGTTATCGTTCCTGTTTTGTTTCACGGTATACATATTGCTAGTTTACCAATCGTTTTATCGATCGCAGTCCCACCAACAAGCAGACCAGAAGCAGAAGTCCATAATCGTTCTATCTTAATGGCAGTTATATTCCGCCCAAACGACTTAGGAGCTCGAGGGTCAAGTTTTTACTAGTCCTGAATGTTGGCTGGATAGTTTCTTAACAGTAGGCCAAGGAATAAAATTGTTGTAACGTTCATGCCATGACTTTTCTTGCAGTAAGAAAATGGCCTTCTGAATGGTAAATTAGATTTTATTTAAAAAAAAACATTGCAACCGGGTGGGGATTAAGGTCTCTAAGTATTAAGAAAATGCAAGAAGGTAGTAATTTCAACATCATGCTACGGTGTTGGGCCATTTTGGTCTCCGACTGCAGTCTACCTATGAATGTCAAGTTTCAGCTAGCTAGGAGCGCTATCCCATCATTGCGATAACTATTATTCTGAGCTTAACATGCATATATAGTCCTCGAATGTAACTTGTCGACTAAATGGTTAAAAAATGCACTTTCTAAAGGCCAAATGAATAAAGCCTGGGATAAACCAAGCACATATCAAGCACCATTATATACACATTTGCTGCAGCGGTCAGCGCGGCTTGCGGTGGATTTTTAAACGCAAATAACGGATTCCTAAAGACCCCTGGGTACCCAGATGTCTACATGAACCGCCTCGATTGCACCTGGATCATTGCTGTCAACGCTGGACGGCAAATATTCCTGACTTTTGCCAACTTTTCCCTCGAGAGTCACAGCAGATGCAGCTATGATTACGTCCAGGTTAGTCACACATTTTACAAGAAACTTAAGGATCACTTTTTATTAACATCATCAGATGGACTATTACAGTATAATTTCCTCTCTATTCCTGTGTTATTCCATGCAGAACTGAAATTATTTTACTAGATTTAGAATTGGCAAAGCGTAGATGAACGTACATATATGTATGGTTATGTATATCTATATATGTATACATAGATAGATTGTTGCTTTACACGTATAACTATGTTAACTGCAGATAATGGACGGGCAAGGTGACTCCGCCGTTTTGCTGGGAAAGTGGTGTGGTACCGAGGTTCCTCCTCCGCTTAATTCTACCAACAACACCATGACGGTCTACTTCCATTCGGACTACAGCATTGTCTCTACTGGCTTCTTCCTGAGCTGGAACAGTGGTATGGATGGATGGCCGTGTGCTACCCCTGTCCCGAGTTGATGCCAACCACGTTCCCCAGACCACAACTTACCTGTAGACGCTTCCAGTTGATGTAGAAAGATTGACCGTATCCTCACATGTTTCTACACTACCCCTAGCCCTACCTACGCCTGTGTGAAGTAGACACCTTCAACCCTGTCGCCACCGTATCCCAGCGTTACGTCATTGTGTGACCAACGTAGTTCTGTCATTGTACCAGCTAACAATCATATTGTTGGTTCGACCAATTGTGGCATATTTTAGGTTGTAGTCGGTCCTGCAAAAGACCTTTGCATTTCAGTACATTACCAGTAAAGACAACATTTCTTTTGCCTTGTTAACGTGTGCCAAGGATCTTTAGTTTTTAGAGGTTTATAAGAAATGTCGGAACTCAACTTAACTGGACTATGACTTTGAAAGTCGGGTCCTAGGTATGTCAACGTAACTCCCTCTAACTTAGAATATCAAACTCTACGTAGAAGTAGGTATATTTTGAATAGTCATATATTTTGTATGCTTTCCCATTGTACATCTATAATTGTGAACGAAATAAAGTTTATTCCATTTCATACTCCTTCTCTGTAGTATTCCGACATCTTCACTTGACTTTTATTTAGCGTAGCTTCATAACACCCCATACCATTTTTACTTTTGTCACTGCATTTTGTAGCATCAGCTCATTAGATATATGTATGTATTGGTCATTTTGTTACTTGCTTACACAATAACACTTGTTTGTGTTCCTACCATTATCCCATTAATCTTCAACCCCAAGAAGATCCTTTGTTATTCAATACCTACTTGAAAAAATGAAGGTTGTACGTGTGTGAAGGCGGTTGTGTGTTTCAGATAATGATGGTCAGTGGATCTTAAGGGCCTCTAAATTGATTTAATGATAGTTTCCTCCTTTGTTATTGCCCGTATGTGAAGTTCACTTTCTTTGTCTATAAACTGGAATGCTATTATGAAAATTAGAAATATTGGAGTTATTGACGCCTTTGCACGTTCATTCCGATCTTATTTCAATGTCTTACAGTATAGCCAGTGAACCCTTTTTTTATAAAAAAGGAAGCAGAAATCGCCAAATGTTCCATCTTCATTGCAGGTATATTCGCGAAGACGACTTGGGATTGGGAATAGGTTATGACCAAACCTGAGTGTTGGAAGGTTGGTTGTTAAGTTTTTAAAGTGTATGTCAAAACATAAACTCACAACGTCTTTTGATGACTGTACAGGGCCCGACTGGACACAACATGGATCTAATCAGTACACGTTCCTGGAGTCTACGTCAGTAACATACATCGAAGCAAGAGCCCTGTGTGAAGCTTTCGGGGCAAAAATTGGAATGCCAAAAGACCAGGCAACTCATGACTTTGTAGTGCAGTACAGAAATCAGTTTAGCTCTGACGTTGATATTTGGATCGGACTCAACGATATGGACATCGAAGGAAACTTTGTGTGGGAGGACGGCACCTCACTGGGCAGTTTCAACCCTTGGATGCCAGGACAGCCAAATAACATTGACGAGCAGGACTGTGTCGTCATCATCAAGGCAACTAACGGGGACCCCAATCAATGGCGAGATGATGACTGCAGTGGATCAAGGCGGGTTATCTGTGAAAAAGGTAAGATCAAACAACAACCTTTCATATTTCCGTCTTCTCTGCCGCTTCACTTTGAGTGGTGTTTAATTTCTCTGCCGTTGGGCTTAAATGCTATTACTTCGCAATGTCTATAATGAAAGCTCATCTGTGTTGGTAGTAATCATAATACAATGCTAAACTTTCTTCCAACACTAAGGTATTCACGGATCGAATTTTCGACGACTACTGTCGCCTTCTTCAGGATCAATAATGACCAATCACTGCCGAACGTAAACTCGCAAGAGTTACGGACACGCGACTTTATTGACACGTGTCATTGCGGATACGTGACGTCGGCAATTGGTCAAACGTGCCAGGAACTTTATAACGCCCACTGTCTCTGTTGAGCGACGGCTGGGGTGCCCTGATGTATATTGCCTCCTTTATACCTCTCATAAAGTAGTCCTGTTCAGTGTCCAGAATTCTGACTTTGTCCAGCGAAACGGTATGGCCCGGAGATTCAATGTGGATGTGTCGAGAGACTTCAGACGAATGCGAGCTGGGGCGTTTGTGTTCAAGGAATCTAGTTCTCAAAGAGCGTTCTGTCTCACCGATGTAGAATTCTTCACAAGTCCCTTGTCTAGTGGTTCCCTGACACGGAATGTGGTACACCACGCCTCACTTCTCTTCTCTTGTGGTTTTGTCCTTCGGCGCCACGAGAAGCTGTCGCAGTGTGTTGATAGGTTTGATGTCATCAATGTACTTGTATGTCATCAATGTACTTGTATGTCTATCCGAAAACCACGTAAATGATAAGTTCATGTTTTGTTCATCCATCAGCCGTGCAAACCACCACACCTCCTCCAACGACTCCTCCAACTACTACCACAACAACAGCATCTACCAGCACAGTGGTCCCGTCAACTGCAGGGGCTGCTGTAGCCACCACAACAGGTATGGTCATTTATTATTTGTATGTATTGGAATCGTTGCAATTGATATATCCCACCTGCATCGGTCACAGCATCAGACTATCATCAGTATTCTTTTCTATGAACTGATCACTATTCATCACGACCGCGAACTCTTCGATAATCGTTCCACTCAGCGAATTGCAAAGTAACAGATTGGGGCATTTTTTGAACGTGAAACAAATGACCACACTCAGAGCTCCAGAGAATTGTTTTGCCATGACAGGTCAAGATATACCGTGTGGATCAGCTAATAGCCACTGATCATCATGATCATGATTAGAACTAGTTGACAAGGTTATTGGGAAAAGGGTCATATTTTGAATTACCTTACATGACACTCATTGGCTATAGCTACTGCAAAAACAAACGGGCTTAGTCAGCTTAGATGAAGGTTCCCATCATATCCTAATTAACCTGTAAGTCATACATGAGAATATTGAAAGAATTCTACAATCATTTTATCTGCATGAGACATGCATATGACATTGACGTTCCTATAAATTGAAAGTCTTGACGGTAGTCCACGGCATAATGCAACGAATCAATTGTTTCTACAGGTGCAGAATTCGAATGGCAACATATTGCTGGTGGGCTTACGTTCGTGTCAGTTGGTCTATCAGGTGTTTGGGGAGTGGACAGTGACTACCAGATCTACTACAGAACAGGAACGTACAAAAACGAAGCCTCTCCGGGCACGGGCTGGGAACTCATCGATGGTGGCCTAAAACAGATTTCATCCGGAAACAACACTGTTTGGGGAGTCAGCAGCAACGACGATATATTTATCCGATTAGGTCAGCCACTCTTCAACTTATTAACAAGACTAAACTTTTCGGCCAACACTGTAAGAGAAATTGGGACTTACCCCAAATTTTCGGTTGACTCCATCAACCCTGTTCACGGAATGACTCGGCTAATGCAACGTGACGTCAGCGACACGTGATCGCAGTAGCGGGTCATACGTGCCAGATAATTTGTGTCTCCCCCCGTCTCTGTTCAAGGTAGGTCTGTGGGCTCTGATGTATATTGCCTCCTTCACTCCTCTTGCAAAGAAATCCGGTTCCGAATCAAGGATTTTCACTCCTTCTAACGATACTGAGTGTCCCGGAGACTCGATGTGGATGTGTTGAGATATGTTAGTCTCTTTACAAGTTTGGGGTAAGTCCCAATTTCTCTTACAGTGACAGTGTTGGCCGAAAAGTTTAGTCTTGTTAATAATGAATTCTACCAACACAGATGAACTTACATGCCACTCTTCAACTTGTCTTAGTCCCCTCATTCAGCATATTGTGCTCATAATACATTTGTATGATATAAGCCCAACAAAGCAAAGCATTAGCAACTCCATCAGTGCGGTAGAGAAACGCTACAGAGACTTGTTGCAGAGCCAAGCAAGAAATAACTTCATCCGTTTTCATTTGAAAACCAAGTGGCCGAGTGCATTGCAGAGGTCTGAATTTTACTGACACTTTAATTACAGATACAGGAATAGAATATGAGAACTTACTGAAAAGTAATGAATTCCTGTTTGGCTATGTGGAGTGAAATATGTACTAAAGCCCTCTTCTCACTGCACCCATGGCACGCTGGCGGCGTCGCTGCGTCCTAAACTGGATTTGTGTTACCCTTTACTTTATAATGGGAATATCCTTCAAAACGTGCATGTATGAACAAAAAGACAACAACACACACAAAGGTGAAAAAGATTCGTTGTTTGTCGATGAAATTCGTTGAGTGCTTTGTTATTTCAATCGGCCGCAGCGACGCCGCCAGCGTGCCGCGGGTCCAGTGAGAGGGGGGCTTTACTTGATCCCGTCTGATGCAGGTCGATAGATGATACTAAGCACCCTCATGATTCCTGAACATTTCCTATCTCATCAGTGCTGATGCATATGTTTCTATTCAATGCTCTAATACTGTAGGCATAAGTTCAAGTGCTCCTCAGGGATCTAGATGGAGCAATGTTTCAGGAAAACTGAAGCAGGTGCATGTCAGCTCAACCAGCGATCAGGTGTGGGGCGTAAACTCTGGGGATAACGTTTATCGGCGACTAGGAATCACCACAAGCAATCTAGCAGGTGAGGTACCGCTTCAATCAATCGTTCTTTTATTCAAATTTGCAACGGAAATCAGTGTATTCATTGAAGAGGACACTTCAGATTTGCCATCTCTCGGATAGCCTTGCACCCCTCCCATGAAGCATTTCAGAATCCCCACTGATGATGTCGAAAAACTTCGTCAAGGTCTCAATCCCTGTAAAGCTTCCAGACCAGACCAAATACCATCGTGGTTCCTTAATATGATTATATTTAGAGACAGTACTGTAGGAGCATCGTCGCTTTATAAACGCTTATAGTTAGATGTGCAAAAGTTAGGTGAGACAGGTCGTGGGCTGTAACATAACCAGCTGCTACCGCGCCGCGCGCCTGCGAAGCTCGTGTGTGGTGCCGAATGGCGGTTATACCGGCTATGTAGATACATATACAGATAAAATCTGATCTCGGTCTTGACACTTGTGCTCTATGGTCGTAATACCAACAGGAACAAGCTGGCAGCAGATCAGTCCCAGTGGGGGACTGAAATACGTGTCGATTGGAAAAGCCGGTGTTTGGGGCGTGAGCAGTAACGACCAGATCTTCTACCGCGCGGGAACGTTTGACAATGAGGCTTCACCTGGAACTGAATGGGTTCCTGTCAGCGGCAACTTGAAACAAATCTCATCAGGAAACGGCGAAGTCTGGGGTGTCGACATGAACAACCAGATCTACGTGCGACGCAGTAGGCTCCTTTATTTTCGTACTTTATGTAGCATAGAGTAACGTACTATACAAAAATTCGTATCTGGGATGATACATACTTGTGTGGAATCCCGCAAGGTCACCAACGTTCTTGTTACTAATAGAATATTGATCTTTTTGTCGATTCTGAATTCAATTTGTTAAGGCACGTCCTTGCATCTCTATTGGAAATATCCTATGATTGATTACCATGACTAAGACAGCAGTCTCTCATTGTAGATATAAGTGCTGGGACACCGCAAGGCAGTACCTGGCAGTTAATCGAAGGAAGTCTGGAAAAAGTTTCTATCAGCTCAAGCAGCAACCAAGTATGGGGTGTGAACGCAACCGACAACATCTATCGACGACAGGGACAACGTCTAACAACGCCAGGTTCGATTAATGCACCCTATTGAATTCAGGTGGTATTGCAGAAGGACTTTCGGTTTTAACCTCTCGTACAGTTCTAGTAAGAGTTCGTTCTCATTGACCTGGCAATTGCCGTAGGAAGGGCGTTCATATATGGCGACTACCGAAGGGTAACGATGTGGGGTCGTGTGGCGCAACGGCAGAGCGTTCGGCTCAGAACCAAGAGGTCCCGAGTTCGAATCCCGTCATGTCACCGATCTTGTGCCCTTGGGAAAGGCACTTTACACGACTTTCCTCACTCCACCCAGGTGTAAATGGGTACCTGACTTCGGTTGGGGAAGGTCGTATTGAGGTCACCCGGCGGCGCCGAATAGCAGCCGCCCAGACCCTTGCGACAGTTCCACATAATGCAAGTGTGGATGAGATATGTATATATTGTGTATGATGTGAAACCTGTAAACCCTGCATCAATTCAGTGCTAGAAAGGCTGCCATTGCGGGTAATTTCTGACCAATGAAGAAAAAAAAAACATAGTTATCTCCTTGATGGAGGTACTGTTTGGGGCGTGTGTTGGTAAGACCAAGATCAAGGTCGATTTAAGGCCTCCTTGGAACTACAACAAATTACTGCAAAAATTTTATAGTTCCTTATTGGTAAATAATCGCAATTTAATTCCAGTCAATCATAACCTATAAAGGTTAGGTAAAGGTAAGACGTGACGACTAACGAAGGGTGTTTTTGCTTGATTTACATATACTATCCCTTCTTAGTCGTAGAGAGATTTAAAATCAAATATCTGTCATGGCTGTCTGCGATCTCCGAGCTCTTGTCTTTATTGGCCCATAAGTGGCGTGTAAAGTATCTGCCTATGAAAGGGATGCCTATCACATATATGACAGAATTTGTATCACCCTTTTTGGCGACGACTCAGGGACGACCCTAATGGTATAGTATTGTGTGCAGTATGCAAGAATTCTAGGATTGTACAGGATGGTTCCAAATGAATTCAGTCCATAGGAGGATGACTCAAGAATGCCTTGACGGATCGCCTTAATATTTGGTAGGCATGTAGATTTTGTGAAACCTGAAAATGATTAAACTTCGGGACTTTCTATGGTAATTCAGTGGAACTTCCGGTTTTGCTATCTCTTCTTCTGGACAAGCTATGGTCGTGATTCTTTAGTTGTAAATGGCTATTGGGAGGGAGAATGCGCTTTTTGAACTGAAAGAGCTGATTTTATTTCAAACTTTGAAAGAGAATGATTCAAGAAGGGGTTGACGGATCGTTATGATTTTTAAGTGACTCATCACTTAAGCTATCTTAACGATTATGATCGTTAAGATAGCTTAAATGATGAGTTGAATAATCACGCACTAATTATGTAAAATTATGAATACGCTGCAACTGACAAAGTAATGAATAAATATCGATAGATAGCAATTATGCAAATGAAAACATAATTTGCATAGTTAATGACGAAATACTTAAACAATAGTGTTACCCGTTTCAGCAACCACCACGTCTCAACCAACGACCCATTCAGATGCCAACACCACGGTGGTTTCAAGTACAACAGGAACTGCTGTAGCAACAACGACCCCTGCATCAAACACTTCAGCAGAGGCCAACACCACCTTGGATTCGTCAACTACAATATCTGCAGCAACGACACGTGCACCCATGGCTACTACAGAGGCCAACACTACTGTAGCTCAGTCAACAACAGGGACGTTTGTGACACCTGCACCCAACACTACAGCAAAGGCCAACACCACTGTGGTTCAGTCAACAACCGGGACAGATGTAACAACAATGTCTTCGACAGTTTCCCCTGCAACAAGCAGTACAGTAGAAGCCCAAACCACTGAAGTTCGGTCAACGGCTGGGGCTGCCGGACCCACAACGGAAGGTAATGTATCTCAATATCTTTCTTGTTGCATCTATTCTTATGGATATACCCTAGGTAAATACATATTCGTGAAGCTAGATGCATCTGTAAACACAGTTATTCAAATCATGCATACATATACACTACTTGTTCATTTGTTCAATGGATGTCTATACGTTTTGTAGGTCGCACATTGAATGCTCGGGAGAGTACAGTGCGATAGACTATACTGTCCATATCACAGTATTCTAACGCACAGCTTGTCGCGTCACGTTCTGTGCTTTGTCACGTTCTGTGCCCAGGCACGGTTTGTGACAGTGCCCGCATGTCACAAACCGTGCCTGGGACAAAAGCACGGTTTGTGACACTCGGACACCGTCACGAATCGTGCCCAACCGAGCACAGTTCGTGACACACAGGGGGTCTTATCCCATTCTGTGCTTTGGGGCGGAGCTTAGAGTTTTGAGGGGGAGCAGTCTGCCCAACGCGTGTTTTTTTTCCTGCAGCCCGCCATCTTTGTTTTTTTTCGGGACGCTGGGATGAGAAAGAATCAGCGTAATTCTCACTCATTGAAATACATTTCACGCTTGTCTTGGATATTTTGGACTTAGAGTTGATGTGGCACGAACAGACAGACGTCTTAGCACGAATCCGTCCCGAACCATGCCATTCACGACTGTGTCCTGAGGCACGGTTCGTGACAGTGCGCGAGTGCAACGATATTCCGTGCCTGGGCACGGTTTGTGAAAGAGCCCGAGTGTCACAAACCATGCCTGAGGCAAAAGTACGGTTAGTGACACTCGGCCACTGTCACAAACTGTGCCCAGGCACGGATTGTGACAGTGCCTGAGTGTCACAAACCGTGCTTGGGGCAAAAACACAGTTTGTGACACTCCGGCACAGTCACGAACCGTGCCTGGACAGTGCCCGGGGCTACAACTTCCCGTAGCATTGATTTTGATCGGGCGAGCTGACTGCCTCGGGACGTCGAAGTAACCGGCAAGTGGCCCGATCCTAGTCTAGATCTGGTTTCCCTGGATAGAATATATTTAGTCTTACAATTTTTTTTTTTTTAGCATCTGTTATAGACACTGTCTTTTTGTGCCACTTCAATTCTAAGTCTAAGTTATTCAATTATTTTACAGAGCGAGGATTACGCTGTTCCTCCTTACCTCAGCGCCCCCCCAAAAAAAACAAAGATTACGGGGGGTGGGGGAGCTGCGGTAAACAAAAACTCACTGCCTTATATGGAAACGCGGGCATCACTGCCCCGTCAGTCACAGTGATTGACAGCACTTCCGGGCAAGTCTGTGTCACGTTCTGTGCCTGGGAAAGCACAGAACGTGACGGGCATGGTTTGTGACGCGTCACAGCTTTACTGTTATGATCGTACTTAAATACAAAAGTGAAGTCATTCCTTATGAGTCATCCATTATCCTTGTAATCCCCATCCTCCCATTGGCTGTTGTGAGAGTACAGCCATTCCCTTACTGGCTTTATTTGTGCCGTATATTTCTTTTCATTCCACAGGATCTACGATTTTTCTTTTCCACTCTATATTACGTTGCTAAATGTAATACATTGAGTGTCTTAGGATATCAGTATATCCATTTGATTGTCTGATTTGTGAATAACCTCCTTGCACCAGATGGTGCCAACAAGGTGCTTTTTGATCTTTTGTCCGTTTCAGTCGTTGAAAAGTCAAAGGTCTTGTGATAACAGCAATATCATACTTGTAATACATTTGAAATGACTAGTTAATTGTAAATCACATCTGACGGCCAGTGTGTTGGCTTCGACAATACCAATAATAGACAGCATACAGATGCCTACACCATAACGGTTTCGTCAACAGCAGAGGCTGTTGCAACCAATTTGCCTTCGTCAACAACCCACGCTCCCAATGCTACAGCAGAGGCTACAACCACAGTGGTTTCCTCCACAGCAGGGGCTGCTGTAACTACAACTCATCCGTCTACGGCCCCTGCAAGTGCCACTACAAAAGATGCCAATACAACAGTCTTTCCGCCAACGGCAGGGACTGCTGTAACCACTCTGTCATTATCAACAACTCCTGCAATCAATGATTCAGAAGATGCTAGCACCACAGTGGTTTCTTCAAAAGAAGACGCTGTAACCACTGTGTCTCCACACACGACCAATGCGCCCAATGTTACAACTGAGGCCAAAACAACTCTAGCTCTACCTTCGTCAACAGCAGGGGCAGCTGGAACCACCTCGCCTCCATCAGTGGTCTCTGCACGTGCCACTACAGCGTATGCAAACACAATAGCCATTTCAACAATAGGGGTTGCTGTTGTCACTTCAACGGCAAGGGCTATTACAACCACGATATCTCCATCAACGAGCCCTGTCCTCAGCGCTACAACGACAGAGACCAACACCACAACCACTGTGACGTCTTCAGCAGCAGTGGCTGCTGTGCCCACTACGCCTCTGTCAACGGCTCCTACAACTGCTAGTGCAATAGATGCCGACACCACAGTGGTTTCTTCAAAATCGGGGGCTGTAACAACTGTGCCTCCATCAATGTCCTCTGCGCCCAGTGCTACAACAGAGGCTAGTACCACGGTAGCTTCTTCAACGGTAGGGGCTGCGGTATCCACCACGCTTCAACTAGCGACCCCTTTATTCAATTCTACAGCTGATGCAAACACTGCGGTTGTTCGGTCAACGACAGGGACTGTTGTGACAACAGCATCAGCACCAACGACTCCTGCATCCAAAGGTACGGCTGATGGCAGCCCCTCCATAGTTTCCTCAAGAGCAGGGGCTGATGTCACCACCACACTTCCATCAGTGGCTCCTGTACCTACCACTGCAGCAGATGGCAACACAGCTGCCGTTTCTTCAGCAGCAGGCGCTGTAACCACTATGCCTCCATCAATAACCTCTGCACCCAATGCTACAACAGAGCCCGGTAACACGGTAGCGCCTTCATCAACGAGCCATGCGCATACTGCTGCGGCACATAGTTTTGCAGCCAACACAACTGCCGTTTCTTCAGCAACAGGGGTTGGTGCAACCACGTCTTCTGTCCCCAGCGCTACCGCAGAGGTCAGCAGCACAGTGATTTTTTCAGCAACATTGACTAGTGTGACGACCACATCTCCAATATCCACCATGGCAACCAATGGCACAACGGATGCTAGCACCACGGTAGTTTCTTCGACACCAGGGGCAGCTACAGCCACCACGCCTCCATCAGCGGTCTCTACAAGTACCACTACAACAGTTGCCAGCACAACAGTCGTTTCGTCAACAGCAGGGACTGACTTAACTACAATGCATCTTTCAAGGACTCCTGCAACCAACGCTTCAGCAGATGCTAGCACCACGGTACTTTCTTCGACACCAGGGGAAGCTACAGCCACCACGCCTCCATCAGCGGTCTCTACAAGTACCACTACAACAGTTGCCAGCACAACAGTCGTTTCGTCAACAGCAGGGACTGACTTAACTACAATGCATCTTTCAAGGACTCCTGCAACCAACGCTACAGCAGATACTCGCACCACGGTAGTTTCTTCGACACCAGGGGCAGCTACAGCCACCACGCCTCCATCAGCGGTCTCTGCACGTACCACTACAACAGATGCCAATACAACAGTCACCTCGTCAATAGCAGGGACTGGTTTAACTACAATGCGTCCTTTGAGGACTCCTGCAACCAACGCTACGGAAGACGCTATCACCACGGTAGTTTCTTCGACAGCAGGGGCAGCTACAGCCACCACGCCTCCATCAGCGGCCCCTGCACGTACCACTACAACAGATGCCAACACAAAAGTCGTTTCGTCAACAGCAGGGACTGGTTTAACTACAATGCATCCTTCAAGGACTCCTGCAACCAACGCTACAGCAGATGCTAGTACCACGGTATTTTTTTCAACACCAGGAGCAGCTACAGCTACCGAGACTCCATCAGCGACCGTTGTTCGGTCAACTGCAGGGGCTGCTGTTCCCGCAAGTTCTTCACGAACTACCTATGCACACGAAGCTACAGCAATCAGCACATTGGCTTCTTCCACAGCAAGAGATGCAGTAGCCAACACGCTTCCACCAGCAACCTCTGTAGGTACCGCTGCAACAGATGCCAACAAAACAGTGGCTTTTGCAAGCCCTATGCCTCAAACAATACCTGCCCCCAACGCTACAGCAGAAACCGGCGCCACCTTGGTTTATTCGTCAAAAGGAACTAGTGAGACTACTAAGTCTCCACCAACGACCCCTGCACCCAACGCTACAGAAGAGACCAGCGCCACGGTAGTTTCTTCAACAGCAGTCACCAACACTTCACCGCCGACGATCCCTGCATCCAACAATACAGCAAGTGCCGATTCAACAATGGTGTCTTCATCAGCAGGGGCAACCATCCTGCCTCCATCAACGGCCCCTGCAGGTACCACTGAAGCAGATACCAATACAACAATGGTGTCTTCAACACGTGTTCTCACCACATCTTCAATAACCACCCCTGCATCCGACAATATAGACGACGCCAGAACCGCGGTAGTTTCTACAAAAGGTGGGGCGGCTGTTCCTAGCCCGCCTCCATCAATGGCCCCTGCATGTACCACTGGCATTGCAATAGAGGGCGGTGCCCCAGTGGATTCGTCAACAGGAACTGCTGAAGCCAGCAAGTCCGCATCAACGACCCCTACACCCATCACTGCAGCAGAGGCAAACGCCCCAATGATGCCGTCAACAACAAGGACTTCTGAAGTCAAACCACATCCACAAACGACCGTTATGCGCAACGTATCAACAACAGAGGCCAGCCGCTCATTAGGGTCCTCAACGCCAGAGACTGGAGTAGCGAACACAGCTGCTCCACCAAACCCCGCTATTAACTTAACAACAGAGGCCAGCAGTACAGCATTGACTGCTGTAGCGAACACGGCTGCTCAACCAAACCCCGCTATCAACTTAACAACAGAGGCCAACACCGCGGTGGTTTTGTCAGCAACAGATGCGGCTTTGCCCACCACGTCTTTGGTGAGGACCCATGCACCCAAAACGTCAGCAGATCTTGAGGCCATCGCCACATTGATTTCGTCAACATCAGGGGCAGCTGTAGCCAACACATCTAGATCAAAGATCTCTGCACCTGAAGCACACACCACGGTAAATTCTTCAACATCAGAGGATGTAGTAACCACCACGCCTCCCAACGCTAGGGCAGAGGGCAACATCACGGTGGTTTCTTTCGCAGCAAAGGCTGTTTTAACCAGAGCTCCTCCCAATGTTACAACAGAGGGCAACGCCACGCGGGATTTGTCTACAGCAGGATCAGAAGACACAAGGCTAGGTACATTCGTTTTACAGTTCTATGAGCCTGATACACGGGTGTGTTATGCGCTAGCGAGTGAAGGGGCACATAAATGTAGACATTCAAAAAAGGACGCACAAGACACTTACCACTTACCAGTTCCTCTGCATCGCAACATTCGTCTTTGTGGAACGGATATGGAAGTCAGCTGATTGGCACCATCCAATCTCGTCATCGCCTTGTACGCTTGGAACCTTCCTCCGGCACTAATTGAATGGGCGAAATGGGCATACTAAATACTACAAAATACATATACACGTTGTTCGTCTTCAGAGGCTCAGGCTCTGTATACCCACACAACGTCTTCGCCAACGAGACCTTCACTCAACAGTACAGACGATACCGAAGGCTGTAGAAACCACCACTCCTCCACCATACCCTCATTTCACTAGGACCGCGCTCTCGCTACGCGTTCTCTGCGACCTCAAATTCAACAGAGCGCTCACGTATTTCATAGATAAAAAAGAACATTTTTAACCACTGTGTGTTTTGTTGTCTTTTCAGCCATACTCTTACATTCTTTATGATATTCCAATCAAAAATTAGACAAATCCTTTCAAATCATTTCCGTGTGATTCACACACAGTGGCTTATAATGCGTGAACTAAAGCTTAATGTTATCTACCCGGCGTTGTTACATGCGAGTGTGCAAGGCCTGGGATTCAACGCGCACGCGACTGTGCATGAAATTGCAGAATTTTTCAGTTACGCACACGACGGGCCCGTAAAACTCTTCACACTCCCTGCCCGCACAAGTTTTAACGGATGTAAACAGTCTCGGAAAGAACCGAAAATCTGGGTTTTCATCCAGTGGTCGCAGCGAAAGCGCAGCGCGATCGCCGTCTGGTGGAATGGGGGCCTAAACGACCCCTACACCAAACACTACAGCGATGTCTAACGCATTGGTGGTTTTGTTAACAACTGCATGTACTGATGTGACTATCATGCCTCTACTAATGGCCAATCTGCACGTTGGTTTTAAATCAAACCAATGTAAGAAATGCGTAGCCAAAAACTAATTCAAGCACAGGCACTACTGCACAACGGTAGTTCAGGTTTTCTTTCTTGTGAATTAACCAGTATATATTTTCAGGATGGATCCGAAATGGAACGGAGTTTTACAAGATTTTCACGTCTAGGCTTGATTACGTCAGCGCACGAGAGGCATGCGCCAGGGAAGGAGGCACCCTCGCGATGGCGAAAGACGAGAAAAAAGCAGCCTTCCTGGAAAATATCAGGAACAATGCCGGCCTGACCAATCGCCTATGGATAGGTCTTAACGACATCGAAACCGAAGGCAGCTACGTGTGGGAAGACGGGACGCCTCTCGGCGACTTCAACCGGCTTAGATCAAAAGCGCAATCCGACACGAGTCAAGACTGTGTCGCTCTCCTACCTAACTCCAGCAGTTATGCAAACATGTGGAATAACATAGACTGCAGTAAAAGCATCAGATACATTTGTCAACGACGTAAGCTTCTGTGACTTTGCGTTTTGCACGCTGGTAGTTCTGGAGCTTTGCACACGTGCACGAAAACTTTTGCACCTTTGCACACGTGCATGAATACTTTGCAGCTTCGCACGCGGGGTGTTTGGAAAGTACGAAATGGGACGACATGTGATAAAATGGAACGAAATGGAACGAAACGAAGCAAAGTTAAAGAAAAATGGAACAAAATAGTTCGCGGTGTTGAATATACAACGAAACGGAGTAAGGGCTGAAATACTGCCCCCCCCCCACAGACCCGCCCCCCCCCCCCAAAAAAAAAGACCCCCCCCCCGTTGAAGTAGCGGGCGATAAACAAATATTTGCAAAAATTGCAAGATACTGTTTTAAGCAACAGTAGGGATACCTATAATGTTTTGTTTTATCATAATTCATCCCTGAGATTTTGCCATTCTGCTGATGGATGTTAGGTTTTATCAAATAACGTCAGATGGATACGTATTTCATCGGAGACACATTTCTGTTATGTAATGATGGATTGGTGTAGTTTTGTGCAATTAGTTGAGTTGATATTACAGTGTCGAAGTTGAAGATATTTCTTCTCGAATACAAGCTATGTCATTCCCATTTCATTCCGATTTTATTCCCATTTCATTCCATTTCGTTCCATTCCGTTCCATTTTCTCCTATTTCGTACTTACACACGTGCACGGTTAGCTTTCCAACCTTGCACTCGTTCACAATTAGTTTTGTAACTCAGCACACGTGCATGCATATTTTTGCAACTTAGCACGTTTTCTCTCACAGTGCTAATGCCCACTTCACCGTCACCAAATGTAGAAAAAAATACATGCTTCATTTTCCACATGTAAGGTGCATATCCATTGACCTTCATATGTGAAGAAATGTAAGTGGCACTGTGCCCTAAGTGTAAGACGACAGTGATATAAAGTACTTCGAACCATTTCAAGTTCGATTTATATAATTATATTTTGTTTTCGCTTGTAACATCCTAAACCCGTTGTAGATGACATCTGTCTGACTATGATCACCGCAAGCACAACCGCCAGGACTACCGGTATATCTATGTTTAAGACCGAGTGGCTGTAGCAGGACTAGCATTAGACATTAGGGTAAGTAGTGATGGCTGATAGCTTAAGGCAAACAATCAATAAACAAATATGTTATATCAGAATAAGTAGATCAAATGATGACTCGTCAGGTAAAGCTACATTCTTCTGTTCCAGAACCGTGTGGACTCTCAGCGTTTCGCCACGTCCCTCGGAGTAATTGTGGAGGACCTGGAGTGGACATAGCGGCGCTTGGTGTTGTTACTCTTCAGGCCTGTGCAGACGCCTGCTGTACGGATTTGACTTGCCAGTCGTTTCAGTACAACATTTACAATCAATGCTATTTGAAAAACAAGAACTGCTCTGCTAGGGAGAAAACGTCTACATCACTTGGCAACATGTACGATCGGATGGTTTTACCAGGTTGGAGCATTTAGTCCATTGATTACATAATTTATCAACTCAAAAGTAGAAGTGGATATTATGGTCTTCTGGATACTATTTTTTAAGAATAATTGCAATCTCATTACAATGCCAGGCCCAACGCACAGAAATGACATGTTTGGATAGTTCGGTCATAAGGGATGATACGATCTATCAAGGCTTTCGTTACGATATCATAAACATCCCTGTTCTAAAGTCGTTTACATATTAACGACTGTTCAAGGTATACATATGACGTATGAGGTTTAACATCGGCTGCCTTGAAGTACATGTCAAGTTCATTATTTTATCCATTTACTGACTTCTTAATTCCACACTTATTTTCCAGCTCTATCTACAAGTAATCCGAGCATTTATACCACAGAGCCACTGAAGACAAACACCTCTACGCTACAGGGTATGGTCTTTGGAACATTTTCTGTTGTTTTACCATTATACTTTTATTGCATATTATCACAAACTTGATGCTTTAGCATTTTATTTTATCATTATCTATCATTGCCATTATGTGTACCAGCCGTTCCATTTAAGATAATCACGAGTTTCAAAACTAATATTCATCTTTTAGATTATCTTATCATTCACATTATATAAACGTACAGAGACATGTTTGACACCAGTGTCAATGACCAATATGTGAGCAATGAGGTGGTTGGTTCTAATCATGCAATATTCACAGACCTTCAAAATACAATCACAACAGCGGGGACATAGGTTTCATGAAATGTCACAGTATCTGATAACTATGTCCATATTCTCTCTATTTGATCCTATGTAATTCTATAACAATTCTGCAATTTATGCCAATGATATAGAAATGAAATATTATTTGCTTTTAGCTTTATGGTGGGATGTATTCCTGTAATATTTACAGATCTTCAAAATGTCACAACAGTGGGGATAGTGGCTACAGAAAATAGCACAGTATCAGGTAAATATGGACATGTTCTCCTTCTTTCTATCACACGCGCTATTTATTTCAATATCGTGTAGCTTATGGCATTTCCATAGGTCTTCAACATGTGGTACTTATATATAAATGGGCAACGACAATTTTAAATATCTTTCATGTCGAGTGCTCTGGAGTTCTTGTCCAAGAACCATCTCTAGATGTTGCGAGCTTTTATACTCCTATGGTTTTTGATCGGTTCCCAGCAAATTTTGATGTAGACCACGAACGTCCATATTTTAAATTGTATAGGTTTTAATGAGGATATAACTTATATTGATTGCTGTTTTTTTTAAACTCTGTTTCCTCTGTACCCTGATTGCGATGTTACTGTAAGTTTCAACAGATTTCATGTGACTTTTTACATTTGTTACATTTGCATAAATGTTATGAATTAAACTGAAATTGAAACTGAAACACTGGCTTTGTGCGCTTCTGCAGCCTCTACAAATCTTCAAAACATCACAGAAGATGGACCAATGAATGCCCCAAACACCACAGTATC
Source organism: Branchiostoma lanceolatum (assembly GCF_035083965.1). Taxonomy (NCBI): domain Eukaryota; kingdom Metazoa; phylum Chordata; class Leptocardii; order Amphioxiformes; family Branchiostomatidae; genus Branchiostoma; species Branchiostoma lanceolatum. The sequence continues at coordinate 27,850,461 of NC_089724.1, forward strand.
TGGTAACTTTTCATATTCGTCTTTATTGCATCAAATTTTCAGTAAAAAATACTGGGCACCTTTTTGCCTTCAATATATCCGTTTATTGAGTTTAGACGTACGGTTATTATGATATTTGAGTACAACTCAATGTCTGCAACTGAATAAGATATCCTTGAATCGTACTCAAATATCTTCCAAAGATCATTTGTCAACTATCTTTGAGTGAACGATGAACATTTCAAATGTGTATTTTTGCATTTTTTAAAACAGATTTTCAAAACATCACAGCAGCGAGTCCATTGGCCACAGCAAACTCTACATTATCGGGTAAGTAAAAATGTTTCTGCCATCAAATCATACTCTTTTCTTACCTTCCACTGATACTGTTTGGAATAGTTTTTCATGATTAGAGAATTAGTAATTACTTGAAAACATAATTAGTATGTAAATCGTACGGTGAAGTGATGCCACATTGACAGAGGTTAACACTCTCAGAGTTCTATTGTCTTCAGTAGTCGAAAACATGCTTTGTGTGTCACTACGAAAATGAAATTTTCACTGTTTTTATTTATAGGTACTACATCCGCCTCAATCATGTCTAAAACGACAAGTGTGCCCACCACGACTCCGCGTGAGTTTCTGAAATTTTATCTTTTTCATATCATTGTTAATATGCCGTTAATGCCTTTAATGTGTTCTATCGAATTGTTTCCTTGCTTATCTAGTTGGTAACTTTTTTATGTGCAGTTAGGTTATTGTTTCTTTATACATAATAATGTAGTTAATGTCTTTTATTACCTTTAGTTATTGATTTGTTAGTTGTTACGATATTAAGTTGTTAATTATTATTTTTTGTTTCTATACTTTAATTCATTATTGCAATTCATCTGGTTTTAAAAAAATGGGGAAGGAATATTATAGACCACATTGGTCTCTCATTTCCCCATCACTATGTATTTTGATAAGTCTTTTTTATGTTTAATTTTTTTCGTTTACCTGTGCGAAATAAATAAATACAAATATATGAAATGGGAAACAACAAACATGACTAACAATGCCGCACGTATAGGAGGTGCGTATTGTGTAAGTGTCCTTACCTACTGCACAGTTTCGGGGATATGTCGATTTGGAAGATGTAAACAGCTTCTTCCGGTGTCATTCCTGTGTGAGGCTGTTCCATTGGAATCAACGTTGAAATGCGCAACTTTATTACTAAAAATCTAGAAAAAAATTCTGGAGATGTTTTACTTTCTGTTAAAAGCACACCTGCTTGTCATGCGACAAAAAGATTCACCCAAATAGAACCGTGACAACGATATTTATCACATTTCAAACTGCAGGTACCCACTATCCGCACGGGGCCGCACTTGTACCGCTAGCGCCTGACCGTGTCACTCATAGCAAAATGCGTACACGTCCGACCTATCGCTCGGATGACGAAACTTTCCTACCTAATCCTGACAGTAATAAACAAGCTTTCGTCTCAAATTCTTGTTATATCAGGTGGGGCCGATAAAAGGCATCTGATCTGATCCACCTAAACACACGCCTCTTACGCCCAGTTATTTTTTAGGCCGGATTATTTTAGATCGACCTGTTCATAAAGCTTGCTGAAAAAAACATGTGTCGTTTTGGCCTTGGAAGAAGCAGGTTTGATAATACTTCAGTGCCCTATCTTCGAAACAGAATTGGAACCATTAATCATGAACTACGTTCATGTATTAGATGTAAAAAAATTCCATTTAACATAATGGATGTATCATGTACCTCAACGAACTGCTTGATATCTTACCATCAATATTTTATAATGTAACTTTTTCCCCCTTTAACAGTGGTAATCCAAACGGTCACGCTGTCTCTGGCTATACCTATCATATGGGACGACTCGTACGAGGATCGGAACTCGACTGCTTTCAAAGACTTGGAGGCCGACGTAATATCCTCGGTTAGTACCTTCTATCTGCCATGTCTGACAGAGACCTAATGACGAACCTTGTGTCACCATACTTCAATTACTTTAGTAAACGATGAACAAAACTGATCTGAACTCATTGTCAGGACACATGGTAGACAACAAATGTAGATCGTTATGTTCTCTACTTGAAAAGAACTATTTCTGGTTTTGAAGAGAACGCTGTACTTTATACTCCGCCCTCAATCCCAAGAAAAAAATGTAGCTATTTATGTATATTTTACAGATATCTGACCTATACAACAGTATCCCTGGATTTTCCAGTGTAATTGTGCAACGTATCAGGTAAAACTTTTTATCTTTTACTGGACTGTTATTATGCATGGATACGATCGAATATTAGGAAAGATATTGTTAGCTTATCATAGTTTCTTTGGTACAAAACTAAGTATTTTTTCTCTGCCAAACATTTTGGCATCTGGTCTACTGCCTTTATCAAAGCAATATGAAGGCAGCAGATCTGCTATTAGAACTTAATTGGGCAATGAAAAATACATAGCTGTGAAGGTATACCAAATAATGTCTGATTAATTGATTTACCTGTCCGATGAAACCACTTACAAGCGCACTGTTAGATAATCAATTATCATGTATGACGAAATGTTTTTCTGTATAATATTTGATTGGTGTTATCAATCCGATGAAAACACTTCAAAGCATACTCTGTTAGATAACCAATTCTTGTGTAATATACAAGTTGTTCCTGTATAATGCATGACCGGTGTTTTAATAACCGAAGTCGACAAGACAACGGTGTGGCAGCCTCAATCGGCGTCCAGTTCGCCGGCGGTGACGCCCCAGAAGAGGAACAGGTTGGCACCGTCCTCATTACGGCGGCGCAGAGCTCGGCTCTGGCTGTAGGTGGAGTGGCGATCACGGACGTGGGGATAGGTACGGCAAATGAACCTATGGCACTTATCTTATGGGCACTGATGTTATGTATGCGGAGAAATTCCCAATATAAAACAATGTTTAATGAAAGTTAAAATATGTAAGAATGGCTTCACTTGGTTAAATGCATCAGCAAGAAATTTCGCGAGTTTGAGTTCCATTTCGTATTCAATATTTAACTTTTCGTCGGAGTATAACATTCAGAAAATATATTTACACACGCCCCATGGCTTTTATCATAAGGGCACTGACCGTATGCATGCACAAAACATTTCTGTATAGAACAATGTTTCATGAAAGTTTAAACCATTGGTTTTACAAAGGGTTTCCCATCATGGTTAAAATGCATTAGCAAGAAATTTCGCGAGTTTGAGTACCCTTCTGTTTTCAATATATAACTTTTCTGTTAGAACAGGAGCTAAGTCCTGAAAGGGGCCTAGAAATGTGATTTCGTACCATGCTCATTGAAGGCAAGTTGATTACAACATTCAGAAAATATGCTTACACTTGTATATTTTGCAGGAAACAAGACAGAAACGGGAAACACGAGCTTGTGTGACTCTTTCACCTGCATTGATCACGCGGTCTGCATCGAGATAGCTGGTGAAGCCAAATGTGTGTGCCAGCCGGGATACGAAGGCAATGCAACCATTCACTGCAGAGGTGCAAAATAGTTAATTTTTTTATTTATTTTCTATTCATTTATTTTAAACGTTACAAAGCCATGGAATCATCAGTTTCAACAGAAAAGAAAACCATAATGCAACTTTTGCATAATTATAACCGTAAATAGTTATCAATAGAAATAACATATCAATGTGTAAAAATCATACATAACCATAATCAATATCAATCATAAATAATAATCTACAGAAATAACGAAATGCAAGTTGCAAAATAGTTTATCTGTATTCTTGCTTCCAAAATCTTTTGTAATTAATAGAAATGATCAATATATATACGTACTTTCAAACTGTTATGTTTTCTGTTGTGACCTGTACTAAACCCAGTGGGTATGTGTGTGTGTACAATAAAGGTCTTCATTCATAATATAACCAAAGGTTCGGAACCAAAGCCCCATATATATCATAGAGAGCAACATGGCCAATCAATAACAGTAGAACGCAAACATGCAAATATTCATATATAAGGTTAGGGACGTCCCTCGGATAGGACGTTAAATGGAGGTCCCGTGTTTGAGGAGAGCCACACTTTGAGCACTTGAAAGAACCCGCCGCACTTATCGAAAAGAGTAGGGGTCCTTCTCAGTGTGAGTGGTTCATATTACAGTATATGCCAATTATATGTATACCTTTTTTCTGTATAATTCGTCTTTCTGTATAGAATTCCAAAACACCAAACCATTTACCATTCACTCAATGGTAAAAAACAATGCATATCTGTATAGCCCATAATCGTAAAGTTCGGTGTATCGTATAGAATCGTGTCCGATTTTATCGTAAAATGACCCAAAACTATAGGCTAAAAGTTACCAAAGTCGGCACTGATCGACAATCAAATGTTTGTATAAAGGCCCTAAACCGCCAAAATCAATGAAATTGTCTGTTTAGGGCGACAAAGAAGGTCGGTTTCTGTTGAACATCAGTGCGTGTGCCGGCACGCAAGCGGCTCCGGCGGCAGTGGGCACTTCAAAGAGATAGACACCGCCGCCGCGAGCGGTAGAGGCGGTAAGTCGGGACACGCATGTCGGCTAATGATTGTCAAAGACCCGGTCTGAATTGTGTTTTGATGTCCTTTCTTTGGAGTTCATGCAGACAACTTTCCTTTCCTCAATAAAAACGGGATTCCCTGTGCCTACTGTCTCATTCTTTCTGAGTTCATAGTCGAGTGCGTCACGTCAGTTTTCACCATGTCAATCGCCACGCCGAGGAAGACGAGAAAGGACTTGACCTTAGCGGAGAAAGTGAAGGTCATTCAACTGCTGGACGGCGTGCCGAAAGTGGCACAAACCGAGGTGGCAAGGAGGTTTGGCGTCTCCCAGCCGCAAGTGTGCCGAGCGTACAAGAATAAGGACGACATCATGCAACAGTGGGAGGCCAACAAGAACCCCAATCGGAAGCGGAAGCGAGAGGGGAAGGTCGGAGACGTCGAGGAAGCTCTGATGCGCTGGTTTCTCAATGCAAGAGCCAAGGGCATGCCACTGTCCGGGCCGATCTTGAAGGAGAAGTCAAAAGGCCTTGCGGAGGCCTTGGGGATCACTGACTTTACGCCCACGGACGGCTGGCTGAGTCGATGGAAAGAACGGAACAACATCGCATTCAAGAGAGCTCATGGCGAGAAGAAAGATGCGGACACACAGTCTGCCCAGGACTGGGTGAAGGACGTGCTTCCCACGATCTTGCAGGAGTTCGACCCTGACAATGTCTACAATTGTGACGAAACTGGACTATTCTACAGGGCAATGCCCTCAGGAACACTCTGTGTGAAAACGGAGGATGTTGCCGGAGGGAAGAAGGCAATGGAACGGCTGACCGTCCTGGTTGGATCCAACGTGAGCGGAACACACAAGCTCCAGCCGCTCGTCATCGGGAAAAGCAAAAACCCGAGGTGCTTCCGGGGAAAGCGCATCCCTCTGCCTTACGAAGCCAACAAAAAGGCATGGATGTGTCTAGCTCAAAATCGGATCCAATTCGCCCCCCCTTCCTTCGGGACGTCAATATCGCTAGTTCGGACAGTCGTATAGTTCGGGGAGTCGTATAATTTGCGCTGACAAATGGGCTATACAGATATGCGGAATCTACAGTCGTATCACCGCACATGGGTTCACCTCCGGCTAGTTCGGCAATCTTGGCATGTACATGCTGAACTAATAAATAAATTAATTAATTAACTCTCATATTGTCTCTTTTGCCAGATATCAATGAGTGCATGACGGGAGCCCATGTCTGCATTCGTGAAGAACTCTGTTTCAACAGGGAGGGATCGTACGCCTGCGCCTCATGCTATCCTGACATAGCACTGGTGGGAGGAGGGGCAACCTCTTCAGCGCCTGTCGACATCAAGCGAAGAGCTCCTTTTACTGTGCAATCTACCGTAACGGTGGAATGTAACGTAGCCTATTCCTTCTTCTTCAACTGGTCTTTGTACTCAATGGATGATGGTCTACCCTCCACAAAGATTGCACTTTTAGAGAATGTTGAAACAACCGGTTCTGAACTCACCTTACCGAAGAATGTTCTACCGTACGGAAATGTCGTCATCCGGCTCGACGTCACGGTGGAAGAGACCTCGTCAGGGCTCCGCGTTGTGATGTTTCATGAGCAGTGGGTGAACGTGTTATCTTCAGCCTTAGTGGCTGACATTGCCGGTGGATCTGCAAAGTCACTCGCGCGTGGCTCCGACATTGTCCTCGACGCTTCGTCATCTACAGATCCGGACGCCATGGTGACAAACTCAGCAGACTTCACCTACAGCTGGACCTGTGTGACAGGATCAGGTAAGTAAAGTAGCAGCATATGCCGTATCTTCAAGCATCTATCACACTCTGTCACTTTATATCATCACTTAATTTTATTTAGCCTCCTTCGCAGACTTCCTATAACCGCGGCGTATATATTGGGGGGGGGGGGGAGGTTCTCTAATGCCGGCAAGGGACTTGTGTAGCCAAGGGAGTTGTGTAGCCGAGGGACGACCGCGGTTTATATATCGGCGGTAGTCCCTCGGCTACACAACTGCTTTGGCTACACAACTCCCTTGCCGGCATTAGAGAACCTAGAAAGCTAAAGTTTATTGCCATTCATCGTTTGAACTCAATATGTAAACTCCAAAACTCATGTTCGAACAAAAGTTGTACTTTTCCAATGTTTAACATTTTTTACTTTTGTCGGGAAGTTTTGTGTTAGAATATCCCAAAAGAAGCTTTACAACAACAGGTACCCTTAGGCTATCTTACCGTCATGGTACAGGATCTTCATGCGATGATCTTTTTGGTGATGGAGGAACCAGCCAATCGTACGTCGTTTCTTCAAGCAACCTCGATCCAGGTATACGTGGGTTGACCATACAACTTGGCGTGAGGTTCCAGGACCGATTACCTGGGACAACCTCCCAAACCCTGGAAATTTTCCCGGTTGGATCTCCATCCATTTCGATCAGGTATGCATGCTTCCTACATGTTCAGACGGTGACCAGTGTTTATACAAAATCTTACGTTTTGTCGTGTTGGTTTGCACTCTGAAAAGAACAATTGTCATGCAGAAGTTAGATATAAATTATCTAGATGTTGCTTGGTATGCAAGGACGACAGGAGAAGATCTATTTCAGAATGAGGGAAGCAGGGTTTGTATTGTCAGTGAATGGAACCCTGGGAAACGTCACCCTAAAATCTAACAAGCTGTAGCTATGGAAGTTAAATTTCTGAGAAATCGGCCTACTCAGCGGAAGGGCTTTTTTCACCACCGTCAACAAAGACTTTCCGTAGATCGTTTGGCATTCATTTTACTACAAAATAATATTTTGCCTATTTTCAAAGGTGCTTCAGCAACTGTAACAGAAAAATTAACCCGTCGGAGAAGCTCGTTCTGGTGTCAGAGTGTTCAAACTGCGAGGAGAATGAACAGGTCAGTTACAACTGGACGTTACAGGAAGCTCCGGACGAGTTCGGCAGGTCTGATTTAGACTGGGATACCGAGAGCACCACGGGAAGGAACCTCCCTGATGTCGTCATTGAGCCAGAAGTCTTCACGGTAAAACAATTCATTCGGAAATCAACAGCTTTTCATATCTCTAGCTACTATTCATTTGATAGTTGAAAGGTGACTTGGCTACTGGCATTGTACATATGTAGTTCTTCATTTTGAAAACCAAAATTTCCACAGATAATATTTGATAACATTGCAACCTATGACTTGTATTGAAATGCTTCCTTCTATTTTGTCATGTGCTTACAAAATATTTGATCTATCATAAGAAAGTAAACATTTTGGGAACACGTTAAATCAACCTCCCCCTCTACATAATGGAACGGGCGAGTGTGTTATGGCATCATAACACATGGGCAATGGAGGTTCTGATTGGTCGACGCCTTCTGACTGTGATAATATCATTTTTTTCAATGTGTTCCAATAGGCATTAGGTGACTACGCGTTCAGAGTTGAAGCATCACTGGACTTCGGGCGTCAAGGGTTCTCTGAGTATCGTTTTGAGCCGAACGAGCCACCTGTGGTGGGAAGCTGCACAGTGAGTCCAGAAAACGGCACCGCCATGGTTACAGAGTTTACCTTTACTTGCACAGGTACATACCACGTAGTTTTACAACTTACCGGAATACCGAATAAAAAGACTCTTTTTACACAACAAAGAAATTTATTCCACCGACGTTTCAGTGGCCATCTGTTACCTTCTTCAATGTATTTCTGACGTATAGTGATGTCATGTCCTGTGATTGTACATATGTAAATATTTTACGTTTGGGAATGCATCTTATATGTACAAGCAGCAACACCTGTGGTGCATTCCTATAAGAACCAGTCAGAATTGCCTTGAAGAAGGTGACAGATGGTCACCGAAACGTCGGTGGAATAAATCCCTTGGTTGTGTAAAAAGTGACCTGATGAAACTATTCACGGATAACCGGAATACCGTTACATGAAAGAGGACGCCTTCGCATAGGCATGCATATGAGTGAAAAAAATCGCTTGATAACCTCCGTTTTTTGCTCTTTTTCAAGCTCTTGATAAGAATCCACTTTGCATGTCATCCGCTGTATTCAATGTTTCTGTAGGGTTCTCTGACGCGGACAAGCCTCTGACGTACACCTTTCTCTTCAACACGGGCGCTGCCTCTACATTCTCTCCGCTGTACACAGGCACGGTATGTACCGATTGTACGTCTTCTTGCGTAGTGAAGTTCTTTTATTCACAACATACCTGGTTGAATGTGAATAAAATGACTTCGCTATTCACCAATCTGATGAAATGATTCACGGATGTATGTGTTCTTCATGTGGTACTAAGCCCATATTCAAAGAATGTTGTCATCTTGAAGGACATGGGTTTGTCTTTCAATATCAAAAGCATGATTTCCAGCTATCTACTGAGAATTCATTCTCTGAATTCCTAAGTCATTTACTTATCTATTGCTTAGGAAGCCGTTGTTATTGCGTTGTGTCACAGCTAGTAAGAACTACCAGATAAAATCTTTTATCATATCAGTAAGCAGGCAATATATCTAACTTGAGTTTCTTTGTACAGGAGGCGATAACACCACCACAGCTCCTTCCTGTTGGCCAAGAGTCACGTGACTTTGTCGTCAGAATCCAGGCTCAAGTTTCAGACTCTTTAGGAGCCACATCCACGTTCGAGACCTCTGTTAAGGTAATGTCTAGAAAAGGCAAAGCGTTCTTCTTCTAAGTTAAGGGGACAGGTGGCCAACTTCAGCCTGTTGAAGGTTCTGCCACACTGACGGGGTTGCTGATGCTGGAGGTGGTTTAGTTGTGACCTGTCAGTTCAAGTCGTGAGGGATGATGAGGGGGGAGTACTGTGAACATTTAGTACATGAAGGCTACATTATCTTGTCTTTGAACGATGTCACGGATGAAATTCTGTCTCTATGGGCAGTGTAAGGGATGCGTTTACCCCAATGCAAACATATTCAATCCAAGTTTTCCAAAGCCAGCAAAGAAACCCATTAAGTAAGCTAGCAAAGAAAGTCCTTAAGGACAGTATTGTGACCCGGCATCTAACCCTTCCATCAATGTCGTCGGCCGAGTGACTGGTAAACGTTCTCATTTATATCTCGACCTCATGATGACTGAAAAATCAATCTTTCAACGAATTTAGGATAACTGTTGTTTTGCCCCTGGAAGTGAAACAAATGGGAGGTCCCCTTTACAACAAAAAGAGGTAAATTGATATCCTATGATGCTGTAGGTCCTGGCGCTTCCAGCAGAGCAGTCCACAGCGGTAGCCTCTCAGCTTGTGGTTGGAGAGAACAGTCCTCTGACCAGACTGGTGCGGGAAGGAGACGCCAAGTCCTTGGTGCAGATGTCCAACAGTGTTACGTCTGTCTTAAACACCGTTTCAGCGAACGCGTCAGCCGAGGCAAGGAAGGCAGCAACCGAGGTATGAACAACGATCGCAATGAAATTTTCACTTTTGAAACAGGTCCTTTAAATGACAGAAAATAGGAGCCTCTACCAGGCTCCGCGGATCGCTGGGAAAATAGTTGAAATTGGCCAAATAGAGTTAATAGTATGCTAAGGGTTGTCAGCTATGCAGAGAAGGTCAATAGGCGACCCACGGATATACTATTCACTCTATTTGGCAAATTTCTACTATTTTCCCAGCGATCCGAGGAGCCTGGTAGAGGCTAGGAAAATAGCACATAATTTTATTTCCGCAAATGCACTCAATAGAATGATGTTGCTAAAGTTGCATATACATGTACATGTTTTGTACCTTGCCATACGTTGTACCTTGTGCAATGGATTCATCTATTGCTTTATGCTTTATCTGTTTTCGTGTTTCATCACAAAACAGGCCAGAGAGGCTCTGGTTAGCGCACTGACGACCATCAAACCTACCAGCGTGTCGTCTGTGAACCTTGTAGCGAGCGCGCTGGGGTCGGCCACAAGCGGAGGGGACGAGGTGTCAGCCGATTCTCAGGTGATTCTGACCTTCTAGTGTCGTTTATGTTTTATATCTTCTGTACCACACATTATCTCTAAAATCTCTAACTGGTGCAATGGCCTAGTGGGTAGAGGGCTCATCTTGCATACGGTAGGTCGTGAGTTCGAACCCCGGCCGGGTCATACCAAAGACTCTAATAATGGTACATACTGCTTTCTCCGCTTAGCACTCAGCATTTGGGAAAGAGTATGGTAGTTAAACACACACCACTACCAGTGGACTAGCCCCCTGCTGTAGTGACTTCCACAAAGTTGTGTGGCTCAAGAGCTGCCGGAACGGAGATGGGCGCCGCCTTATGCGTCGTCTGGTGCGGGAAGGACTTTAACTTAACTTTAAACAGATAATCTCTCGTACCTTATCAGAAGACGACGGAGGGCTTATTAGAGTCTCTTACTAAGAAAAGTGGCCACACATGACACTCCTGATATTTCCTTTTTATTCCCCCCTCCCAAAAAAAGAGACAAAAGAAAACACCAGTTGCCGTCTGCGTTTCACTTCAGCACTGTGCTTACTACATTGTAAAATGTTTATCGTTTAGAGATACGCAAGGTAACTGTGTGATTGACCTGTGGTATGAACAGAAACATCACTTACGCTTTTTCCTTGCTCAGGTTGCAGCTGCAAGTTCGTTAAAGAACATGGCTGGATTCCTTCAGAGTATACCTCCTGAGGACCTTGAAATTGGCCAGATAGAAAAGTCGTCTTCATTTATGTTTACAGGTGAGTCCCACGGCAGTTGTGCTACCTTGTGGCGAATTGATACTGGTTGTTCTACATTTATCCGTTCTGTGCCTAACCTGATTGGTTGATAGCTTCCCATCGTCCTTTGCGCTTTTGAGCTAGATGAGGTCTAGTAAACCCCCTGATTGGCTAAAGCTGTTTTGGTGGCGACGGCGCCAGCACCGTGTCTACCGGGGCTAAAGAGCAGGGCACCTACCCGTGCGAGATAACGAATCGAGCTATAGGGGTCCTGCTTTTAGGAGGGTGCATTAATCAAACTAATCGTTATCTTGCTGGCATTTATCTGTAGATTACGTCTTGCTCCGGTTTATACGATAAGAGGAAGAGATCAAAGTCTTCATACTCTAAGTTTCTATGTCTTACGTTCAGACTGAATGAATGCGTCGCACAAATACATGTACATAATCTAAACATATTATAGAATGTTTGTTCTTCCTCTTGTCCTACAGCTGTAGTCAATGTAATGGCTGGATCCTCGAGAGCATCAGATCAGGCAAAAAGTTCTGAGGAAGGGGAGACTGACAGTGATCAACTTGAGAAGGTTTGTTTGTTTGTTTGTTTGTTTGTTTGTTTCTTTGAACCTTTGTTTATTCATGATAAGCTCAAATCGGCACGCAGGCCACTTTTCATTGAAGTCATGAGGAAAGAGATAAGGGTCAGGTACAATATAACAGAGATATACAGTCATTTGAGTCCAAATAACTCTATCAACATATATCATTACATATCTATGGTACAGCAATATAAAATTGCTACAACATATTGTAGGGCAAAAGCTGGTTCACGGTCCGTGTCCGTTCATTTTGTTCATTTCCGCTACTTCAAGAGTCTCTAAGGAAGTCAGATTCAGAGCCGTGCGTGTGTCTGGCGGTAGGCTGTTCCAGACATTTGGTCCGCGGTAGGCTACCGATCTTCTGAAGATCTCTCGCTTGGGTTTGGGGACAACCAGCATATTTGAAATCCTAGTTAAGACGAAAAGTTAGGCCATGTCTTCCAATTCGTTTTCTTGCCTTGTCTCACACTTTCCTTACACACTAGTCTTACTACTCTTTACGTACAGGCTAAGGAGGCAACGAAGAACATCTTCGACGCTATAGACACAATGAATGGACTAATGCTCAACCGGAAACGACCGAACGAGAAGCCGACCGTGATCAACCAGGGTCCGTTTGAGATGGCCCTGCAAAGGCAGAACTGCCGCGACATGAGGCCCCAGATCGTCCGGCCCTCGGCAAACAGCGACACGTGGTTCCGGATTCCGGATGCTTCCGCTCTGTTTGGACAGTCGTGTGGCCAATCCGTTGGATTTGAGGTGACTTTTTGCTCGTTCTCATCTAAATATGAACATTTTGTAACTTCCGTTACCGTTTGAAGTAAGACGTTTCTGACATTAAGATTTGCCACATATAAGGTGCCAAACTGTCGTTTTTAAAAGACAGAAAAGTCTTAAGTCTTAAGTCGTCATAAAAACGACAGATTGGCATGTTGCTATCTATATAATGGGATATTGTTTTCAGTGCGCAATTTTGCTTGAAAGAAACATTAGACGCTCGTTCTCATTTAAATGTACACATTTTGTAACTTCCGTTACCGTTTGAAGTAAGACGTTTCGGACATTAAGATTTGTCACATATAAGATGCCAAACTGTCGTTTTTAAAAGCCAGAAAAGTACTAAGTCGTCGTAAAAACAAAAGTTTGGCACCTTATATGTGGCAAATCTTAATGTCAGGAACGGCTTACTTCAAACGGTACCGGAATTTTAAAAATGTGTACATTTAAATGAGAACGAGCGTTTTATGTTTGTTTCACTTCAAACAAACTTGTTTCTGATCTGTCTTTTTATGTGTTTTTGTCCGGCTTTCTATTTTGTCCCATTTTCTTTATGTCCGTGTCGCCGGCAGACATAAAGAAAAACGAACCCCTGATTGGAGAGTGCCCCATAACGAGGTCTGTGTTTATAACCTGATAAAGTAAAGCACGTTCTTTGCATAGCGGTCATCTTAAGCCATCCTCTCACTGGACCCGCGGCACGCTGGTGGCGTCGCTACGTCCTAAACTGGATTTGTGTTACCCTTTATAATGGGAATATTATTCAAACGTACACGTAAGACCATAAAGACAACAAAACGCACAAGGCTTAAAAAGATTCGTTTTTTGTCGTTGGAATTTTGTTGAGTGCTTTGTCATTTCGATCGGCCACAGCAACGCCGCCAGCGTGCCGCGGGTCCAGTGAGAGGGGGGCTTTAGCGAAGATTAATTGGTTGATCTGACGCTTAAGAATATATATCCTTCATAATACAACAGAACTACCACACGTCCCTGAATCCGTATTCCTACGCCGACAACTCGGACAAGATCAAGTCACCAGTGGCGTCGCTGAAGTTCAGAAGTGACTCGGGCCCTGTCGGAGTCAATAACCTACAGGTACCCATAGACGTCATGATGCCGCAGAAACCAGGCTCTGTGGTGGTGCAGACGGAGCGTGGGGAGACTACACCGACTGGTCAGGACGTCATGTCGGTGAGGAAAAAAGCAATCAGACTACCATCATATCTTTTGTTCCTCTCATTATTCGTTTTTCCAAAATAAATTTAATTACTAACAGTGTATCGACATACATGGGTCACAACAAAGGCCAAATAAAAACCGAGAGACAATGTGTACATGTGCAGCACACATACACTTGCAGTTAATTATAGCTCCCCTTATTAATATTGATTGTAATTTGCCTCCAAACTACATTGTTTAAGTATATGATTACATATCATTATTTCCTTACATCAATATCATTTTATATAATAGCTTTGAATAGTAGTAAACAATAGCATCAATAGTATAATGTAATTACAAGAAATTAAGGACAAGAATTTTCATGTAATTTGCCTCCAAACAATATCATTTCTGCATATGATTACGTATTATTAATTCCTTACATCTATATCATAATATAAATGTAAAATATACATACATCATTAAATATAATATAGTTTCAAGTAGTAGTATACAATAGAATCAATATTTTACTTTATCATATTTTTCTTCAGTTTAAGTTTCAGGAGCAGGTATGTTGCTGTGCAGTTTTATATACTTTTTGCAAAGAATAACAGAAATAACGTCTATTTGCAGATGCATTCTTTCAACGTTACCGAAGCGGATAGTTCTGTTCACGTCACTGTCACACCTGACGTCGAGGGAATACCTGTCCGTCTGTTCCTCGGTATCAACAGCGCCCCCTCTCGACTGGTCTACAACTGGACAACATCAGTGCCCTTAGCGGTGGATTCGCTGTACTCCATCCCGTTAGGAAACAACACTTACCTTCGACCTGATCCGTTCCAGTGGTTTTTGTCCGCCAGTGACTTGGAACTGACTGGATCTGAGCAACTGTTTCTGGGTAAATCTCCATCTTGTTGATAATGAATGTTGATACTTGAATATGCGGTCTTCTTTACAAAACTTAGAACCTTTAACGCATTAAACAAACTATTTATATATGAACGAGCTTATTGTTTGTGATATACATTCAGTTGGCACTGTTAGACAGATGCTGTATTTTAAAGGGTGTCATATTGCGTACACGTAAGTGTGTGTTTTATTAACTTCTACCACATTGATTGTACGAACAGGTCGTGTTAATCAGTAAATAGTTTCATCAGGTTGGTAAGTCACTGAATAAAAATACTCTTTTTACACAATCAAGAGATTTATTCCTCCGACGTTTCAGTGACTATCTGTCACCTTCAAGGCAATCCTGACTGGTTCACATAGTCATGCAGCATAGTGATGTCATCTCCTGTGATTGTACGCATGTAAATATTTTACGTTTGGGAATGCATCTCATTATGTATAAGCAGCAACACATGTGTTGCATTAATATTACTATATGAACCAGTCAGAATTGCCTTGAAGAAGGTGACAAAAGGTCACCGAAACGTCGGTGGAATAAATCTCTTGATTGTGTAAAAAGAGTCTTTTTATTCAGGTCGTGTTAATTTAGTCCCTCAATAAGACACAATAGGCACTAGCAACAAGGAATTAAGCGTCTCAGTATGTTTAAAGTCTCTTTGATTTAAAGGTGTGGACCACGAGCCTTTCACAAACGATACAACAACCAACGATACCACAGTAATGTGGGGTGACCTGTCTGAAGCTTTGGAGCTGGGCTATGGCGGAGTAAACTTCACGTTGAACTACACCCTCAAGATCTTCACGTCCAAATGCTTGTTCTTTGACGAGGGTCAGCAGCAATGGAGCTCTGATGGATGCGAGGTTAGAATCTACGTCAATTCGACATTTTCAAGCCATTACTTATACGTGTATATTCTTTCTGCTATATCTTGATATCAGCTATATAATAATAATAATAATAATAATAATAATAATAATAATGGTTTTTTATTGGTCACAAATTACCCGCAATGGCAGCCTCCTAGTGTTGAGTTGATGCAAGGTTTACAGGTTTCACATAATACACAACATATACATATTTTATCCACACATGCACTTTGTGGAACTGTCGCAAGGGTCTGGGCGGCTGCCATTCGGCGCCACCAGGTGACCTCAATACGACCAATGTGAGACAATCAGACAGTAAACTTTATTGACACATCATCTGTCTATTCGTCACATTACCTATGGGTCTTCGAGTAATTTTGATTACATAGAATTTTCAAACAGGCTATGGCGGAACCGAACGACGGCGAGGATCTAAGACAGTCTTTCCGTAACGAGACAGCCAAATCGTGCAGTATGCTCAAACGATTATCGACCTCCGTTTTAATATGTACTAGAAATCTCATTCGTACCCTTAGGCCACAGCAAGTAAATCTTATGGATGACATCGGCGCGCGCATTGATTTTCGCCTAATTTTGAAATAAAACAAATCAAGATCTTTTTACCCTTCGGCAATGATCAACATACCAAAAATAGTACGAAATGTTGCATACTACTGTCAGTTTTTACACCTTGTCTTTGCCGTCTTGATGTGCTATAGAAACCCGGATCTAAATTTATAATGTAATGATCTTAATGTTGACATCAGTGTTAGTTAAGGTTTTATTGAACACAGGGACAAAAGACTTATAATAACATGTTTTATCGCTACAGCTCTTTTTACATGCTTCATGGTATACAAGTTTGAAAATGTGGATGTCTTGTTTTTTTGCCCGCCTTTTTTTTCTCCCGTGCGCACTAAATTCGGAGTCTGCAGAGGATGTCATCCATAAATTACCTGCTATGACCTTAAACAAATTTAAATCATCTAACCATGTTAGCAATCGCACGACGATCAGAAGACGTATGCGACCTAACCCTTAGCTGCTAGTCAAGCTTTTTTACTGTTTTTCTCTAGATTGGCCCATTGACCAGCACCTCCCTGACTCACTGCCTGTGCAACCATCTCACCGCGTTCGGCTCCGACTTCCAGTTCTTCGTGGCGCCGAACTCCCTGAACATCCTGTCGGCGCTGCAGGGCTTTGCGAACATCGGCGAGAACCCGTCTGTAGTCATCACCATCGGAGTCCTGTTTGGGCTTTATCTATTGATCGTTATATGGGCGAGATTGGAGGACAAGAAGGACGTTTCGAAGGTACAGTAGACAACGATAGACCAACCCTTGAATTCATGTACACTATCCATTATGAACAAAGCATTTTCCCACTGCTGTATCGTCAAAGTCATTAACGTTGTAATGATAACGGAAGGCTTGGCCTTTAAGACCGATTTTTGTGCTTTCTCAACGTAACCATTTGACTAAAGTGGTTCTTGGCTATGCCCTACTTTTGTCTGACAAAATGATAATAATGCTAATGTTTAATGCAGAGGAAAACGTTAGATCTGTTATAATGACGTACAATTGTTTGTTAAAGGTGGGAGCTACGGTTTTGAGAGGAGCAGGAAGACACAGTCAATCATATCAGGTGCAGGTGTTTACGGGAACCCGAGCTAGCGCTGCCACCAGCTCACAGGTTAGGTATAAGCTTAAAATCAACCTGAAATAATCAAGTTTGCAAATGTTTGTTTCTCCGAGTCAGTTTCTGACCATTTTTATATGACATGTATCATTATTTTCATTCGTGCACTTAATTCAAATCAACATCTTTTTTTTGGTGTGAAAGATTGCTTATGTTAGGATATGACAGTTTGCAAAAACGCACTGTATTAATACCATATTTTGTTATGCAACGTGGTATCATTGATAAGTAGAGAGCTTACTGAGCGCAAAAGTGATTCGTAATATATTCAAGGCTTCGCATTTATTCCACATTCTGCGTAATTAATTCATATTCCTACTGTGATTCCACGTCCTACAGGTGTTCCTTGTGCTGAAAGGAGAGAAGGGTCAGTCTGGTCCGCATGTGTTGGAAGACAAAGCGCGCATAACGTTCAAGCAGGGCGCCGTGGACACGTTTGTAGTGACGTCACCATTTCCACTGGGTCCTCTACAGTCCATCCATATTTGGCACAATAACATCGGCCCCTACCCGTCATGGTAAGGTGTTTCACTAGCCTCAAAAGCTTTAATGATTGGATATGGTAGCTTCTTTAAATTGTACTCCGTGCACGTATATCAATGTTTTTTTTTTTTTTAATGTTATGGCAATTGCAACGAAAGGCTACAGCTGATTGCTGACCGATCTCCTGTTGATTATGAATTTGTCCTCTATATGACGCCGAAAGAAACGAATTATGGAGAACAGCTCCCATAAATTATCCTAGCTTTCTCCATTTGAATGATTAACCAAAATCCATCTAACTATACTAAAATCAACCAACCCAATTATGATTCAAAACGTGGGTCAGATCATTTTCCACTGTCTAGAAAAAAGAAGTCAAACCATAGTTAACATAGAACTTTCACAGTAGACTAGATAACTATTTCGATTTTCATGTATTCTCCATGTACTTGTTTGTCTGCAATTAGCCTTTGGGTACGAACTTGCAATAAATAGATAGAAAATATGAATTTGTTCCGTAAAGGAAAATAATTATCAGACATTATCTTTATTGTCATTTAGGTTTCTCGAGCAGGTTATCGTAAACGACCTTCAAGAGGATGCTAAACACGTCTTCCTGTGCAAAAGGTTAGTTCGCCGATGCATATCTTCGAAATGTTTGCAAACGCGCATTCTACAAAAAGCGTGTACTTACTTGGTTTAACATGCACACTTGTACACTCTAGATACTCAAATATCTTCTTTTGTATCAACAGTTTCGTACTATTGGTAGTTCGATGCGCGTCCAGTGAGAAGTGGCAGATACAGTGACAGTTGACAGGATTTGTAACAAAGCGCATTTCAACTTTTAGCTTTATTGGTTACATGGTTGAGCTATTCTTTTCTCCGTGATCTGAAACAGTTGGCTGGCTGTGGAAGAGGGTGACGGAAAGGTCGATCGAGAAGTAGAGAAGGCTACAGACAAGGATCTGACCCGGTTTGCTCGTCTCTTCTCCACTAAAACGTCTAAGGACTTCCGAGATGGCCATTTGTGGTTCTCTGTGATTGGTAGACCAGCAACAAGGTGATTCCATTTGATATTCATATGCAGAAGCACATCGATATTACTATTACGCCAATGACATCCCAGAGAAAGACATACCTCTTGCTTGGTGTCTTTTCTTGTGGTGCAAAATTCAATAATAAATTGCCTGGATATATCGAAATAGATTCGATAAAAGAGGATCAAATGTTCTTATCAAATACATGTCGATGTGCTTGTCAAACTAGCTCGATAAGACATAATCGTTCATTTTGAAAATTTCTAATTATCATTAAATGTAATGCGTCGCATGGCGTATTTGAATATTTTGAAACCATTGGCTGTTTGGTCTAACATCTCTACTCAGACTAACCTTATATTTTGCACCTTTACAGTCCATTCACCAGAGTGCAGCGCGTCTCCTGCTGCCTGTCTCTGCTGATGTGCACCATGCTCACCAACATCATGTTCTTCGGCAAGGGAGACACTATGCAGAAACCGCCTCCAGTCTACATTCTGGGGTTCGAAGTACAGTTTCCCATCTCCTGGGGCCAGGTACACATTACGCCAGTTACGCATATAAATAGTTTTTCGGCTAAGGTCTATCCGAATGATATCAATGAGAACGACAACCAGCTTTCGCCCGACTATATGTTGTATGTTGTAGCAATTGTATATTGTTGTACCATAAATATGTAATGATATATATTAATGGAGTTATTAGGACTCAAATGACTGTGTATCTCTGCTATATTGTATCTGACCCTTACCTCTTCCCTCATAGCCTCAATGAAAAGCGGCCTGCCTGCCGATTTGAGCTTATCATGACTAAACAAAGCTTCAAACAAACGAACAAACAAACAAAATACTATCTATTATCGTTAGCTTACTACCCAGAAGAATTTAGACATACTTCTTGAACTTGGCTGCGGGCAACGGCCTCCAAGAGTGCAAACTACAATATTTATTCCCGAAAATAATTTCATCAGGTTGGTAGTACATAGAATATTGGAGATTCTTTTTACATAACCAGTAAATCTCACTTGCTGATGTTTCGATGTCTCTCAGACACCTGCTTTAGAGCTTTCGACTGGGGTACTGCGTCTAAAAGTAGCCGAAGTAGGTGGCGCTTTTGCGGCGAGGACACAATCCCAAACGTGGCTAAGTTTGTATCCCCCTAGCACTCTAGTCAGAAGCTCCGAAGAAGGTGTCTGACAGGCACCGAAACGTCAGCAGGTGAGATATATACTGGTTGTGAAAAAAGAATCTCCAATATCCTATAATATTTATGTCTGGTAGAAATCATTCTGAAGCAAAGTCGAACTGATATTTCCAACACAAAAATTGGACTAACACAATTTTTTGACTGTCCATTACCATCTGCATAAACTGACGTCACAGAAGTGGTGAATTTTGCATTCTTTGACATAGAAAGGAGTTGGACTGTGAAAACTGTGGATGTCCCATTTCCGTGTTAGAAATTGCAATCCAATAACTTTGCTTCAGTAAAGTTGTGGTCAATTTAATCTCACCTCACCACTATCTTTCCATCACAGATCATCATCGGGATCCAGAGCGCTCTGATGGTGATCCCGGTGAATCTGCTCATCGTCCAGATTTTCCGGAATTGCGCAGCTAGACCTTCCAGGAAAATCAAGGGTAAACCTGGTATGCGCAAATGTCGTTGTGCCAGACACGCCTGCACCTTTTACAACAATGTTCCTCTTAACATTGGACGAAAACAGCTCTTTAAGCACTCTTAAAGCATGCTTAAAGATTCCATTTTGGCACTCATTACATCACTTAACGTAATACTTACGCGGGCTTTGATGTTATATTTACGCTATCTTTAGGTATGCGCTTAAACGTGCTTAGTGTCATCATTTAAGCACCCGTTTAAGCAATGTAAACTCAGCTTAAATCTTAACTTTTACGCTACGTTTAAGCATCGTAATCATCGTTTTTTGAACCTTTTTTTTACACTGAGATTTGCGATGTGACTGCAATTGGAATGTAATACCTAAGTTACTTTCAGTGAAATGTATTATCTATATGATAAAATGTATTTTGCAGTTGACATGAGAAATGTGCCAAGGAGAGATCCCGAAGGAAGAGCATCATCGGCGGTGTCCTCTGACAAGGGTGATCCTCATTTCACCTGTAAAATGTCCGCCTACGAAGTATCATCGGTCGCTAAAGACAGTGAGATGATTGGTCAACCTGCCAAAGAGAAGGACTCTTCTCACCAGACAGTCATTTCGGTTGACGAAGTTGAGCGCACGGATGGTGACATCGGCAACGTGGAAGATGAAGACTACGATGCCACAGGTATATGTACTGCGAATTTATATGTTAATCATCTTATCACTCGTTTGTGATAAAGGTAAATAGCTTTTAGTACTTTATTATCATCATTCCTTATGTTTCAGTGATGCAGGATGACCTATCGAAACTGGCAAAGAAAACGAAGAAACGTCTTTTGCCATGGTGGTGTGTCTTCTTTGGTAAGAAGTCATTTTATGAAATACTTTATTCCCTAGATATGTTTTATAACGCGTTAACGCTGTACCGTGTATTTGCAGTCGGGCCGTGCCCTAAGTCAGATCAAGGAAAGCACGGGTACACCATATGTATGTGTGTATCTCATTTGTGTTGAAAATGCTAATTATTCTTCTATAGTACTTGGGTATGATTTTATCATACCTACTGTCACGGGTATTGTTTTACCCTTTATGCAATGTATGGATTTCAATGGTAATATAATGTTTTTGAAATAATGAAACCTTTTGTTTGTTTTTTTGTCTCTGCCATAGCATGGTTCCTCGTGTTTGCCACATGTTCCTTGTCTGCGTTCTTCACCATGTTGTACGGGTTCGAGTACGGACGGGAGAAGGCCGAGGCTTGGGTCCTCACCTTTCTCACTTCCTTTCTCTTCGACCTTACCATCTCTCAACCCATCAAGATCCTCCTGATAGGCTTCCTCTTCGCGTTGATCATTAAGGTACAGAAAATGTAGCCTCCGTTGCAAAATCCTTCCGGCTGTTATCTTTTTCAAGTTACAGTTTTCTCAATACATTTTTGGTCTTATTGCTGGCCGAGAAGGATCTTGCTTCTTGCTTCATTACATTAAGAAAATGTAATGATAAAACTGTAACTTGAAAAAGAAAACTGCCAAAAAGAATCTGCATTGGAGGCTACAGAAAATGGACATTATCGTATTTCCACACTTTTATTAAACTTTGAAATATAGTACCTCCTGAATGGAGTCGCAATGCATCTTTATGTTTAAAAAACGGACATTGGACATAAATGTACCGGATGTAAAACACGTTCTATTCTAATGACGACTTACATTCTTTCTTCCACATTCAAGAAACCTGACTCATTGGAAGACGACGTTCCTCCAGCTCAACTGTACGAAGATGAGGAGTTTGTTGGGCAACAGTCTAGCGATGTAAGTGTCTCGTTTACTTTCCTCGCCATCTTCATGACACACGCTTCATGTGTACACCTTATGTCATTTGTAGACATCTTAGTGTTTGCAGAATAGGGGAGAACTGAGCTCGTTCAAGACAGGAGTTATAACTAGACGTACTCAACTGCCTGCCTCCCTGATAATTCCCTTGCTACTGAGATTGTTGATGTGTAGTCAAAACATGCCACAGTGACTGTAAATAGGATACCGTCAAGACATTTCGAGCTGTAACAGTATTGCGGAAACACATTTAGATGTATCACCTTAAAGTTGATAAATATAATTTGTATGTACTCCATAACTTTACTTGCAATTAGCCTTCGAGCATGATTTGTCTAATAAAAAATCACTTATATTTTGTTAGACAGAAGATTTATCCGACGAGACCGCCCATCTACTGACGGGACCTCCGGACCAGGGAGAGCTTGCTGTTGCCAGGGAACAGCGGTTCGTCGAGCTGGGCCTGAAGGAGGCGTGTTACGACTTCGTATTTTACACCAGCTACATCTTACTCTTGCTGATCATAGCGAACGGAAACAGAGACCAATACATGTACCGAATGTCCAACCACCTGCGTGACACATTTGCGGATCCTTTTTCAGAGGTACGAATTTTATAGTAGCTTATGACTTACAACGAATGTCAAGTAAAGGTACTGTTACGGCTTCGTGTTCTACACCAGCCACATCATACTCTTACTAGTCATAGCGAATGGAAACAGAGACCATAACATATGTGCCGAATGTCCAACTAATCTCCAAGCAGATCTACACGGTGCACCTAAAATCGTATATGCTAGCCAGGTAAGCTCCAGTCAGCCAGATAAGCTCCAGTCCGCACCGTAGGATCTGCCAACGGTGCCTACGGTGCGGATTGGAGCTTATCTGGCTGACTGGAGCTTATCTGGCTAGCATATACGATTTTAGGTGCACCGTGTAGATCTGCTTGGAGATTAATGTCCAACCTGCGCGACACATTTGCAGATCATTTTTAAGAGGTACGAATTTCGTAGTAGCTCATAAAAATGAAATGTGAAACATAGGCACTGACAGAAAAAATGGTAACTTCACTTCATGTCCCTATAAGGAAGCCAGATATTGACCATTTCCAGAATTTGAAGAATGATTGGTCGCTTAGAGATTGATTTCATCAAGTTGAAAATCCGAAACTCAGTAACTGACAAAAGACAACGGAAGCTGTTTGGCCGTTTTCAAAACCCATCCAGTTGCTTGAGCCACTTTCCTGTTGAGAAAAGTCCAACGCGTCTTGCTTTAATTTTCAGGTCAACGACTTCGAAACGTTCTGGGCATTCGTCAGAAAAAGCATGATTTCAGACCTTTACGACGTCGAATTGTATAACGAGACGCCTCTTAGCAGACCAGGCTTCCTGGAGGACACCAGTTCCTTCATGGTCGGTCACCCTAGGCTCCGCCAAGTCCGCGTGTCTCCGGACGGAAGCTGCGACGTGCCCGGCCCCATGGTGACGGTGACGACTGACTGTGACAACCCCTACGGCCTCCTGGACAGCGACGACAAAAGTTATGACGTCGGTTGGACACCTCATAACGTGACCTTCGACGTGAGCAACTGGCGGAATGCTTCCGACCAGGAGATGCCATGGATATACCAGCCCGCATCACTAAGTGGTGACTGATTCTAATAAAACGAACATGTATTTTGTCATGCGTTTTCTGTAAGACAACGGTAAAGCTACGTCGGCTTTGTCTCAGTTTGTCAATATTCCGTTTCCTTTACAAGAAGCCTTCTATAATAGTATTGGTAATGTAATGTGTTTGTTACGATTACGACTCCAGGAAGTGAAGCATGTTTCATGTACTCACCGATGGAGATTCTTCAGACAAACAGATAAACAAATGTTTAAAGTTAAACGAAAGTTGCTGTACCGATCAGTTCACAATCATCTCATTGATTTCTTCTTGATGTTTGCTCTTACTACACAGCGGCCATTCCAGACTCCGGAGAACATGGAACCTACTACGGCGGCGGTTACATGGTACAACTCTCCAACAGTAGCGCTGCTGACCTGGCAATGATAGATGGACTGCAAAAAATGAACTGGATCGATGACAACACAAGGGCACTCTTTATAGAGTTTATCGTGTACAATGCAAACGCGAACCTGTTCGCAGTCTTCAACTTGCTAGCTGAGTTTACCAACCTAGGAAAAGCCTACCCTCAGTGCGAGGTAAGCTTTTTGAGAACTTTTGATTCGACATCGATTCAGTGGGGTCGTGTGGCGCAACGACAGAGCATTCGGCTCGGTACCAAGTGGTCCCGGGTTCGTATTCTGTCACCGTGGCCGATCTTGTGCCCTTGGGAAAGGCACTTTACACGACTTTTCTCACTCGACCCAGGTGTAGATAGATACCTGACTTCGTTTGGGTAAAGTCGTATTGGGGTCATCTGGTGGCACCGAATGGCAGCCGCCCAGACCCTTCCGACACGCGACATTTCCACAAAATGCGAGTGTGGATAAAATATGTATTTGTTGTGTATTATGTGAAACCTGTAAACCCTGCATCAATTCAGCACTGGCTTCCATTGCGGGTAATTTCTGAACAATAAAACCATTATTATTGACATAACATACCTAAGGATGATCATAGTTTTAAATTTGTTACTGAAACATTATTCTGTTATATCCGGAGACTTTACTGTCCACGTGTTCCAATCTGAAATGGTGATGAGATTAATTTTCTTTCTTCTCACACATGGCAGACTGTCCTTTGATTTGTCACACCAAAAATCCAAGATCTGTATCAAATACCGTCTTATGTCTTCCAGATTATGGTGGTTCGGTTGTACCCGTACACCACAGCCTGGGGTTTCGTTCTGCTGGGTTGTCATGGAGTCTTCTTCCTTATCACTCTATATCTGACATTTCGAGAAGGTCGGTATCCTTTGCATTTAACAATCAATTGTACTGTACGCCAAAAATAAAAACTCAAGCAATTGGATAAAATTTTGAACTGTACTGTACTTTTGCATACACCTATCTGCTTATCATTACATTATATATGAATGAATACATGCACATTGCACATTTCTGCCTCACTTGGCAAAGTACATGTCACAACAAAACAAAATAAAAAGTACAGTTAACGGATATAAAAAAGAATATGACTATCTTTCGATACATTCTACCTCTCCTCGCTTTTCTTTTTTTCTAGGTATAAAAGAACTGACATATTTTTCAATGGGAGTTTCTTCTAGTCGAATAGGAATATCAATTTCTGTACAGTACTTGAATATGTGAAGTAGGGAAATATGTATATTAAGACCTGAACTCGGTCTCAACGACACGTGTTGTTGTCGTCGTTTAACTAAGTGACCGAGCATGTCATATTCAACACTCGAATAAGACATTGATATTTATTGAAATCGCATGTATGCTGGACTAGTTTAGTGTTTTTCGTGCAATTCGTGTCTAACACCCGGTCGTCCCTACCCTGTAACTACTTCAGTACGCCGCATCCTGACGCTGGGGAGGGAATACTTCAAAATGTTCTGGCGTGTGGTGGAGCTCATCCTGTCCCTGTTGGCTCTGGCGGAAATCGGTGTTCACCTCTACAGCGCCTACCTGATTCTTGGTTTTAACACAAGCCAGAACAATGACGGTGGGGACCAGAGGTAGGCGGTTAAAATGCAAAATGGAATTAACTCCACCCTTCTTAATGAAACTGCTGTTATTTACATTAGGTAACATATCGTCATTGATTTTTCACTGTCTACCATAGGCTGTTATAGACGGAACCCAAAAGAGCTGTAGTTTAACCTTCAGCACACTGAAGTAGCCGTTTGGCATCGATTTCGCTATTGGTTACAGAGTTAGGCAGCAGGGAGAAGGTAAAGCTGGTGTACTTAAGAACACCCTGTCACGTACTGCCTGTAAACTACCCGGTGGTGCCTAGCTTTGGAAATGGTACTGTAGCATTGCAGGTGTTCTTGCCAGTTTACGTAGTCACAATTCTTTGTTTTCCTGAAACCACATTCGGTCTTTTTTAATTCTCGAATTGCTCATGTGATAGAAGACGTTTGTATTCCCCCACAGGTACAACAAGTACAAACAAGCTGCCAGCTGGGAGAAAATCAACACGTACCTCCTCGGTTGGTTGGTTTGCGTGGCGTGCCTGAAGCTACTGTACCTGTGCCGGTTCAACAAAAACATACAACGAGGACCCAAAGTAGCGAGGAAGGCAATGGCGCCGCTGGTCAACTTCATGATTGTGTTTTTCATTTTCTTCATGGCTTTCTCCATGTTTGGGTACCTTGTCCTCGGTGCAAAACTAAGCACGTACGGAACATTCATTCGGACCATGCAGACGTTATTTTCAGTTATGCTTGGAAACATGGACTATGATACAGTAAAGTCTGTAGCCGATATTCTAGGACCGCTGATGCTGTTAAGTTTCGTCATCTTCATGTCCAACATCGTGGTCCTCATGTTCCTTGCCATTCTTTGCGACGCATTTGCCGAAGTCGTCGATGAGGAAGAAATCCAGGGTAAATCTATGAATGACAAAATCAAAGACCACGCCATGTACAGGTTGAGGAAGCTTCTCCAGAAAAAGCCCAGTGGTTTTGCTGCTAGCAAGGACAAACCTGAGGCAAAAATCTCCACGATAAGCGTCAAGCCAAGATTACATCCAAACAGAAATATCGATGGAAAATCTGGAATAGCTTCTTTGTCTGAAGAAAACACACTATCAGAAAATGAGTTGGAACAAGAAGCTTATGAACCTCCTTGGTTGGATGGAGATTGGTGGAAAAAGTTGCAATCGAGCTATGCGGGAAAACTTGACGATCCAGCAGGACCATCGGACAGTACGTGGTCGGTGGGCTCTCGTGGAGAAAATTCAGACGTCGGAACATCCAGGCGTCGCAGCTCAGTCTTTCACCCGAGACGTCGCTTTTCCGGTATAGAAGAGCATTCAAGAAACGGGCCTTTGGAGCATGAAAACAAATGCAATGATGTGGCAGAGCCAGCGTATATGCCGTCTTCGGTGGACGTTACTGCACGGAACCAGCAAGAAGTCGGAAAAGTTCGTCGCCGCAGCTCGGCGTTTCAAATAAGACGTCAATCTTCTGGGATTGAAGCACAATCGCCAAAGGACACTTTGATGCCGGAGATCGAGAGCACGTGCAACGACACCAACGATCCGACAAGAGCAGCGTGGTCTGTGGATGCTACTGAAGATAACCAGCAAGGAGAAGTCAGGACAGTTTCGGGCCCAAACACATCGTCGCCCAGCACCCGTCCATCTTCTGGGATTGAAGATCATTTCTCAAACGACGCGTCGATGCACGAGAGCAACCTAGGTCATCTGGCAGGGTCAGTGGACATGGCGTGGTCGGTGGATCCTGGACGAGAGAACCAGCAAGGAGACGCTAGAACAGATCGACGACATCTTGAACGTCAATCCACTGTTGTCTCCTTCGGTGGAGTTGTACCACAACTTCCAGGGTCAGCTTCGCCAGTTTAATGCTATATTTGTTGACGGATTTATTTCTTTTCGGTGATCATGTCATGTTCCATCCCATCCCATCCCATTGCAAATTCGGCTGTAAATGAAATGAACAGGTAATACATGTAAATAGTGCATGCAGATTTGATCATGCAAATGAATGTGTGTAATTCTGCACAAGCAATCTTCTTCTCTGTGTGGTACTTGCTGCACCTACCTCTAGATACAAGCACCGTTAGATCAACTTGAAGTTACTTCTTAAAGTGTTGCCTTACTTTAGGTATCTTGCGTGCCTCCTCCTTTGCTGTCAGCATCACAATCATCCGCTTTTCTTGTGTGCCGGTATTTATGCCTTAATTGCTGTTTTTGCACACACAGTGCATGAAAACTGTATATTGCACATTATTTCACTTACAAGCATACATGTATCAATATATTGATGCTAATTATGACTTGTGTTTTACGGCTCTAGGTCTTTGGACTTGCAAGTTGAAGACGTTGTAGACACTGAGATGCCGTAGGCAGTATACCGCATGTTGTCTTTAAAATCGACGTTCTTCGGGATCTACCCATAAGTCATATCGATTCGATGTTCACAATCATCATGTATTTTTTTTATTTTTTATTTTATCACATTTTATTTTATTTCATTTTATTGAATAGCAACATGCAATACAAGACATCCCAGGCAGCAATATCTGATATCGGGCGTCTTACACATAGGAAGTACAAAACACTGTTGAAATACTACGCATATATACAAACACAAATTCCTAACGAACACCATAGTGATAATAATGATAATAATAATAATTACAATGATAAAATATCAATCATCATGTAACTATATATATATATATATATATATAGTTACATGATGATTGATATTTTATCATTATAATTATTATTATTATCATTATTATCACTATTGTGTTCGTTAGGAATTTGTGTTTGTATATATGCGTAGTATTTCAACAGTGTTTTGTACTTCCTATGTGTAAGACGCCCGATATCAGATATTGCTGCCTGGGATGTCTTGTATTGCATATATATATATATATATATGCCCAGTGGAGAATTTAGTTGAGGTTAAGTTGTTCCGGCGATAGGCCTAGGGGCAGATGTGATAATGCACATTTATATATATTATGGACAATACGGTATTGATATCTATATCCCTATGTATTTGTCTAGATATCTGGTGCGTTTGTCGTCAATGAACATCCCGTCCACTAATTTTTTACACTTTCGTAGGAAATGAGTTTTTACTTTATTTATCGTTTGAGTACCGTTTATACGTACAGTGGACGTCGAATATTTGGAGGTACGTGTTTTGTTACTTTTCTCTAGTCACTGATTGAAGAATGTTCTAGTTACTGACTTTCAGATAATTATGATGATAAGCATCATCTTACGTAAACAGGGTACTACAAGTGATATCGGTATACTTAGTAATCAGGATATGTGTGTGTTTATGCTACTTACATGTACGTCGTTATATCAGCACCCATCCAAAAGTGAGTGATAATCATTAGCGGTACAAATAATTAACAACAGGTACCGTCGAAAATGCATGTTAGAATGGGCTTCTGTATTTTGTACTGTTTGTATTTTATGTCAGTGGGCATCGTTAACAACGATGGGCAAACAGATGGAATGAAGTTTTTGTTTGTTAAACCTGTCGTTATTTGTCTAAAGGAGGATGAATGTTTGTCATTCCAATTTATAGCTATGAAGCTGCAAAAATAAAAAAAGAAACTTACGGTCTAGATCATCACCAACTTATTGAGTCCATCGTCTATTGAATAAACATTTATTGCCTGCAATAAAATACTAAGCGACCAGCAGCAATAGCGCAATGCTTAACCTTAAATCACTTTTACACGTAAAAACCAATAGCTTATAAATTCATGGACGATCACAATTGTTCAATGTATCATGATTTATATTATATAAAGTTTACTAACTTTGTTTTATATTCTGCCCAACAATTGGTCTTTTACTGGCATAAATGGTTAAGAAAGTTCAGCTTATGTGTCAAGGTAACTATGGTATAAACATTTGATACGTTATCCACAAAGGGTAGTCTCATATTTTGCAATCGTCATCATAGCTACACATTTAACCCTATCTAGACTGGGGTGGCGGGGGGCTAAAAGTGCCCACGCCAACTTTGACATCGTATAAGTGACAAATGACGTATGCTAGGACTACCAACCTTGGCGACTTTTCTTTAAATTTAGTTTACAATTTTATGATAATAGTTTAAGTTACTAGTTTTTGTAAAACAATGATATTTCTTAGGTTTTCTTGCTCAACCACACTAAAACCAACACGTTTTTGTTTAGTACCTTTAGATATTTACGGGATTCCATATTTAGCCAAAAAAGCACATCGATGACGTCATAATTACGTCATATTACGTCAAAACATTACCAAAACTACCAAAATTATTAACGTTCGCGTGAACATCACACTGCAAATTTGGTGATGATACACCATACCGTTTGGAAGTTATTTGGGGGCGAATCAGCACCCCCCCCTCAGTCCCAGATATCCAAAAAAAAGCCCTGTCTAGATAGGGTAAATTGTTGATTTTTGCTAAATGCCATCATTCTATCCTTATCTTACCTTTACCTATTCCCATTACCATACATTAAGTATGATGTATGCGTTACATTCTATAGTAAGGTATATCGCTTGCCCGAACAAATAAAGCATTACATACGTAACAATACAACGTGGGCAAACGACAGCTTTCAACTGATCATCGTTGCCACACTGACTCTTTAAATTAGATTCTTACTGAAACTTATCTGTATTTTATAGTATGAAATATTCCATATATATTCGTGAGAATAGCATTATATGACATGGCCACCTGAATAAACAACAAAACACTTAAAGCTCTTTGAACCGTTCGTCAACAACAAATAACTATTTTAGCAGCAGCAAGTTACATTAGATAACATTGACGCGACTAGAAGCTGATATGGTTAAGTACAGGGACATAACTCAGACTAAGAATCGTTATTATGTTCCTGCATTGATCTCATGCTATAAAGCCTTAGGTCCAATCCTCGCCCAGATCGTACCCAGAACCACGACTGGACTTCAAAGCATCCATATAATCATCATCATCGTTATCGCTTAATCCAGACATGGGGACATTCAGAGTGGCAAACCCAGAATCTCCCCTTATGTCAGGAATGACTCTAGATAGTGACACGCTGGTCCTGCGGCTTCCTGAACTCAGACATGATGACAACGATGAGGACCTCCTGCGGCTTGCTGAACTCAGGGATGATGACGACCTCCGGCGGTCATCAACGTGCGATGCACCCGCCGATGCACCGTGATCTTCATCGGCAGAGGTAACGAGCTCATCGCGGGGAGACACTGGTGGGGTTACTTCTGTAATAGGGAAGAGAAAAAAAATTGCTGAAAACAGAAGTCGACGTCTATGATCATGATCTACACACTGTGTTTCCCTTTATACCAACACGCCCCTTTATTGATTAGACTCCCTTTCCACTACACAGAAACCGCTGACCGACGGTACAGTGACCAAAATCGGATATTTGTGAACATTGATTTCATAATAGGAATATCATGGAAGATGATAAAGTATATGATTTCAAAAATTTCAAAAAGCGTAAACAAAATCGTTCTTTGTCTATGAAATCCGTTGCATGACCTGTCAAATCGTTGGTCACAGCGCGGTCGTAGCCTCTATAGCTAGTGGGTAGTAGATGTTAGGAATATAAAATAACAAAATGACAACGTCAACAACACTATTGTCTCTACATGATTAAAGACCAACCATTTTGCTCCTGAACGTCCTGCAGGAACTCCTGCGCCCGTGTGACGAAGACCCAAAGGGTTAACACCATGTCGTCGATGTACATGGACAACGAATCCAGCCTGTCACCCAGGGCGTCCCAGGACTCAGAAATGGGCTGGTCCTAATCAATAAAAATACGGAAACTATAAAAGACTGTCTGTCACTCAAAAGAACGTATACTGTAAATGTATCTCAGCTCGCGTGGTTTTAATTTCGCGGTAGGGAGAGAGTGGGGCGTTTGCGGTGGTTTTAACTTCGCGTTTGAAACAATAGTAGCGCTACAGAAACACAAACTGAAATAATCGCGGTGGTTCGCGGCGAAGAGCTTACCGCGAAAACCTCAAACATAAAAACACCGCGAACATTTCTGCATTTACAGACTGTAGTACCACCAAAGACTGCATGGTTTTGGAGGTTAGTGAGAAAGATATGCGTGCATAACATTTTCATTTGACACTATTCTAGGCAAAGGGATAAACAAGTACCAGTTAGCAAATACTTGCGAACACCTTGATGAGTACTTTTCAGAGTCGCATACCAAAATACAACACTAAGCCTAACGAAGTACCTTGAATTCTCGAGTCTGCGGCACAGTGTTGTGTGTCTTCGCTTCCAACACCGACGAGGTTACGTCCTTTGTTTCTGGTTCATCTTTGGTGACACTGACTGTGTCTTCCTTGCAATCTTCGCTAGCTTCTTCGCCGCGTCCTTGGGCTCCTACGGTTTTAATCTTCTCACCCCCTGATTTTCTAGGTTCTTCCTCGTCGTTTTGATTGGTCAGGCCAAGGGTCCTCCTAATCTTCTCCAAAAGATAGAGGACCAGGTCGTCGTCATCATGGACCTCTTGCTTTGCCTAAAGTAGGGTCAAAATTTAAGGAGGAAAAGAAATGTATCAATCACAATTTTACACACTTAACCTTTCTTGTCACAATTATGCTTCAAGCCAAATAATCATACGCCTTTCCTCAATGTAAGACCAAATAGTTATAATAGAAGCTGTGGTAGGATTATAGAGTACCAGAATACGCGATAGATTTTGACAACATTTGAAAGATATGTTGTAGTGTTTATATAGTCTATTGACAACTAAGTTGAATCTACTGAGTAGGTTTCTGTCGATGAATCTTTATTTGAGCTGAATGTGTGATAGTTGTGTGCAAATTTGCTAAAAATAGAGAGAACGCTAGCGACCCCGAAAAACACCCGTTTCAATAAAATGGTATGGCGACCCAGTGACGTCACAATTCAAGATGGCGGCCACCCCACATGCCAACGGATCCAACAAAGGTTTTGCTACGCGAACATGTAATCAGCCATACCTCCGTAAGCGCATCTGCCAGAATAGCCAAGAACAGGTTGATCAGGACCAGGAACATCGTCACCAGGAACAGCGCCAGGAAGATCCGGCCCAGGATCCCTCGCGTCCCCTCGAACTGCATGTCGCTGAAGTCCATGAATCCGAAGGACAGGGTCAGCATCCGCAGTGATGCTATCATGATGTTCCTGAATAAAGGGCAGAACCTTTATTGTTTCCATACGGTACATAATATTGATAGTTGTGTATGTGTTACACGTCTGTACGTTTGGGACCGCATCGTGGATGCCGTTCGTTGTAACAGTGTACATATGTAAATACTTTGAGTTTGGGAACGCATCTACATAAGCAGCGACACCTGTGCTGCAGTGGAATGTGAACCAGTCAGAATTGCCACGAGGAAGGTGACAGATGGTCACCGAAACTTCGGTGTGAATTAATTACTTGGTTATGTCAAAAAGTATTTTTATTCGATACCTAATCAGCCACTAAAGCGCCTATCTCACTGGACCCGCGACACGTTGGCGAATTCGCTGCGTCCTAAAACATGCTACGCCTGACTTTGTAATGGGAAATATCGTGCAAAATACACAAGTATGACTAAAAAGACAACAAAATACACAAAGCATAAGAATGTGTTTTTTTTTATCGATAAAATCGTTGAGTGCTCTGTCAAATCGCTCGGTCGTGGCGAGGTCGCTAACGTGCCGCACGTCCAGTCACATGACTAGTTCCCATAGTAACAGAGAATCCTCAGCAATGTGCAAGGTTGCAAAAACGTTATTCTACAATATCTACAAGCTCTACTGCAGCTGATACCATAACATTGCACACATCTTATTTCACTGTTACCTGTACCTCCCAAACATACCTGTAAGACTCTGATACCAGCCCAAACAGCAGGGTAGAAGGAATGGCAAACGCGTAGAAGGCGATGAACAGCTGAACAGAGAAGGACATGATCCCTTTGGCCGCTCTTGCGATCGCTCGGCTGGCCAGGGCCACCTGCTTGTTGTGCCGAACCAGACGGAGCATGCGCAGTGTGGCCACGAACACGAGAGCCGACAGAACGCCCACTAGCATGTTGTCGAGGATTAGCACTGGCTCAAAATCCACGTAGTCTCCTAGGCAATTAATCAGTACAACCATCAGTATCTGTATCTGTATAGCCGGTATAACCGCCCTTCGGCGTAACACACCAGCTTCGCAGGCACGCGGCGCGGCAGCAGCTGGTTATATTACACTTAACGGCCTGTCACACCTAACTTTTCCTCATCTGACTGCAATCGTTCTTTGAAGCTATTTAGTGAAGGTGTTCCTACAGCATCTGGTGACAACGAGTTCCATTCTACTATGGTTCTCGGGAAAAACGAATTTTTGAACACATCAATCCTTGGTTTATAACTCTGGTACTTAAAGGCATGACTATTTCTTGTCCTTTTCTGGGCTGGTATTAGATAATTATCAGTCGGTACATCCACAAGTTTATTAGTCATTTTGTACATCATGCAAAGCCTGGATATTTTTCTTCTGTCTTCATGTGACTTCCACTGTAGATCTGCTTTCATTTTAGTGACACTAGCACCCCTGTGACACTAGCACCCCAGTACTTTGCCTGTACATGCACTTGATAATAATGAATCTATTTTAATTGTGCAATGGTTTCCTAAATGCGTTTAATTAATTATATTATGTGGAGTGTAACAAGTCATTATTTTAATGTGGTCTATATGAATATTCTCTGTAATAAGAACAAAATTCGGGTGATGTTGCCCGCGAGATCCTTGTTGAATAAAAAATATTGAAAACATTATTAAAACATTGAAAACAGATTAACGGACAAATACAATGTGATTAAAAACGCGACATCTATGCAAAATTGTTTCCATACAAAGTAACAATATTACTAAATTTACACATGCAGGAAGTCACATGAGGACCCTGTTGAGTCGTGTTCATGTATATCACTATTTTCTGCATATAGACCTACGAAACTAAAAAGAAAAGCTTAACCCTATCTGGACCGGGGGGGGGGGCTAAAAGTGCCCGCGCCAACTTTGACATCGTATAACTGCCAAACGACGTATGGTAGGACAACCAAACTTGGTGACTTTTCCTAAAATTTAGTTGGCAACAATATTATGGTAAAAGTATAAGTTTATCATTTTTCGTGTTGCCATGGCAACGGGTTTCTGAAGAGGCATTTTATGCAAATTTCACTAATTTCGATTTAAACATAGTTGTTTCCAATGTTTTCTTGCTCAACCACACTAGTTTCCTACATATATAACATTATATGTATTTTAATGTAACTATCATGATTCAATATTAATAAATTATGCTAATTTGATGACGTCATCGCTCAAAATCCAAGATGGCGGACAAAAACAATATTTTCGGTATAAACAGGCTTTTTCGCCTTTAAATTCGTCACAACCTGGAATTTTCTTAACCAGAAACATTCAGATTAATGTTTTTTGTCTATTTTGACTGTTATTTTGGGTCATAAATTGGAAAAAAGTATTTTTAAAAATTTCAAAATGGCCGATCCAAGATGGCGGATCCCAGGGGGTCGCTAACAACACATGACGTCATCGTTCGACGTTATTTTGACGTCAAGTTTGTCACCACTGACGTCAAATGTCTTGGCATACCTTTAAATCAATAATGCGCACTATTTTGTCTAATGCGCTTAGATATTATGGGAATTCCGTATTTAGCCAATAAAATGACATCAATGACGTCATAATTACGTCATATTACGTCATAACGTCACCAAAATTACAGGAATCATAAAACTTCACGTGAACATCACTCCCTGCAAATTTGGTGATGATAGGGCATACCGCTCGGAAGTTATGATGGGAGGGGGGGTCGAAAGAGCCCCCCCCCCCCGTCCAGGAAGTCTCAAAAAAGCCCGGTCTAGATAGGGTTAATGACATCAGAACAACTTACTGGGTGCCAGCTGGTACTGCCTTAGAATGCTGTCCGCCCTCACCTTCCTGACAGAATACACGGCGATTGTGGCGATCCCTAGAGCGATGATGGTCAGCTCTATGTAGTTCCACACCTTTGAGGGGAGCAGAAAATACTTCATCATTGCAGAGTTGTTTCAATGGCGTCGAAAAAATATACGTCAACTGCTGCTTCGTTGCATTTGCAGGAGCAAGATGAATGGATTGATACTTGACTTTTCCTGATGCGCCCATATACATATAGGTTGTGCATTTGGGTTATAAAAATGAAAACTTTATTGCACAACAATTGTACAAGGTACAAAGTATTGCCTTCACTGGTACATAGATAACATTCTATTAGGCTAGTCAATCTATCTAATAAAATATGGTGTAGTAGTTTTTACAATCATTGGAGGAGTTTCTAACGTCTAGACATTCTTTAATATATTTTCCAATGTATACCACACAGGGGTTGTCACGTGTCATTATGTACTTAAATTTGATATTCATTTCTATTAAGTCTATTGAGATAAATCCTGGTAAATCCTACGATAACATTGAGTATAGTGAATTACGTACATCAAAATATTTGGGACATACAATCAAAAAGTGATATTCGTCTTCAGTTGCCTCTGGACAAAATAGGCAAACCCTCTGGTCGATAGGAAGTTTTTGAAATCATACCGTTTCTAGACTTAATTCATGACAGCCAATTCTGAGTTTTGTGATTGCCCTACGTACGTCAAGGCTCTTTATCTATGTACGGGTGAGGCGTATTTCTCAACTGAACACGTCACACCGCAGCAAAACGTACCAAATTCGGAGGTAACTATGCTACAGCAGCTCAGCAAAAAGTCAAAGGCCAATGACCTGATTAAGAATTTAAATAAATGAAATAGGTTGTGTATAAAACGCCATCAGGACAAGGATTTAAAAGAAATATGATTCTTACCTCAAAGAAGTACAGCAGCCCTTCTCTCTTCATCTCCATAATTTCCACCACGAGGAAATATATCATGAACGCCACGGAGACAAGCTGGCAGATGACGATGAAAACTACCGCGCTTCCCTTGTAGTTGTACAGTCGAAACGTGCTCGTCTTACTCTCAACACCAAGACCTCCCGTTTCCAAGAACTCGATGTCGATCTCCGTCGTCGCGAACAGATTTACGCCGGGGTTGTAGGTAGAGAAGTCTGCGGTGATGACGTGTGTCGTTTCTTTAACCCATTGGTTCGCCTCCAGCGCTCTGACGACACGTTTCGCCGACTCAAGATTAGCGCCAAGGACTACAGAAGACGGATCGTACGACTTCGCGACTGGAAGAGCCAAGTCCGAGTCAGACCATAGCTCCTTGCTATCCAAGTTAATCTCGCTTACGCCCGAGAACATCTCTGAAACCTCTGCCAAAATGTTGTCGATTTCGCCAGCTTTCTCCGCTAGTTCCTCGATGCTTACTTGTCCCGACTTCGCCTTCCGGGTTTGACGAAGGCGAGCGGGCCCGATACGGAAATTCTGTAAGTCGAGGAGAAACTTTCGCTTCCGCCACGACAGAGTTTCTTCGCTATTGTACCAAGTGTCGCGGTACAGGTTTGGAACTAGAGTAACGTTAACCCATCTGTAGAAGGCCTCATCTGTATCCACCTGTGCATTAAGAAATAACAAAGAAAAGTGGACATTTAGTCATTCTGAAACTCTCATTGGACCCACCGCGTCTCGCTAGCGCTGCAACCTATACTGGAATTGTGTCACGCTTGTCACCTTTGTAATGGGAATATAATAAAAAACGTACAAGTATGACCAAAAAGACAACAAAACCCACAGAGCTTAAATACATTCGTTTTATGTCAATGAAATTCGTTGAGTGCTTTGTCAATTCGATCGGCCGCAGCGACGCCGTCAGTGTGCCGCGGGTCCAAAGAGAAGAGGTTTAAAGCTGATTACTAGTTGTAGACCTCATTTTGACATTGGCAAGGCCACGTACGAAAAACATGAGTAAATTAACATAGAGGTTTCACATGGGGCTGGAAAAGTCATAGAAATTGCGCAAATAGACAGATACCATGCCAGAGAAGTTAGTCCGCTATAGAAGTTACAGTTTGTAACCGTGGATGGCATATTGGACCCTCTCTTCGTAGCCAACTCCTCCCTTAGCATACTATTCACTATATTTGGCCAATTTCTACTATATTACGACCATCCGCAGGGCTTGGTAGAGGCTACTATCATTGTTTTTTTGGTGTTTTTTTTCTGTTCTGTCGCTAAATGTAATCTATTTCGTTGTTAATTATAAGAAAGAGGCGTGACTAGGAATTTTACCTAAAATGCTCTTTATCGGTAATGAAATCAATTTTGCGTGCATGATACACCTGATGTAGCCTGTTCACCAGTCTCTACGGGGCGGCTTAGGTGTGTTTTACCGGGCCCAGTCTGCTATATTGACACAGGCTATGTCTCTAGTACTCAAAGCCCGCACACGCACATTCAAGACTTTGCTCCAGACCACCCCCCAACCAAGGTCGGCGCGGTGATGGGACTGAGTAGCCTGGAATCCACCCTAGACTAGGTCCAGTTCTCTGATAGCATTTAAGCAGAAAGTGTCTTCAAGTTGTCTTTTTGACTTTAATTTTATAGTCGGCTTGCGCAGTTGACTTTTAACGACTAGCAGGCATCGTCGCCGACCAACTCCCAACCGCATATGGCCGTGTTCACGGCTAACTCCCAACCAGCATGGTCTGTAAATGGTCTGCCATTTGGGACATGGGCTTTAGATCAAGAGTAAGCTGTTGTGATGATCAATGTACAATACTTACGTCTGTGAGTGCGAACACCGAGCTCTCTACGAACGCCTTGTTGATGGACTGTACCAGGTGGTACGCATGCGTATCCGTGACGTCATTGGAGACCACGGTCAGCGCCAGTAGGAACAAGGTGTACACAAGAATCTCCTTCTGCGCCTTGCTCATGCGTTCGTCCCTTTCTCGTTTCAACCGTGCCCGGCGGAGCTCGTCTTCAGTGGGTGGCTCTGGAGGTGTTACTGCATGGGGTTCCTCGCCAACTGCAGAATTGTAAGGGTAAAACTGACTGTAAGGACACTAGGTAGATAGCATATTGATTGGACGTACCTTTCATCAAATTAGATGGAAAAACATATTTCTGGTCATCTTCTATCATTCTTGATAGACGGCCCGATTTACACACTCGTTTATGAGTAGTCTTGAAATAAAGGTGGGGTATTGAATATCAACTGTGTAGGATACGCATTTCAAAATATGGAGATGGTCTATCTAAGCACAGAAATCAGAAAATTTGGGAAATCATTGGACTCTAACCTCCCTGTACATACCCCTTAAGGTTTGCACATGTTGTAATATGAATAGTTCATTTTTGCATTGGGAATAGTCTATATCTGTGTGGAGAATAGATTTGGGGTTCAGATATTCACTGTAATGACTTCTGACCTCCAATTCCTAATACTTTAGGGCATTAAGTATGTTTGCTAGCATACCAATAAGCTAGTTTAGTACATGGCAGTTATACAAACTTCAGAGGGTATGTACAAGGGGGGGGGGTGTGAAAAAACTACCACATTTTTACGTTTTTCTATTCATAAAGACCGTCTCCGCATTTGCATATTTCAGCAAAAACTGCACTAAATAGTACCTCCCCCCTAAGTTGGAGTCGACGCAGAACACGCAAGTGTAGATCCGGTCAAAATCGCCCACCGTATTTCATTAGCAACTTTGAAGTTTAGAAGGTTACTTTAGTTTATATAATTACTGCATCTTTGAACATAAATAGACCTTGCCTAACAGTGTCACAACAGCTATGAGTTAAGAACTTGCTATGAAGATCCGTTGGCTTGTTATGTACATGATATAAGATAGATTGACATACCATCGGCGTCTTCATTGGATGGGTGCACTGAAGGAACTGTGGATAGATCCGGGACGCTGCTGTCGTTTTCAGGTCGTTTGAATATGGCTGACACCAGAAATGCCAAGACCAAGATCTGTGGTTAATAAAATCATTTGATTAAAATTGTGCAAGGACAAAATGGTAATTACTAATGTGTATACTTGTAGTCACGTTGAAAAGCTGATTTGTTACTAAACCCTTCCTTGTTGATGTTGCTCAGGACTATGATAGCTAGATAAGGGTTAGCGATCCTTCCATTCTTGGTCACAACATGTTGCAAAGATATCAAGACCGGACGTTCTGCTGCAGTGCCAGGAAAAGTCGCCAGGTCGCCCAAAATTTAAAGTTAATTAATACATATGAGGCCTAAGGCCCCCATTCCACTAGACCCTTGATTTTATAAATAGAATACATGTATCATGAAATATGCAAGGAAGCCTGAAAGGACAACGAACCACACAAAGCGAAAAAAATCCAGTTTTTATCTGTGGAATTCGTGGAGCACTCTCTGAAATTTTTGACCTAGGGTCAACATTTAGAGTACTTCTTGGCGATGGTAACAACAACGACATACCTTGATGGGCTGTACGAAGAGCACGGACTCAAACATTCCCAGTAGAATGGAGGAGAGCCAGTCCAGGGACTTCTCCCGTCCCCACTCCAGTCCGTACAGGATGGTGAAGAAGCCAGAGGTGGTCACGGCCAGGAACACCAGGCCCCAGGCGATGTAAACGCAGAAGTACGGCAGGCCCTTGGCGGGTGGTTGCTGTGGTGGCTTGTACTGTTGCTTCTGAGATCCATCGATCTTCCAGTGAATGACCTTGACCTGGCTGTCCGAGTTCCCTCTGGACACCTAAGGAAAGTCGGTTAGAAGCTTAGTTTGCGTTTTAAGCTTACAGTATATAGGTTGTATCAGATACCTGGCGTATCATATAATGGGGGCACATGGCGCTTTGCTATCTAATCACCAAGGCCAGGCAGTGCCTACATAGGTTAACAAAGTAAAACGAAAACACCAAACCACAAAATAATAACACATCCGAGCGTATCGTAACTTCGGGGGCAAAAGAGTATGAAAAAAACTTTTCCATTACAAATGTACGATGTGAAAAACAGTAACATGAATAGTGAAAAAAAAATGAACCAGCTCGGATTCAAACCCGAGGAAAATACTTGATCCTCAAGGCCGCGCAGCATCATGGTATGGTAGGAGCGTGCTAATTCACTTAAAGTGTACCGTCCTGCGATATGGCATGCTCATTTCCAATGGCAACGACTGTTTTCAATGGTAACGACCGTTTCAAATAGCCACGACCGTTTCAATTGGCAGCGACCGTTCCAAATGGCAGCGACCTTCCCAAATGGCAACGACCGTTAACCCTCAAACACCCGAACCTATTTTTGCGACTAAAATGACTGAGCGGGGTCAAAAATGACCCCACAATGTTTTCTTCAGTAAAACCTCCCGTTTCACTTTTTTTCACTGATTGTTATCCATACATTGCTTCATCAATGTAAGAGGAATGTTTTGACATCTTTAGATATATGTAATTCTCGTTCATTATCATAATTTATGCAAAAAGATCAGAAGGGCCACGTCTTGAACTATTTCTATCTAGACCGAGAGGAGATTTTTAAGGCCCACGCCAAATTTCATGTTGCATAACTAATAAACGGCTTACGCGAGAGCCATCAAACTTGGTGGCTTTTCGTAAAATTTCAATATAACAAAAAATTCAAAGTGATAAAGTAAGTTCATCGTTTTTCGTGTTGCCATTGCAACGGGTTTTTGACAGGCATAATTGACTAAACCTGGTAATTTCAGTTCAAACAATCACGTTTCGAGGCTTTGTTGGAAAACCAAATGTATTTTATTACATTGTTATCATCTTATGTAATCCAATGTAACAATTATGATTCAACATTGATATTTTATGCTGATTTGATGACGTCATCAGTCAAAATCCAAGATGACGGAAAGAATCCCATAAAATTACGTCATAATGACGTCATATTACGTCATTATGACATAAAATTTGTTATGGTAATACCAATTCACATGTACATCATCCTCTGAAAATTTGGTGGTCATACGATAAGTAGTTCAGGAGTTACAGGGGGCAGGTCTCAAAAACCGCACATTATTTTTTGCTGGGGTCAAAAATGACCCCAGCGGACTCAACATAGACTTTCTTATATAACGTCAACAGTATTGTGCCCATATCCCTAGAAAATTATGAGAGGTTAGAAAAAATGTCTACTGACAAAGTCACGGAAGGAATTTTTTTCAGATTAAACATGTTCAAATAGCACGTCAAAATCCACGCCTGGGGTCAAAAATGACCCGACTCGGGTGTTTGAGGGTTAATTAAAGACACGGAAATCGGCCGTTGGACTGAGGACCAACGTGCGTACAATGTACCTTCGGTTTGGGCTTGCTGCGTCTGAACAGCTCCACCACTGCTAGGGTGACTGGCAGTGTGATCACGCTGGACACCACGCTGACGTACAACTCGTACACG
Organism: Branchiostoma lanceolatum; assembly: GCF_035083965.1. NCBI lineage: Eukaryota > Metazoa > Chordata > Leptocardii > Amphioxiformes > Branchiostomatidae > Branchiostoma > Branchiostoma lanceolatum. Next base: position 27,892,689 of record NC_089724.1, read on the forward strand.
GACAGTTTCAGCGGCCCGATGGTAAACCTGTTGAATACAGGACGACAACTCTCAGTCAGATGTAAATCGAGAGCAAAGCATATTAGCCTGGAGTCCAGCCTTCTTTAAGCTTCATTCCGCTCCCGAGCGGACGTTGGGAGCGGACTAAAGCTAAGAAGGCTGGACTCCAGGCTAAGGCATATACGAGTAGGACGACAACTATCAGCTAGCCATTCACTGTCTATACGTGACGTCAAATGTACATCAAGAGTAAAACATTAAGCACTGTGTCTCAACATGAATCCATTTGAAACTTAATTTGATATATTAACACAACAAAATAGCTACTCAACCAATTACTGTAGACGGATTGTTTAAGTATAAAATTATCCAGTTGTTTGAGTAACTTTTGTACTGTGTCTCTTACTACCTGGATGTCTAAACTTCAGCGACAGATTAATGCGTTAATTTTTTTCTATTTTACTGCTTTCTAACTAATCAAATCGGCAAATTGCATCATTGCATGCTTTTATGGGTTTCTTCTAAAGGATATTCACTGACAAGTAAGTCACAATACCCTTTTGGAAAATACATACATTTTACTGTCAACACATAGTTACTGATATAAAACTGTAAGAAATCGAAGATAAGGAGTAATATTTCGGTGCCAATTGAAAAAGAGGGGCCCCGCCGGTTAATTCACGGGCTATTTCGGGGCCCGGCCAGGACCCCGAATCATTTTAACTCAGACTTAAATTCAACGCGGCACCCGGTAACAAATATACACCGTGAGCTAATCGTGCGAGCACCGGAAGATATCACTTCCCCATACCCGGCAGTCCACCGGGACAAATGTGTGGCTTCGGGGCCCGGCCGGGACTACAACCACGACGGGCACAGGCGCAGTTGGGAACAAAGCATATTTGAGAGGTACATACCTTCCAGGGTCCTTGACGGCGGTGTCTGCCCGGTAGAACATGGCGTTGGTGACCATGGTGCAGAACAGCAGGGTGAGGCAGCAGGACAGGCGCTGGACGCGGCTGAAGTTACTCCTGTTCGGACGCCACGCCACCGAGAACCACAGGTGGCCGTCAAACAGCTGTCTGACGGCGCTGAAAGTACAAGTTACACGCAGTCATTTCTCAATGTAAAAGTGACTTCTCAACAGTTAGGCACATCTTAAAGCACAGTTCAAAGATGACCTACATGCCGGCGTCAAATATAGGCTGATTCTAAGTCATCCAGAACTTAGTTTGGCAGCTGAATAGAGTATGATAACAAAGCAAATATAAGTACAACGATGCTGGTGATTATCATTATAGATGGCAATATATGACCCCATGATCCGAAAGTAAACTGGGACTCGGATTATCCCAGAAATGGTTATTGTCGCTAAGATAATCCAGTTTGCAAGCCAGTGTACACCGAGTACAAGAGACTATTTTGATTTACCATGAAGCAAATTTGGTTTTGAAATAGCACCAGAAATCTAAATTTTACTTTCCATTGTCCTCTAACTTCCTTTAGAGGAACAGGCAAATATGATGCTTGTTCAACACACCTCTTGGTGAACAGGTTTTGGAAGTTGGTAATCTGCTCCCATCCGTCGACCGGCAGAACCCGGGCCACCCGACCGTCGTCCTGATCAACCGCCAGCCACTGGTTACATTGGAAATAGCACCTGGGGTTTTGGGAAAGAAAAAACAACAACTTTGTATTGGTTTATTGGTCAGAAATTACCCGTGCAATGGCAGCCAGTGCTGAATTGCTGCACGGTTTACAATCATATAATACAGAACAGATACATATTTGCTCCACACTTGCACTTTGTGGAACTGTCGCAAGGGTCTGTGCGGCTGCCATTCGGCGCCAGCAGGTGACCTCAATACGACCTTCCCCAACCGAAGTCACATGTCTATAAAGGTTAGACATCCTTGTCTTGACTTCGTCTAATTTGTTTTCATATTCGTAAACTTGTCATGACCAGATGATGATGATCGGACTTAGACTTCTTCTAATTTTCTTATTGGACTATCTTGAATCGTGACTTCATTTTATATGCATATTAATTCATAGTTGTTGTCAAAAACCTGCTGTTCAAAATCTCGCTCAGTGTTACTTAAAACGTCTGACCGTTTCCAAAAACAATATACAGTTGCTTGAGTAACTGCTTTTTGGCGTAAGAAAAGAAATTGTCGGTTTTAAATGCTGATTATGACTTTCAGTTGAAGAAGACAACTTTGCTGTCGTGAAAAGAAATCTGTTTTGAAGAAAATGAATTAGTTTTGAATGTCGCTTACAACGTAACGTGCTTATGGTTTGCTAAACAGACATCACACTAACATATATGCATACGCACACACGCACAGACACACACAAAATGTAGCTCAAATAACGAATATCCAAACCACATGCTATTACCCTTGGCGACGATTGAGAAGTTCAAATTCTTTTATATATTCTATGGTATACATGGTAATGGGAACATGAATATACGGTATACATGATAATACAATGTTTGATATAGCAAAATCAATCGTGAGTGACATACGTCTTGTTTTCTTGCAAATCTTTGACAACGACATTGTCCAGAAACCACCCGGCGTTTGACCCCTTCCCGGAGTTGTCGTGCCAGATGTGCAGGTGGGTCAGGCTTCCCAAGGGTCGCGGTGTCGTGAGGAGGAAGCTGTTAATATGGCCTCTGCAGAACACCTGTAGAGAGAAAACGTCGTTATAAAGAGGGCTATCTAATTAGCTGAACCCACGGCACGTTACCCTCGGAGACCAGACACCGTATATCGGCGCGTCACCAAGCACCGCACGCGCGCCCAAGCTTTCACGGCCCACCCTCCCGCTGCCCCCGGAAACCGACCCCGCCCCACTCTCCGTGGTAAACCAAAGCTCCACTAGCCGTTTAGCCGATATACGGTGTCCGGTCTCCAAGGGTAACGGCACGTTGGCGGCCTCGCTGCGTCCTAAATTGGATTCGTATTACCCTGGACTTTATAACGGAAATATCATACAAAACGTACAAGTATGAATGAAAAAGACAACAAGACAACAAAGCACATAAAGCATGAAAAGGTTCGTTTTTTGTCGAGGAAATTCGTTGAACGCTTTGTCAAATCGCTGGGTCGCGACAAGGTTGCCAACAAGTCCAGTGAAATAGGGGTTTAAGGTCAGGGGTTAAGATCCCGAAAGAGGCGAAACGTCGAAAGCGAATATCCATGTGACCAGCAGCCTAGACAAAGGACTGTTTACAAGTTAGAGGCCTTCAGCTTTCACCTTAGACCACAATACATCACACAGAACATGCGCACTGAGCGCGTAGGGTACCTTATAAGTGGCATGTCATTGATATAGAACCATATATGTGCTTTAAATCAACCTGCAAACAAACAGAAGACCAAAGTTCGAATCAGTTCTTACTTTCTTGTCTGGATCCCTGAGTCTGCGTGCTCCGGTGTCGCTATCAGTGGCGTATATGATGATGCCGACGTTTGATCCCGTACCCGCGCCAAGTCGCTGTCCGGTGGTGATATTTACAAGGTACCCGCAGGTGTCGCCTGGTCGGTTACCTTCGACGGGCGAAACTGTCCACTTACACAACAAATAATAAATCATGTCAGAACAATAACTGAGTTATATTTTTGAAAGTCCTTGCCCAAATCTACTTGCAACGTGAAACAATGTATCATCATCACCATCATCACCATCATCATCATCAGGCAGTGCAAGTTAACAATAATTGTGACAAGTGGAACAAGTAACTATTCTAGGAACTTTGATGAAGATTAGACATCCAGGTAGTAAGATACGCCACAAATAGTTACTCAAGCAGCTGGATAAGACCAATCTCACGTTAGTGATCAAAATCTTATCCAGTTTCTTCAGTAACTATTTTTGGCGTATTCTAGGAACTGCTACGGAATACAGGCTAACCCAACAATACCATCCGAGAGTTGGTCGGCTTCAAATCGTTTCATTGTTTTCCGCACCACAGATCACCGTTGAAATCGTAATTTACAGTAACGGTATCTGCTAGGCTAAATGTCTGCTCAAAGGGCCCCCTAGTTTTGCATGGCAAAGACGTCGATGTCCTGTTTCATCGAAAATACATGTATATGCACGTTGTCAAATATCACCGATCCAAGACTTTCTAAATGTAGACAAATCTTTGCATATGATTATAAAGGTAAACTCATGATATATATTCAATGCACATAGGCCCATGTACGTATATTAAGATACTTTTTCAAACTTTATTCATAAAAAATACATTACAATTTTCATTAGCAAGTACATTACGGTACATGGTACAATTTAAATCTGCGACAAAAAGCGTCTGCACAATTTTTTGTTTACAAGATTCAATAGCAGCGTAACTTCAGTTTGGAAGCTTCTGTATAGATTACTGCCACCGGAGCACCAGCTTTTAAAGAGGACAGTCTTTGCAAGTGTTATGAACAAATTGATCATTACATAGATTTCAAGATAACAAGATACTTTTCAATTTTTCGAAAGGAAGGGAATCAAAGCAACTTACGTTTCTTATGTCTGTTTTGTCTTTTCTTCTGGCCCAGACCAGCAGTACAAAGTAGACAACAAGAGTAGAAATGACGAACGAAAACACGACCGGGTTCTCGTCCAGCTGTCCGAACTTTGCAAAAACCGTATCAAAGTTGATGGAGTTCGGCGCGACAACAAAATTACCTCCAAAAGCAGTCAGATGGTTGCAGAGGCATTCTACCTGTTCAGTGGTAGTCTTTGCACCGACCTAAGTGACAGAGTAACTGAATTGTCATGCAAGCAGCCACCTAATAACATGCAATTTACAACATGCTATCTGCCACCCAAAAATCAAGACCATAGCACGTCAAAGTCAAAAGATACAAAAACGGAAGTTTTGCTGCAGTACCAAGGTCACATACCAGGGGGCTCAAAATCGATCTTGAATTTTGGCTTCACAACACCTGCCCACATTCCAAATATCATTGTAATCCATTAAGAGGTTCTTGAGTGATGCTGACTACAGTAGTCCGGAAACACAAACGGACAGACGGACAGACAGACACACCCAAAACTATATTTTTCATGGAGATACAAATGAAAATACCTGAAAGGATCGTCTATCACCTTCTAATCTACCCTATGCTGCTGATATCGCAGAAGTAACCGCTTTTAGTATTTAGATTGGACCATGTGCAGCCGAGCATATACAGCCAACACTAACGTGAGATAGCCCTTTATGACTGGCCATCACTGTACGTTACATCTAAGACATATAAGGCCATGTTGGTTAGCATTAGACCCCAAAACTGATGCGAGCGTGGAAATAAAAAAAATTGCTTCCGTTATGAAATCTACGTGGACGGAAAGGATTAACAAAACTAAACACACGAAATATAAATTCTTCATTTTTATCATCTCAAAACTTCTTCTTCGACTTTGGAACTGTACGACATTTGTATCCGTTTTGCTACATATTTCTTTCGCAATTTACAGCATGTGTTTTCTCATATTGCGCCTGCTTTTTACGATTAATAGTACAGACGTAAACTCTTTTACCGCAGGGAAATTGATGTGCGCGCAAATGTCGTCCATACAATCAAATCAAAATGGTCTATGATATACTAAAATGACGGGTACCAAAGTCATGGAATCCAATCTGAACATGCTACACGTGGACAATCAAACTTTTCAAAACTTACGTGGCAGCCGCGTGAACTCCAGGCCTCGGCAATTTCATCCCAAAACAGACATGCCCCAGCGAAAAATTCTACTCGGATTTCAGACGATGTTAAGTTTTCACTCGAGACAGGATACGTCTGAGGGTGTGTGGTACCATGTAATGTTGCGGTGATACCCTCTGTGCTTGTAACTGGAACCAAGGATCTCCGAAGGCGAGTTTGTTCAGTTGTATGCACTTCATGTGTGGTTTTGTTGCTCGGTTTTGTTCTTGTACTTTGGGGCTCTCTAGTAAAACTACTAGTATTGTAGATATTAGAGATAGGAGCTTCTTCCGTAGTGCCTGGCTGTCCTTGTCTTGTGATTGTAGCTGTTGTTGAACCTGGCTTCCCTGGTGAGCTTTCTACCGGTGAGCCGGACGGTCCTGGTGAGCTTTGCCCCGGAGAGCCCGAAAGGCCTGGTGAGCTTTGCTCCGGAGAGCCGAGTGGTCCTGGCGAGCTTTGCTCCGGAGAGCCGGACGGTCCTGTTGAGCTTTGCTCCGGAGAACCGGACGATCCTGTTGACCTTTGCTGCGGGGAGTCGGACGGTCCTGGCGAGATTGTTATGGTAGATCCAGGCTGCTCCGTTGAGCTTCCTATCGGTAAGCCAGAATATCCTGATGAGTTTTCTACCGACAAACCTGAATTTTCTTGCGAGCTTTGTGCCGATAAGCCTGCATTTTCTTGTGAGCTGTCTTCCGATGAAGATGAGGATGACGATTCCCTTGGATTTCTACAATTTGGCACTCCTTTGCCCTTTGAATTTCCACAGCCTCGTTTCTTTCGGCGTATACGTAGAGTTGATACTCCATCATGTATTACTTCTCTGACCCCAATGAGATAAGTGCCGGGACCGTCCAGAGCTTCGGCTGGTACAACAAATCTCACAGAACCATATCGGGGCGTTTCAATCGCCTTGTAGGCATAATTCGTCTCGTTTGGTCGCTGACCTTTCTTGGCAAATATCTCATAGTCGACGTTTTCTGAAACATTCGTTAACCGTAGAATCACGGCTTCGTCGTCGGAGTTTCTCTTAACCTTGTAGTACAGCATCTCCCCGGGTCCTGGGAAGTGATGGCTTTGTACATCTGCGTTTTCGGAGCTGGTGTTGTGGTCGTTGTTTAGCAGCTTTAAAGTGATGTAGTCTTCAAGATTTTCCATGACGAGATCCTCATCTTCGTCGGCTATGAAAAAGATGTCCATAACAGGTGTGGAGAGTTGACGTGACGTCATGTTCCAACTGTACGGGTTCTTGTGCATCACCAGAATCTGTAAAGGTTCAAGTCAACATGTAAATCCATAGGGAATTACACAGAACAGTTGGAAGCGAGGCACTTACCCTGGAATCCAGAGCATATGAACCGGCCCGCGCCCCGAGCGTCCCCGGGCCTACCCTCCCGCTGGCCCCGACAACCTACCCCGCCCCACTCTCTGCTAGCCGTACGGCTAGCGGAGGATGCACGGCTAGCGGGTCTCACTAAATACCGAAAACAACCGAAAACAACCGAAAACAACCGAAAACAACCGAAAACAACCGAAAACAACAAAATCACTAAATACCTAAAACAACTCGATAACAACACATTTTAGCAGACGCACTTATTTTGAGCTTGAGTTTGCTGTGTTCTTAATGCTGTTCGCGATGTTAAAAGATACCCTTTGAAATCCCTTCAAAATGCTGGCAGATGTAACGTTGAAGTGATGTAGTTGATATAATCTAGGTGTGTCCCTTAAGTTACAAGCTCACTTTGGAACTATACAGGAGCATTTTTGTTAAACACTGTAAAGGAGGATCACTGATCAACAGATGTCTTTGATATTCAGCATGCAGTTAGTTTAATACTAAGTGACGTACATGTAATCTATAGCAGGTGGAAAATTGGTGCATACCAATTATGCAAGTAAGGACATGATTTGCCTTATTAATAAGTGCCACTTTCCTTTTTTCCCAGGGCCAGGGTCATACTGATAAACTTCGCTTCTGGTAATTTCTAATTTATTTCATGTACCAATCTTGGGTACACATGGTCGGTCCCTGTAGTTTGTAGGGTAGGGTTTTACGAGGGGGCATTATGTAAATTGTCAGTAGAGAGCCAATGCACCCCCTATGATGATTACAGATGTTTCATGATATGATCTGTATGCTGCCATATTAACTTGACATTCTGGAAAATATGGCACCTACCACAAGTGGTTATGGGTGTTGATATTTCTGATTACATTTGCCAAGAAGGTATTATCCTTTTTATGCTGCATGACATTAATCCTAAACTTGAGATGAAAACTCTATCTACGTATATATATATATATATAATCTAGCACCTCGGGTATCTTTTAACATCGCGAACAGCATTAAGAACACAGCAAACTCAAGCTCATAATAAGTGCGTCTGCTAAAATTGGCTGTTTTCGAGTTGTTTTCGTGATGTTTTCGAGTTGTTTTCGGTGTTTCCAAGTTATTTCCGAGTCGTTTTCGGTTGTTTTCTAGTTGTTTTCGGTTGTTTTCGGTTGTTTTCTGATGATTTTGTTGTTTTCGGTTGTTTTCGGTATTTAGTGATTTTGTTGTTTTCGGTTGTTTTCGGTTGTTTTCGATTGTTTTCGGTTGTTTTCGGTTGTTTTCGGTTGTTTTCGGTTGTTTTCGGTATTTAGTGAGACCGCGGCTAGCGGAGCTTGTGTGCTAGCGAAGAGTGGGGCGGGGTAGGTTGTCGGGGCCAGCGGGAGGGTAGGCCCGGGGACGCTCGGGGTGCGGGCCGGTACATTTACTCTGGATACCAGGGTACGAGGCACTGTGCCTGCATTGGAATCCACTTGGGCAAGGAAAGATTACGGGAGAAGGACCCACAGAGTGCAATGGGGCTTCTTCGGGGTGGAGCAGAAAAATATCAACCCTTAGCTAATCATGACCTATAATGAAGATGGGGTGATCACCAGCAATGGTCTCAAAATCCCTAGACATGTGGGCATGCTTGGGGGGAAGAGGGCCAGCTTGGATACCAGAGCCACTATGCTTCTAGATGTTACCAGAAGAGGAAGACCAAGAGCTAGGAAGCTGTAAAAAGGCTTCGGAAATAGCCCAGGGCAGAAGGAGTCGTAAGAAGTTCTTTGATGAAATACGTTTTCATATTTTCATTTTGCATTATAATTGACAAAAGCTAACAAAGTTACGTTCATACTGCTTTTTTCCTTGCAGCAGAAGTACGTTATTTCCAAAAAAGAAGTCAAACCCAACCATAGTCAACCTTACTTAACATAGATCATCTTTCACGGTAGACTAGATAGCTATGCCGATTCCCATGTATATTCATGTACTTGTTTGTCTGCAATTAGCCTTCGGGCATGAATTTGCTATAAAGTTAAAGTTAATTTTCATCAAAACTATGTAAAAAAAAATTACCACAGCATCGACGAATTCCTTTGCACCGTCATCACTAAACATCACATCCTTCCCTGGTAGAGTGACGCTTCCATGGCCGGTTTCGATCACCCGATTGCCCACGTCATCAGCGAACGACCTGTCAATCATGAGCTCGAATGAGGGACGAATTACCTCGAAACGAGGCTCCCCTACGAGCAGACGTTTGTTGATGACCCGAATGAACTTGTGGAGCGCCGCCATCAGTTGTGTCATCAAGTCCTTCAGCTGAAATCAAACAAATTTGCTGATCATGTGCTACGTACTTATAACGTAATGATGAATTGCCTAGGTCGAGATCGCTGGCCTGATATCAAAACCTATTGTATTTCCAGAATCTCCTCTTCGCAAATCTTGTATTTGCGGAGAGGATATTTGAGAGCTATAATATACTTGGATACCAGGCCACGAGATCGCACCATTCGTCTATTTTTATTGATGCTGATAGGTTTATTGTTTATTACTATTTATTATTTATTGTTTATTCGCATATATGTACCATTATAAAAAGATAAACAGGACAAAAGAAAATATACAGGGGGGGCAGAAGCCCAGGTGGCTTTTCATGGGCCCCCCCTAAACTAGACAATGGGAATTTTTACAATATTATACATAATCAAAACTAAGTAAAATTAACGAGAGGACAAATTCAAATTGCACCATAAATCCTTATGAAACAAATGGAAAAGAAGAGGATCTACAAAATAAATTGAGTTGTAAACATAATACGTAAGATTACGCTATATTATAAATGTAATTACTTTAATCTTGATTTCTATGTGTGGATAAGAGAATGATAAACATTTAGTTGCAGCAGCACATACAGAGATCCATTGAGTTTCTCAAGAACCATTGATACTTACCAGCATTCCTTCATTGGCCGAACGAAGGCCGAACTCCTTCTCATACCAGATTATTTCTTCGGGTGAAAGGTCGGGGTTAGGCGTACGTTCGGTTATCACTCCAAGTGCTGATTGCAGCAAGTTACTGATGATGCTCGCCACATCTGTCCAGGGACGAAGAGTAAGCCGAATAAGAAGTATAACATTACTGACAAATCCAGTCTCTAGATGCTTAGAACCTAAACAAGCATTCATTGCTTATGCTTTGGTCCCAATTGCACCGGTGCCCGTCGAGGGTTTACTTCCGGACGGGCCCCAAAGACACAAATTTTCCCGGTGCACGCACGATTAGCTTTCGGCGTCTATTTGTTACCGGGTCCCGCGTTCAATTTAAGTCCGAGTTAAATTAAGTCGGGATCGCCACCGGGCCCCAAATTAGCCCGGAAATCGCAGGGTGCCCGACGGGGTCACGTAGGGGTCACACCCAAACGTTCCCCTTTCCCAATTGGGACCGAAGCAGTATACGGATCCAATGAAAGGAAATAAAAATACGGGAACTTATAGAGCTCACTCTCATCAAAGCCATGACATCCACAACCTTGACATCGACCTGTCACGTAAAACCATAATCAAGGAAAGCAAAGAGTTTAGCTACTCGCCTGCGGCCAGGTAGCGAAAGTCATCCAGGTACAAGTCGTGTAATCGGGCCTCAAACAGTCCAATAATGTTGGTCAGTAGGTGTATCGCTTTTCCCTGCAGAATAAAAGCTTCAGTCAGAGATGATAGACTTAAAAACAAGTCAGATATTACGAATGCCAAATATGATAGTTTTAATATGAAGTTCGGTATTATTGACTTTTGGTCTTTTGCTACAGATACAAATCCCATTTTGAATCAATTGTAAAACAATTACTAGATCCTATTCATCTACATTCATCTAATGTTTGACGTTAAGTGGCATCTTTGTTATGTAGTAGTTATATGATATGTTTCAATGTGTAGAATGGCCTGTGCATACACGCACACATACATACATACATACATACATACATACATACATACATGTATTACACAAATGTGAGACAAGTACCTTTGTGACATGTGTCAACTCGTCAGCTCTGTTTGTCAGCGATTCGAGAGCGCTGACGTACTGTATCAGGTCTCCAACCGAAGTTCCACAGCCCCAGTTATCCTCCAAGAACCTTACTATAACCAACCGGTCCTATCGAGAAATATGTCGTTGAAAAGTGACTTACAACGCGGATAATTGTGGCAAATAAACCATTTAAAATCTTCATACCGTAAAAGTTCGATAACAGAACCCATTGATACCAACAAGTAAGCTGTTACGTTTTTTCTTTAGAATCTGTAGAAACTCTGGAAAGTCATATTTTTGTGAATATGCGGATAAACAGTTTTTATTAAAAGTACCGACCTGTTCTCGCTGCTCCTTGGGGACACTCGAGACCCTGTTACCGCTTGGGCTGAAATGCCCTCCCGAGCTATTCCACTGTTATCGGTTTAAGATGGGTTAAACAATCTTTTGGCATAGTACATTAATTTTAGTTTTTTTTGGTTAATGCAAAAAGCCATGCCATCACCATTTGCATTGATGCCTGAGTGTTTGAGCCCTAGAATAATCGCGTGCAGAAATGGTGCAAGCTTTCTTTTCTTCACTATGACTTTATTGCGCACCAATAGTAACATATACAATGTATGGCATCTTGCAAAGCAGGTTATACAGCTAAAGAGCGCAACGACGCCCCAGCAATTGTAAGCAGCAAGAACAGGCAAGCGCACAGAAACAAAGCTCAAGCTCAAAAAGGGAAAGCAGATTTGCGCGATATCAGGTTATACAGCTATATATACTCTCAAAGAGCATAGTGTATCTAATGTCAGCAGTGATGTATACGACATTTACTTAGCATCTGTTTGAAAACTACCGTTTGCATATTACATTGATGCAAATACCTATATTGATTAACTGAGCAGCGGGAAAGCGGCAGGAAATTCCATGATCGCCACAGCAAAACGGTCTATGATCGCGTGTAGTAGAGAGAAACAGTGATCGCTTGCAGTGCAGGCCATGCGCCAGCAGAAAAAAGTGTAGTCAAAGCTCACAAAGTCTTAGTCAGCATCACTACTAACTAGCCTGAGTACTATCCTCCGTAGTAACCGCTGGCTCAATCTTTTCGCTGGCTCTGTGGTTAGCAAGCAAAAAGATCAACCCAGGTTACTACGGAGGACGGTACTCAGGCTAACTACTCACGGCATCGTTGTTTATCGAGGACCCCACTGCCTCCACAGCCGTTGTCACGAGGGTGCACGTGTCACTACCCGGCAACTGCAGTGTCGCGTTGTGTGCCGCGATGGTCTGCCGCAGATAGTCGTTATCCACGGTCAGTGTGGACCAATCAGGTCTTGGCATTACCTGAAACCATCAGATGTAAATGTAAGCTACCCTTAGTAAGAGCATACGTTGTTAAGGGCATTTTAGAATATATGATGGCGATGATTTTTAGTACGATGCGGTTTCAGCGATGCAGCGGCCCAGGTAAAGCATGCAGTGTTCAGAGAATGTTAGACTTTTCTCTAGACAATATTCACGGTTTGACGAGGATGCTTTACCTGGACGGTCAGAACATACAGCCTGTAATCTCCGAGAACGTCGATGATGCGAATCTCAACATCCGCCGTCCAGTTCCTCTTGGGGTCGCCGACCCGGATGTAGATCGGCGGCGTCTCTGCGTCACTTCCGTGCATCAGAAGCGTGCTGTCGTCCCCGACATTGGCGAAGAAGAAGTATGAGAGGCTGCCGTTGGTGCCAGTGTTGTCGTCCACCCACCCGGTACACTCGATCGTGAACCGCGTCTGATAGGCGTAACCTGTAAGAAACAGATCAACCTGTTCTAAAGCTCACGTCACAAATAAGAAATTCAGCTCGGTCGACGTGTTGGTGAGCTTCAAATGTGCATTTTCGGCGGAAGTACGGCCGACGTCCTGTCGATTACGCGGGCTTCGGGCGATTGTCAGAAATCGAAATTGATCCAAATATTGGCCTTTTACCAGGTTAGTCGATTCTGACTTTGTCCAAGAGATGATACCAGCTCATAGGGGATTTTTAGTTTTTAATGTTCGACGGAAGTCGCGATCACCCAAGCTTTTCATTGGAAAACACGGTCGACGCTCGGGCGATTTTGAAATTTAGCGAGCTTTGGGCGATCTACAAATTCGGCTGACGCTCGCATGAATTGTGACGCCGGCTTAGATAAAACGATAGCAATTTAGGCGGATCATCGTTAGCACTTCTAAATATTGAACACACTCCTTGGGTCGACATAACAAAATTGCCAAGGCCGTGGACGTAAAATAAACGTGAAGTGGCCGAACTCAGACAGACGCAAAGCATTGAGCTTTTTCAAAAGCATATTGCAATGCGGCCCCGCGGCATGGCTTTTCCAAGCAAAAAAAAAAATCCTACTCTACCCGACCTCCGGCCTTCTGTTTATCCAACAAGACTTCTCTAACCTAAGTTAGGTGCTAGTGTTCACCTGAGACAAGTTAACAAATACGTGTCAAGTGCTTATCCCAAAGGGTACCACATTGGGCCTGCTAGGAGTTCGAACCCAGAACCTTTAGATTCTAAGACCCCGTTCATATTAAGCCTATCATATGGCCGGTTGAATTAATTTTTTTAAGATTTACCGTACCCGGAGCTAAATGAGGGTTTTAGCAGGTTAAATTCAGACCACCTCCATAGTCGGCTAAATCTTTAAATTGATTCAACCGATTATGATATGCTTAAAATGAACGCGGTCTTAGCAAGATCACTTTGCCATCTTTGCTTTATGGACACAAAGCCCCCCTCTCACTGGACCCGCGGCACGCTGGCGGCGTCGCCGCGTCCTAAACTGGATTTATGTTACCCTTGACTTCATAATGGGAATATCATTCAAAGCGTACGAGTATGACCAAAAAGACCCAAAAAAAACACAAAACTTAAAAAGATTCGTTTTTTGCCGATGAAATTCGTTCAGTGCTTTGTCATTTCGATCGGCCGCAGCGATGCCGCCGGCGTGCCGCGGGTCCAGTGAGAGGGGGGCTTAAGAGTACTGACCTAAAGCTGGGCTGATCCTGCAGGTGCCGTTCTCAGGAGGGCTGTTGGTCCTCAGCACCAGCTCCGCCCACCCGTGCCCCTCCCCGGTAACGTTACCGTGCAGCCACACGCGGTACATCTCCTCAGCCTGCAGACTTCCCTCCTTCACCGACAAACTCACAGCTTGGATGCCTGGAACAGACAGAGGTATTTCTAATATATGTATAACTTTATTGCACAACAATTGTACAACGTAAAAAGTATGGCATCTACTGGTACTTAACCACAGTTCTATGAGGCTAATCTACCTAATACAGAAGTGTATAGTATGGGATCATGAGCTTTTACTAACAACCATTACATATTCATTCATTTTGCAAATCAAGCACATCTCTGGTATATAATCAGATGCATTGCACGTACACGAACAACTTGCCTCTGTACGATGCCGTTGAAAACATTCAGGTTAGCAGTTATACTTAAGTTTAAAAATCGTTTAAACCGGTATGACTAGCATACGAAACTAATTAGTGCTACTGTAATGATTGTATATTGTACATATTCAGCTATAAGTAAAGAGATACCGAGTAACACCGTGGCAATACAGACGTTACAGAAAGTTTAAGCAACTTAAAATCACTCTCTATTATCGTGCCACACAGTAGCTGTACATTAGCCCTACGCCAGTCTCCTCGAGAAAAGGCTATCTGTCTCATACCTGTTGTAGTGAGAGGTGATAGATCCACCTCTGTGAGAAGAGACCCATTTCTTGAGTGCCAGCCGTCGTCCCTGTACAGGTACCAGGTGTATGATGGCCTGGTGCCGTGGGGACAGTTGGTGCAGTTGGCGAGAAGACGGAGCGGTCTCGACGGGTTCACGAGATTGCCACAGTTCGTATTACACCTACAAAAAAATCCAAAAGTCAAAGCTCCTGGTTGTCACAAATAATACATAATGTAATACATAAAACACATAGAGCCTTGATAGTAAGCTTCCAGACAATGGTGACGACCGCATCAATGAGAAAGTGATACATATTTGATTCACACGTGCACTACGCATATGTTTTGCTTATAAAAGGAAATGCTAGGTAACAACTGTAAGGACTTACGTGATGGCCAGCCGCATAACATGGACTGATTGAAAAAAGGAGAGAGAATTAGCGTTTCTCTTGTTTTATTGTCTGATAGAATAACAAAATTGGCCGTTTGAATAGTGAAACGATTGCTATGATACAAAGAGAAATCGGATAAATGCGTTTGGAGGCAAATTCAATTCGGTTACATTATTGGTAAGTGAATAGAATTTTGGAATAGAAAGATATATTCTATGTCTAATCGTTATTACATGAGTATTTGTACTGGTTTCTACATTTAGTATACAGAACTTGTTTGATATCCTCTCCAATCATCAAAAGATGCTCACATTCGCAGTATGTTCCGTTTCCTCTGTAGTTCACCGTACACTCGCAGTGGTAGGATCCGGGTCTGTTCATGCAGTCAGCCTCCGGGTGACAGTCGTGCGATCCGGTCTCACACTCGTTTATATCTTATAAACAAATGAAGAAAAAAACAAGAACACAAATTTCGTTTTTGCAACATATTGTTTTGGCAGTGTATAGAACTTCTATGCACTAGCCGCTGTATTTTTTCCGTTAAGCCTACTTAAACTTCCTCGAGTATTCATTTGCTTCCATCGTTTTTATGGCTTGACACTTGTGCTTATTTGTCAAACACTTGTAAGAAATCTTGAGATACCATACTTTACTCACCATTACAGAAAACACCATTGCCGAGATATCCAGTCTGACAGGTGCAGTTGTAAGCTCCGGGAAGATTCGTACATATGGCGTTCTGGTGGCAGTGGTGTACTGCTGCACATTCATCTATATCTGAGGTAATAAAGTATTCACAACATCCAAACAAAGCTCTTTAAAGCTTGACGCCCACACTTGGTAACCTTCCATCGCCACATGAAACGTGACGTATGAAACAGAAGTCTTGTTGATTATCTTTAGCAACTACTTTTTTGTGTGTGATAACAATAACGCATGGCTTACCAACTCGTGACTCAAGTCACATTGCAAGCATCCCTAAGTATTTTCAACAAAAAAACAAACATTTTATTTCATATCAAACATTGCACTCATAGAGCTTACACTGCAAAATAACAATGATGACAAGTGGAACAATTGACTATTCTAACAACTGCTACGGACTACAATTTAAGCCTTTTGGGTTCGACTTCTTGTAACAGTACTAACGCAATTGGATCATTAGTTAAAATCCTCCCACACCATAAGGTGTATAGGGCGGAGCCCATCTACGTAGCCCTGGGTCACACTGGGGTGCAATCACTGCAACAGGGGGCTAGTTTAGCCTCTACCAGGCTCGACAGGTCGCTAGAAAGATAGAAGAAAGTTGCCAAATAGACAGATAACATGCCGGAGGAGTTAGCTGACCAGGGAGTACAGTTTTTCCAGCACCCTGTATGTGGAGCCTGGTAGAGGCTAGGGCTAGTCCACTGGCAGTGGAGTGTGTTAAACATCCATATATACTGTTTCAGAATTATGTACCATTTTTTAATGAAAGTCTTTGGTATGACTCGATGCACCTCTTATCCAGACGTGTCCTACCCGGGAGTTGAACTCGGGCCTTCTGGCTCCTCATAATTTTAACCAAATGTGGTAAGTGACAGAAGCGCAGACCACAACACCACAGGGACACCCCCGCAATTGGATCATATAGCTCCTACCTGAGCAGTGCGTGCCGTTCCCGCTATACCCTGTGTGACATGTGCACGAGAAGGACCCCGGCAGATCTGTACAGTCGGCGTTCACGTCACAGTTGTCCACTTGCTCCTGGCATTCGTCGATGTCTGACAGAGTGAAAAATAATCTTATATTTAGAAAAAGTATGAAGGAAATATATTAAACATTTACATCGGGTCACTTTAGTAACATTATATCATAGTTTTCTCGATCTTAGACTTCCTTCTAATGGGCAACTGCCTGGTACATCTGCCTTGATCACTGACTTACAGAAATAGAATACTGCATACCCTGTTAATTTGTTGTTTCCAATCATATGTTTGAACATAGAACACTTATTCTTAGACTTTACGTCTATTACTTTCCTTCTGCATTCACTAGGGATGGGTTTATACATGAATTCCAAGCACATTAGGAGTGTGCTCCGAGTGTACTCCAAGCACACTTGGAAACGCATGTGTAAACTGGGCCTAAACTTACTTGCACATGTGACGCCATCCCCTCTGTAGCCGTGAAGACAGGTGCAGTAGAATGATCCCGGTGTATTAATGCATGACGCAAACAGGTGGCAGTTGTCTGCCCCAAGAGAACACTCGTCCACGTCTGTAACAACCAGGCAGAAACGGAAACTTTTAGGCATATCTCACTTTTTTTTGCTTCGTATTTGAACAGACAAGGACGACGTGGCACTGCATTCAAGTTTGTCATAACTGATACATATTGTGTATTACCAGTGCCACGTACAAAGAACAACACACCTCTTGCACCTGGGTGGAGTGGGGTAAGTCGTGTAAAATGCCTTTCCCAAGGGCACAATGTCGGTGGCGTCAAGGGATTCGAACCCGCGACCGCTCGATATTGGGTCGAATACCCTGCCGTTACGCCACACGTCTCACTTATCGTGTACAAACAGGAATGTGATTTTTTGTTTGAATTGAAAAAAATCTGGAAGTTCGTCAAAATACTCGCGAGAGATGAATAACATTCGTAGGCCGTATCTTGACGTATCGTTTACAAAGAATGAATGGCTATTCAGTTTAGCATTAGGGTCTGCATGAGTGTACCTTGACAATGAGTTCCGTTGCCAGAGTACCCAATGTTACACGAGCAGCTGTAGGACCCGAGGCTGTTGAAGCACGTGGCGTTCGGGTGGCAGTCATCAGTCTCTTCAGTACACTCGTCAATATCTGAATTGAGTAGAGAACAATGAGTAAATACTAAATAATTGTCTTGTCTGCCATTCTTTTTTCTGTACGCGTAGTTTGCAATTATGTTTAAAAATTTAAAATATCACATATATCCATTTTAGGAGCGTTTTAAGAGCTACGATACCTCTGATATACGTCCATTCACGGTTCCGACTACGCATGTGCAGTGTCAAAGTGCCACCGAGACGTAAAAAAAACCGTCTGGGCGTTGTTATGCCAATCTAGACAATGTCGAGACGAGAACTGTTTACAAGCCGGGGGACTTCACCTTTGACACTGCACATGCGTAGTCGGAACCGTTAATGGGCTTATATATGGCCTCCGACGGTCAGCATTGACCATGGTATCTCTGATATTCATTTGGTAAGTATGTCTTATTGGCAAACATCAACAAGGATGGAAAATACCCTACCTCGACAGAAGGTGCCATTTCCGGTGCACCCCGTGTTGCAGTCGCAGTGGTATGACCCGGGTACGTTTGTACAGCTGGCGCGCACGTCACAATCATCGGTACCCAGCAGGCATTCGTCGATGTCTGCCATGACATACAAATGACAAACAAAATGATCAAATCAAATAATGTTCATAATAACGTTAATTTTCACTGATGAAGGGTGCCGGGTTGCATTTGAAACCTCCGTAATTAGCAAACATCTGTCCAGTGGTTTAGATTTAATCAAAATATGTGTATCATCATTTCTTCCTATAGTCTAACCTTCATAAAAAAATGGTTAGTGAGCCACAATTAGCAATACAGATATTTCCATTTGAGACTATGTGTCAGATTCTTTTAATTTCATTAGAATTGCAAAAGTACAATACACGTGGGACACAGGCAGCTATTGCTGGTGTCGTACGTGACCCACACATAATATACCCAATTTTTTTTCACCTGGGTGGGGTCGTGTGCCTTACCCAAGGGCACAGCATCGGTGGCGGCAGGGGATTCGAACCCGGGACTACCGGGTTCTGGGCCAAAAATCCTGCCGTTACGCCACACGATGCTACAGAGCGTTAGTTTCCGTAAGATAGTTTTAGACTTTGTGAAAACGATCGAGACCATATAAAGACAATAGTATCACCTTGACAGTGGGTCCCGTTTCCGTCGAAGCCGACAGCGCAGGCGCAGTAGAATGACCCATCCGTGTTCGTACACGTGGCGTTTTCGTGGCAGTTTTGAGTGTCGTCAAGACATTCGTTTATGTCTGAAACAGAATAAACAAGGCCTAAGATATGATTAACAGTTAAAAGGCTCCAAAGGGATTTCCGTCAATATTCTGCTCAATATGTATTTCATATAGTACATCTTCAATTATTGAATTCAATAATTGATACCTTGCACTATCATAAAAACAAACAATGCTGCTAGAATGTTACAAGGAAAGGAAAGGGAAGGAAAGTGAT
Source organism: Branchiostoma lanceolatum (assembly GCF_035083965.1). Lineage (NCBI taxonomy): Eukaryota > Metazoa > Chordata > Leptocardii > Amphioxiformes > Branchiostomatidae > Branchiostoma > Branchiostoma lanceolatum. The sequence continues at coordinate 27,912,126 of NC_089724.1, forward strand.
CTCGAACCAGTTAAGCTCAAATGAACTCAATGAACAGATGAGCTAATCTTCCACTGGTCGTGGCAGAGAAGACGCTATGTACAGAATTTACAGGTTCATTGTACCAGGGAAATTCCCCTAGCTCTTTCGAAAAGAAAAGTGAACAGTGGACCACGGCTTAACGTCCCGTCCTAAGGACTGCGACCCTTTCCGGTAGCGTGCATGTCGGGTGAGCGACACAGCCGGGGTCGAACCCGCGGTATCTAGTTCCAGAGGCAAGATCGCTAACCACTGGACTGCGCAAGCTACAACGCCAATCAATTACATGCCTGGCTTAAAGAAATAACCTTAGTCATCGTTCCCCTGTGACTTACCATTGCAAACAACCCCGTCACCTCGGTAACCATGGTGACAGGTACAGAAGAAGGATTCGGGCAGGTCGTGACAGTCCGCGTGTTGGTCACAGTTGTGGACGCCTGCCGCGCACTCGTCCAACGCTAGGAGGCACATGACAACATTACACATGGCACCAAACAATACATACATGTACTAGATTTAGTAGTGGCAAAGCTAGCATTTAATGTAATACAGCCAGAAGTTTTGCACCCTTACTTTTGATGTGGTATATTGAGAGTGAAAAGCTATTACTAGGCTTCGTTGGTGAAGACACTGACTTTTGCAAAAAGGATTTGGATGCTGGATGCGTATATGTATGACTTCACAAATGGGGGACAAATACGTGTTTAAGCTTGAATTTTGCAGTCACGCTAAGCTGAAGCATCACATTTCACCAGCAGTAAAGATGTGTCTATGTATTGTAGAATCCCATTATCATCCCATACTACTACACCATATTGTATAAGATAGGTTGATTAGCCAAATAGAATGTTATCTTATAATGTACCAGTGGATGCCATACTTTGTACCTTGTGCAATTGTTGTGCAATAAAGTTTTCAAACAATTTTTAAACTTTGAAAATTAACTGGACAATGCGGAGAACACGTACGTTCACATAAGGTCCCGTTGCTGGTGTAACCTGTGTTACAGGTGCAGCTGTAGGACCCTGCCGTGTTGGTGCAGGTGGCGTTGTGATGACAGCTGTCGATACCCGAGATGCACTCGTCTATGTCTGCAGGAACGAGAATTTCTTGTGTAAGAATGTATATTTTTTTGTGTAAGAATTAATCATTCATCAATCCGATGTTAATTGTAAAAAATGTGTTTGGGCATAAAATTACAGCGATTAATGGATATAATGTCATGTTTCAAAATTGTATCAAGATTATATGTGTACAAGCTTCAGTTTAGCTACAAGAATTGGACTGCAGAATTCGAAGGTGACAACAAGAGCAAATCCAGTTCATGAAAGACCACTAAATACCATAGTCATCTATATTCAAAAATTTGCTTTAATTTCGCAGAGACTTGGTTTCGCGGTAGGAGGGGAAAGGAGTTATCGTGGAGTTTTACGTTTGCGGTATAAGGAATTCTGTAGTGTAGGAGTAATACTGTAAATGCAGAAATATTCGCGGTGGTTTTATGTTCACGGTTTTCGCGGCAACCGTTTCACCGCGATTTTAAAGCCACCGCAAACATTTTTGTCCAATAATGTAGCAGTATGTAACTATAGTGCTGCCGCGAACTAAAAACCACCGCGAACACCCCATTATCACCTTAGCGCGAAATGAAAACTACACGAACTTAAATGCATTTACAGTAAGCATTGAAAGATAGTTGCAGTGTCGCGATTTCACGATAGAGAGTTTACCGTAAAAATAAAATCCCCGACACCATTTCAAACATGCACAGACAATTAACTTCCCTTCAACCATTGTCTTACCGTAGCAGACCCGGCCGTCGCCACAGTACCCAGACTTGCAGTGACAACGGAAACCGCCAGGACTGTTCTCACACAACCCAAGGTACGCATGGCAGTCGTGGATGTCTTCAACGCACTCATCTACGTCTAGGTGTGGAGAGAAAACGGCAAATCAGTTTTACGTTCACCCTAAGAAATCCTGCTGGTCTTAATTTCTGTTTAAATATCACAGCTTTCTGTGCATTATCAGCACATAGACTCATGCAGCTCCTAATATTCTCAAGGTGAATGCCTATCTCTGGAAATCATGTTATCGTACTTATCGCGATTTAAATATTGATATCCTGTCGCATGTATCCTGATATCATATATGGCGGAATTGCTAAATTAGATAATGGCAATGGTAACAATAATCTCTTGATTGATACTTATTATGATATCAACGATAATAATAATAATATCGATACCATCTTTGAAGAAAAAAACATGGTCTTCTGCGCACGATACAAGAAACACGGGACTTGTTATATTTTCAGCTCTACCTTGACATGTCATCCCATCACCCCTGTAACCTGCCATGCATGCGCACTGGAAGGAGCCGACAGTGTTGGAGCAGTCGGCATGAACGTCACAGTTGTGGCTGTTCGTGACGCATTCGTCCTCATCTGGAATACATCGGGGCGAAGAGTTTTAACTGAAAATTTCATGAACTTGAGAGCGTCGGATCTTTCTTGTGGAAAAGTGTGAGCACTTGTAGACGGTGCAACTCTTCTACTGAAAGTCTAATAAAACAGTCTGCTTGAGGTTAGCCTGGTCCCAGTCTCTAGGGTCGGCTTAGTGGTGTTTCTGACATGTCTAATGGCCTTTCTACCTCTGGCTGCCATCCTACTTCCGCTATACCCTACTTCCGCTGCCATCCTACTTTGCCGTCGACCCAAGACCCCTAGGTGGCAAGCTAATTACTAGTAATCCAAGGCCGTAAACAACACCCCGAGCGTATCATACTTATTCCGACCAGTGATATTGAATGAATCATGAGTAAATGATAAAGGTGTGATCTCTGTGTGTGTTCTCTGAACTTGATCTAATTATGTACTAATACATGTAGTGGGATGTTGTGTAGAGGTTCTCATGTATTTTTACTGTACGGACAAGCATGGTCTGTATGTCCTAATTGACGGAAAAAAATCACATGCAGATTGTACATTTTGTAGATTGTTCAATATTCATCCTTTGTCAGATGGCAAGGGTTTCTCCTCAAGTTCCTTTCTTACCTATTCTTATTATACTTATTCTTATTCAAAAATTCACCACTTTGTGTTTCAATATACATGTACGCTTTGGTCACTTTCAGTTTGTGACAGACTGTACATGTACATCCATCATTGTAGTATATGAATAGACCTTGGAGTGTATTTTCCATTCCCATTGAAGATGAAGATTGTGCTTTGTGAAGAATGCTGCTGTACCTTCAATGTACTGTGCAATGCAATGTACTAGTAGAGTAAAAGTTATCATCAATATGTAAGAAGAACTTGGGGGATTTCCCATGTGTCTCATATCAGTCGGACTGAGGCATGAAGTTGCAGGAAATGGATTTTTAATAATAATTACACTATAATAGTTAACATATTCTACGCAAAAGGCTACAACACTAATAGTATTTTTCTTGTGCAATAAAAACCTTACTTATATAAGAAAACCGTGGTTTCTTACATGCCTAAAGTTGAATCTTAGACAAGGCAATGATGTGAGGCTAAAATTGAAGGAAACATATTTGTGTTATCTTGTCAAAATACAGTAGTCAACACATCCTAGAAAGAACTACTGAAGTCAAACGCAGGGGTTGGAGGGGGAAGTTCCGAACACCAAACGTATGGTACATACCTTTATACTTATACTAGTTACAGTGTTCACTATCATGTATACACCTACTGAAATTGCATTGAAAAATTTGAATGTCTTCAGTTACACAAAAACAGTTAACATGTCCATGGAAGGTTGAAGCTGCTCCACAGACTTGTAGAATTTCGCTCCGAGTCAACAGTTCTTAGTGGCATCTGACTCCAGTCCTTGACTCGCAGATATGGCCCAGCCACTTTATTGCTGGCGTCCATAAAACTAGCAAAGAACAAAAAAAAATATACACATATATTGACGAGCAACAGTGAAAGCTGATGAATAAATAAAATGTAACTAAATCGAAATGTTTTCATGTGCAAACTGGGATCAAATTATGTAGCATGTGTTCATGTTTGCCACGTTCATTACACAATTCTTTTCTCTCAAGAAATAGCCATACTGTTATCCTTAGATCATACACACAAATATTATAACATAATAAATCACAGCAACAAGGCATACACATACGAGGCTCAACCTTTCTACCATTCTTCTTTGTATATGTTTGAAGTTTCCCGTAAGAATGGCCAACTATCCTGGAAAGCAACACCGTTTCACCAGAAGGTCTAGATGTGTCCATTATGTAAGCACATGCACACAGATAAAACATTATTACTAGTAACAAATGGTGGTGTATACGCGTGGTGAACGTATTTGTACGAGTTCATGCCCCCCTCCCCCATCTGGCGTCATTACAAAACACGCATTTCCAGTCGAATTTAATCATATTTATGAAACAAACAAGACTTTATATAGTCTGAATTCAACACAAACCTGGTATATCCTGGGGACACGTAGCTGATCAGAAAACGCGTACAAGACGGTGAAAACAAGGACGTAAACAGCGATCACCGATACTTGGTGGCTTCTCTGGCGATGAGCGTCGACTTACGTCATTTCCGACTTACGTCATTTCATTTCCGTTTGGAGTTTGAAATCGACCAGTTTGAAATCGACCAGTTTGAAATCGGCGTAACTGGAAAGCACCACTATCAAAATGGGGGGTAAATCGGAAACGATAGACCATTTTGAAAGCACCACTTTGCAAACCGGTGGGTTTCCTGGATTGGGGAATAAACTTATACACGGTACAAAATGAAAATGGTGTATGTTTTTTTTTCGTCTCATATTCTCATTTTGGTTATTTTTAAGATGCATATTGTTTTAAAAGATATGACCCATAAGAAAAACCATGTCCTATTTTCAAAACATATGTGGATTTAATTTTTAAAAACATGTCCCATTTTCAAAACATATGTGGATTTAATTTGCCCCCTTTTTAAAAACATGTGCCATTTTCAAAACATATGTGGATTTAATTTGCCCCCTTTAAAAAAACGGCCCTATTTTCAAAACATATGTGGATTTAATTTGCCCCCTTATAAAAAAACATGTCCCTTTTTAAAAACATATATACGATTTTTGTGACAGTGTTTCTGCTTCGTATTTTAGGCTATAGGATTTGGATGGTGAACCTTTTCCTCTTTGTGTATAGATGCACCTTCTTGTGAACCGTCTCACGGGGTCAGTCGGCTGCAGTTAAGTGACCTTTCGCAGAGCTCTGTTTCCAAGTGGGCGTGAGGCGCCGATACGCCGACAGAATTTTTGAGATTTTTAGTTATTTGTAGGTAGTACCCTAAACTCAAACATATTCATTTTTCGTATCCGCACCGCACTATGATTTTTACCGCGTCGAAGCCAGTCACCTTGCGGCCATAGGAATCCCTATAGGCCGAAAACTGTGTTCTGCTACCTTGATTCCCATATTTTGATCAATTAAAAGCCGTCAGGTAAACATATAAGTAAAAAACAAAAATGAAGGCATTATACTTTCAGCCATTCACCTAAATTTATCACAAGACTTCAGATAAGTAATGAGTTGTTTCTTCGGTTGATCCCCCTTGTAAACTTAAAGCTATTTCTGAGGGATGAGATCATGATACCCCTTAGTAATCCGGCATACAAAGTCATTCCCGATGGCAACAGAACGTATTTGTAGCTCCAATGATATTTCCCAAATGCAGAGAATGCTCTCTCCACATCAATCGCCATGCAATGATGTTGCACGCTAGCATAATCTTTTCACTGTATCTTCGCCATTCATGCTTGGAAAAAATGCCTAGACAAAATGTTCACAGACGCCGTAAGATTCAGTACAACGGATGAATCATAGCTTTGTCAGTGAATTCATCCCGATGGAATATCAAATGCAGAATAGAGACTTGACCTAGCCGTCACAAGACACCACTGCCTTAGTATTCGACTTTGTACGCACACGAGAAATTGCAAGATGTTGCACGCTGTCACATAACGTATTATTTTCATTAAATGTTCGTCCTTCAGCCTTCAGTTTTGAATACTGCAATCTTGTACTGGGAATCTCGTAGACCTACCTGTGCAGTTCCGACCATCTCCCGTGTACCCGACGTTGCAGACACAACTGAAGCTTCCCACGGTGTTGTTGCACGTGGCTACAGCATGGCAGTTGTGGTGTCCAGTAGAACATTCATCGGTGTCTGAGGTATTGAAACAATTGCTATTGAGTAAAATCAATAATACAAGTAGTTTTCTGGCATTTTTTTCAATTGCTTCGCATATATAACGTTTAGATAACTTCATGATTTATGCTGGAAAATGTCAATAATATTGTACACATCCTTTAATCATCATAATCATCACCGCTCGAAGGTGATTGTCGACCAATCGTTGTATTCAGTTTTGGAAGGAACCACTTAGGACCTACCGAAAGCTTTTAGTATCACCCGAAAATTAAAACACCGAAAATGCAAAATAGCCCAAAATACACAGTAATATGTGTTTTAAAGGAATAGGTTCCTCCATTGATAAACATGTTTATCATAACTCCATACCAGTGCATGTCTTCCCGTCGCCTTGGTAACCAACAACACATAGGCAGTCAAATGATCCAATGGTGTTCGAGCAGTTGGCGTTGACGTCACAATCATGGTTCCCGGCCGTACATTCATTCACGTCTGGGAAAAATTGGAAAACGTTCAAAACACATATAGCTAGTACTTAAACGAGCCATCTTTCGCAACTAAATACACCCTGCTTCATAGGTCCAATTACGACACAGAAAGCGATGTAAACTTTGCCATACATATGCTTTATGTTTAAAGTAGAGTGGATTCATTCCTCAAGCTGACAGCTTTCGGACCGTAATCATCAAGCCATACACATGCTTTATGATTATGATTCTACCGTCCTGGTTTTGGTAGGCCAGACAAATGTTATCTTTTAGTACAGGTTCGTCATTTATGCTAGGAGGTATATAATACCTTTTCAAAATGAAATGTTCACAAAATACGTTAGATACAGTAAAATGGATGAATGATAGCTTTTCTTAATGATTTTGATCCTTCCGATGATGTTTTGGACGCAGTAATTTTGTAAAGTATACCCACCTGTACAGTTCAGACCGTCTCCTATGTACCCGACGTTACAAGCACACTTGAAGCTCCCTACAGTGTTGTTACACGTGGCTACAGAATGGCAGTTGTGGCCTCCAGTAGAACATTCATCGGTGTCTGGCAGTGAAAAAATATACCCTGTTACTATTGACTATGTGTAATTTTCAATTAGCTGCGTATTTCAAGATGGACAGGATAGTATCATTCATGATAATACGTTCAAAATGCCGACTAAAATACACGTTCTTTGATTATTCAGCTTGGGAGGGAATTACTCATGAATAGCAGGAAACATTCGCTTCTGGCCACTTTTGAATATGAAGATACTTCATTACGGAACTTTGATGCAGATTAGAACACTAAAAAGATTAGACACAAATCACATGTTTAAATACAGTTTACGAATAGGATACCCTAAAAGTATGCATGTTTACTACAACTTGGTACCAGAGCAAGTCTTTCCGTCGCCATGGTAGCCAACAACACACAGGCAGTCAAATGAGCCAATGGTGTTCGAGCAGTTGGCGTTGACGTCACAATCATGGTTCCCGGCCGTACATTCATTCACGTCTGGGGAAAAAAACGGGTCAAAGTTCAACACACCAGCCAGCATTCTTAATCAAACGCCACCTGTCTCCAAAGTTTTTTTTCTTCTTTTTTACGGCATAGATAATTGTAAATTCAAATACACGCTGATTATATTGAACTGTCCTTTGGTAGAAAAAAAAATTATTTTTTACTTGCCTGTATATGTATGTACATGTATACTTATCTTTCCGAATCATGAATGCTTAAACAAAACAAGACTTTATAAAATTCCTTGCTTTGAAGGAAGCTTCCTGAATGTAACATTTGCTAAAGGAGTTTGGCTCCTTTCGATTGAAAGCTCGTTCCTCTTAGTTTCTACCAGACTGACTACGCCTAGCCTGGGTGCCATCCTATTTCTACCGGGGCTCCTACACTCGCTACCCTAAAATTTTTAATTTGTTAGGGTAGCAAGTGCAGGAGCCCTGGTAGAAATAGTATGGCACCCAAACTATACTACGCCGGCTTATGAGGAGAATAATTTGCCAGGAGAGTTCGGCTACCAGCAGAGGGGGAAATGTAACCTTACCGTAGACTGACTCTCCTGGCCAATTATTCCCTTTTTTACCGAATTTTACGATCCCTTATCCCCGTAATGCTAGGGTCATTCCAAACCAGGGCCCGGCCGGGCTGTTTGCGGAAACGAAAACTTTTATCAATGAATATGTACAAGCTTTGCTCTTGAATGATTTTTGGCATGTTTTATGTTTTTGTTGTCTTTTAAATCATACTTTTTGTTCCCAACGACTGCCCGACCGGGACCCGGATTTGAAATGTGACCCTAGCATAAGAAGGCCTAGTGGAGACTAGGTTCCCCTCATCACATGACACGCACACAGATAACAATGATGCTTCCGTTGGATACGGCTTTATTGTGAGAGTAATGGCTTTACTTAGTGGCATGAATGAACCACTTATACCGTTGATGAAGATATGATTTATCCCATTGAGCAGGCCCTTATTCAATATAATCACAAAACGATACCCTCGCACGCGAGGATGTAACATAAAACTTTCTGTAGTATGTGCATGTCTGGTCTCTTGTCCATGTATATGAACATTGCACGCACTCCGCATAATGTTTGATAGTATTGTTGTATTGATTGTGAATGCCACTAATACTGTACATCAGTCTGGTATACATCAACTTTTATATATATCATTTCAGCTTAGATTGTATCATACAGAGTGGTGTTGGTTGTGGTAAGCACTCTATAATACTTGTGCACGCGAGGATAGAGTATTGGACTTAAAGTCATGGTCAGGTAGAATATATAGGTATTGAATGGAGGGGGATGTGCCGTTTATAGAAATAATCGCAGTACAATGCCTACGCACGGCAGGATAGCGAAGTTGGCTAAAATTCTGTTGATATTGTAATATCTATAAGTATATCTTATGTGACTGATACAATACTGCTATGCAATAATGATAGAATATGTGACTATTGAATGGGGCAAAATGTGCTGTTTATAGAAGTGATCGCAGTACAATGCCTGCGCACGCCAGGATAGGGAAGGGGGCTTACCGTCACAACTGGTGCCGTTGCCTTTGTATCCGGAGTTGCACGCACACGAGAAGTTGCCGGCATTGTTGCTGCAGGTGGCATCACTGTGACAGTTGTGTAACGTCTCCGAGCATTCGTCTATGTCTAATGTATACAGAAAAGGATCTTTGTCAACACGGCACGTTTTGTCGTCACCATTGTGTGTACTATATATTTTTCACTGCCTTCAAAAAAGAAGTCAAACCCAACCATAGTAGACAAGATAACTATTTCGATTTCCATGTACATGTATCTCCATGCACTTGTTTGTCTGCAACTAGTCTTCGGGCATGAAATTGCAATAAAGTTATAATATAATATAATATAATATATGATAATATTGTGTATGATATTTTTTTTCTATTCTTATGAGTGACTAATATAATTTCAAGTCTGTAATTTTCCTGTTTTATGATAGACGCATAAAGGTAGATGGTACTATTTCAAAACCTCTTGCTAACCTCTTCATATACATTTGTGACTTTTGATGGAAATAAGAACACTAATTAATAATGTACGGCTCTGTTCAATTGAAAATAGAAAAGGCAAATGTTTAAGATATGCTTTATCCAATAGCTAGAACATAGAACTCAACTAAAGTGACAGACTTTCCTTTCAAAGATCAATCCTCTAACAGAAGCTGGTCATAAGAAAAAGCTTTTAAGGAGGGATTCCCGTTACCGTCACATCCTCCGGCAATGGCCCTTCGGTACCCGGCAGGACACCTCACGTCCACCGTCCACAGCTGTGTCCCCACCCCCTGGTGCAGGATCCCGGCCCACGGGGGACCCTCCCCGGGACAGGTGGAGTTGCCCGTCACGACCCCCCTGTCCATGAGCACGTGATGAGTGTATCCCGGGGTTAGGATGCCGTTCGGGGTGTGGAACTGCAGTACCGTGCCGTTGATGATGGAAACGGATGAAGAGTTGAAGGCGTTTACAGCGTACACTTCACTGCTGTTAATCATCACTCGGATAAAGGCGGATGACACTGCACTGACGATCTGTCAGATAGGGAAGAAGTCAACATGGTCATCAGCAAAATCATGTTCATTATTTTCGGACGGTTGTCGTCTTCATTTGTTCCCCGGAGCTCTCTGTGAGAGGAGTCCTAGCCGCAGTACGTTTTAAACTATGTTTGAACAAATAACTGAAGCATCAAACTCAAATAAAACGGCAGACATCGTCAATCAATCCCTGACAGACACTGCATATCAAGCCGTAACTCTCTATGAGAGGCGTCCTAGTAGTTGCAGTACTTTCTCAGGTATTCAGAGGAGGTCATGCGTACATCCCAGCATTTCTTGCAATACACATTCAAACAAACCTATCACATATCGGAGCTACGTTTTGAGTAACGTATGATTATTATGCTAAGCCGTGCATCTGATCGTTCTACAGGCTAATGATATCGATAACTAGTTAAATCACAATATCATCTTTCGGTTTGGCTACAGGACGTGACTTTCGACGACTTAGAGACAGGTTTCAATGCTATATGCAAAGGAACAGGGATTCTGTGCTGGCTATCATGGAATATGGTATGTTAAGCATGCCTATAAATAATGACAACTCGTCAATACCTCTGATTTGAAGGTAACGGTCCAGTCTCTAGCTCCTGTGCCGACCTCGCCGGTTGGTTGACGTGTGCTCAGGATGTGTTCTACCTTGTCCGCTGCAAAGCACGAGACAATAATCTTTAAAGATACATGAGAAAATTGCACAGATGATTTTTGATAGACAATGCTATCTTAAGCAAGTGACAATGAATACATGAATAAATTAATGCAATTGTAAAGGACTCACCCGAAACCAGAATCTGCATACACCGCTGTTCACTGAATTGCCTGCAAAAAATGTGAAACGGTTAAGGTACACCAGTTCTCCTTTGGCACAAGATTAGTTCCATATAATATGGGCTGGTGTCTTGTTGTCTTTGCACCCTAGTCTGATAGAACAAGATTCATGCAGTTGTAAACGCACAGTGTTGACGTCAATAGCCATCACTTATCGATAATTCATTCCCGATTGATCAAAGCAAGCATACTGTGCAATACTCCACTGACGTAAAGCTCTTAATGAGTCAATGTTGATATCTGTATCAGTATAGATAACATAGCCATCTCTCGGCGTAACACATCGTCCTCGCATGCCCGCACGATCTAGAAAAATACGATTTTTTCTAAGTCACAATCCTAGATTGATAGGTTGATAAAATGTCATTCAGTACTGGAATGGAATAACTATTACCAGTTGGTGTCCCTGACTTTCATACACGGCATATAGGTTCCGGTGGTGCCTAGCGGGATCGACCATGTTATGTCCATGAACTTGGTGTTCGGCGAACCGGCAACGTCCTGTAGACTTGACTTCGTCATCCCAGACGGCTGACCAATCAGTGCTATATCTGCAATACTGGAGATATGTCAAAGGTTAGATCCTGCTCAAGATTTCTTAGCTTCGTTTTCAGACCTCACGTTCCTCCATCTAAATCTCACATAGTTTATAGTTAAGTCATATTTGATTTACCCTACTTTTTTTCTTAATGTAACTTGCTTAAGTTTGTCCTTATCTGATATTGTGTAGCTTTTTTGTGGCACTGTGATATAAGCTTTGTACTTGAGATCAGTGGCACTATGCCATTGTCTTTGTTACTGTACTTCCAATAAAAGAATCTAAAAAATCTCACATCCCCGTACTCTGAACGCTGAATATGGCCTTCTTTGGTCAATACCCGCCATGGTAAAACCCCAAATTCACATCAACCCTACAGAACAAGCATTGGCTAAACATTCTTATACGATAATGACAGTCTCCGCAACCCTATTTTTCCGATACTGATACTTTTTTTATGTGTCTCTCCCTGGTTTTCATGTACTGGTAGAGTAATCTCTCTTGATTTAACTTCATTAACATGCTTTTAACCAACAGCGGTTTCCTCTACAAATGGAATATTTCTTTCATTATTGTTGTATGTAAGCATTGTGTCTTTTCTATGCTAGGACATGCTATCCCTTTCAGTATACAATGTATTCGACGTGTTGCAAGGCTTTCTAAACTCGACACCCCTCCTCAGCCCGGAGATTTTCTGATAGACCCTCACCTAGCTGAGGTTTTCTCCTGAGAAGCTTCGACTCTGAAGACGAACTCGTCCCCAGATGACGCGGGTACGCATGTGCCGTCTACGGCCATAGATGGTGCAAATAACGGTCCGTCGTCACATCCGGCGCTAACCTGCATTATGGGTAGGATATATTTAGCTTATTTCGACCTGTCTACATTTTCTGGGGCGTCACTTCCTTTGTTAGGTTTCTATCAAATCTCAGATGCCTGATAAGCCATTAGCGTACGTGCTAGTAGTCTGGTCTTGTTTTGTACATGTGTATATGATTTCATGGAAATAATATTTTGAAAACTTACATCTTTCCTTACCCACACATTATGGGTCTCAGAGTATGTCTTTAGTCATCATGATAAAGTTTTAAGAGTCGGAGAGCATATATTACCTTTTTGTTGGGTAAAGTTAGGTCAATACATACATTTTAAGTGGGTTCCCCATATATTGAGGTTGCACATTACAGAGCCTGTATGTGGGTCTTGTATATGTACGCTGAACGCATCACACCGCAGCGAAACGCACCGAATATGGAAGTACCTATGACCCAGCAGCGCAGAGAAACTCAAGACGAAGCAGCGCAGAGAAAATGACCTGATTAAGAAATGAAATAAATGAAATAGATTGCATAAAAGACCTCCGTCAGGACAAGGGTTAACAATCGTGCACTCAAACAGTGTCACATCGCCCTACCTCAATGACATTGACGAGGAACTGCAGAGGGATCTTGCTGAGCGGATCGGCGGTGGTGATTGGGCCGTAGCCGGCCAGGGTGATGGGTTGCCGCGGGAAGTCTTCTATCTGTAAGGCTGCCGGGTACCAGCCAGCAGAGTACCCGTGGGTAGACGACGCGTCGAAGACGATCGTACAGGTGTCCTAATGTTCATAAGGCGGTGAAATTTAGAAAGCACCTAGCCCGGTTAATCACTATAGAAGCTCGCAATAGATGTTCTTTTGATGGTAAGTTCTATTTAAGTCACCAGTTGAAAGCTTGGAATTGCAATGTTTGAGTTTCTATGGTAATATCACGGAATTTCCTATTTGTAACAACAACATCAGGCAATGAAGAGCAACAAATCCGACGTAAAAGCCATTTCTATATGCCTATAAATGCTTTCATCAGATTAATAAGTCTTTGGATAACAAAGTTCATTTTTCACCGTGAACCAAGAGTTTTATCACCGGAACGCCGGCCTGAATCAAGGAGGTTAAAGAGAGACCTCCTTAGTACAAATAACTTTATCATTCATTCCTATATGTGATGTACATCCCTTGCATTGCAGTTATGCGATCAAGGATAATCAGAATGAAAATGGAATGAAAATGGATAAAGAATTGTCAAAATTTTCATTATGCCGAAGTTTCTTTTACATCTTTAGATTTGTGAATCATCTAAAAATCAAAATGATTTCGAAGAGAGTACCTAGCGTTTAATGTACATGTAGCTGATAAATGTAGCTGACAAACAAAGGTAGTTTTAAGACATTACGTCGTAAGGGTTCTTACCTCAGTCTTCGTGGCCAGTCGAGAGAAGGATGGAAGGATGGAATGATACGTGCATTATGAGGAACGTGACAAAGGTACACATGATGTGAAAAATAAAAACTTTGACATGGCAAAATGAAACGTCAACGTGAGACGGTGTACAAGTGGGTAGATATAGTGCTGAGAGATTACGGTGTGATTCCGGACTCCACTACATTACAACACAACACAACATTCAGCTCATTCAACCCCCACACGTTTTTTTTTTATAGTATAATACTAATAACAGTAAATACACTTGTCATGTCCTTGCACACACAAAATCAGTTCTCTATGTTCCTTTGTATCCCTGCTGTTTTTTTACTTGCACCCGTCACTTGTTTTGTAGCTAACATAATAACTGTATGCGCAAACTGCTAAATTATCTTTTTATCGGGCTAAGCAGTGCGAAAGAATAAGAAGTCCTTGGCCTTATTACTAAGATCATTCTCGGATACATCGTACAGCGTAACGTTCGTCTTCCATTTCACACTTCGCACTTTTAATTCGCATCAAATGCTCAATTTGCTTAGCTTTTTTGTACAGCCAAAGCCTCGTTACTAGACAATATTCAAATGACTCTTGCAACAAGATTGTCAGTGATATTCTTTCATAAACCCTTTCGTACATTCGAGTACGCATGTGCAGAATCAAAGATGAAGGCCCCTGGCTTGTAAACAGTTCTGTCTCGACTATTGCCTCTATTTGCATAACGATGCCCAGGCGGGCTTTGTTTACCTCTCAGGGACCTCTACCTGCACATGCGTACTAGAATCTACGAAAGCGCTCATTGGATACTTCTGTTCTTTCCTAATCTCCAAGCAGATCTCCACGGTGCGCCGAAAATCGTATCGCCAGAGAAGCTCCAGCCCGCCCCCTACGGCTACGACTGTAGCTTCTCTGGCTAGCATATACGATTTTCGGCACACCGTAGAGATCTGCTTGGAGATTAGATATTTCCTACCAACCTGTTCCAGAGTCGAGCCCGGCAGCGGTCCACAGATGGAGTTACATTCGTGCCCGACGGCCCACCTGCACCACAGCAGGTCCCCGTCTCGGTCCAACTTCGGGATCATGATCTTATTCTCACAGCCGAGCTGAGCCCTACGGTCGTGATGAACTCACATTGACATTGAATCGACTACTTTTTCTGACAAACATTTGTTCACACGAAGGCATCCCAACTAGCATCGTTGACACCCCCATTCTACTAGGACCTAAAATTTAACAGAGCGCTAAACGAATTTCAAGGATAAAAATTTTCTTACGCTTTGTGTGGTTTGCTGGCTTTTACTTTTACATTTTGCATGATATTTCAATTTTGGAATCAAGGATTAGACAAAGACGATTTAGGTCGCAGCGAGAGCGCAATGCGATCGCAGTCTAGTAGAATGCGGGCCTGAATTGAAGTACAAAAGTCCCCCGGCCCCTCTCACTGAGATCCAACTAGTTGGCGACTAAAAGTGGCGACGACTTGGCAAGTTTCCGACAAGTTTCCCCAAGTACTCACACTGACGCGCGACGCGTTTGCAAATAAAGCCCTGTTGAGCAGGATATCGGAAACCGCAGTGTTTCTACTGAATCAAAAAACAATGTAAAAGACTAAAACGCATCAAAAAAGAATAACAGTGATAAAAGGATGTTCCTTTTATGATACTTGGCGCAACATGATTAACATATTATGAAATATAAGCATAACGTTAGACTACTTTTACAATGACAGAAATAACCATGACAAACTGATACGATTGATATACCAGATTTCACTTAATTATGTGTTTCTACTATGTAAACTACTTGGCAACTGTGCGAAACTAGTTGGCAACTGTCAGTTGCAACTAGTTGCCAACTAGTTGCATCTCAGTGAGAGGGGGGCTAAAGCAAGTTATTGACGAATGGAAAAAAATCTGAATTGACAAAGTATGCTACGGTGATCGACTAGGACATGTTTTACTCTCCATAATCGAACCGTTTGAGATACGTATCTTTTATGAGTAGTTTTCTTGTAAAAAATCACATCAGCTTTATCCGTTGTAGGACTTTTTATCACTTCTTGTACAATATACGTATGAGGCAGAACAGACGGATGCCTCTTATAAATTTAGCTTGTGTCGACATAAGTGTTAAACTTTGAAACTCTAAGTATGTACACGAAGTTCATTAAGGCATCTGGTATGAGACATTTGATTCAGTGGATAAAGACATTCATGGATAAAGTTATTTTTCTTTTAGAAGATTTCCACAGCTCTCAGGTACTCACCAGACCATGGGCGGCAGTGTGGAGGTCGGACTGTGGTTGGGACGGCCGGTGTCAGAACGTACGGCCAGGTGTATGGACGCCTCTAACGTCCACTCGCCACCTTTACCGGTGTTGAAGTCAATCCAGTTGCCTTCTGTCCACCTAAACGGTCACAAAGAGACACCTTACTTCAACTAGAACCACATCTTTTCTAACGTGCTTGCGCGGATTAAACTGTAAATCGCGATAGATAATTGTTCGTGGTCTTTGCGGCAATCTTTTCATGTGCACCGCAACCAAAACATTTTCTGTCATTTGTATACTTAGTCATCGACAAGTACCTGCTCTAACATATGTTTGAAGATAATGGAAACTCCGCCACATACATACAATGTTATTTTTTCTTAAAATAATAATCCCATTGTCAATGCATCAAAACTAACAGCCTGGTCATATGTAGCTTGTACTTAGTGTACAATTTGTGGGTTACCACCCTAGATCGTTTACTGGTTGTGCTGTAGCCTCTACCAGGCTCCGCGGGTCGCTGGGGTCGGTCGCCTATTGATCTTCCCTGCATAGCGGACTACCCTTGGCATACTCTTCACTCTATTTGGCCGATTTCTACTATTTTCTCAGCGATTCGACTCCCTCCTTATCAGCATAATTTGATTCCATGGTGTTCACATTCACACAACTTCCTAATGCCACAAGTATGAAATTGCCGTCATTTACTAGTATGGAATTATAGTAGTTTCTCATTAATTATGCTAATTAGGCCCACATTTGCATATTTCCTATCTATCAACATTCCTCTCTTCCTTAGTTACAAATGTCACATATTTGAATAGTCATATCATGGAACAGAGCAGATTTTTAAAATTGCCTCATTAATCATGCGAGTTAGAATTTGATTTGCATAATTATCATTCAATCATACAAAGCATCACGTAAGCTATCTACATACCAAAAATCATGACCATCCATCAATACCATCTCGAGTTATAGTTTTTCTCATTAATTATGTCAATGAGGTTCTCATTTGCAAAGCTGATATCTATGAATATTTCTCTCTTCCTCAGTTACATATGTCACATGTTTGAGAGTCCTATCATGGAAATTGATGGATGTATAAACTTTCCTCATTAATCATGCAAATTAGATACTGATTTGCATAATAAGTATCTAATCATGTACATCAGCACTCAAGGTATGTACTTACAAAAATTTATGACCATCCACCAAGCCCTTCTTGAGTAATTCCCTTTCAAAGTCTGAAGCAAAACCTGCCCCTGCTATAGCCAACCCATAGGTCTGCTTGGAGACTACCTTACCAATGCCTACAGCTGGCTGACAGCCAATTTGTGTAACTGACGTTTCCTGCCTCCAACATGACCCCTCAGGACCCTTACCCCTATCCATGACGCCTTGGAATAACACAGCCAACACGTACACATACACGGCACGAAATCCGGTATTTAAGCATGCTTAAACGCAGCGTAAACGTGACGTTTATTCACTATTTCCGCAACTTAACGACCCCTATACGTCTGCTTAAAGATTGCATTTAAGGTGTCCTTTCCGGAAGTGCGTTAATGTACGTATTGGCACTCATTCACGTGTATTTACGTAACTATTCGACGCGTAAAGGCGTCGTTATGGACAATCTTTCCGTACCTTTACGGAAGATCCAACACGAAAAGTATGCGTTTCTTGAGACCTTTCCGTAACCTTTCGTCCATGTTTATAATCCGTTTTCGTCACGATTTTCTCTACGTTTATGTGCCGTTCACGCAGCCTGAAAGGCAACTTAAAATCATACCTTTCCTCGGTATTTCCGTGACCTTTTAACGACCTTAACGTGCTACAAACGTGGTATCTGCAAGGCGTTAAGGCGTCGTTATGGACAATCTTTCCGTACCTTTACGGAAGATCCAACACGGAAAGTGTAAGTTTCTTGAGACCTTTCCGTAACCTTTCGTCCATGTTTATAATCCGTTTTCGTCACGATTTTCTCTACGTTTATGTGCCGTTCACGCAGCCTGAAAGGCAACTTAAAATCATACCTTTCCTCGGTATTTCCGTGACCTTTTAACGACCTTAACGTGCTACAAACGTGGTATCTGCAAGGCGTTTAGGCGTCGTTATGGACAATCTTTCCGTACCTTTACGGAAGATCCAACACGGAAAGTGTAAGTTTCTTGAGACCTTTCCGTAATCTTTCGTCCATCTTTATAATCTATTTCCGTTACGATTTCCTTACGTTTATGTGCCGTTCACGCAGCCTGAAAGACTACCTAAAGCTATACCTTTCCTAGTGTTTTCCGTTGCCTTTTAATGAGCTTAACGTGCTAAAAACACGAGCTAAACGTGCTAAAAACACGAGCTTAACGTGCTAAAACGTAGTCTCTACAATAAGTTTCCTTTTCATTATACAGTATCTAGTTTGATCCTTTACTTAACTTGCTACGGATGGCTTAACCATTCCGAACCCTTACATATACAGGTAAATATGGCTATGAAAGGCAACAGGGCCGGTAAAAGTTTAGAACAATTTATTTGAAAGATGATAACACTGCACAAAAACATGTTACGCCATTATAGCGAGACCCCTCCCCACCTTAACGAATATACACATACAAAATGGAATAAATGATTTCTTACATGGACAGCTAGTTTCATTTAAAAAAATGTCACCTTATCATTAATAAACTATTCAGGCTATTCCTTACTCCAACTACTAACTATTACAATGTGCTTCAAAGTTTTAACCCTAGCTAACTATTACATCGACACCAAAACGTAACCTCTAACACTAACTAACCCTACGTCTAACTTTTCTTCCCTCCCGTGTCTAATTAGCCTTTACCAGGCCCCGTGGATCGCTAGGAAAATAGTAGAAATTGGCCAAATAGAGTGAATTGTAACAGTACAATCATTCTGGGTTGAATAACACTTACTAGGTACTTGCGGTTACGTCATCGGTCGTCATATTCTAACTTGTACTTGACGCGGTCAACGAGGGATCAATCTCACATTGTCGGTAGATTCTCCCTTCACCATTTTGCGACATTTCCAAGTCCACGATTCCGGTCCCAGTGTTGGGCGAGACGACAGGGATAGTTCCTATCAAGACAGGTAGACAGGTTCCGATTTCACTCACGCTAATCTCCAAGCAGATCTATAGGTTGCATCAAGACCGTATCAAACTGGCAGAGAAAGTACTTGGATTGCTATACATACAAGCTCCTTCTTCCAGTTGGATACGGTCTTTGCAATCCATTGGGCCTGGTTGGAGGCTAACTCACGCCGTTGTTTAACCGTTGTCTCCACTGGTACCGGGTGGATTTGGAGATACAACGAAGTCCCGAATCGCGTGCCCGCGTTCAGCATCTCCACCCTCCTTGGTTTCACCCAGGAAGTATAATCCTATGAAACCTCCTTGGTTTCACCAAGTTGTACAGGCTGGTGTCCTTGTCCCAGCTTTACGTTTTTCCGTCGGGGTTCCGGGTGGTAAGAACAACGTTGTGGCCATAACTTGTGGGTTGAAACGACTGAGTTCAAACTTCCTTCATGAGCTGCCTTCGCTGTAAAAAAATAACTGTCTCTGGGATATACGGTTAATTTGAAAAAGCCACCCTTTTCTCTGATTGGGTAATGCCCTGTCACATGGCATTCCACTAGTAAATATGGAGATGTTGCATTACCATCTCAACGTACCGCCCCAGCTTGTTTACGACTTCACACTGTATAAATTTGCAGTTGAAAAGCAGACGTCCTTGCGTTTCGCTTTCGCCCCGAACACAACAACTAACCCGAGCGACAATAGAAAATACTGTTAGCGGCGATCTTTCTAGAAGTTACTTGTAGATTATAAAAAGGAAAACTGCGTGAGAACACGCGTTATTTGATGATTTTTGATACAAAAAAAGGAACAAATACACAAAGCTGCCAAAACGTGCCGGCGGCGCGGTCTCGATCCGCGGACTGAGCCAATTTGTGCGGCGGCCAAAGACAGTATGCCCGCCGACCTATAGATTTTCAATCCGGGGGAGTTGTTACCTCAATGTTCCGCGTTGTTTTCTAAAACTGAGAGCACCGTCAACCCAGCCTTAAGGTAGCAGAAGGTTAACGGAAAGGTAAAAATAACGGCGAGGATAAACGCTCGCTTTCAGACAGCTTTTCTCTACCTAAACATAAGAGTGGGTTATGTAAACTGAGCCTATATGTAACGAAAAGGTAGAAATAACTGCGAGGGAAAACGCCCGCTTTCCGACAGCTTTTCTCTACCTAAACATAAAAGGGGGGAGGTCTCCCCCCTTCTAAGTAAACCGGGCGTAAAGGTAACGGAAGGATGTCGGAAAGGTAGAAACAAGGAGGTTAAAATAGGATTTTAACCTCCTTGGTAGAAATAACTGCGAGGAAAAACGCCCGCTTTTTGACAGCTTTTCTCTACATAAACAGAAGAGGGGGAGGTCTCCCCCCTTCTATGTAAACCGACCCTAAAGGTAACGGAAGGATATTGGAAAGGTAGAAATAACTGCGAGGGAAAACGCCCGCTTTCCGGCAGCTTTTCTCTACCTAAACATAAGAGTGGGTTTTGTAAACAAAACCTATATGCAACGGAAGGATATCGGAAAGATAGAAATAACTGCGATGGAAAACGCCCGCTTTCCGGCAGCTTTTCTCTACCTAAACATAAAAGGGGGGAGGTCTCCCCCCTTCTATGTAAACCGAGCCTAAAGGTAACGAAAGGATATCGGAAAGGTAGAAATAACTGCGAGGGAAAACGCCCGCTTTCCGACAGCTGTTCTCTACCTAAAAATAAAAGGGGGGAGGTCTCCCCCCCTTCTATGCAAACATAACCTATATGTAACAGAAGGATATCGGAAAGGTAGAAATAACTGCGATGGAAAACGCAGGCTTTTCGACAGCTTTTCTCTACCTAAACATAAAAGGGGGAGGTCTGCCCCCTTCTATGTAAACCGCGCCTAAAGGTAACGGAAGGATGTCGGAAAGGTAGAAATAACTGCGAGGGAAAACGCCCGCTTTCCGGCAGCTTTTCTCTACCTAAACATAAAAGGGGGAGGTCTGCCCCCTTCTACGTAAACCGAGCCTAAAGGTAACGAAAGGATATCGGAAAGGTAGAAATAACTGCGAGGGAAAACGCCCGCTTTCCGACAGCTGTTCTCTACCTAAAAATAAAAGGGGGGAGGTCTCCCCCCCTTCTATGCAAACATAACCTATATGTAACAGAAGGATATCGGAAAGGTAGAAATAACTGCGATGGAAAACGCAGGCTTTTCGACAGCTTTTCTCTACCTAAACATAAAAGGGGGAGGTCTGCCCCCTTCTATGCAAACCGAACCTAGATGTAACGGAAGGATGTCGGAAAGGTAGAAATAACTGCGAGGGAAAACGCCCGCTTTCCGGCAGCTTTTCTCTACCTAAACATAAAAGGGGGGAGGTCTCCCCCCCTTCTATGCAAACATAACCTTTATGTAACAGAAGGATATCGGAAAGGTAGAAATAACTGCGATGGAAAACGCAGGCTTTTCGACAGCTTTTCTCTACCTAAACATAAAAGGGGGAGGTCTGCCCCCTTCTATGCAAACCGAACCTATATGTAACGGAAGGATGTCGGAAAGGTAGAAATAACTGCGAGGGAAAACGCCCGCTTTCCGGCAGCTTTTCTCTACCTAAACATAAAAGGGGGGAGGTCTCCCCCCTTCTATGTAAACCGAGCCTAAAGGTAACGGAAGGATGTCGGAAAGGTAGAAATAACTGCGAGGGAAAACGCCCGCTTTCCGACAGCTGTTCTCTACCTAAAAATAAAAGGGGGGAGGTCTCCCCCCCTTCTATGCAAACATAACCTATATGTAACAGAAGGATATCGGAAAGGTAGAAATAACTGCGATGGAAAACGCAGGCTTTTCGACAGCTTTTCTCTACCTAAACATAAAAGGGGGAGGTCTGCCCCCTTCTATGCAAACCGAACCTAGATGTAACGGAAGGATGTCGGAAAGGTAGAAATAACTGCGAGGGAAAACGCCCGCTTTCCGGCAGCTTTTCTCTACCTAAACATAAAAGGGGGGAGGTCTCCCCCCCTTCTATGCAAACATAACCTTTATGTAACAGAAGGATATCGGAAAGGTAGAAATAACTGCGATGGAAAACGCAGGCTTTTCGACAGCTTTTCTCTACCTAAACATAAAAGGGGGAGGTCTGCCCCCTTCTATGCAAACCGAACCTATATGTAACGGAAGGATGTCGGAAAGGTAGAAATAACTGCGAGGGAAAACGCCCGCTTTCCGGCAGCTTTTCTCTACCTTAACATAAAAGGGGGGAGGTCTCCCCCCTTCTATGTAAACCGAGCCTAAAGGTAACGGAAGGATGTCGGAAAGGTAGAAATAACTGCGAGGGAAAACGCCCGCTTTCCGACAGCTTTTCTCTACCTAAACAGAAGAGGGGGAGGTCTCCCCCCTTCTATGTAAACCGAGCCTAAAGGTAACCGAAGGATACCGGAAAGGTAGAAATAACTGCGAGGGAAAACGACAGCTTTCCGACAGCTTTTCTCTACCTAAACATAAAAGGGGGGAGGTCTCCCCCCTTCTATGCAAACCGAACCTATATTTAACGGAAGGATATTGGAAAGATAGAAATAACTGCGAGGGAAAACGCCAGCTTTCCGGCAGCTTTTCTCTACCTAAACATAAAAGGGGGGAGGTCTCCCCCCTTCTATGTAAACCGAGCCTAAAGGTAACGGAAGGATGTCGGAAAGGTAAAAATAACTGCGAGGGAAAACGCCCGCTTTCTGGCAGCTTTTCTCTACCTAAACATAAGAGTGGGTTATGTAAACAAAACCTATATGCAACGGAAGGATATCGGAAAGATAGAAATAACTGCGAGGGAAAACGCCCGCTTTCCGACAGCTTTTCTCTACCTAAACATAAAAGGGGGGAGGTCTCCCCCCTTCTAAGTAAACCGCGCCTAAAGGTAACGGAAGGATGTCGGAAAGGTAGAAACAAGGAGGTTAAAATAGGATTTTAACCTCCTTGGTAGAAATAACTGCGAGGAAAAACGCCCGCTTTTTGACAGCTTTTCTCTACATAAACAGAAGAGGGGGAGGTCTCCCCCCTTCTATGTAAACCGACCCTAAAGGTAACGGAAGGATATTGGAAAGGTAGAAATAACTGCGAGGGAAAACGCCCGCTTTCCGGCAGCTTTTCTCTACCTAAACATAAGAGTGGGTTTTGTAAACAAAACCTATATGCAACGGAAGGATATCGGAAAGATAGAAATAACTGCGATGGAAAACGCCCGCTTTCCGGCAGCTTTTCTCTACCTAAACATAAAAGGGGGGAGGTCTCCCCCCTTCTATGTAAACCGAGCCTAAAGGTAACGAAAGGATATCGGAAAGGTAGAAATAACTGCGAGGGAAAACGCTCGCTTTCCGACAGATGTTCTCTACCTAAAAATAAAAGGGGGGAGGTCTCCCCCCCTTCTATGCAAACATAACCTATATGTAACAGAAGGATATCGGAAAGGTAGAAATAACTGCGATGGAAAACGCAGGCTTTTCGACAGCTTTTCTCTACCTAAACATAAAAGGGGGAGGTCTGCCCCCTTCTATGTAAACCGAGCCTAAAGGTAACGAAAGGATATCGGAAAGGTAGAAATAACTGCGAGGGAAAACGCCCGCTTTCCGGCAGCTTTTCTCTACCTAAACATAAAAGGGGGAGGTCTGCCCCCTTCTATGTAAACCGAGCCTAAAGGTAACGAAAGGATATCGGAAAGGTAGAAATAACTGCGAGGGAAAACGCCCGCTTTCCGACAGCTGTTCTCTACCTAAAAATAAAAGGGGGGAGGTCTCCCCCCCTTCTATGCAAACATAACCTATATGTAACAGAAGGATATCGGAAAGGTAGAAATAACTGCGATGGAAAACGCAGGCTTTTCGACAGCTTTTCTCTACCTAAACATAAAAGGGGGAGGTCTGCCCCCTTCTATGCAAACCGAACCTATATGTAACGGAAGGATGTCGGAAAGGTAGAAATAACTGCGAGGGAAAACGCCCGCTTTCCGGCAGCTTTTCTCTACCTAAACATAAAAGGGGGGAGGTCTCCCCCCCTTCTATGCAAACATAATCTATATGTAACAGAAGGATATCGGAAAGGTAGAAATAACTGCGATGGAAAACGCAGGCTTTTCGACAGCTTTTCTCTACCTAAACATAAAAGGGGGAGGTCTGCCCCCTTCTATGCAAACCGAACCTATATGTAACGGAAGGATGTCGGAAAGGTAGAAATAACTGCGAGGGAAAACGCCCGCTTTCCGGCAGCTTTTCTCTACCTAAACATAAAAGGGGGGAGGTCTCCCCCCTTCTATGTAAACCGAGCCTAAAGGTAACGGAAGGATGTCGGAAAGGTAGAAATAACTGCGAGGGAAAACGCCCGCTTTCCGACAGCTTTTCTCTACCTAAACAGAAGAGGGGGAGGTCTCCCCCCTTCTATGTAAACCGAGCCTAAAGGTAACCGAAGGATACCGGAAAGGTAGAAATAACTGCGAGGGAAAACGCCCGCTTTCCGACAGCTTTTCTCTACCTAAACATAAAAGGGGGGAGGTCTCCCCCCTTCTATGCAAACCGAACCTATATGTAACGGAAGGATATTGGAAAGATAGAAATAACTGCGAGGGAAAACGCCCGCTTTCCGGCAGCTTTTCTCTACCTAAACATAAAAGGGGGGAGGTCTCCCCCCTTCTATGTAAACCGAGCCTAAAGGTAACGGAAGGATGTCGGAAAGGTAAAAATAACTGCGAGGGAAAACGCCCGCTTTCTGGCAGCTTTTCTCTACCTAAACATAAGAGTGGGTTATGTAAACAAAACCTATATGCAACGGAAGGATATCGGAAAGATAGAAATAACTGCGAGGGAAAACGCCCGCTTTCCGGCAGCTTTTCTCTACCTAAACATAAAAGGGGGGAGGTCTCCCCCTTCTATGTAAACCGAGCCTAAAGGTAACGGAAGGATGTCGGAAAGGTAAAAATAACTGCGAGGGAAAACGCCCGCTTTCCGGCAGCTTTTCTCTACCTAAACATAAAAGGGGGGAGGTCTCACCCCTTCTATGTAAACCGAGCCTAAAGGTAACGGAAGGATGTCGGAAAGGTAGAAATAACTGCGAGGGAAAACGCCCGCTTTCTGGCAGCTTTTCTCTACCTAAACATAAGAGTGGGTTTTGTAAACAAAACCTATATGCAACGGAAGGATATCGAAAAGATAGATATAACTGCGAGGGAAAACGCCCGCTTGCCGGCAGCTTTTCTCTACCTAAACATAAAAGGGGGGAGATACCTTAGAATATAACTTCTGTTTTTTGTAAGCTGTAGCATAAACACGGGTAAAAGAAGATCAACTCGAAGATAGGTATGGACTGTATGTCTAATTTTGCTACAAAGTAGACGTACAATGTGCGTGCACATGCATGGTGCGTTGTTTAAAAAAGAAACTTATGAGAAATGACTTAAGCGGGATCGGTGTTTACTGCAAATGGGTGTATCTTAAAGATCGAAGACCGTTTCGGGTATACCAGCTTTTCTCCAAGAATCTAAAAATTGAGGCACTATTAGTCCCCAGGAGAGAATATATCTGCTTGGAGAATATATTGGTTACTGATGTACCATAATGTTTCATCTATACGATGTATATAAGGATGCTTAAAGTCCATGGAAAGATATAGCATGCATTTAATTCATGTTAACGAACGCGGAAAGGTTGCGGAAAGCTCAAATCTTACTTTCAGCGACATTAACGGCCCCGTAAACTCTGCTGAAATATTTCCCGACCTTTAATTCTTGTTTCCGTCAGTCGGAAAGTTTGCTTAAATATTCGATTTCGTGCTGTGATACTTCAGCATACAATATAACACATTTTTACACTTTTCTCGTTAATTATGCAAAACACTTCGCCCAAAATCTAATCATCTTGAGATTTCCCACATACACACCGACACACCAACTACGACAACAAACCATCCAGGCGTTCTCGACTTATTCTGTTCACTAACAGACACACAGACAAGCATCATCGAATAACCTTCTCGACGAAACCATTCGTCGACGAAGGTAATTATCAACACAATCTATCTGTGCATTCTCTACTTATCGCGATCACACGTACACACAGACACACACAAACACACACACACAGACAGAGACACGCACACACACACACACATACATACACACACATATACACACACACACACGCACATATAATCACATATACGTACGCTGCAGAAACATAACCTTCTTGGCGAAGGTAACAATCAACCAAATTGCAGTAATGATGTTGTAACTATAGTCTACAGATACAGAATAAAGAAGAATTGAACAGTACTCTATGAGATACGGCCCGGGTCCTCCGAACGTGTAGGTGAAGGTACGCTCGCCCTGAGTCCACGTCTCCTCCTCATTGGCCGCCACACAGTAAAACTTCGTGTCCGCTACCTACAGGCAACGTACGTGTAATCATATTGATTAATGCCAGATTACGGTTTTTGCCAGTTTACTTTACTTTTGTTAGCAATTTACATTTCACTAAGGGCCCTTTCACACTTGTGCGTATATTCAAGTGCGCGTGAGTTGCGCATGAACATTTTTTTTGTTTGTTTCGGTAACGTTTGCGGGGGAAAAAGTTGTTTTCTACTAGTACTTTGATCCACCATTGTGCAGCTTGGTTATCGAACCTAAGAAATCACTTATTCGGCTTCAAACTTAACCTAAACCAGAAAAACACAACCCATGCGGACTTGTACATACGCACAAGTGTGACAGGGGCTTAAGATCAAGGGAAAATAGTTCCTGCCCTTCCCTCAGTCATTTACCTGCAATTATTTAATCGTTCTGACTGGAGAAATGGTGTTCTTGTTTGTGATGCAACGCACTCTCAGCCCACTGATGAATTATTCATAACTTTGTCTGAAAGGCATTTTGATCAGGTTTTATGGAGTTTAAATGGTGAAAACCTGAAACCAAATTGGTTGAAACCAAAACCTTTATCTCCAATACAAATCAGTTTTGTCAGCGTGCACTTCTGGTGATACTAGTAAGCACATCAGACAACTTGCCTAGAAAACAAGGACACCCTGTCAACATAGACCTACGTAGCTACTAGTGCTTAGGTGTCAATTGCGACGGTGCCCGTAAGGAGTGTAGTCCCGGCCGGGCCCTGAAGCCACAAATTTGTCCCGGTAGACTGCCGGTTACGGAGGTGGGAAAGATATATCCCGGTGCTCGCACCTCGTGGCCTCTATTTGTTACCGTGTCCCGCGTTGATTTTAAGGCCGGGTTAAAATGATTCGGGGTTCCGGCCGGACCACAAAATTGCCCGGCAGCCGCAGGGTTTCCGGTGGCCGACGTAGGGGTCACGCCCGAAATTGCAAAAAGAGAAGCCCGTGAACTACCCGGCGAGCCCCCATTTCGTATTTGGACAAGGTAGATACTAGATAGATCACATAACCTGCTTATAAATGCTAGGGTCACATTTCCAAACCGGAGCCCGGCCGGGCAGTTTACGGGAACGACAAAACAAGACAACAAAACACATAGAACGTTGAGAAATTTTTCATGGATATAATTTGTGCATATTTCTTGATATGCTCTTTTATTTTTCGTCTCTGCAAACAGCCCGGCAGGGCCCCGGCTTAGAAATGTGACCCTAGCATTAGGTGCGTGCGCAATACGTTGTGTACACAACCGGGGAGATAGAAATGGTCTGAATCGGCTTTGCCTCAAACTTCCGCTACTTTTCTGTAGATCTTTGCAAAGGTCCAAGCCCTGTCTATATCTTTACTCACGATTTTTTGTCCGTCAAGGTTTTGAATTTTTTCCGTAACATGCAGCAAAGTTCCGTAAATTTACGGGAAAACTGGCGCTGGCTAGAGCTCTAGGTACTACACAGTGACTTACCGCTGTCCCTGCGCAGTCACTGTTCGTACATGTCCAATCTCCGTCCCCATCAAACAGCACCCCAGTCAGGATATCGGTGTCGCGGCACGACTTTCTCGCCCAGTTCCAGTTAGAAGTGCTCTGGAACGTCACCTGTACGTGGTAGAGACACAATTGCCAGCTAAGTCAGAAGTGGCCAGCGTGTGTTTGGAAGTCAAATTTGATTCTTACTCTAAAATTGGTCAGACTGCTCCCTACTGGTGGTCGTGAGCCATGTTCGGCTATCTGATCGTGAAACCTGGGCTTTACACCAGAAGGCGTGGCGTCGTGTGGCGTAACGGCCAGAACATTCGGCCGTCAAACAAGGGAACCCGAGTTCGATCCCGGCTTGCCCCCAGACATGTCCGGACATGCGCCCGGACGTTGTGCACTTGGGAAACACAAATTTCCTCACTTCACTCAGGTGTAAATGAGTACCTAGCTTCGGTTAGCGATGTCCCTCGGATATAGGACGTTAAATGGAGGTCCGTGTTTGGGAGAGCCACACCCGGCGCACGTTAAAGAACTCACCACACCTCTCGAAAAAGAGTAGGGGCATGCCTCGGTGTGCGATGGTCCAAACCTTACAGTCTGGTCTAGGTTGACATTTTGAAAAGGTGATAGTCACCTGTTATGTCAATCATTCCACAAATGTGGTAAATCTGAATACATAAGAAGGTATAAAATGTTCCTGACCTGTTGCGGGTCCGGATCCCCGGGCTCCCAGGTGATCATACCACCGCGGAAATGACTGCAGAAGCCCGGCCGAGCGACCAGCAAGGCTACGGTCCACATGACAACTACGGTCTTCGCCATCTTACAGCACCTCACGGAGCCGGAACAATTCGACGTAAGGGCCGGCAATGTTCGCGCTCATACGGTAAGGTACATGTCTGACAGTCACTCTCCGAGTTACGGGAACATATCACTTGTGGTGATGCTCCACTACCTCCTAGCGCATTTATACTCGTCGACCTCTCTGAATGTATTGTCGCATCCTTTCTTTTGTATTGCGATAGACGTCTTTGTATGAGTATATCCAGTTGCATATAATATTTAGAGTATTCTATTTCCATTCCTAAAGCTTCCCAAAGTGAAGGTATTCTATCGTCCGTTTTTGCACACTGTTTAAGTCACGGGGAGCTCAATTCGGAACAAAGCTAGGACACGCAAACTGCGCTCACAATTGTTACAGACTGTATGGCTTGTGGAAGGGTTCGTTTTTTTATGTCCCTCGCCTCTGTCAGCTATGAGTCTACATAACGTCTGGATCACTCACCTGACCAGTCCTGAAAGGATGTTGTTGTCCCCTTTCACCCAATAGCTAACAATAAATATCAATATTTCAGTTGCCCATTGAAGATGAGGACACTTAGGAAGAAAAATTCAAATAGCATAGATGTTCGTCAACAATCAACGGTGAAAAGGTGCATAGCTCCCTATTATTGGCATTTCCTGAAAAGACGTCAACGGACTTTTGATAATGTATGAATATAGATTAGATGGAGTGTATATGATGCCAAATACAACATCCACGTTTTCAAAAGAAAGATTTTTCATAGCAGTTCGTACCGACCTTCCCCTTTTGGCGGGAGTATAACTGCTTTTTATAGAGCACAATAGAACTGGGTTGTATTCTAAAAGACCAGTAGCCTTAACAGGGACGCATCGTTCGCACGCAAATTTGAACACGATTACAATTACAATTACAATTTCCCTTTTCACAAACCACTGTTATAGAGTATCTTGTATCTTCTGCTATCCCATAATATTATTAGATGTGTTGTTTCATCTGGACATTTCAGATCCGCTTACTGATACAAGGCAAAAATCGTATCTAATGACTGAAGTGTAGTCAGGGTTCAAAGACGTTTGCACAATATCGTAAACTGTGTTTTATCTTATACTATGTATTATCGATGGAGAGCATGCTTTTTGGTTCAAACGATGTGACGTATAATCACCCATGTTTCGACGCGGCAACGTGGCAACTATTCAACACAACATCTAACTCAACGACTGCGTGTAATATTATGAAACATGTATGAGAATCATTCGGAGATATCATGTTTGTTTTTTCAGGGAGACATGGAGATGTAGTGTGGAAAGAGGAGTGGCGTCGGTGTGGCGTAATGGTGAGAGCATAGGGCTGCCAAACAGCGTGGCCCGAGTTCGGTTCCGGCTCTCCCCCAGACAAGTCTGGACATGCACCCGACGTTGTGCCCTTAGGAAAGGCACTTAACACAAAATCCCTCACTTCACTCAGGTGTAAATGAGTACCTAGCTTTGTCTAGGGACGTCCCTCGGATAGGACGTTAAATGGAGGTCCCGTGTTTGAGGAGAGCCATACCTTGAGCACGTAAAAGAACCCACCGCATCCTTCGAAAAAGAGTAGGGGCATGCCCCGGTGTGAGTGGCTCAAAACGTTCCGGTCTAAATGGGGTAGGGAATTTCCCGAGCAGCCTTCGTAACCCCTGCTTCTCCTAATGGGTCAGTGAAGTCATGCTTGTCTTGAGCATTGATGTTTCTGGCCTAGGGTGAAGAGATGCTGCTACAGTAACAATTGAGCCGCCTTTCTTCGTAAATCTATGGCAACATCAGGCTCTGATGAACTGATTAGAAAAAAAAAAGAGGCTTCTCCCTGAACGAGGCTCCTAGTATTGCGGCAGACCGGTCTAGATTGAGAGCCTTCCTAAAGCCTCATGCACCACCTAGCTCAGAAGAGGATTAAGTGAGTGAGTATATCTAATCTACTAACCACCCACAGTGGAATAAGGACAAAGGTCAGACTTTCTCACCATGCCATCGGTTGCTCAGTTAGTGTTATCTGTGGTCGTTTCCATGCCAACGGTGATGTCAGAGGTTTTGTTACATGTATCTAGTGGTTTCAAAATGAAAATGTAAAAAAAAAAAGATGAAGCCAAATCAAATAATGCTTTTAATATGACAAACGAAAAATGATTTATTGTAAACAATTTTGTCGAAAACTTACTGTTAACACACAATATATTTGTGATAGTCACCTAAGATAAACCGACGTATTCTCCGTGTATAATCACTACCTCATTATATCTGATTTCAGCAGCGACACTCTACCAGCTACTTTTCACTTGAATTGTTAAGATCTATGGCCATTGTGCTGATTACATGGTACATGATGTGAAACCATGTTATGTGATGAATCCATGTAGCATTTTTCTGTTTTGTTTACAAGTGCTTGTATAGTGCATGATAAAAATGAAGGGGTGGGTACCGGTACCGTGTACCGGTACAAAACCGGTATTTCTTAATGGACCGGTCCAAAAAAACGGTCCGTAAAAAATCAGTGGACCGGCCTATGGACCGACTAGAAAATTCATAGTACCAGGCTACCAGTAGGCGGTCACATAACTGGTCTCATTACTAAGAAAATAAAAAACAGCAGATTTAACGAGTCGTTGTCGAAGACGTTAGTTGTGAATCATATCTAGGAACACTCAAAGGATGAGTAAACAGACGGCGAGGAGAGTGTAGTTATAATTTCAGACAAAGTGCAAACCTAAGAAATTTTATCGTTCCAGACATGACGTTTGGAGAGTTTTACGTGTGTCTCGCTCTCCAAAATATGATGTACTGCTACACTACTATAATCAGGTACAGGTACAGGTCCGGACCTGGACCTGACCCTCTGGACCTGGACCTGGAACGGACCTGGATTTTATGTACCGGTACCCACCCCTAGTAATTAGTATAAAGGAGTGCATAGGAACTTAATTGCGCGACTATTGTAGCAGGTACAAAGTATGGCAACAACAGTAAACATAGCACAAGACGTAAGTATGGAATAAAACTATTCACTACAA
The DNA here is from genome assembly GCF_035083965.1 of Branchiostoma lanceolatum. Taxonomy (NCBI): domain Eukaryota; kingdom Metazoa; phylum Chordata; class Leptocardii; order Amphioxiformes; family Branchiostomatidae; genus Branchiostoma; species Branchiostoma lanceolatum. The sequence goes on from NC_089724.1 coordinate 27,944,090, forward strand.
CAAAATGACTATCTTAGGTTTTACATGATTCAAGTTGAGCTAATTTTGAGTATCATTATTTTTTCTAGTAACAAAACAATCTTTTATATATTTGCCTATTTTAACACTGTATGAGCTGTTGCATTCAGACATATAGTCAAATCTATCTGTGGCATTGAGTGTCTTAAAATATGAAGTACTTGAATTGAGAGAGGTGAATAACTCATCGCGTAAAGCATCATATTTAGTGCATTCCATAATGAAGTGAAACTCATCTTCAATTCGATTTGGACAGAATGGGCAAAACCTTTGGTCGGGAGCTACATTAAAGTATCTACCTGTTAATGAGAACCCCTTTGTAGCTTTGAATTCATGATAGGAAGAAGAGAGCTACTTAATTGATAACGCCTTGCGAACGAATACGAAAGCAATGAGGCCATACGTCACAAGAAGTACAACATAGTAAGTCGTGATTGACAGGTCGGTAGGACGAACCAGATCAAGATGGCCGCGGTTCTGCAAGTCTGCAAATATCGCCTGCATCTGTGTCAGCGCCGTGGCGGCAGTAAACACATGGAATATCTGATGTCCGTGGCCAATGACGTCACACATGCCGGGGAGAAACCTCTGTGGTACCTCTGACGCGTGAAAGAAGCCTCCTATCACGAGCAACAGGATATGACGCACGTGCAACCATGTGACGTCATCCAAGCTTCCGTTGTAGACGTCCGAGAGAATGCGGTGTATTATGGGTAACGTGGCCAACAGATACATGCTGCCGAATGAACATACCTGAATCGGAGCCCTCTTTGGATCCCCCCTCCTATATCTAACATGCGAGTGAGCACTGGCCACCATATACAAGCAATTAAACAGGATAGACACCCAGGAAAACCAAGGGTGCACGACGTAGGCAAAAGAAGGTTCACTGCTGAAGTAGCAATAACAAAGCGAGCCGCTGAATGTGTAAAATGCGATTCCCATGTAGTCAAAGATGAAGGCGATGCGATGCGCAGCTACAGAGCGAGAGCACAGCAGATGAGCACACGCGCTCAGGAAGTGGAGAGTGAAGTTGCTGATGCCGTAGAAGAGAAACAGCTTTCCAGAAACGCCATCGGTGTAGTCCACCTCGTCTGAAACATACAAACAACTGATGTCACTACATTGATGACTGTAGACGAAAAGTGTCCACGGTCACCGACCGACTATCTAATTCTACTAGCCAGTGAATTTAGCATGCGATACAATACCATGATTATCTGTAGTTGTCTCTAGTCTAAAACAATTTTCGTTTATAGTTTTATTCAGGTTTACCGATTTAAAAGAACAACTCTAAAAGGAGTCGGATACAGAAATAAAGTAGTTAAAACAAGAATCATGATAATTGAAAGAAATACATAGAAAACCAAATGTCAAACTAATGATAACATCCAAAACATTACATGATAATAAGAATAAGAAAAGTACCATGAATGAAGCGAAATGAAATAACAAATGTAACAACGATATATAGTAAAGGATATTTGACAATAAGACTAGGCTAGTTTAAAACGTCAAGAATTAGGTCGCTAGGCAATCCTTGTGGTGATAGAACTTCACAGCAATGACCAAAGTCAATGATGAACCATTCTTACCACAGTATGTATTCAGCATGTACAGCACGTAGATACACGTGATGAGGTGGGTCCAGACGTTCAGCGTCTCGTTGTGCAGGGAGAAGATACTCATCAGGTAATAGTGCCATGGTCGGTGTGGGGGCCTGTATCCGGTAAGGACGAACGGCTCCTTGTGTGCGTCTGGAACCTCGTCGACTGTCAAGAACCGTTCCATGGTAGTCAGACCCTTCGTAAAGCTGCAAGCGTGAGAGAGAATTTAAGGCCAACGGTCAGCAATGCACGACATGCACCCACGATTCAGTTTTATTCTAGTTAGTGTTCTGGGCAAAGGTCACAGTCTCGCTGATATAGGTCTCTTGGGGCAACATGCTCCTTCTCCCCCCCCCCCCTCGAACCCCCTCCAAGATGAACAACATTAGCTAATAAAACAATAGCAGATATTTGATTCATTAGCATACAACCTTGTCTTAACTTACCATTCTATCGTACGATCTGATATTGTCTTCACTTCATTAAAGGAGTCCTAAAATCCAGAGGGGGGGAGTTATTTTCCAATAGATGATAATTTAAGGAAGTAAAAATGAATACTTATTACAGTATACATTAAAGTACCCACTAGTCCCGTGCGCATCAAAAAGTACTCAGTATTCTACTAAATTCCCCAGGTGACCCTCTATTTTCTTAATAATCAAATTTAACAGCCCCAGCCTATGCCTGAATACAATGTACATGACAAGGGCTGACAAAAGTTAGGTTATACAAAGAATGTCAGGAGTTTAAGAAAAACTTATCTTGTTATATGTTCCTTCATATTTTATTTACAACTGGCCTTATTATTGTGCTTTACCCCCTCATATGTCGGCTTGCCCTAACCAGGGGCATTGTGACATGCATAGAAACTTCCTGGTAGCTTTGACTGGTAGAAAAAAGGTGCCTTCCTATACAGAGGAGATGTACGTTGCATCAAAACACACATTAGTAAATCAACTGCTGGGGAAATACGGAAGAGATCAGAGTGTTATGGTTTGACAGCAGAACTGGATTTCCCTTTGTTTACAAACCAACGTCATGTTCTGGTTTCTTCAGATAACACACTTTCGGGTCTTATTCGTGCATCTATTATTTTACCCACGTGTATTTAAATCCCCCAATGTATCATTCAGGTGAATTTTGCTTAAAAATGGAAACTCTCCCGGCTTGGTCGATATAATCAAGGATGTTAAGGTTTCAATTTCTCGTGCTGAGACAAAATTTTGACAAAATTTAATTGCTCCGATGTAAGGTACCTTTTTGACGGTGGCATAAGGCTTACGCGATCTATTTTACAGTACCAACGAGAAACTTGAAAAATATACGATCTTTTGATGCTCCTTTTTTTTGAGAGGACTAGATAGGAATTTGTACACGAAGCTTGTTCAGTTGTTGGCAGTTGAAATTCCCGGGTAATTATCTCGCTTGGTCCGGGTGACGAATTCAAAGGAAGTATTTCTTACTCATTTGCATCTTTGTTAACCGCCTCATAACATGTACAGACGCTAGCGAAGCACTGTGATCTTCACCGACAAGCTCATTATACTTCCAGAACATAACCATAATTCTTCCACGTGAAATTCTGAATCAAAAGTTCGATTCGTATTTTGGGCGACATCTCCCGATACCAACGCTAGAAGTCGACCAAAAAAAAAAAAAAACGTCCGAAAGCCAAATATCTGGCCGCCATCTTGAAAAAAATTATAAGATTCTATTGGGCCGATAGGGAACTATGGGAGAAGACGTCCCAAAAAATTGGCGAAATAAGTTAAAATCTCTCAGACATCAAAAACTACTCAACAGAAATTGGATGCAAAGTTCCTTAAGTCTAAAGTATGTATAAAACTATTGTTTGCTACGTAAATTAGACCGAAAGGTTCAAAGTTCAATGACCGAAAACAACCTATACATACACGCATCAAAGGCGGGTGATTTGAAGCGCCGTGTTCGCGGTCAATTTGTACATATTATACAGAATTTCAAAGCGAACAAATGTAGTTTGCGTGTGCATATATTTTTTTCTTAGTGCGATAATCAGATCATGCGTTATTTTGAGCAAGATTTGTGTTGTTGTTATTTTACACCGCCCGGCTCATGGCACCCCCGCTTGTGGGCGGGAAACTTTTGCATAACAACGCGAACAGATCCATAGCAACGTGAACCGAAATAATTGTATCTCTTAAGCACGCCAGTTAATCAGTCCCTTTGCGGTTATACGGGGGATGGTTGAGACAACACACTGTGTTTGCTTGATAAGAAGGAGGACCTTTGACACCACGATTACAGAATCACAGAGGTTAAAGGATCCCAAGCACATACGGGGCCTCAGGCAGAAACAGCCATCCAGCCAAAGAACCTGGACCCGATAAGTTCAAAAAACGCTAGTGAGAAAGCCTGCAATGGAGGCTAGCGGATGGGTAACTTTTATCTTTAACTCACTACAACTTACATTGTCTCTCTAAATATTGCCAGGGAGAAAGAAGAGGTAGAGAAACAAAAAGAGGGTTCTAAATAATGAAGACCATCCATGCGATATCTTAAAACGTTAAGGTATCACCGATCAAACGACTTGCAATGCAGAAACCCACCTGTTTCCTAGCAGCAGGAACAGAACAGCATGCAGCTATGGTCACTGTAACAGACTACTGAACCAGCATTGCAGCAGGGGTGCACCAACAGCTGAAGGAGAGGTTTGTGGGAGTACTAGTGGTTCTTGGAGCCGTTGTTGAGAGAGTGGTTGGAATGGAGCACTGGGAGCACTTTAGCATTATAATATAGCTGCTGCCAAACAACACGTCCTGCAATGCAGGAGCCTTCCTTTTGGTTAGGAGATAGAAGCAAACGTCCCGTCCAGTCGCGAGGGACAGTGCAAAGAAATATAGATGCCAGCCCTGATACCGTATCACGTGTGACAATACACAGCAGATTACCAATTGAATCTTATCTATTTACTGTGTATGCCAACAGTGGAATAAGGACAAAGGTTAGACTTTTCACCATACCATCGGTTACTCAGTTAGTGTTATCCGTAGTCGTTTCCATGTCAACGGTGACGTATGAGGTTTTGTTATCTTGTTGTTTGAAATGAAAATTTGAAAACAGATTGAGCTAAATCAAAGTATGCTTTTAATGTGACAAAGGCCAATGAAACATTAAAAAGTACTAATAGTGTAAAACATGCTGCTAATACAAACTGATTTCGCATTGGCAGCCTAAGAAAATCCGGCGCTTTCTATGTATGTTACCATTGTCTAATTATCTCTGATTTCTGCAGCGTCGACACTCGACCAGCTACTTTTCAGTTGAATTGTCAACAGCTATGGCCACTATGCTGTTTACATGGTACATGATGTGAAACAATGTTATGTGATAAATACATGTAGCAGTTTTCTGCTTTGTTTACAAGTGCACTCTTGTTCCTGTCCTGTGCATGAGGAAAATGATTAGCAGTATCAAGGAGTTCATAAGGACACTGCTTGGTGGTATTGAATTCAGGACAGGAACAAGAGAGCTACTTAATTGATAACGCCTTACGAACGAATACGAAAGAAATGAGGCCATACGACACAAGCAGTACAACATAGTAAGTAGTGACTGTCAGATCGGTAGGACGAACCAGATCAAGATGGCCGCGGTTCTGCATGTCTGCAAATATCGCCTGCACCTGTGTCAGCGCCATGGCAGCAGTAAACACATGGAATATCTGATGTCCGTGCCCAATGACGTCACACATGCCGGGGAGAAACCTCTGCGGTACCTCTGACGCGTGAAAGAAACCTCCTATCACGAGAAACAGGATGTGACGTACGTGCATCCATGTGACGTCATCTACGGTTCCATTGTAGACGTTCGAGAGAATGCGGTGTATTATGGGTAACGTGCCCAAAAGATACGTGGTGCCGAATGAGCATACCTGAATCAGAGCCCTCTTTGGATCCCCCATCCTATATCTAACATGCGAGTGAGCACTGGCCACCAGATACAAACAACTAAACAGAATAGCCATCCAAGGATACCAAGGGTGCACGGCGTAGGCAAAAGAAGGCTCGCTGCTGATGTAGCACTGCGAAAGCGAGCCGTTGAACAAGTAAAAGGCGATTCCCATGTAGTCGAAGCTGAAGGCAATATGGCTAGCTGCTACAGAGCGAGAGCACAGCAGATGAGCGCACGAGCTCAGGAAGTGGAGGGTGAAGTTGCTGATGCCGTAGAAGAAAAACAGCTTTCCAGAAACGCCATCGGTGTAGTCCACCTCGCCTGAAACATACAAACAACTGATGTCACTACATTGATGACTGTAGACGAAAAGTGTCCATGGACACCGACCGACTATCTAATTCTACTTGCCAGTGAATTTAGCATGCGATACAATACCATGATTATCTGTAGTTGTCTCTACTCTAGTTATGTTTAGCCATAAGTATGGCTAAACATATTGTTTTCTCTCATGTTTCTTCTTCTTCTTCTTCCTCTTCTCCTGTCAAATTTTCAAATGGATTCATCTCTGTCATTTTTTGACCAAATGACCTGAAATTTGGTACAGAGGTAATGTAGGCAAAAACCAATGTGCGTTCTTTTCCTTGTTTTGATATTGACCTTAAAAGTGATTTTATTGAGGTTTTTAGGCTATTTTTAGCATATCTTGGCCTCCTGCGCCCTGGTATTTCAACCGAATGACCTTAAATTTGCTGTATATGTGGCTTGAACAAATATTTAAAGGACTACATTCCCATTTTCGGCATACATATATTCAAAACGATTTATTTTGGGCTTTCTTGACAATATTTGCCACTTCTGTCACTTTCAATACTACATATGACCTACAGGTCATTGACCCCTAGTGCCTTGCACCTGGCCAAGCTGGAAGTTTGCTTACGAGGAGGAAAGACCGGACATAAACATTTAACGTGATTATCGGGAAAACACCATGTTCCCTTAAACTCAGTGGTTAAATTGCAGCTTAGGAAATTTTATAACAGAAAACAAGTTAAATCAATGATTTTGTGAATGTTTATTCTAGCATTAGTTATTCCAGGTATTTTCAAACTCCAAATTTTTCAACACAACACGGCAGATCGTTTCTCCTCAGACTGGCGCGACACTCCTGTCAAAATTGATTGATGATCTCTCTCTGCCGCCGACTTCATACATGATCAAAGGCGGGTGGTAGGCAGTGCGCGGGGGAAACTTAAACATATAATGTTTACAACAAATTGTTCGAACATTAACATTTGGATAGATGGTTTGAAACTGTTCTAAATAAAGAGATTTTTGTGTAGTTACGTTCGAAATGTTTCCAACGTATGTGAAATAAGTTCAAACATGTTATAAGTTTCAATTCTAATTGTTTGAACACTTTAGAACTATTGTGACTTAGACATTCTTTTAATCAAAACAGTTCAAACATATTACAAATATTATATTAAAACCCTCTCGGTGACTTGGAATTGACTCAAATATGTTGTTTTTGGTCATTTCCTTTGTCTCCTGTCAAATCTTCATATGTATACTATGGAAAACTTCATTCTTCCCTGGGGTTGATCTTTTTTAATTCAATTTTGAACTGGGTTGATAATGCGCAAGAGTGTAACTTTCAGCGGATATTTTTCGACTGGTTTACATGGAAATGGCACGGAATATCCCATTCTTGCAAGGGGAGGATTCTTTAATTATTTCTTTCAATTTTGAGCTGGAATGATTATGAAAAAGTCCATTTTTTAGCAGAAGTGTATTTGTTAATCAATTAGTGGATATGGTTGTGGACTGGTCCATATTGTGTTGAGGTGCTACTGGAACACTCAATTTTGGACTGGGGTGATTCATTTTTTTAGTGCAAGTATTTTAGAATGGTCCATTGTTATTTTGGGAGAGTCCTTTTTTTGCATGGCGAGGAGTATGGCTAAACATGCTGTATTTGCTCGCAAATGTTGCCCTTCTAGTTTAAAACTATTTTCGTTTATAGTTTTATTCAGGTTTACCGATTTAAAAGAACAAAGGAGTCGCATACAGAAATAAAGTAGTTAAGACAAGAATCATGATAATTGAAAGAAATACATAGAAAACCAAATGTCAAACCAATGATAACATTCAAAACATTACATGATAATAAGAATAAGAAAAGTACCATGAATGAAGCGAAATGAAATAACAAATGTAACAACGATATATATTAAAAGATATTTGACAATAGACTAGGCTAGTTTAAAACGTCAAGAATTAGGTCGCTAGGCAATCCTTGTAGTGATAGAACTTCACGGCAATGACCAAAGTCAATGATGAACCATTCTTACCACAGTATGTATTCAGCATGTACAGCACGTAGATACAAGTGATGAGGTGAGTCCAGACGTTCAGCGTCTCGTTGTGCAGGGAGAAGATACTCATAAGGTAATAGCGCCATGGTCGGTGTGGGGGCCTGTATCCGGTAAGGACGAACGGCTCCTTGTGTGCGTCTGGAACCTCGTCGACAGTCAAGAACCTTTCCATGGTGGTCAGACCCTTCGTATAGCTGCAAGCGTGATAGATAATTTAAGCCCAATGGTCAGTAATGTACAACATACACCCACGATCCAGTTTTATTCTAGTTAGTGTTCTGGGCAAAGGTCACTATCTCACTGATATAGGTCACTTGGGACAACATATTCAACCCTCCCACCGACCCCCTCCAAGATAAACAACATTAGCTCCTAAAACAATAGCAGCTATTTGATTCATTAGCATACAACCTTGTCTTAACTTGACATTCTATTGTACGATCTGAAATTGTGTTCACTTCATCAAAGGAGTCCTAAAATCCAGAGTGGGGAGTTATTTTTCAATAGATAATACTTTAAGGAAGTAAAAATGAACACTTATTACAGTATACAATAAAGTACCCACTAGTCCCATGCGCATCAAAAAACATTCAATATTCTACTAAATTCCCCAGATGACCCTCTATTTTCTTGATAATGAGATTCAACAGCCCCAGCCTATGCCTGAATGCAATTTACATGACAAGGGCTGACAAAAGTTAGGTTACACAAAGAATGTCAGGGGTTTAAGAAAAACTTGTTATATGTTCCACTATATCTTATTGACAACTGGCCTTCTTATTGTGCTTAACCCCCTCATTTATGCCCAAAATATTCACGATGAAGGAAGTGGGTATACGTATAGGGAATACATGGTTAGGGTCTGCAAGGGTTTAGTGAGTTTAATATTATCTTTTACAAAACACACCTTGTGTAATTCACCATAGGGGGAATTCTGTCAAAAGTCGTCTGATTATGTACTCATTGATACATAATCTAGTGGAAAATAATACTCCCATCTAGAGTTTAGGACTCTTTTAATATATCTATTCAGAGTGGTGGTAAAAAATCCTAGTTCTATCAGATCTTTCTTTAGTCACTGACGAAAGATAGCGCATACTGTCTGAAACGTCTGACTGTTTCAATTTTTTTTTCTTCAGTCGCTTGAGTAACTATTTTTGGCGTATCTTATTACCTGGATGTCTAACCTTCGTCAACGTCCCTGATATGTTCCTAGGGTCCACTTGAGTCCCCTCTAAGTGCTCTAGCCTAATTAAGACTTGTAGAAGCCCCTTTGTAGGAAAAAATAATCTCCAAACAGATCTACACGGGGCGCTGAAAAACGTATATGCTAGCCAGAGAAGCTCCAGTCAGCCAGATAAGCTCCAGTCAGCCCCGTAGGAGTGGAGCTTATCTGGCTGACTGGAGCGTCTCTGGCTAGCATATACGTTTTTCAGCGCCCCGTGTAGATCTGCTTGAAGATTAGGAAAATGACGGTTAAATCTTGGCTTGAACAGTGTTTTGTATAGACCTTCAGATTTGTCAAACAAAACATATTTTAGGCAAATTTTTAGGCCTCAGGGAGTTCCTATTTAAGGTGGCTAGTCCCGTCCGAGACGTCACAGATTCAAAACCATACCATGTCATGAAAGTTACGTTTAGCCGCACTTTTCCGGTGTATAGAAAATGTTTAAACTGGACTGTGTGGACACTTGGCGTGCTATTAATGGTGAGTTGTTATGGCCTGGAATGTTCACGGATGAGATGACGACATCCTAGATTTGCCTAATTTTACATCATATGAAATAAGGATTTCAATAACTGCACGTTAACCAAAATAATTGTATCCCTGAAGCACGCCAGTTAATCAGTCCCTTTGCGGTTATACGGGAGATGGTTTAGACAACACACTGTGTTTGCTTGATAAGATGGAGGACCTTTGACACCACGATTACAGGATCACAGCAGTTACAGGATCCCAAGCAGATACGGGGCCTCAGGCAGATACGGCCTCCCAGCCAAAGAACCTGGACCCGATAAGTTTAAAAAAATCTAGTGAAAAAGCCTGCAACGGGGGCTAGCAGATGCATAGCTTTTATCTTCAACACAGTCACTACAACTTACATTGTCTCTCTAAATATTGCCAGAGCGAAAGAGGGGGTAGAGAAACATAAAAAGGGTTCTAAATAACGAAGACCATCAAAACGAAATATAAAAACGTTAAGGTATCACTGATCAAACGACTTGCAAAGCAGAAACCCACCTGTTGCTAAGGAGCAGGAACAGAACAGCATGCAGCTATGGTCACTGTAACAGACTACTGAAGCAGCATGGCAGCAGGGGTGCACCAACTGCTGAAGGAGAGGTTTGCGGGAGTGGTTCTTGGAGCCGTTGTTAAAAGAGTGGTTGGATTGGAGCACTGGGAGCACTTTAGCATTATAATATAGCTGCTGCCAAACAACACGTCTTGCAATGCAAGAGCCGTCCTTTTGGTTAGGAGATAGAAGCAAACGTCCCGTCCAGTCGCGAGGGACAGTGCAAAGAAATATAGATCCCAGCCCTGATACCGTATCACGTGTGACAATACACAGCAGATTATCAATCGAATGTATATCTAATCTATTTACTGTGCATGCCAACAGTAGACTGAGGACAAAGGTTAGACTTTTCACGATGCCATCGGTTGCTCAGTTGGTGTTATCTGTAGTCGTTTCCATGCCAACGATGACGTATGAGGTTTTGTTATCTTGTGGTTAAAAATGAAAATGTGGAAACAGATTGAGCTAAATCAAAGTATGCTTTTAATGTGACAAATGCCAATGAAACATTGAAAAGTACTAATTGTTTAAAACATGCTGCTAACACAAACTGTTAAATCCGGCGCTTTCTACGCAGGTACCCACTATTTATCTCTGATTTCAGCAGCGACACTCTACCAGTAACTTTTCAGTTTAATTGTCAACAGCTATGGCCACTATGCTGATTACATGGTACATGATGTGAAACAATGCTAAGTGATGAATCCGTGTAACAGTTTTCTGTTTTGTTTACAATTGCTTGTATTAGGCATGTTGAAAATGATAATTTGTATCAAGGAGTGAATATGAGAACCCCTTGGTAGCTTTGAATAGACCTCTTTCCAGTTACGGCGGCCATTTGAATTTCCCGGGGTCAGCTGGGGTCATGCATCAAAGTGAGGCTCGGGTTGTGTCAGCCTATGATAACCTATGTATGTTATAACATAGGTATGCCATCTTTTGTGGTACATTTTGCCCCTCTATGGGGAAATTCTGCGCTACATGCGCCTGGCTTGTGTAGTAGATATTGTTGTGGACATTTGGACTTGATTTGGGCTAAATTCTGATTCATTACCTTCGCCGGGAATGTATGCATTCGCGGTAAGGTTATGTTATCGGTTACGCCAGCTGTAAAGTGGGCCCGTATGTATGTCGAGATCATAAGTCGAGAGAACTTTGACGGATCTTGCTGATTTTTGGTAGGTAAGTGGCGGTTGTGAGAACGAAGGTCAAGTTCGAAAATGGTTAACCTGGCGTTTTCCTAAAGTGCTCCAGTGGACTTTGTTTGTTAGTGTGTTTGTATGTAGACAACATAACTCGACGTATTGATGATGGATCTGCATAATTTTTGGTGGGTACGTAGAGATTGTGAAAACGAAGCTCAACTTCAAAAATGGGTCACCTGGCATTTTCCTGCGGTACTGCAGTGGGCTGTTTATGTATGCGTATTTGTTTGTTGACAGGATAACTCGAGAAGCTGTTGATGGTTCTGCATGATATTTAGTGAATAGGTTGATTTATTAAAGGGGAAGGTCAAGTTCGATGATGGGCCTCCTAGCGGGTACTTTGGGTACTGTAGTGTAGCTTCAAAGTTTGAGGTCGAATTTTCTGCAAGTGCTACGGTCATGATTTTTGTGTGGTAGATAGTACATGCCACATGAAGTACGTTGTGCACGTTTGGGCCCTCTAGCGGCTTGTTTGGAGCTGCAGCGGGTGTTTTTAATTTATTTGTTTTGACCTTTGGACATGAATAACTAGACTTATGGTCAACGGATCGTCTTGATTTATGGTATGTAGATAGCTCGATTAATGATTTACATAATTGAATATTCATTATGCAAATCAGGAGCTAATTTGCATAATTAGCAAGGAAAGTTTATAAATCTGCTGCCTTTCAAAATAGGACTCTCAAACATGTGACATATATAGCTGAAAAAGAGAGAGGTATCGATAGATACCAATAATGCTAATAGCTACCTATTTTGCATAATTAATGAGAAAATACTAATTGAAAATACCACAATAGTAAATGATTGGAATTTTTTAAAATACTTTTTGACGGGTGAATTCAGAGCATTTAGTGTCATTGCTTCTATACTGAATTCAGGACTGGAACAAGAGAGCTACTTATTTGATAACGCCTTACGAACGAATACGAAAGAAATGAGGCCATACGACACAAGCAGCACAACATAGTAAGTCGTGATTGACAGTTCTGTAGGACGAACCAGATCAAGATGGCCGCGGTTCTGCAAGTCTGCAAATATCGCCTGCATCTGTGTCAGCACCATGGCGGCAGTAAACACATGGAATATCTGATGTCCGTGCCCAATGACGTCAGACATGCCGGGGAGAAACCTCTGTGGTACCTCTGACGCGTGAAAGAAACCTCCTATCACGAGAAACAGGATGTGACGTACGTGCATCCATGTGACGTCATCCACGCTTCCGTTGTAGGCGTCCGAGAGAATGCGGTGCATTATGGGTAACATGCCCGAAAGATACATGCTGCCGAATGAGCATACCTGAATCAGAGCCCTCTTTGGATCCCCCCGCCTATATCTAACATGCGAGTGAGCACTGGCCACCATATACAAGCAATTAAACAGGAGAGCCACCCAAGGAAACCAAGGGCGCACGGCGTAGGCAAAAGAAGGTTTACTGCTGAAGTAGCCGCTGCTGAGGGAGGCGCTGAACGTGTAAAAGGCGATTCCCATGTAGTCAAAGATGAAGGCGATGCGATGCGCAGCTACAGAGCGAGAGCACAGCAGATGAGCACACGCGCTCAGGAGATGGATGGCGAAGGCGCTGATGCCATAGAAAAAGAACAGCTTTCCGGAAACGCCATCGGTGTAGTCCACCTTGTCTGAAACATAGATTTACATTGATTGTAAGTGTACGTAGCTGTAGGTTACATGGCTGCAGAGCAGAAGTGTCCACGGTCACCGACCGACTCTTGAATTCTACCAAGCCTGTGAATTTAGCATGTAATACAATACCTTAATTAAACTTAACCTGTCGTTCTCTTTAGTCTAAGACGTTTTCAGTTGAGAATTTCATTCGGCTTTACCGATTTAAAAGAACAACTCTAAAAGGAGCCGGGTACAGAAACAAAGTAGTTAGCACAAGAATCATCGTAATTTGAAAGAAATACATGGAAAACCAAATATCAAGCCTATGATAACAGCCAAAAAAATGATAATAATAATAATGATGATGATATAGATTAGAAAAGTACCATGAATAAAGCGAAATGAAATAACAAATGTAACATATATAGAAAATAATATTCAACAATAAAACTAGGCTAGTTTAAAACGTCAAGAATTAGGTCGCTAGGCAGTCCTTGTAGTGATAAAACTTCACAGCAATGAGCAAAGTCCATGATGAACCATTCTTACCACAGTATGTATTCAGCATGTACAGCACGTAGATACACGGGACGAGGTGGGTCCAGACGTTCAGTGTCTCGTTGTGCAGGGAGAAGATACTCATCAGGTAATAGCGCCATGGTCGGTGTGGGGGTCTGTATCCGGTAAGGACGAACGGCTCCTTGTGTGCGTCTGGAACCTCGTCGACTGTCAAGAACCGTTCCATGGTAGTCAGACCCTTCGTAAAGCTGAAAGCGTGATAGAGAAGACCAACGGTCAGTAATGTACGACATGCACCCACGATCCAGTTTTAATCTAGTAAGTGTCCTGGGCAAAGGTCATTGTTATAGGCATGCGCCCGGGGTCCACTCATGGGGGCCCTAGTTTAAAGGGGCTAGTCCCTTCTATACTAGTCCCTTTCCTGACGTCACAGATTCAAAACGGTATCATCTCATGAAACTTACTAATAGGCTTTCGTCACACTTTTCCGTTGTATAGAAAATGTTTGAATTGGACTTTGTGGACACTTGGCGTATCGGGCCACTGTTAATGGTTAGTTGTTGTGACCTTGAATGTTCACGAATGAGATTATGATATCCTGGATTTGCCTATTTTTACATAACATGGAATAAGGATTTCAATAACTGCTCTTAAGCCAAAATGATTGTATCTCTAAAGCACGCCAGTTAATCAGTCCCCTGGCAGTTATAGGGGCCGCGGGAGTTGGTTGAGACAACAAACTGTGTTTGCTTGATAAGATGGCGGACCTTTGGCACATCTTTGCCTGCGGATGGGTGGCTTTTATCTTTATATCACTAGAACTTACATTGTCTTTTTCAATATTGCCAGAGAGAAAGAGGGGGTAGAGAAACATAAAAAGGGTTCTAAATAACGAAGACCATCAAAACGAAATATAAAAAAGTTAAGGTATCACTGATCAAACGACTTGCAATGCAGAAACCCACCTGTTTCCTAGCAGCAGGAACAGAACAGCATGCATCTTTTTTTTTTTTTTTTTTTTTTTAACAACCTTTATTAACATTTGCATAACATCACATTCACATAACAATCACATAACATTATAATACATAACAGTAATTGCGATCAGGCAGTATCGCCTTACGGGGCTGTTTCTGTACTATTATTTACCCTGTTCTTAAAAAGTGCAAAATTTGGTTTCATGTTTTTTACATAACATAGGTATATACAGTATTTTGCCAAGAGAATATAATATAAAAGTGTGGCACTGGCCGTACGACGGTAGCATACACCATATACAATCAAATTCTCGTCTAGCTCTATATCTTTCTTTTCATAGCTCCTCCACCAAAGACAGAATTGCTTCCAGAACATTTTAACCTCTTTACAATACACAAAAATATGTACTATGGTATGTTTTTCCTTACAGTTATTGCATCGGTCGGTTTTTACTACATTTGTTTTTTTTAACCAGCTGTTTGTAGGTAGGAAATGGTGGATTATCTTGTACTGAAAATATTGTAAATTGGTTTCTTTAGTGACAATAAAGGCGGTAGTATAAACTTTCTCGATGTTGTCTTTGCCAATTTTACGTATGATTTCGTTTTCTCTAGTGGGTGGTATAAATTGTTTTTCTATAAGGGTATCGTATATCTGTTTACATGTTGTTGTGAGGGGATGGATTCTTTCCGTGTATTCAATGATATTTTTAGAGGCGCACTTTTTCCCATTGTTTTTAATATTATCTTTCCAATTTTTTGGTATTGCCGCTTTTATAGAATTGAAATTCATTATTTGTCTTGAATCCATGGTCAAACCATATAAATTGTGTAGGTCTTTGTTTGTAAGAAAAGATCCATCCTCGTACAACAAATCGTTCAGATAGATAATTCCGGCATCTATCCAGATTTTGTAATATATTGGTGCATTTTTTACTAAAATAAATCTATTATTCCACAAAACTTGCGAACATATTTGTCTGTGTGTTTTGGGTTCGTATTCCATCACTTCTTCCCATGCAACTAAAACATCTTTGTAAGAAGGGGGCATGTCGTTTAGATTTAACTGAGAGGTAGCGTAATTGCATCGGAACAACAGGAAGCCTCCCCATCTTGCAAACAAGTGCTCTTTTTCTTTTGATGGGTCCATTAGAAATCTTTTAATCCTTATGGCTTTTAAGGCCTTGTTCATTATATTAAAATCGATCATTTTAAGTCCACCTTGACATTTTTTTTCCAATCAGAGTTTTCATTTTTACTTTTGGGGGTTTCTCTCGCCAGATATACTTGAATATGTATTCGTTTACTTGTTTCACAAATTGGGGAGGGACGTGCATGACTGAGCACATATAGATCAACTTAGAGATGCCGATGGTCTTCACAATCAATATCCGACCAATCAAGGTCAAGTTTCGTTGTTTCCATGTGTTGCACGCACGCTTGTACCATTTTTGTATAATTCTTATCAAGGTCTTCTTTATAGCATCTATGTTTGTCATGGCCAAAGTGCGCGCCCAGTGCTTTAATGGGACCATCAGGCCAGCGGATAGGTAGTGGCTTATCTTGTCTATCTTTGTTTGAGCCTATCCACATAGCTTCAGTTTTTCCATAATTTAGATCAAGACCACTACAATCCTTAAAGAGGTTCAACGTTTCTAACAGATTCAGTGCAGAGGGTATATCTAGTAGTAGTGGTGTCATGTCATCTGCGTACATTGACAGTTTTTGCATTCTACCATACACTTGTAAACCTTTGATGTTTGTATCTGCTCTAACTGCTGAAGCTAACATTTCAATACAGATTATAAACAAACTAGATGACAGTGGATCCCCCTGCCTTACACCCTGCATGCAGCTATGGTCACTGTAACAGACTACTGAACCGGCATGGCAGCAGGGGTGCACCAACAGCGGAAGGAGAGGTTTGCGGGAGTGGTTCTTGGAGCCGTTGTTAAAAGAGTGGTTGGATTGGAGCACTGGGAGCACTTTAACATTATAATATAGCTGCTGCCAAACAACACGTCCTGCAATGCAAGAGCCTTTCTTTTGGTTAGGAGATAGAAGCAAACGTCCCGTCCAGTCGCGAGGGACAGTGCAAAGAAATAAAGATCCCAGCCCTGATACCGTATCACGTGTGACAATACACAGCAGATTATCAATCGAATGTATATCTAATCTATTTACGGTGCATGTTCCAGCAGTGGAATAAGAACAAAGGTTAGACTTTTCACCATGCCATAGGTTGCTCAGTTGGTGTTATCTGTAGTCGTTTCCATGCCAACGGTGACGTATGAGGTTTTGTTATCTTGTTGTTTGAAATGAAAATTTGAAAACAGATTGAGCTATATCAATGTATGCGTTTAATGTGACAAATGCCAATGAAACATTGAAAAGTACTAATAGTGTAAAACATGCTGCTAACACAAACTGATTTTGCATTGGCCGCCTAAGAAAATCCGGCGCTTTCTACGTATGTAACCATTGTCTAATTATCGCTGATTTCAGCAGTGACACTCTACCAGTGACTTTTCAGTTTAATTGTCAACAGCTATGGCCAATATATTGATTACATGGTACATGGTGTGAAAAAATGTTATGTGATAAATCCATGTAGCAGTTTTCTGCTTTGTTTACAAGTGCACTCTTGTTCCTGTCCTGTGCATGAGGAAAATGATTAGCAGTATCAAGGAGTTTATATGGACGCTGCTTGGTAGTATTGAATTCAGGACAGGAACAAGAGAGCTACTTAATTGATAACGCCTTGCGAACGAATACGAAAGCAATGAGGCCATACGACACAAGCAGTACAACAAAATAAGTCGTGATTGACAGGTCGGTAGGACGAACCAAATTAAGATGGCCGTGGTTCTGTAAGTCTGCAAATATCGCCTGCATCTGTGTCAGCGCCATGGCGGAACTGAACACATGGAATATCTGATGTCCGTGGCCAATGACGTCACACATGCCGGGAAAAAACCTCTGTGGTACCTCTGACGCGTGAAAGAAGCCTCCTATCACTATAAACAGGATGTGACGTAGGTGCGTCCAAGTGGCGTCATCTACGGTTCCGTTGTAGACGTCCGAGAGAATGCGGTGTATTATGGGTAACGTGCCCAATAGATACATGCTGCCGAATGAGCATACCTGAAACAGAGCCCTCTCTGGATCCCCCCTCCTATATCTAACATGCGAGTGAGCACTGGCCACCATATACAAGCAATTAAACAGGAGAGCCACCCAAGGAAACCAAGGGTGCACGGCGTAGGCAAAAGAAGGCTTGCTGCTGATGTAACACAGTGAGAGGGAGCCGCTGAATGTGTAAAATGCGATTCCCATGTAGTCAAAGATGAAGGCAACACGGTGAGCTGCTACAGAGCGAGAGCACAGCAGATGAGCACACGCGCTCAGGAAGTGAACTGTGAAGGTGCTGATGGCGTAGAAAAGGAACAGCTTTCCGGAAACGCCATCGGTGTAGTCCACCTCGTCTGAAACATAGATTTACATTGATTGTAAGTGTGCGTAGCTGTAGGTTTCATGGCTGCAGAGGAGAAGTGTCCACGGTCACCGACCGACTCTTGAATTCTACCAGCCCGTGAATTTAGAATGCAATACAATACTCAACGCTACCTGACAGTCTGTAGTTCCCTACAGTCTAAGACGTTTTGGTTTAGAATTGTTTTGTTTAGCTTTACCGATTTAAAAGAACAACTCTAAAGGAGCCGGGTACAGAAACAAAGTAGTTAGGCACAAGAATCATGATAATTGAAAGAAATATATGGAAAACCATATATCAAGGCAATGATAACTTAAAAAAATGAATAATGATAAGAATAAGAAATGTACCATGAATGAAGCGAAATGAAATAACAAATGTAACAACGATAACAGTTATATAGTAAAGAACATTTAACAATAACAAGGCTAGTTTAAAACGTCAATAATTATGTCGCTAGGTAGTCCTTGAAGTGATGGAACTTTACAGCAAAGAGCAATGTCAATGATGTACAATTCTTACCACAGTATGTATTAAGCATGTACAGCACGTAGATACACGGGACGAGGTGGGTCCAGACGTTCAACGTCTCGTTGTGCAAGGAGAACATGCTCATCAGGTAATAGCGCCATGGTCGGTGTGGGGGCCTGTATCCGGTAAGGACGAACGGCTCCTTGTGTGCGTCTGGAACCTCGTCGACTGTCAGGAACCGTTCCATGGTGGTCAGGACCCTTTTGTAAAGCTGCAGGGCATATGTTACAGTGGAACCTTTTCATTGGAGACAAGCATAAGAAGCACTAAAACAACACCATATGAAAGTACTTACCCTAAGTTCAATCTAAAAAATTACTTGATACTTGATAACTATGCAAAGAAAAAAGGCTGTCATCCAGCTCGAACGACGAGTACAGATCACGGAAGTAAACAAACCTTACATTTGACCCAGATTTCGGCTGTATTAATCCGCTCAGGGCAGACCTGACACATATGTTCTTACGCCAACTTATCTGGTGAAGTCAACAAAGTCTGGCCAAAATAGGAAAGATAAGACCCTACCTGTTCTTTCTAAACCAAAAAAGTCTCCATATTGGGCCAAAATTTTCAAGGAAAGTAAGGTTGTCAAGGTTTTCAAGCTGGCACTACAAAGCTATTCCCATTGTTGGCCTCCGCCGTGCATGTCCACTGTAACATCTACTCTGCAAGCCGTGGTGATAGGGTCAATGATTGTACCTCTAAAGCATGATAGTTAATAAGTCCCGTTGCGGTGATATGGGGGCTGGCTGAGACAGCACACTTTGTTTGCTTACTGAGAGGACGAGGAACCTTTGGCACATCCTTGCCTGCGGACGGGTATCTTGTATTTTTACATCACTACAATTTATCTACTTAGGAAGATACTTCTTTAAATATTCGTCGCTCTGAAGGCATGGTGGATCAAAATGAGGAACAGGACAATTATACAACAGCCTTCCGCCATTTCACGTCAGGCAAGAACAGACACAACCATAGTGATGAAGCAAAACTCACCGCAACTGTTATGGTACGCTGAACCGTGGATAGAGACCAGGCACGAGTAAGCCTAGTCCAATGTCCGACTTCGATAAATCCACCGAAAAAAACAGTGAAAATCTTTCGGAGCAAAAACGTCTAGCCCATAATGGAAAATGCTTTTGTTCTAGACTGGAAGCACAAGACCAGGCACGAGTAAGCCTAGTCCAATGTCCGACTTAGATAAATCCACCGAAAAAACAGTTAAAATCTTTCGGAGCAAAAACGTCTAGCCCATAATGGAAAATACTTTTGTTCTAGACTGGAAGCACATGGCCCCTGGGTTTATAAGTAAGAAACCCCTCTGGGCGAAACCAGATTATAACGGTCGCCAGGTCCGGCCTAACTTCTTATTTTTACATCACTACGATTTATCTAGTACATACTAGGAACCTGCGTGGCAGTTTGGGTACACCAACAGTAGGACGAGAGGTTAAATTTTGAGGAAGTGGTTCGACAGAGCCAGGGTCGAGAGAGGGGGAGAGAGAGAGAGAGAGAGAGAGAGAGAGAGAGAGAGAGAGAGAGAGAGAGAGAGAGAGAGAGAGAGAGAGAGAAAGAGAGAGAAAGAGAGAGAAAGAGAGAGAGGGAGAGAGGTTGGATTGGAGCAGTGGAGTATTTTATCATATCATAGCTACTGATAAACAATTGCAATGCAGAAGCCTACCTGTTCGTTAGCAGATACCGAAGCAAACGTTTAGTCCAGTGGCGAGGCCGAGGAACACTGCTACGAGATCTCAGCCCTGATATTGCATAATGTGTAACAATACACAGTGGATTATCAATTGAATGTTTATCTAATCAACTCACTGCCCGCAGCCAAATAAGGACAAAGGTCAGACTTTGTTACCATGCCGTCGGGTGATCGTTTGGCGCTGTTTGTAGTCGTCTCCGTGTCAATCGTCACATATACGCGGTTCGTTATGTGGAAGTTCTCTGCAATAGTTTTCATCATATATTCAAACTCAAAATTTGGTTGTAATGGATGGATGAATGAATGAACCTATATTCAAACTGGAATGTCTCGTAGGCTTTACCCATCATTGTTCAGTCTAATGTTGTCCTATCGGTGTGCCATATATTACGTAAGATATTAACAAGCGTATCCTAAACATCCAGAGCGCACAGACACGGGCGCACACTCACATACACACACACACACACACACACACACACACACACACACACACACACACACACACGCACACACAGGCGCACACTCGCGCACGCCACACACAAACACACGGGCGCAAATACATACATAGTACATACATACATACATACATACATACATATACATACATACACACACACAAGCACACAGGGGCGCACGCGCGCGCGCGCACACACGCGGGCGCACACTCACACACACATAACCACAAACACACAGGCAGTGCATGTTGGTGACAGAACACGGTATTTCCATGCTTTATTAGCACAACGTGACTGACGTCGACGCGTCAATGTGAGATTGTATACATCCAATGTCATATATCACCAGAGATAGTTTTTGCATTATATCACCTGCCATTTGATTTTAATTTCAAGCAAAATCCTCTCTTACATCATACACAACCTTAAGTTATACATTTCTGACAATTAATAAATACAAAGGCATAAAATACTCAAAAACATATTCTCGGCTATTAACAATATCATGGCAAATCACAAATACTACATAGATAACAGGCATTGGTCTACTTTGCGACAAGATCAGTTCGATGTTCGGTGTTTCCCAAATTTAATCCTTGTCCTGCTGGCGCTCTTTACACAATTTATTTCTTTAATTTGATTTTTCAATCAGGTCATTTTTCCGTGACTTTCTCTGCGCTGCTGTGGCATATTTACTTCCGCATTCGGTGCGTTTTGCTGCGGTGTGATGCGTTCAGATGAAGAATACACCCAACCCGTACGTATATGGGACCCGCATAAGGCTCTGTAATGTACAATCTACATATATAGGGGTCCCGCAGGACAAGAGTATTAAACCTCAGACTAACTTTTCGTTTTGTGTGCTATTAACGAAACATCGTTTGAATTCACTTTTACATCTCCTCCAGTGCGTTGCCCAGTTAAAAAACTACATCTATCAACATCGTTCACTGTGTTCTTACAAGTTGATGTGGACATGTTTACTACCTGATTACTTCACTAATATGACTACCTTTCACAGAACCCCAAGTGCGCGACAACATCCCCTTGTCTTCTTTACCCAGTTTTGTGACTCTATCATCGCTTTTCCTAGACATTTTGGACGAGACGTTTCCCACTAAAGTTCTAAACCGCTGCTCCGCTAACTCTGCGATTTTCCTGTTCTCCGACTTTTCCTCGTGCCTCTCCCGGAAGCTGACCTCCCGTCGCGCCTCGTTGAAGATGGTAATGAACATGAACACCATGCCGTTGTTGCAGATGAGGAGGTAGAAAAAGAACACCGCCGGGCCAAGCAGCCAGTGGTGGTCCTGGATCGCGTAGTAATCAAACTCGCCCATCATCGTAGCCACCATGGTCTCCATCACCGTGACGTAAGAGCCGAACCCGTCCACGCTGGTGCCAAGGATCAGGTACGCGATCATGCAGAAGGCGGAGAATGTCGAGAAGAAGACGAGGAAGAAGTGCCCGATTGGCTTGGCCGCGGCGCCGGCCATCTTGGCCCCGCGCTCGACGTGCTTGTTAAAGCGGAGAAGGTGCAGCAGTTTCAGACTGGACACGCACACCAGCCAGGCTAGCAGGTACGTGTCGGTCTGCAGCCAGCTCCCAATCTGCTTGTACTTTATAAATCTGTAACAGTTTGTAACAAACAAAAAATCCGTTGAAATGAGAACACCAGGCTGGGTCAATGCAAGCCATTGGGCATTTTCCAAGCAGACGTTTCGATCAGGGGGCTAGCAGGAGGGAGGGCAGCATTGAAACTTGCGGCCGCTACTAGCCCCCCCGATCGAAACCTCTGCTTTTAGAAGAGCCAATACGAAATGATGAAATTACCGACCGTGTTTCCACAGTTTTTCCCTCGTGAACGGAGTTGAACTCGGACACAAGGTAGAACGTGTACAGCTGCACGCCTATAGACGACAGGGACAGCAGGCACACCGTCAGCTCAACGACTTTCCAGAACCTCTTGAAGTACTCCTTTTGCAAGTCGAAGATGTTCTTCACTGGAGATACAAAAAAAGAAAACATGATTAAAGAAGCTTTAGCACACTCCGATGCAGGATTGGTATCATGTTTCAAACCACCATTGCATTAAGAATCAGATTACACTTAACTGACAATCTTTTTTTGGCAGACCTCTCGATATCATATTTTATGTATTAAGGCACCATCTCTCTATAAGGCACAGAATGTGTTATGCAGACCCTTGCGACAATTCCAAAAAGTGCAAGTGTGGAGCAAGTATGTATCTGTTGTGTATTATATGATTGTAAACCCCGCAGCAATTCAGCACTGGCTGACATTGCACGGGCAATTTCTGACCAATAAACTATATTATCATTATCATTATTATTATTACTATCTATCCCCTTGCAATTAACCTGTTATCATCTTGTAAGAGCAAGCGTCTGATGTTGCAATGACAAGGAGTATTATCATCATTATTAAAACAGAATACAGCTGTGATTGGAGTAAAAGGCAACTTCAGAAGGTACGCAGGTACTTTGCCAATTTTCATGTTTCAACACCGCATTAAGTTACCATATCACAAAGTGACAAAGATACAGATGTATCGCAACTCACGCTGTCTGAAGCAGAAGATGAGCGTGACCAGGATGAAGGCGATCTGGAAAGCGATCATGACGTAACCCCAGTCCGTGACGTACTGGTACAGCCGCACTGTCGTCACCTACACAGGGACATCAGAAGAGATAGAAGGTTATCATTTTATGACATTAATTGTTTTATTGAATCCCTGATTTGCTCATATCATCATGGTCACGTGCCGCATGACAACTGCTGGTGTGTTACGCCTATTGGCGATTATACCGGCTATATAGATTCAGATTCAGACAACGCCATGCACGTCTGTATCTATATAGCAGGTATAACCACACTTCGACGTAACACAACAGCTTTGTAGGCACGCGAAGACACAACAGCTATCACCTGAACGACCTGTCACATCTAACCTTTGCCATCCAGCTGCAACCTCATGACCATGGCAAAAATATTTCAATGATGAGCCATATGAATAAAGGGGATGACGGAGCAGTATCTCCATTCGTCAATCAAGTTTTGTTCTTGCTTTTTGATGCTATTAACGTGCTAGTCCCAATGAGTTATTAGGACAACCTTACATCATAATTGCTAATTGACTGAATATAAGGAATGCAGGACTACAACTGTTATACATGAAATGAAAAGTTCTTTTAGTTTATCTCGATCTATTCGTATCTGACTAATCTGAAGAGTTGATAGTAACGAAAATTCATTATGAAAGTTCGTCCTTTAAAAGGAGACACAACATGGTTGAGTACCTGTGTTTTAGGAAAAGCCTTGCCGATAGTGGAGAACTCTGTCATGAGCTCTACTGTGGAGAACAGGTTGGCGTTTGGGTTGTAGACGACCATCTCGATGACGACGGCCCGAGTGTTGTCGTCTATCCAACTGAGTTGTTCAAGCATGTCTACGGTGTCCAGGTCGGTATTCATGTCGTCCGACAAGTCCACGATGTATCCACCGTCATAGTAGGAGGAAAAGAGCCCGTACAACGGACTGGCCACTGTTGTGGATGTAAATTAGGAGAATTGAAAACGAACTGGGAAGGACTGTAAATATAGATGGAATGAAATCATAGAAACGTTCTCGGGTAATCACAGAAATTGACTTCACAATAGGAAGAATCATAACATCCTCAAGGCGCTCACATTGATTTCCAGAATACTGACAGACTTTGCATTTTTTTTCCTTGTCTCAAACTTGACGTGGCTATCCGTATCCTGTATGTCGTACATGAGCTTTAGAAAAATGATGACAATGCATTATCATATCTTAACTTCTACATCTATAAAACGCGAGTATTTGTCTTTCTTACCACTAAGGGACGCGAAGTGATACTGCCATGGCTGTAACTCTGTCGATATCGATGTTTCGCTCCCATTCTGAACCTCCGCCCGCGCCCTCCATCCTACGTCATGGCTGACGTCATCAGCGGTCCAAAGGCCGTACGACTCGTCACAGTCATCCAGGATTCCCGCAAAGCTTCGTGGGATACCACAGCTGGCATCTGCAAAGGGGAGATATGGGCCCGCTTTAGACACGTTTTTGAGACGACTTGTATTGACTGAAGACTAAGAAATCTTTCTCTGCTTGTCTATATTGTCCGATTTGCATAACAGGTTTTGGCGTTGACTCAGGAGTTTGCAAGGAGAGCCTTAGGCCACTCAAGTAGTGTTTTATATTAGGAAAACTCCACTTCGGCAGCCCAAAGTTCCTCACCCACAGCCCCAAGTCAACTCCAAAAACTTGTTTGAAAATCGGGCCATTGACGAGCAGAAATGTCGTCCTTCTGTTGCAATATTGTGTGAGATTTGCCGTGGCCTGATCAGGAAATTAATGCGTCTCAGTTGATAGACAGTGTAATAAGATGTTTGATATACATTCTTAATATTTTGGCGAATCTAGGTATTCCAAACACCCTTTTAAGGTCATGATATTCCACTTATACAGACAAAACCGCCCAAGAAGACAACTCAAAAATCTGGTCTATGTACTAGTCAATTAAAAAGGGTATCTAGGGTACCACCAAAAAGTGGTCATATTGGCCAGGTGGTCCTTACGTAGAGGTTGTCATTTGTAGATTTAAACAGTCCTATACGAGAAATACAGTCTGTCACATAGGTCAAAGCTGTAAGCTGACTCAGTACATGCTTACTGAATACACGATGTAACGTACTTGTCTTAGTGCGAAGTTGACGGAGTCTGACGTTCCCGACGACAAACGACGTGCGGTCCTGCAGGAAACCTCGGTGAGAAAATACGTCATCGTTGTACCACTGTTGCGCATGCGCCTCTGGAATAACATTCTCCCTCAGAAATGTCCACAGAGACTCGGTATCAGTCACCTAGTAGATATTCAGAATGGCGAAAATTAGAATGGAATCAATGTAACTTAGCTATTCTACTGTTTCAAGAGCATATCAAGTTGCTTATAAGCAACTGCTATTTGCGGTATCTTACTAGTTTTACCTGAATGTCTAACCTTCATCGAAATACTAATACCGTTGGTTAGACATGACTTCTTCTGGTAGACAAGTAAGTGTTTAAAAGCAGGATTAACTTCTTTGGGGAGAAACCAAGGCTTCTTCTTTGCCACAATCTTGATTTGTTATGATTGTGAGGGCTAACTTGGAAATAAGTTATCTGAAGAGATTAACCTTTAGATGTAAAAATACATGAGTAATCTACAAATTGGCAGCTGTGAAGTCTGCGTTGATTTTTCATCTTCAACAATGTAAACAAATCTTTACGGCAATGCAAAGTCATGGCGAAAGCCTTAAATTGATATAAATCATAATAACGAATGGCCAAACAATTTACTTTACTTGCCTCTGAAAACGATTCGTCAAAAGTATCGTGCAGATGCCGAGTCATGTGAAACATGGACGTGTCCCTGTTACCGTTGGCCACGACCAACAGCAGGACGATGTAGACGAAGTAGAAGCAGGCGTCGTACAGGGCGGACCGCAGGCCCACCTCCACGTACCGCCTCTCCCGGGCGGTCTGCAGCTGGTCGGCGTCCGGCGGACCAACTTTGACCAGTGCTTTGGATGACACCTTACTTGCAGCCTAATATATAAAAGTCAGCAATAACAGTATGAGATGTACACATTGCATCATCTGTTCTCTCTCTGTCACTCAAGTGTGTTTATACAGAAATTGAACATATTTTGTTGATTTAAGATATCTAATACATGCAAGCAAATGCATTGTTTTTAACATTAGTTGATCTAAAATATTCAACACATACAAGCGGGTGTATATTCTAGTTGATAAGTATTCGGCTTCTTATGAACATTGCATAGGATTCAAAACCACGCTTTTGTCCATCTAGAACCACATTTGGCGCACTATCAAAAGTACTTTTTCCCCATCTAATCAGTGATTTACTACTTTAAATTTCAGATTCAGTAAATGATAAGTGGGTGAATAGGAACATGACAGTACATATCAATATGACAGGCGATCACACAAACATACCATGTGGTAGAGTCCGAGATACTCCTCATCCTCTTGCACTGGTGTGGGCGGTGGCAGCTCGTCATCAGATTGGTCAGGTTTCTAAGGATACAATTATGGGAAAAACGATGATGATGATGACGATGATGATGATGATAACACTGAGGATCATCTTTTTCGTTTCTTATGTACTATCGAGATTCTGTGTGACATGGTCGTCATGATTGTCATTTCAAGCCCATATCACGACCCTATGAACAGTATTTGTCATAATATTCGTCATTTACAGCAATCCTGCCAACGGACCACCAGTGTACGAAGTGTGGGCGTCTGTGCGCCTCAATTGTTGGACTTCAAAGCCACATGAAGTCACACACGCCGTGAACGAGACCACTAACAGTCATCTTCGACCCCGATGGACTACCAAGACATAGTGGCAAAACACATTGAACAATATCATAACATTTGTTGTGTCACCTTGATAATCAGTGCGAAGAAAAACGCCAGGAAGAAGATCTTGAGTGGTTGAGTGATGATCAGGTCGAAGAAGAATGATGTGATAAAGGTGAAGACCCAGGCCTCGGCCTTCTCCCGTCCGTACTCGAACCCGTACAACATGGTGAAGAAGGCAGACAAAGAACACGTGGACAACAACAGGAACCAACCTGTAGAATTGGAACAAACAACGAAATGGGAATGTCACAAAATTGTGAATTATTTGGATCAACCTTTGTAAGCTGTATTTCAAACTGAAGATAGGGACATATTTTGCAAGATCTATATGATGGTTATTTTGTATTATCCTCCTTTATACTTCGGCCCCATTTCCAATCCGGGGCCCGGCCGGCTGTATGCGAAAACGAAAATAAAAAATACATATCAAGAAAATACACAATATATGGTAAGGAGGAATTTTTATTTTACGTTTTGTGCATTCTGTTGTCTTGTATATCGTATTTTTCGTTCCCACAAGCTGCCCGACCGGGCCCCGGATTGAGAATGGGACCGTAGCATCAGCAAAGTTTATGCTTTTACAACTAAGCTTGTACATTTGCATGGCTACTCAACATAATCAATAGAAAACTGCACTTCTGACTAAAGCAATTCGTTTACTTACCGACGTAAACAAACCACCAGGGTAGGAGGCATTTCTTCTTTTTCCTTGAATCTTGACCAGTTGCCATCTCAAACACCGACGAAGCTGGCAAAAGTGAAATTAGAAAATTACATTTAAAAAAAAAGGATCAAATTCAGAACGCGTTCATCTTATCTGGAGCAATTACGTGTAATTTCAGTGCAGTGATGCACGTGAATTCAGGAACTTTGTTATTGCATCATAAGACAGTAAACAAGTACGATAAAGAAAACAAGTCATAGAACACTAGCTATTCCCACCATTATCATTTCTTGTGTCCAACTGGCTTTGTCTACTTCCCTCGCGAGAGCTTCCACCTCTCGCGAGACTCTCGAGACGTTCCTGGCTGCTGCTGAGGTCATTCACGTGATCGCCATAACCCGAGTCGGCAAACTCACTCTGCCTCCGGAACCCATACAGCTCAGACGTGGTCGGTCTTATTGGTGTGAAGTCTTTGACGTAGCTTGTGCCAGGGCGAGTCTGATGAACCGTGCCGGTCGCTATTGGGACAAATAAATGGCCAAATTCATGACAATTCCCACTTTTGTTTGTCCTTCAAAATCATTTTACATTCTACACCTCAATGATGGCTATGTCCGGATATACTGTTTCGGTCCGCAGTATTTCGAGTCCAAGATTGAGACATGTAGAACTCCTTTAATGTTCTAATCACAAAGTCAGTACATTTGAAATTACATGATTGCATTAACGTAGTGGACCTGATATTTTCTTTATGTATTCATATTCTAACTTCTCTCAACGGCAAATGTAGCTTATACATAGAAATTGCACAAACGTTTCTATTCTGGACGAAATCATCATTGACTGAATCGAACATTTGCCAACTTTTTTTTTAATGTCTCTTTGATCCTGAAAACATGGAAACCCCCATATGCACATTCTTTGCCTGTCTGGTCTATCAAAATCTACATTAAACATCATAGGTACAAAGCTCTCTCCCACGCCAAATGTGGCGGCATTGGCTAACGGACTCGGGGTCGAGAGGTCCGGAATTCGATTACCAGCAGCGCTGTTTTCGACGTTGTGTCAATGGAAAAGGCATTTTCCTCACTCCACCCAGGTGTTAATGGATACCTAACTTTGGTTAGGGAAGGTCGTATTGAGGTCATCTGGTGGCGCCGAATTGCAGCATTTTGGAAGTTCCACAAAATGCAAGTTCCACAAGAGCAAATATGTATCTGTTGCCCAGTCATGGGTTTTATGTGATTGTAAACCCTGCAACAATTCAGCACTAGCACTAGAAAGGCTGCCATTGCACGGGTAATCTAGGAACAATAGAATAATGAAAAATTACTATTATCATTTTCTATATTAAAACGTTACCGGCCGGAGATGCGGGTCTTATTTTCGCCCCCCTCGGTCTGCAGTACCGGAAAATCTGTACGATGGCCAGGTTCACCGGAAACACGATAAGTGCGCTCTGTATGCCGATTATGACCTGCAATGATAAACGGTGGATGACGTAAACGGTTATTAAAGAGTTCAGTGAAGATTTTAATACAAAACAGTAAATCGATAATAAAAGAGACCTAAAAATTCGAATTCCTACTTGGGCGAATGATCTACTTGACTCTACTCTACTCTACTCTACTCTACTCTACTCTACTCTACTCTACTCTACTCTACTCTACTCTACTCTACTCTACTCTGCTCTGCTCTGCTCTGCTCTACTCTACTCTACTCTGCTCAACTCTACTCTACGCTACTCTACTCTACTCTACTCTGCTCTGCTCTACTCTGCTTGATGTTTCACACAAACTCTCATTCACTTGACAGCACGTGTCATTATTACTATCGTGACTTACCTGCTCCCAGTCGATGGGGAACTGTACGGCGAACCCCAGGACGGAAATGGGGGGCGGCCGTTGGAAGGACCCTCCCCTGCCAAAGAACATGATGTTGACTATCATGGAGCAGAGCAGCAGGGACAGGCAGCAGGAGGCACGCTGCACTCGGGTGAACGGGCTGTGGGCAAAGAAAAGGAAGGGAACGAAATTACGCTAAATAGGATGCTCTACGCGATGATTGATTCACCTCTCTCAATTCAATACAAGTACTTCAGATTTTAAGACACTTAATGCGACCGATAGATTTGACTATATATTTAAACAATACAGTGTTAAAGTAGGCAAATATATAAAAGATTGCTTTGTTATTAGCAAAATAATGTTACTAAAAATTAGCCCAACTTGAATCATGTAAAACCTAAAAGTCATTTTGTTGTAGTGAATAGTTTTATTCCATACTTATGTCTTGTTCTATGTTTACTGTTGTTGCCATACTTTGGACCTGCTACAATAGTCGCGCAATAAAGTTATTCTTTCTAGTAGAACAATTCAACAGTTAAGTCACAGGAAACTATGCAATCATGGTCATGAAAGGTTTCATGAAAATACGATGTGCTGATTTGTGTAGTTCGAATGGACTTAAACAGCTAGAAATGGTTGTAAAACAGGTGTTGTCGCTCATACCTCTTTTCAATGAGGTTAGAAATTAAGCTCCTTGCTCTTTTTAAAAACTTCCAAAACGAAATTGAAAATGCAATTTCGAATAACAATTGACCAGTAGAAACAAACTGTTACCATGGTTGAGCAAAAATGGGTGCATGGTCTCATACCTTGTTGCCGGCCTTCCTACCACAGAGAACCACAGATGTCCGTCTCGTAAGTTCTTTGACATTTTACTGGAGAATAAAGTGCTAAACTTGGTCAGTTCCTCGTCCGTCGCAGCCACCAGAACCCGGTCAACTCTACCATCGCCCTCTTCAACGGCCAGCCACCTGGAAATAAACAAATTGTTCGTCTGAGCTCGGTACCTCACTTTGTTCCTGTAGCTTTTATACGGAAAGTAAAGCGCTTTCAAACAAGCTTTAACTATGTCGATCTCAAATTGAAATAACTCGAAGCCTTTTTCACGTGACATAAACGGTGTGACGTCAGCTCATTTGTTTCAATCATCCAAGCAAGTAAGTATTCGAAATGACGTCAAATATGTTCATCTAAATCTTTGCAGGAGCACATCGGAATTGAAATCAAGATGGTTTCCTTACTGATTGCAAAGAAAAGTTGTCAGGGAATCATCCTGGGTGTCGGTGATGAGGATCTTGTCCAGAAACCTGCAGAAAAATCCAATACAGTTACATTTGGATGAAAAAATGATGTGAAAGTGATCTCGAACCAGTTTAGCTCAATTAACTAAATGGACTAGAGAAGAGCTACACTGGTTGTGACAGAGAAGATAGACGCTACCTACAGTATGTACAGGGGAAATTCCCCCAGCCCTTTCCGACAATCTCAGATAAACAGTGGACCACGGCTTAACGTTCCGTCGTAAGAACTGTTACCCTTTCCAGTATCATGCATGTTGAGTGAGCGATTCTAATTCACTTACACTTCTAGGTTCAGATGCAGGGTCACTTTACACTGGACCACGCACGCACTTAACTCTACGAATACTGATCTCAGAAGTTATTCGTACAACCAAGGACGTTATATAACCTCATTGGTACTACGCCAAAAATAATTACTCTAGCAACTGGATAAAGTTTTATCCAGTTGCTCGAGTAATTATTCTTAGCGTATCTTATTACCTGGATGTCTTTCATCAACTCCTTAATTGGTACTACATGATGACTCAATCACTGCTTTGTTATAACTCCAATATCCATGAAGCTTCCTACCAGGACGGGTCATATCCCAGGTTGTCGTGCCAGACGTGCAGGGCCATGAGCACACCGAGCGGCCGGTTGGACCTCACCACGAACGTGTCCACTCCTCCCTCCATGAAGGTGACTCGCGTGGAATCTTCCAGTGTGTGTGGCCCGGATGTACCGTACTCCCCGTGAAGGATTATGGACACCTGTCGGTAAAAAAGGTCAAAGGTTGTAGGCAAAGAGACATACTGGGAATTGCATTAAAAAATGAATCTAGAAAACCATATGAGAAGGAAACACTGCAGCAACACTACATTTGATAGCTTAAAGCTGAAAATCCTCCATTACATAGTTGACGAGCTTCGCCTTCGGCCATATTTTTGATCGCCCAATATTGAAATCGACAGGGGTCGCCTGAAAATCTGCCCTATTTTATGTTACGGGGCTCGGTGCATTGCAAACATTGGCCGATTTCTAAAAATCACCCCATGACCGAGAGACAACCTCTCAGTTGTGTAGTTCCTTACCTTAGCAGACGTGCTGGCGTCCGCCCTCGCCCCTGTGAACACCAGGACCTGGTACACGTGACTCCGACCCTCCGCACCACCCAGCACTG
Source organism: Branchiostoma lanceolatum (assembly GCF_035083965.1). NCBI lineage: Eukaryota > Metazoa > Chordata > Leptocardii > Amphioxiformes > Branchiostomatidae > Branchiostoma > Branchiostoma lanceolatum. The sequence goes on from NC_089724.1 coordinate 27,976,282, forward strand.
TAGCACCGATCTGTGTACAACATAATGGGTTTAATATGCTCTCCAAGTAGGGGTTGGGCTCTTATGTATGGGCTGGGGACATAAAAAAACGGGACAAAATAGAAAGCCCAACAAAAACGCCTGAAAACACGTCAAAAACCAGCGAGAGCCCAAACTCTGCTTGGGGAGTAGAATTAATCAACAATATCTAACTGTTTTGTATTACCAGGATTTTTGGAGTTTCTTTTTACACAACCAGGAATCTCACCTGGTTGTGTAAAAAGAAACTCCAAATATCCTATGTTCTACCAACCTGATGAATTTATTTTCGGATGTTTTGTATTACCAATGCCTCTTGCGGAACTTCACGTTCAAGTGTTTGTTGAAACAAAATTAACCATCCAAAATTGAGCTGAACCAGTGCACAACGAGTTCTAACCTCATTCTCCGATAAAGGAAACCTTCAGCAAATTCCAACATTTGAAATGGCCTCATGGATGTCCTAATCACTCTGAAGACCACTAATCATCCGAACAGTAATAGCCTGGAACATTGACATGCCCGCTACAATGCCAACAAAGCGTATTTCAAATGGCATTTTTCTCCTACTGAAGTTAGAGGAAACGAACCTTTGTGGCATCTTTCCTGTCTTCCCTCCGTGCCCAGATCACGAACAGTAGATAGATGCCGACCACCACGGCGATGGTGACGACCACCCCAGGGTTAGAGCTGATGTCCGTAAACCCCTCCAGAGCCGCCAGGATGTTCAATGAGTTCGGTGCCACGAAGAACTGGAAATCGGAGCCGAACGCCGTCAGGTGGTTACACAGGCAGTGGGTGACTGTTTCCGTCGTCAGGGGGCCGATCTGAATCATGGATAAGGAGATAAGATGTGTGTTTTTTTAATGTGTTTTGTTTGTTTGTTTCTTTGTTGCTTTCTTTGATTCTTCGTTTGTTTGTTTTTTGTTTATTTTTTTGTATTGAATACCCTGTAAACTGCCTCATGTCCGTAACACACCAGGTTTATATTGCATATATTGAACAATACAAGTTGCATATCCGGGCAGATTTATATGATCCACACACACCGGGAAGGACCCTTACTCTTTTCGATAAGCATTGGTGGGCTCTTTTATGTGCTAGCTCGAGGTGTGGCTCTTCTCAAACACGTGACCTCCATTTAACGTCCTATCCGAGGGACGTGTCTAACCGAAGCTATGTACTTATTTTTACCCGAGTGAAGTAGGTAAAGTCGTGTAAAGGAGCTTTCCCAAGGGCATAACGTCAATGAGGCAAATCAGGGGACCCCGGATTTGAACCCAGGACCTCTGGGTTCTGGGCCAAACACCCTACCACAGCGACGCCACATGTGTATCAATTGTTATGCTTTTCTCTGCATTAAGTTGCTTTGGTGTATTTATCTTCCACCTGAAAATGAGAACTAGTAATACAAGATTAATCCTTGTAATAATGTACGATCACGATCAAGCAACAAAATCGACGAAAGTCTATAGATTTCAATACTGCGGTTCCCAAGAGTGTACACGTCAAACTCTCTAGACTATTTGGAACAATGGCTCACCTCACAACCATCGGATTTCCATATCTGCTCTGTGGTATCAAAGAAGAGACATTTTGATGAGAAGATTCTCATGGTGTAGTTCAAGATGAAGTCGTCGTCTCCGTACACTGGTTCCGATGAGTTGCCCTGGTTCGCACTGTGAGAGTCCGTGCTGTTGTATGGGACGTGCTCAACACCTACAAAACAAATTTAAATCATACGTTGATGAAGGTTAGACATTCAGGTAATAAGATACACCAAAAATAGTTACTCAAGCAACTGGATAAAATTTTGTTACTTGAGCCCATAGCATACGACCCTGTCTTGGCCTACTTTACTATCGAACCATATGAAATTGTTTTCACTTCATTAACATATCTATTCAGAGCTTTGGTATAAAACCTAGTTCTGCCAGATCTTTTCTTAGTCACTGACGAAAGATAGCGGATGCTGTCTGAAACGTCTGACTTTTTAAACATTTTATCAAGTTGCTTGCTTTTGGCGTAAACATAAATCACGTCTAACGATAATCTGAAACAAAATACATTGTACAAGCCATAACCGTTAACTTAGATTAGCATTTACATAGATGTAAACTTTATCATCAAGCAAAAAAAGTCAAGACGGGCTGCATTTCTACGGTAGAAAATGTTTAAGATACTGTAGCGAGGTCAATTGTACGAGTAGAAAAAAAATGGAAATACTGCTCTGACCGAAAAGACCGGGGGTAGTAAAGACCAATTTTAGGCAAATCCAATTTTTGTGTTTGCAATTACAGTTCCACTGCCATTACAGTAACTTCTGCCATCACAAATAAAACTTTAAAGCTTACATTTTAGCTTTGAAAAGATGATTCAACCTGATTAATCAAAACCATTAAACAGTATACGTGGTATGTCCCTGTGGTGTAGTGGCCTGCGCTTCTGTTACTTACCACATCTGGTATTGATTACTTGGAACCAGAAGGCCCGAGTTCAACTCCTGGGTAGGACACCTCTGGACAAGAGGCGCATTGAGTCATACCAAAGACTTTATAAAAAAAGGTACATACTTATGAAACAATATGGAAGATAAAAACACTCCACTGCAGGTAGACTAGCCCCCTGCTGCAGTGATTGCACCACAGTGTGGCCTGGGGCTATGAAACGGGGATGGGCACCGCCCTTTACACCTTGTGGTGTGGGAGGATTTTAACTAACTTTTAACTAAACGGTATACGAAACGCTAATTGGAATACGTCCTTACCGACAAAGTAGCGTCTCTCGTCAACTGCGCTTAACCATTCTGAAGACACGATCCACTGGTAAGGATCCGCCGTTACCTGGGTATTGTTACCCAGAGGTATGGAGTAGAGCTGATCCTCGTCCAGCGGGAGTGTCGTGGTCAGGTTGAAGACGTCCCGGGTGGGCGGGTGTTGGCTGCGGAGGTACAGGCGGACAGGCACGCTGGGCTGGTCCGGGATGACGGAGATGTGCATGGAACTGCCGCTGTCAGTCAGGTTAAACTCGTGAACCTTGGAACGGAAAAATGCGTCATTACGTTCTGTTGACTCCATTGAACTGAAAATTGTTACAAAGCTCCTGTACTGGAGATACATATACACAGAAAAAATATTTAAAAAATAACATAAACATTGTGAAAAACAATGTAGCAAACTAAGTATCTATCATCATGGCTAACCTGAATTTCACTCTGAAGAATTAAGAAAGGAGGATCTTGGAGTTTATTTATGATAGAGAAAGACAGACTCCGAGATGACATAGAGCAGGAGGTAGATTAACGAGCATGTAGAAGAAAAAAGAGCTAAAGAGCAATATCTGTCGGTTCGATCATCATCATCATAGCATGTCGCTGTTTCTCTTCACCCTGACCAGCCTTAGCTAACTTTGTACTTCATAGTAGTGAATGTAGAAATTAGGGTTTTGAAATTTGTAGATATTTAAAACTGGCTGATTTTTAAAACAGGAGATGAGAGGGAAAAGAGTCGACTGAATCGGAAGGAAACTCAGTTGACTACATGGACCAGACCGTGCGTACCGACATGACGTCCTGTCCTGACGGCACAGTCGCGCCCCGCTGCGCGCGGACCTCCACGCTGCCGTCCTTCCGACTGGTGACGACATCGATCGTCTTCTGAAGGTCATTGACCTCCAGGGTTCCCGCGTCACTCCTGAACTGAAGTGACGCGACCGTCGTCTTGACCTGGTCCGAGTTACTGGCGTAGGAGTACGGGTTCAGAGTCGTCTGGTAGTTCTGGGGATGGCAACGTCGACACATATATACACATAGATAAATATTTATTTGATGCGACTGACAGTCGTGTACATGTAACGCTTAGCCAAGGTTATCCTATAAGTATAGAAACGGGGAGATTTCACAAACTTCCTATCGACCAGAGGGTTTGTCTATTTTGTCCAGATGTATTTGAAGACGAATATTACTTTTTGATTGTATGTCCCAAATATTTTGATGTACGTAATTCACTATACTCAATGCTATCGTTCGATCTACCAGGATTTATCTCAGTGGACTTGAAAAGCAAATTTAACTACATAAATTAATGAAATGAGACAACCCATGCATGGTATACATTGGGAAGTATATCAAAGAATGTCTAGACGTTAGAAACTCCTCCGATGATTGTAAAATCCCATTGTCATCCAATACTACTACACCATATTGTGTAAAATAGACTGATTAGCCTAATAGAATGTTATCTATGTATCAGTGAATGCCATACTTTGTACCTTGTACAATTATTGTGCAATAAAGTTACTATTACTATAAAAAAGAGAAAAAAAAGTAGTGTATAACGCCAAAATTAGTTACTCAAGCAACTGGATAAGATTTTGGAACAGTAAGAATCTGGCTGTTCCAAAATCTTATCCAGCCAGTTGCTTGAGTAACTATTTTTGACGTATCTTAATTACCTGGATGTCTAACCTTCATCAACGAAAGAAGTCATTACGTATCTTATGTGGGGTATTTCAGGCTGAGCTAAACAGATTTCAAACTTTAGGTTCTGAAATTTGGTATCTACGACAAAAATAGATATATTTTCTTCATGCAAAGAGTTCAAATGTATAGAATATCATTGACTTACCTCGAACCCAACAGTATCCGGACAAGAATTTCCAAACAGCACCGACGCGTCCGGAATCCGGAACCAGGTCCCGCCGGTGTCCGAGGTCCGGATGATTTGCTGCGCAATATCCCGACAGTTCTGTTTCTGTAGCGCCATTTCAAACGGACCCTGCACGATCACTGTCGGACTCTCGCTCGGGCGTTTCCGCGTCAGGACGAGCTCGTTCAGAACGTTAACGGTGTCAAATATGGCGGTCGTGGCGTTTTCGGTCTGACAAGAAAAAAAGATTGGCTAAGTCGAATGTTTTGTGCACCATCGTCAAACAACAGTGTCAACACAAAATGCTCATTGCCACTATGAAAAATGTAATTTGGTTGTATAACATACACAAGCAGTGCTGAAAAAGTGTAGTTCTACCTTAGTGTCATAGGCGGGCACAAAGTACTAACAAAACAATGGGTTGGTTAAGTCAGAGTCATGTGACCCACCTTTTCAAGCTGCCCTGAAGAATTGTCCTGACCTCTGACCTTCTCTGACGTTATCACGGACCCTTGCAGGACATTGATGGCAGCTGGGACACAAAGAACAAAAGTCATGTCTTTACAACGACATTAACATCGATCCGCGAATGGTAGACATAGTGACATTATGCAAGATTGTGATTGTAGTCATGTGGTTCAAAAACTCCTTTTGCCAGATGGATACGGTCTTTGTCATCTGCTTGGAGATTAACATGTATATGATATATATATAAATGTTTCGTGTCGACGTGACGATTCATACAGCAGATATGCATGGTCCAGCTCAACATCAAACCTGACAAAAGTTGTCACGGTAATTATGTACCTGTCATCATGAACTTGGCGGACTCCTCCATTTTCGTGGCACCGAGGTCTTCCGCTGGGACGGATTGTAAGAATGTCGCCATGTCCTTCAGCGCATCTGCAGCGGAAACCTGTAAAGAATTAAATGTAGAATTTTTAGCCTTTAAGTACACTATGTTGATAGAGTTATTAGGACTCAAATGACTGTGTATCTCTGTTATGTTGTATCTGACCCTTACCTCTTCCCTCATGACCTCAATGAAAAGCGGCCTGCGTGCCGATTTGAGCTTATCATGAATAAATAAAGGTTCAAACAAACAAACAAACAAACAAACACTCATCTTTACCCCTTTCAATTTTGGTTTATCGGTTTATTGTTTGATTTACTCCTTTAATTGTCGCATGCAAATAGCACAGAAACTCTTCCAGGAGTATCAAATTCACACAGAAAAACATGAATAGCATAGCATAGCATACAACAACATCTCATTATTACGTGTACAATGACAATCCTCTTGAATTGTCAAACTTGCAATGCTTCAACATCAAGGTATACTCAAACCCGGTCGGGCAACCACTGTGTGCAGGCAACCAAATCCAGTCACATCAAAATAGTCCCAATTTTACGCTGTTTTGAGAAAACACCTGTCCTCAATCCAGGTTTGACTGTATGTATGTACAATGTAGAGATGGGAACAGAGCTAGCGGTTCGTTGTAAGTATGTAGAGATGGGTGCAGAGCTAGCAATTCGTTGTAAGTATGTAGAGATGAGTGCAGAGCTAGCAGTTCGTTGTAAGTATGTAGAGATGGGTGCAGAGCTAGAGGTTCGTTGTAAGTACATGTATGTAGAGATGGGCGCAGAGCTAGCGGTTCGTTGTAAGTATGTAGAGATGGGCGCAGAGCTAGCGGTTCGTTGTAAGTATGTAGAGATGGGCGCAGAGCTAGCGGTTCGTTGTAAGTATGTGGAGATGGGCGCAGAGCTAGCAGTTCGTTGTAAGTATGAAGAGATGGGTGCAGAGCTAGCGGTTCGTTGTAAGTAGGTAGAGATGGGTGCAAAGCTAGCAGTTCGGTGTAACTATGTAGAGATGGGTGCAGATCTAGCAGTTCGTTGTCAGTATGTATAGATGGGTGCAGAGCTAGCAGTTCGTTGGAAGAATGTAGAGATGGGTGCAGTGCTAGCAGTTCGTTGTATGTATGTAGAGATTGATGCAGAGCTAGCAGTTCGTTGTAAGTATGTAGAGACCGGTGTAGAGCTAGTAGTTCGTTGTCAATATGTAGGGATGGGTGCAGAGCTAGTAGTTGGTTGTAAGTTTGTAGAGATTGGTGCAGAGCTAGCAGTTCTTTGTATGTTTTAGAGATGGGTGCAGAGCTAGCAGTTCTTTGTCACCTGTGAGTCTGACGACACCTCCTCCCCGACACTTGTCGCCTGTCCCAGCGCGCTGGCCACCAGGTTCACTGACGTCACGCTTCTGGCCTGGACACTCGTCAGCGCCGTCACGACCGCGTCTCGGGCCTATGTAAAGAGTATAATGTTCTGTGTTCTTCTTACATGTTCATCAGGCAAACATCTAGCATTGCCTAGAGGTCCTTGCCAGTACTACTTTGTATGCCGCATCACTAGCGTTTGAAATCACTACGCAGTGCACAATGAATAAACAGCTATGTTAGTCATTCAGCCGCGTCAATCTTGTTGATATCGGGTCGATCGATGATAAAGACATCCATTGACGTCAGAGCACAACATTATACGTCCAAAATTCTTACAGAAGCTGCAGTTTCGCAATATGTCTGACTTCAGGCAATATCAAAGAGCAGCATTGAAGTGTAAAAAAAACTTGTGCATTTCCTTGTGCTACTTTGTTTCTCATCTAAAGAACCGTGCCCGATGACCATCTCTTTGTTCGCGCCCGCTCAAGTTTCTATTCCGTCTATTGAAACTAAACTAGCATTAGCTTGACCAAAAGCTAATGGGTAGGCAATCACTTCAATCTAGAGACAGTATACAAACATTTTCGGTCAGTTTTTAACGTTTTAGACACAGTATACAGAAAATGAACGGCTGCTAACATGTTATCACCGCATTGATTATTACTAATCTCGGAAGCTAACATTTTATTGTCTCAGTGATAAGTCCCGGCGGTATACAATCTAGTACCATATTGTCTAGTGTCGACAGCTAACATTTAGTGTCAGTGCTAAGACTAGAGTAGTCATATGTTATATTGTTCATCATTGTCTGTCCGTCCTCTCCGTGTAACATGTACATCTACTTGCAATTAGACTACAGGCAGGAATTTGCAATTAATTTAAACTAAGCACCATGTTGATAAATTAAGATCTCTCACCTCTGTTGCCGCAGCTTTCGTATCGTCTGCGGTTGCGTTCGAAACAAAGTTCAGGACGGAAGTGACGCTGTTGGACAGCTGCACCACAGACCGGAAGTCTCCCTGACGTACAAGTTTACCCAGGGTGCTGTTCGCTCCCACAACCAACTGCGTTGCTACGTCAGTGGACTTCTCGGTAGGAAGACTGAATACCTGAGGTAGGAAGAGACATGTGGAACACTTATTCTACCAGTTAAAACCTTTAAGTATTCCATCACCTATATTATTTACTACCTAAATGGCGTTTCAGTTAATACGGTTGACATGTATCCGACTTTGCCATGGCTTCGACAACGCATGACCATCAAAGCCACATGCAGTCTGAATCTTTTTCATCAATCTGACTGAATAAATGGTAATAGAATGAGTGAAAAGAAATAGAAGAATATTTACCTTCACCACAGTCTCAACGGAAGACGTCGCCCCAAGACCATCGGACACGTCAGCACGAATGGTGACGTTGTAATCACGTGATTCCAAGCCAATGGGAAGCAAGAGTCCTGACAGTATGGAATCCCGACCGGTGTGTAGGATTGAGAAGACATCACCCGTTACCGTGGAGACGGAAGCCAGCCTCTCCGCGCCCGTACTATACAGAAACGTGTAGGTCAAGGGCAGGTCAAGGTCGGAAAAGCCTGGCGGGTAAAGCACAAAAACAGGTTAATGAATCTGTGTGGTATACCTTCTAGCACGTGACTGATGATTATGATGATGATGATGGTATACCTTCTACTTCGTAATAGGCATACGCACGTCCTTTCTTTTAATATTGATCATTTGCATTTGTTTAACGGACAACTTTTATCCACACCTTGTCCTTGTCATGGGAAAAAGAGTCTCTCTTCCCACTCATCACACTGAGTCTGTATCGAACTGATAAATTTACGTAGGAAAAAAAAACCGCTTCATTGTAAAACATTTTACACATACCTGAACACGATATAGTAAACTCCGTGACCATCGCCGTGCCGTTTTCAGGAGAGACGCTGCAGCTTCCTACGGTCGGCGGCTCGTTTGGCTGGAAAGTGTGCTCCGCGAAGCCTTCTCTGTCGGGACCCAGGGACACCGTCACTCTCAGGGTGTAGTCTCCTAGTGCCTGCAAGTGAAAAAATAAACTACTCAGCACTCACCCTCCTAAAAGCAGGACCCCTATCGCTCGATTTCTTGGCTCGCTCGCGTTGGGGCCCTGCTCTTTAGCCCCAGTAGATACAGTTCTGGCGACGTTACTGACAGTTGCTCATGAATAATCCATGAGCTATCCTTATTTGGCACAATTTGGTGGTTAATTTGTTCTGAACCTAAAGTAACGATGTGAGACGTAAACTGATTGGTTGATAGCTTCCCGTCGTCCTTTGCGCTTTTGCTCTAGATGGGGTTTAGCAAACCCTCTGATTGACTGAAGCTGTTTTGGCGCCAGAACCGTGTCTACCAGCCAAAGAGCAGGGCCCCTACGTGAGCGAGCCAACGAATCGAGCGATATGGGTCTCCTACTTTTAGGAGGGTGTCAGTACTGAGATTCTGAAAAGGTTATGTTGAATAAATGAAAAGAAGAAGAAAACTTCTTCCAAGAGACGCCATCATTGCATTCTTGATTCAAATAGGAAGTAAAGGTTTTATTGGACAACCTTTATCCGAAGAACAGACGAAGTTACATATAATGATAGGGAGAAGGTTGCCAGCCTTCCACTTCTGTAGCATGGTATCAAAAGCTATTATAGCTACCGAGTGTCTTACGTTCCCTTCGCAAATAGGAAGAGAGCGCCGGAAACTCGGCAGCTATAAGAGGTTTGGGTATCAGACTACAGACGGGCAAGGCGGCAGGCTTTCCTCTACCGTTAAATGTAACTTCGTAAAACTGCCAAAGGTGCCACTTTTTCCTGTTGCATTAGAAATGTTACAGGTTATTTTTCTATTGTATGTAGTAAAACCATATCTAATGTTATTAGTCTATTTAGAGAAATAAAATAACATTAAAATGTATCGAAACAACTTGTACCATGTAGCGAAAGAACTTTGTGCCATGTAGCGAAAGAACTTTGAGCCATGTAGCGAAACAACGTATGCCATGTAGCGAACCGACTGTAGTGAACTAACAATGTAGCGAAATAACCAGTTACCTTTAGGAAACGTTTTATGCCCACATACCTTGAAGACGCCGGCCTGCACGACGACGTCCGGCAGGTGCCTCCCCGTGGTGGTGTCGGTGTCCCAGGCGAGGTCGTCCCGCCCGAAGTCCGGCGGGGCCGCCCGGAGGGTCCAGTTGTACCGGACCGGCTCGTCCGGCCTGCAGCTGGAGCAGGAGTACGCCGAGCTGAGCACCAGCCGCTCTGACGGGTTCAGCTTCCTCTCACAGTTACTTAAACATCTGATAAATGGTATTAAAAAATGTGTCAATTATTATATATCATGCAAAATCATATTTATATAAGAGACGCAGGGGTCGCCCCAGGATGAATTACAGACAGACCTCCGAGCAGCCAACCTGAACTGGAGGGATGTAAGGAGGATGGCTGCTAACCGAGCCTGCTGGGCCAACCTAACTGCCTCATGTGTCGGACGACACGGGAGCCCCTAAGTCTAAGTAAGTTAAATCATATTTCTATATTTTAAACATGTTACGGTACATTGCACGCGTGGTCCAAAAACAATTTCCGTAAACATGAACATGATTTGCCGTTGCAGGATGGTGACACAATAATTGTTGGAAACCAAAGAATCTCTAATTTTTCATCCTAATAATTGATTGAATCCCGATTGATATGATTACTTTATAACTTGTTGAATCCCGATTGATATGATTACTTTATAACTTGGTATGATACAATGATGTACTAAAATAGAGGGAACCGACACCCTCTCTAAGTAAGAATATTTTCTCTGCGTGCACCGTTTTATTGTATCTATTTCACCTCAGTCAAGATTTAACAATGAATCCGTTCAAGCACCGTGGTTCAAGTAAATCGACCGCCAACTCACCTGATCTGCACGGTGGGAGATCCAGCGGGAAAGACCTGCAGGGTCTGGCTGTACTGGCCGGGATCTCGTCCCGGGTATCCCACCTGCACCGTCAACGTCACTTCCGGTAGGTCGGGAGGTATCAGTGCGGAGGAAATGACGTAAGACTGCTGGGCGGTGCTGTTTCCGAAAAGTTCATCGCATGGGGCGCCTTTGGAAGATCAGGGGTGACCAGATAAATTCATTTGTGAGTTCAAATATCACAATATTTGATATTGGAGAAATTTGCAATCAATAGCAATTACAGGAATGATGCTAAGACATAACCGACGGTGTGTGAAGGATTTCCACCAACAAATGTGAGAAATTTCGCTACTGAAAGCCAAGTATGAATTCACTTAAATTTAGTCTTGGTTTATGCGGATACCCGGGGCGAGGGAGGCATACACTGTATTTCTTAGATGACTAAATGCATGAAAAATAAACCACAGCAAACAGTCAATTTTGTCTGTATGTTTATCTTATGTTTTGTGAAAATTGATTTTAAAAAATGATTTATAATAACAAAAAAGTCATCTTGAGGTAAAAGCACATTCACCTTTAAGCATCAAGCACCCGCAGAAAGTATTTTCTTACCTAACATCGTTGTACACGACCAACTGTACGTCAGTAACGTCGAATTCGTGACGACGGCGTCAGGGTCGTACGACGTCGACGCGTCGACGACAACGTCTGACCCCAGATCCACCGACCTCGCCGAACCTCCCGCGATGTGCGCTACAAGTGGGGACGCCGATACCGTCAGCCACTGCGCCGTCTTTCGCGCCACGCTCAGTCCACTTTCCGTCTCCATGACGACGACCTCTAACCCGACCACGATGTTGCCGTACGGTAGGGTGTTTTTCGGTATGGTTAGCTCAGACGCCGTCGTTAGAACTCCGGGAGGGAGACTGATAGGGATGAGAATGAAGCTATCGATGGAGTAAACCGCCCAACTGAAGCTGAGGGTGAACTCCTCTTCACAATCCAACTTGACATCACTCCGCACAGTCAAGCGTTTTCGTCGCTTGACGGTAGGAGCGGACCAAGGGGAATCCCCTCCTCCCTGTAAAGTGACGTCAGGATAGCAGGTGGCGCACGCGTAGGAACCGTTGGTGTTGACGCACAGCTCGTCTCGGCTGCAGTTGTGGACGCCGGTTGTGCATTCGTCAACATCTGGAGTGCGGAACAAAATACAAGACTATTTCATCTTACGATTCACGCGAAGACCATGTTTTTTCCTATACATCGCTATCTATATAGCCTGTATGTCCGTCTTTCGGTTTAACACACCAGCTTCGTAGGCTAAGGGCCCTGTCACACTTGTGCGTATATGCAAGTCCGCATGAGCCGTAAGTTTTTGTTTTGGGTAAATTAAAGTTTGCAGCTAAAGAAGTCATTTCTTTGGTTCGATAACTAGGCTGCACAACGATAGGTCAAAGTAGAAAACAACTTCTTCCATGCAAACTTTACATAAACCGAAAATATGTCCATGCGCAACTCATACGCACTTGAATATACGCACAAGTGTGACAGGGCCTTTAGCACGCGGCGCGACAGCAGCTATATGATAGTTTAGATATAGCCAACAATTGTATTTACTACTAGTAGCCAATTGTTACAACAAAGTCAGACACAGTTTACTGACGCATGTTTGTTTTTCTCTATGTTTTTACCATGTATTTGCAATTAGCCCATGGGCATGAACTTGCAATAAACTTCTAAAACTTCTATGATATATACTACACTGAATTACTTAGCTTTGGGCATCTAGCTGCAGCCGTTGTTTAAAGCTATCCAATGAGGATGCCCTTGTAGTACATATACATGGTCAATGGTGGCAACAAGTTGATAACTCAAGGGAAAATATTTTTGAACACCTCAATCCTAAGTTGGTACTTGAGGCTATGGCTACTGTATGCATACATGCTTACATAATCACGGGACCAACGACTGATGGTATAGTGTCTTGCTCCAAACACAAAATGTTAAAGCTACAACAAAAGGTCGTGTACCCACCAGATTCTGCTGCCGATGTTGTGCTAGAATATCCTCGTGTTGTTGTTGCGGCTGTTGTGGTTGTCACTATTGTTGTTGTTAAGTTCCATTTTGTAGAATGAGAAGCTGTAGTTGTTGCTAAAGTTGAGGTGCCCGCTGTTGTTGTATCGAAAGCTGCCGCAGGTGTTCTCGATGAAGTCGACATGTTCCATGATGTCGAATTCAAAGTAGTGGGCATTGTCGAAGCGTTCCATGTTGTTGCATTGTAAGCAGCCGACGGTATTGTTGAGTTTGAAATGTTCCGTGATGTTGAGTTTGAAACAGCAGGCGTTCTTTGTGTTGTTGTGCCGTCCCATCTTGTTGAATTGAAAACGTCATGTGTCGTTGCTAAAAGAATTGAGTTAAAGAAAAAAGCAACCAGTTTATCTAAAAGCTCAAGTACCGTTTCATGCACAGATCTAGATAGGTCATCGTTTCAAAATCCCTCCACAATTTTGCAACATTTTCCGTCAAAGCTAGCCGCCAACACTTGACGCACTAGTGGAAGCCTTACAAGAATCTTAATTCATTTTGCTTCATTTTCTGTACACTTATACGGTGAAAACTATCCTGTCAGAAGTAAAACTCACCTGTTGGTGTTACTCCAATCGACGTGTTGTTGAGATGAGCTTGTGTGGTTGAATTTGTTGGACCTGTTGGTAGAGGGTACAGATCATGTAACAGATAGAAACAGTGACATAATTCAACTGTCATGTCCCGTTCCGTGCCCGTCACGATCCGTGCCTGAAAGGGATACAGCCCGACTGTCCCAGACCGTGCCCGGAAGCGCTGTCAATCACTGTGATTGACGGGGCAGTGATGTTACTAACGCCCGATGATGTAAAACGTGCTTTTGCCCAAGGCACGGTTTGGGATTCGCGGGTACTGTCACGAACCGTGCCCAATCGCGCATAGTTCTGGATACACAGGGGGCCTTATCCAATATTGTGCTTTAGGGCGGAGCTTAGTGTTTTGGGGGGAGGAGTCTGTCCAACGCGTTTTCACTCCTGCAGTCCGCCATCTTTGTTTTTCGGGGATAGGGCACACTTCATGACGCAACAACAACTGTATTGCTCAAAGCTATCAGATGAATCAAGCCTTTTCTAAAAGTACCTGAAGACGTGTGGTTCTCCGGTGCCGTGAAGATGGGCTCTGAGGTAGAAGACGGCACTGCTCCGAGAATCGCAGTTGTAACTTCCACATCAGGGGAGGCTTCTGTAAATGACAGATATTCATTTTGAGTAATGAATAAAGAAAGTCAAGTAATGAACGACAAATTAATTTGAGGAAGCCGATACATTTCGTGTAACTTTGAAGAACGTATGGTAGGAATGACACTGTCAATACGTCTAGCAAGATGGTCACAAGTACATGTATGCAGGGCACTGTACATGTTTTAAAAATGGCGTGTTCAACTTCAAGCAAGTCATTTGTAGATGATCTTATTCTTTATAGAAGTTCAAAAATACGAATACTATAGAGAAACTACACATGCGTACACCATATTCTCTTACCTTCATACACCTCTACTTCGCACAGCGTCAAGATTCTACTTTTACCGGGCAGCAGCACTCCGACGTACCGGCCAGGCAGACCCGCACATTCAACTGCAACCGTACTGTTGCTCCCCGCACTCTGTTCATCCCCGCAGGACGGATTCAGCGCGACCGTCGTGGAGTTCCCGACGTGGACGCGGAAAGGGTCGAGCCGCTCCGAACAGCAGTCCTGCCGGTTGACGATGATGACTTTACCGACACTGCGGGCAGACCCCAGGTCGACGTACCACCAGGTGTTGCTGTTGGCGCGGGTGTGAGTGCACGAGGCGCCATCTTGGTAATGAGCGTCTCTGTTCCCATCCACTGCTCTACCAGGCACACCGCCGTGGTCAGTGCTGGATTGCCACGAAGGACGTCCTCGTGCGATGTTGACAGCTGTTAAAACAAAAATGAACAACCATGTAAGAAGCTCAGCTGTAGATTGTCTTTAATCTTCAAGCACATCCAACGGTTGCAAAGACCGTATCCAACTGGCAGATGGAGTTTTTATTGCAACGACGATGCCTGACAACTTCCCTGGCTGACTGGAGCTTCTCTGGGTAGCTTGTACGATTTTAGCACTGTGGAGATCTGCTTGGAGATTAGATTGTCTTGTTATCTTCGCCGAGTACTTGTACTCGGAGAGGATTATGTTTTCGGTTGAAAAATCTGTTGGGTGGGTCTGAATGTATGTCAGGAGCATAACTCAAGAAAACTTCAATGAATCTTTATGATTTTTGGTAGGTGTGTAGTGGTTGTGTAAAGGAAGGTCAAGTTCGAAAATGGTTTACCTTGCGTTTTTCAATAGTACTGCAGCGGACTTAGCATTTTTTTGTGTTTGTATGTAGGCAAAAAAAGTGACGGAAACGTTGATGGATCTCCATGATTTTTTGCAGGTGTGTAGATGTTGTGAAAACGGAGGTCAAGTTCAAAAATGGTTCTCCTGGCACTTTTCGTCGGTACTGCAGCGGGCTTTGTGTGGATGTGAATTTTCTTGTGGACAACATAACTCAAGAAGCTGTTGATGGATCCTTATGATATTTAGTGGATGGGTAGGATTTACCGAAAGGAAGGTCAAGTTCGATAATGGGCCTTCTAGCGGGTACCAAAGGTACTGCAGCAGAGCTTCAAAATTTAGGGGCATATTTTCTGAAAGTGCTATGGTCATGATTTTTGTGTGGTAGATAGTTCATGCCACAGAAAGTAAGTTCTGTAAATTTTGGCCCCCTAGCGGCTTGTTAAGAACCGCAGTGGGTGTTTTTGTTTTGACATTCGGACATGAATAACTTGAGAATGGGTCGACAGATCGTCGTGATGTTTGGTATGTAGAGAGCTCGGATGGTGCTTTACATAATCAATGACTAATTATGCAAATAAGGAGCTAATTTGCATAATTAGTAAGGAAAGTTTGTTAACCCACTGCCTTTCAATGGGACATGGGACAGTGTCAGGTCATGTAAACAGATAGCCTTGCATAAACGTACATGTAGGTCAAATAAATAAACAATTCTCCAAGCAGAGGTGTGGGTCCTGCTGGTTTTTGACGCGTTCAGTTTAAGCATTTTTGTTCAACACGGTTGGCGACATAACGAAATAGGGACAAAATAGAAAGCCTGACTAGAAACACCTAAAAACGTGCCAGATTTATTCTATTCATATGTATTGACTGTACTATTTCATCATCACTTTCAACTTTCAACACTACCATACTCAAATTTTTTCATGACCAGTTATAAGATATATCACCACACTCTACACATATACTAGTCCTGTACCACCAAATGATTTTTAACCCTATCTTAACTGGACTCATTCGCCCAATCATAACGTCCAAATGGTATGGTGCATGATCAAATTTGCAGGGGGTGATAGGCACGTAAATATAAATCACTTTCCATAATAAGCCTTGATTATTTGGCGAAGATAATGTGTTTGTGGAACTCTAGTTAATTATGATTTAGCAGTAGATCTCGATGAAAGCTTTTCTTGAATTTCATCGCAAAATGAAATCGGCTCATGACACCTCCTGCCATTGCCGTTACAACTTTTGCTAAGTCTCACAAGTCTCGTCGTAGTCTCGTGTTCTCAGCTACTTATAGCGATCCGTGATCAAGAAATACAGTTGACATCGAAAATTTGGAGGTACGTATCTCGTTACCTTTTCTTAGTCACTGATTGAGGAATATTCTTGTAACCAACTTTTGCTAAGTTCTACAGAATGGGATTAACGCTTACCCGAGCAGTTTATGGGGGTAGGAACTTCGCTATCGCTTCCGACGCAAGCGGATGTCGGCAGCTGGAACGTGGATGTCGACGGCTCGGGAGTGGATGTCGGCAGTTCGGGAGTGGATGTCGGCAGTTCGGGAGTGGATGATGGCGGCTGGGTTGATAGTGCTGTAAGGTACATGTATAGAGTGAGTTCAATACGCAAGAGAGTGAGGTATATCCATTCATGACAGTGCAAATGTGTTGTAGGTGACAGAAGATTGCTTTCAGTGGCAAATTATCTGACCAACCTTTTGCAGAAATGGACTCTAAAAACTGAAAGAACGATTATAGGGTACAAAATCTTTGATACATTGATTTGATTTGATTTGATTTGATTGACTGATTAGGCGGTATGAAATGACATACATCCATTTGCTGTTGGCTATCATAAAGGGCTAGCCCTTGTTATGCTTCTGTGTTCGCACGATTGTCTCACGACGTCTATTTTTTAGCAGGTTCCGGGATAATTTCAAGTACGACTTAAAGTCCCCCCGGGGTCTAGTCGAGCCCAAGAAATAGCCAGGTAGCCGTAGAGTGTCTGTCCCATGGAGACACGTAGGGGTCACGCCCGAAAGTGCAAAAAAACAGCCCTGTGAAAGAACTTTTTTCCAATTGTAACCGATTGATAACTGGGCAATATGTGAGGTACGAAAACAGAATAATAAAAAACTACAAAATTTCCGTAATACGTATACTCCTAGAATTATAAGAATATCCACTAGATTCCTTTTTATCGAGTAATGTTTGGTTTAAATAACTGAATCTAGGTTGCAACCCGACTTTTCTTTGTGTTCTGACATGCGGCGAAGTATATATAAGGCCCCCATTCCACTAGACGGCGATCGCGCTGCGCTCTCGCTGCGCTCTCGCTGCGCTCTCGCTGCGCTCTCGCTGCGCTCTCGCTGCCCTCTCGCTGCGCTCTCGCTGCCCTCTCGCTGCGCTCTCGCTGAATAAATGTGTTAAACCCTTGGCTTCACAATTGGACTATCATGCAAAATGTACAAGTATGACTAAAAAGACAAGAAAACACGCTAAGCGTTCTTTAGTATGAAATTCGCTCTGTTAAAATTTTAGGTCAAAGAGACCGCGCGATGAGAGCGCAGTCCTAGTGGCATGGGGGTATAACATAGTTGCACTAACTGTCGGTGAACCACGTGGCGACGAAGCCGGGATGCACTTCGCTGTAGTCCGAGTGGAAGATGACCGTCATGGAGTTGTTGGTGGAGTTCAGCGGCGGAGGGCTGTCAGTGCCGCACCACGTTCCCATGTCAACGGCGGAATCGCCCCGGCCGTCCTGCACCTTGAATAGATAACAAAAAGGGGTTACTGTAGATGCAGAAATATTCGCGCTGGTTTCATGTTCGCGGTTTTCGCGGTGAACTCTTTATCGTGAACTTAAACCCACCGCGAACATCCATTCCAATGTGTGACTGTAGCGCTACTGCTATTTCAAACGCGAACTCAAATCACCCGCGAACACTCCATTTTCTCCCTACCGCGAAATATAAACCACGCGAACTAAAATGCATGAATACAGTATTTTATCTTAAAACTTCATCTGAGTTGGTAAAAACCATTCTGAGACAAGTTTTAACTGTAATTTCCGACGCAAACATTGGACTTACCCAAATTCTATACTTTGTCTCTGTCAAGGAGTGAGCAATCCACCGCTGAGATGACGTCACGTTATGCAGATAGCACGCGTGACTCGGTGAACAGTGGATCATAAATAAAGTTGAAAATTTGGGTAAATCCAATGTTTGTGTTGGAAATTAGAGGGTTAAAACTTGTCTCATAAGTTATTATATGTTGCACTCCAACCACAACAAAATTAGGATTTATCCACCGATGTTTTGGCAATCTTTCGACTGTCTTCTCCGTACTAAATGTACTCTTCTACGCTTTGCTACATAGTGGCGTCACTGCAAGGCTGCGTTCCCAACTGTGCCTGGACTTTTAGTGCAGCTAAGAATCTCAGTATACGTTGATTCACAAACCTGGCGACCCTGTACTTGGAAACAGGTTCCTGTACATATTCATACAGGCGTAAAGCATGTTTCGTCACCACGAGTTCTTTAAAGACCGCAGTAAAGGAGTAGCACAAACAGTGCCCGGAACGTAAAGCCCCTGTCACACTTATGCGCATATACAAGTCCGCATGGGTTGCGTATTAACATGTTTTTGGTTTAGGTTAAGTTTGCAGCCGAATAAGTGATGTCTTAGGTTCGATAACCAGACTGCACAACGGTGAATCAAAGTAGAATACAACTTCTTCCCCGCAAACCTTACTTAAACCATATATTTAAGTAACCATACATGTATTTGTTTTACCCAGAACGTAATGTGCATACGTGACAATAAGGGAGATCAGCCTGGTGGATGCATTTCTTGTATTGATCAACAACCATTGGCAAAATTAACTCTTAACAACACACAGAAATGAAGATGAAGTACGGGGTGTGTGCGCACACTAAGGAGTGTCACATTATTGTAGCGTGCGTAGCCCAGTGGTTAACGATCTTGCCTCTGGAACGAGAAGCCCCGGGTTCGATCCCGGCTGTGTCGCTCACCCGACATGCACGCTACCGGAAAGGGTCGCAGTCCTTAGGACAGGACGTTAAGCGGTGGTCCACTGTTCTTTGTGCTTGTCGAAAAGAGCTAGGGGAATTTTCCCGGTACAATGAACCTGTAAATACTGTACATAGCGTCTGTCTTCTCTGTCACGACCAGTGGAAGACTAGCTCATCTGTTCATTGAGTTCATTTAATATTTGAGCTAAACTGGTTCGAGATCACTTTCCTTTCTTTTTTCCTTTCACATTACAATGATTAGATTTCTCACATTTTAGGCCAACAAAAATGACCATTGAAAATACATGTTACCTTGAGGTAGTCGTATTCGCAGTCTGAATCATCCTCCAATACGAAGTTGACAAATGACAGGTAGATCCGCTGTCGAGGGTCGAGGACGATGATCCAGACACAGTGCAAGTTGGTGGCATAGTCTTCTGGATATCCGGGGCTCTGTATGATCCCGTTTGGGGTGTTTATGACTCCGCCGCAACCTGATTCTGTAACGAGAAAACATTTTTTCAACCTTTATTTAACCTTGAAAGTATACAGTATGCACTCATTCGGCCGAGGCCGTTTTTCAAGACTTCAAGGGAGGAGGTCAGGGGTCCTTCTAACATATCATCGGAAAATATAACAAAAGTCGTTTTACAAAAATAACGTTACAATCAGTATTCCATAATCATATTCAGAATATAGAAATAAGTCGACGATATAGCATCGTTTCCATATTCGGTATTCATAGTCAGTTCATAGTTTCTCGTCGCAACATATATTTGAATGTTGCAACTGAAGGCGCCGTTCTGAAGTTTGGTGTCAGACTATTCCGTAGAGTAGTACCTGAGTAGGAGATAGACCTCCTATGTACTTCTCAACGGACCATTGGTACATACAGTAGGTTAGACTCGCTTTGTGTCAACATAAGTGCACTTTTCAAGAGCATGTAACACCTATTTGATCACTCGACTCAGGTCAAAATGAGAACCTAGCTATAGTTAAGTAAGTCCTCTCGGGTGGGACGTGGAGCCAGAAGTCCCGTGTTTGAGGAGAGCCACACCTCCTGCACGTTAAAGAACCCACCACACATACCGAAACGTGTAGGGGTCCGTCCCGATGTTATTGGATTGAACCTTACAGTTCTGCCTTATTTAGCTGGTACCTACTGGATAAAGGATATGCGAAACAAACAAATGTGATCGTGAATTGTGCCCTATGGATGAGATTTCATCAGCGTATTCATTTTTGTCGGTCATCTTTTAAAATCTGTATCAGACATATGAGACTCTAAAATCTGCATCCTCGTGCGTTTCGCGTTGTCTCACACCATATGAATATGCTGACTGTGGTGAGAAAGATATACGTACCATGTTCACAGTGCACGCCGTCATATCCAAGAGCGCATGCGCACGTGTAGCCATGGACTTGATCATTACAAACTGCTCCGTTCTGGCATGGGTTCGACGCACATTCGTCAAACTCGTCTGGGGAGTAACAAATATGGGGATGCTCAAAACCATCAGTGAGAGAAAGGCGATGTCTTTTTTTAAGGTACCGTTGAATGGACATGATACTTATACATCAAGGATTATGCGTGCCTATGTTTATATTTTGAAATTGACGAATTTTGGATAAAAAATAACAATAAAAATTCGCCCAAAATCGTCATTTCAAAATATAAACATAGGCACGCATAATCCTTGATGTATTACTATTATGTACATTCCTGCAAAGTTATATTGATAAACATCGAAGTACAAGCCAAGGAGAGCCTTTTTCTAAAAATGGGCATGGCCTTATAACCCTTGATGACGTAATCATGACGTCATACCAATTTTCATAAATTATCACCTTGCTATAAGGTACTACCTGAAAAAAGATTAAGGTTGAGGAAGATTTATAAAGGGTTTTTTCAATAACATATTACCAAAACTCCTCAGCCACCCTTCAACGGTACCTTTAAGCACATAGAACTACTTTGTAAAGTAACTTCATATCGATTACACCTTTTAGTTGACAACGAAAAGAAGAGAGGTTTCCGACCATTGCTCTCTTTATGTATTTTCCATTGCCGTAACCATTTCCAATACTCATTTTGCTCACCAGACAATCAAATAAACTATAATAGAAGACCTTCAACGTCATCTTTGATACCTAACGTTCTTCATTGTAATGGAAACAACAAACGGGTGAATACATTGATGAATGTTAGACATCCAGGTAATAAGATGAGCCAAAAAATAGTTACTCATTTTCATTTTGAAACAGTCAGACGTTTCAGACAGCATCCGGTATCTTTCGTCAGTGACTAAGGAAAGATCTGGAAGAACTAGGTTTTATACAATTTCAGATGGTTGAGATAATTTCAGATAGTTAAAGTTAAGACAAGGCTGTATGGTAATGAATCAATTAGCTCCTGTTGTTTTAGGAGCTAATGCCAGGTGAGTAATTTGCACAGGGTACTGACTTTTTGTGGACCACTTGGCAACGAAGCCGGGAAACACTTCTGAGCCGTCCGTGTGGAAGAGGACTGACATGGTGTTGTTGGTGGAAGTCAACAGTGGGGGGTTGTCGGTCCCGCACCAAGTACCGAGATCAGCCGCAGAGTCGCCATGGCCGTCTTGCACCTTCAAGGGAATACAATACAGGTTATAGACGTGTACCATTTAGTCCAATGCCATATCTGAAACCTAAAGAGTTGTGGTAGTCCGGGCGACTCGCCCAAAATACTGAGAAAAAGGAAGACAAATAAAAGATGAGGATGACGATGAAAATGATGATGATGATGAAGATGGTGATGATTGAAGATGATGGCGATGATGATAATGATGAAATATGAAGATGATGAAAATCAATGATGAAGATGATGACGATGATGATAATGGTGAAGAAGATGATGATGATGATGATGATCAATGATGACGATGATGGTAATGGTGAAGATGAAAATGATGATAATGATGATGATGATGATGATGATGATGGTGATGATAGTAACGAGTTCTTACCATTGCAAATGTGCTTATTTGAAAGTAACGGCAAATGTGCCTAGAGTTGAAGTATCACATGGAAGATATTAAAGAACCAAAGATAAACACGAAAAGACACGTTAGATTTCCTTCTAACAGAATGCACCGTAAGATTAAGTTAAAGTCATTATGGGAGGTTCTGAACAGTAATAGAGAAAAACAGAAGAAATCTGAAGAGTCGGTAAAAAGGCTGAATTTAATTATTTCTTGTTAACACCGTAACATTGAAAAATACACTACCTTGACGTCGTCATATTTACAGATAGAAGAGGGCTCCAATGAAAAGGTGAAGAATGAGAGGAAGACCCGCTCTTCAGGGTCCACAGTAATGATCCAGACACAATCCAGCCTGTTCGCATAGTTCTGTGGATGTCCCGGGCTCTGCAGGGTCCCGTTTGGGGCGTTCATATAGCCGCCGCATCCTGTGGGCGAGGGAAAGTTCATTTCAGTTCAGTTCATCCTCTTTTAACAGCAACGAGGTCCTACCACTCCCTAGTGAGTCACTTCCCCAGGAGCAGAGCTACCAAGGAGAGACTGGGTCACTCTCAACAGAGCCAGAGCCAAGGTAGCAAGGACTGGCGACAACATGCTCAGATGGGGCAAGGCTTCAAGTGCAGCCTGCCCCTGCGGGGCAGACCCCCAAACTATACAGCACCTTCAACAGAACTGTAAACTTGGGACTACATGCACTGACGACGATCTACGTGAGGCCAACCAGACAAGGCAAGATATGATGATGGTTAAAGGTGACATAAGTGTTCCCACAAGTTCCTGTCGCACATGACAGATTGAAGTTCCTCATCTTCAAGGCCAACATCCTCTTCGATTACTTTTGCAACCAAACATTGGCTGGTCATCACAGACCCCCAGAGTGGGGTCTCTCGGGAATTGTTCCCATCCCAAAGAAGGGAAATCTCACCCTCCCTGACAACTACAGGGGCATTTCCCTGCCACAGGTGGCTGCCAAGGTGTACAACCGACTACTGCTGAACAGACTGCGCCCAGTTATAGACAGTATTTTGGAACGGTAGGGAACGTTTTTTTGTTAATTGGATGTACATGTAGATTTGTATCCTTTCAAATCCAGACGATTATAGGAACATTACTTCAAGAAAGAACACTGTTGCCGTTATCTAGTTCTGATGATTATATGAACATTACCTTAAGAAAGAGCATCATAACCGTTATCTAATCCTGATGATTATATGAACATTATTTCAAGAAAGAAAACCATTACCGTTTTCGCAATGCACGCCGCTATTTCCTGGTGCACATGCGCAGGTGTAGTTGTTGACTTGATCCTTACAAGGAGCTCCATTCTGGCATGGGTTAGATGCACATTCGTCAATGTCTGGGATAAAAAAAAGATGAAGATTATCAGCACTTTCAGCAGGGTGAGAGAAAAATGGGAACTTTGTACAAAGGATATTCCGTTCGTGAATAGTTACTTTGAATAAAAGAGGGCCTGCATGCCCCTTTTACGTAGAGCGTAATCGGCCGTTTAATTTTACGTAGAGCGTTGCCGACCACTCCATAATTTAGCGTAGAGCGTAGGGCGGGCTTTCTTAATTCAGCGTAGAGCGTAGGGAGGCTTTCTGAATTTAGCGTATTACGTAGCCGGCCCTCCGAATTTAGCGTAGAGCGTTGTCGGGACCCCCCATGCAGGCCCTCATAAAAAGACTCTTTGTACACAACCAAGTGATTTATCCAACCGACATTTCGGTGACCGCATTGTAGATACCTTTCCCTGCAACAGTGTATATATGTCAATACTCTGCGTTTTGGGAAAGCATCTATAAGCAGCGACACCTGTGCTGCAGTGCTATGTGAACCAGTAAAAATTGCCCTGAGGAATGTGACAGACGGTCACCGAAATGTCGCTTGAAAAAAATCACTTGGTTGTGTACAAAGAGTCTTTTTCATTCAGCATATTCGATTTCCGTTTAAAAGTATGTATGTATATTGATATGAAATCAGCAAAATGAAAACAGGTTAATCGCAAGGGGATATATAGATGCAATAATGTCGGGAAAAGTAAAAACTGTACACAGATTTGGTAATGACCCGCAGAAGCTTATGATTTCCTGACCGATTTCGCAGTTTTGTCCTCCATAGCCGGGAGCGCAGGTACAGTTATATCCACCGTCATCAACGTCTCGGCAGGTCGCGTTGTGTTGGCACAGACTGGACTCACATTCGGTCAGGGCTGTGGAGGACAAGAAAATCCATATTACCTGTGTGCCCCCGACGCTATCCATCTCGTTATGCTTTGGTCCCAACTGCGCTGGTGCTTGTCGGGGATGCAGTCCCGGCCAGGCCCCAAAGTCACAAATTGCCCGGCAGACTACAGGGGGGGGGGGGGGGGTGTGTACCTCATCGCGTCAATTTGTTACAGGTTCCAGCGTTCAATCTAAGTCCGAGTTAAATTGATTCGGGGTCCCGGCCGGGCCCGGCAACCGCAGGGTGTCCCACGGGGCCACGTAAGGGTCACGCCCGAACGTGCCAAAAAACAGCCCGTGGAGTACATGGCGGGGCATCTTTTTCCGATTGGAACCGAAGCATTATCTGTGTTCTACGGAAGCTGTTAACCTGGTTACTGTATATGCGCATTTATATGTCTTGAGTTCTTACTCCAGGCTAGTGAAGATTTACATGAGATGTCTAGGAGGTCAAAACCATGCAAGAAGAACCAAGAGTATGTGGGTAAATATGTACAAGCATGTCTAACCCTCGCTACACTGGAAACAACAGACGATAAACCGGGTAGTGGGCGTGTGTGAGTCAGATTGGATATAAAATTCTTGCTGATTTCGTATAGCGTGTACAAAGCATGTCCCGCGAACAGTTAAACTGTTCGATCCCTCTCAATAGGCAAAAAATAACAAGCAATGAAATTCTTCCCAACTATGTGAAAAGACCGTCCCCGCAAGGTGTCGCCAACAACCAAGTCTATAGAATGCGCTCGTGTAATCTTTAGAACATTTGTTAACTCAATCGCAGTACAAATTATAACGGCCCCATTCCTGAGGTGTCGTCAAAAGAAATAGTACATTTTCTTACCCGACGCAAATCCGTAGAGGTCGAGTTCT
Source organism: Branchiostoma lanceolatum (assembly GCF_035083965.1). Classification (NCBI taxonomy): domain Eukaryota; kingdom Metazoa; phylum Chordata; class Leptocardii; order Amphioxiformes; family Branchiostomatidae; genus Branchiostoma; species Branchiostoma lanceolatum. Next base: position 28,001,634 of record NC_089724.1, read on the forward strand.
TTCAGCCACGGCTGCCAGCCCGAGTGCGTTCGGGTGACGACGAACCTCCAGAACTGCGCCGTTCCCTGGAACCCGCCGAACTCCTGGCGCTGGCCCGTCCCGTTCTGAACGTCATCGACGGACGCGACGTCCTCCCAGACGTACGGACTCACACTCAGCGACTTCTGCAGCGTGAAGGCTTTAATGTCGTGTGTGACGTCTCCGTAGTTGTTGACTGCGATGCGGTGCAGACTGTACGGCTCTGTGAGATTCAGGACGATGTACCAGTTGTTGTACAGGTAGTTCTGGCGGATCTGTGGGTTCCAGTAGGTCCCAGTGCTGCCGTCCAGAGCCTTCGCGGCATCGTAGGTCACTCCTCTGAACACATGCGGTGTGCCGGCGGAATCCACCACCCATGATGCGTCCCGCGTCAGCCATGCAGCTGCAGAATATGGTGTAAAATAATCATCTCAAGGTGTGCGGAAGGGTTTTTTTCCAAGCAATTAAAGTTTGTTTTCAAGATTGTCTAATTAATAGGCATTTCACACAACTATAGTCAACATTTTCTGATCAGATTATAATAATAATGGTTTATTGGTTTAATGAAATTACCTGTGCAATATGGCAGCCAGTGCTGAATTGCTGTAGGGTTTACAATCATATAATACAGAACAGATACATATTTGCTCCATCCTGCACTTTGTGGAACTGTCGCAAGGGTCTGGGCGGCTGCCATTCGGCGCCAGCAGGTGACCTCAATGCGACCTTCCCCAACTGAAGTCAGGTACCCATTCACACCTGGGTGTAGTTAGGAAAGTCGTGCAAAGTGCCTTTCCCAATGGCACAACATCGGGGCATATCGGGGTTTCGAACCCGGGACCTCTCGGTTCTGGGCGAAACACTCTACCGATTGCGCCATACGATGCCACAAATTCTCTGATCATAAAACTATTCTCCCTTAGCAGAGGCACTTTGTTTCGGCTACACACATCACTTTCGTCTATAACCAAAGCAGAGAGATTATGACAAGTGAAGATGCTTGAAACAGATAACGAGCCTGACCTGTAAGTCTGTAGACTTCGCTTGACCAAGGCCCGCCTTCGCCGTCGTCGATACAGGCCGTGGAAGATCCGTACTTGTTGTAGGTGTCGGAGGAGGCAGACCCTGCACACCAGCCGCCAGCTTGTACAGCAAACACGGCTAGACCACGAGACAGTGCAACCTGGTAACACTTCTCTATGGCGTCTGTACGCGCCTGATAGCTGCCGTCTAGACGTGAGTCTGTCCCCTCGAGCGTCGGAATGGCGCGGTCAGTTCTGTCCCACCAACAACCCAGACTGGTGTACTTAGGGCTTTCGCTCTCTGTAGAGAGAGATAGGTTGGAGGTATCATTACCGTGAGTTGGTTGGTTCAGGTTGTTATTCTTAAAATGTGATGGTCTTGGAGCCTTTGTATCATATTTCAGGTACATGCACATGGTGTATATTACAAACGTACACGGTACACTCTAGTCTTGAGAGGGAAAGGGAGAGAGAGGGGGGGGGGAGATGGGAGAGAGATAGAGAGAGAGGGGGGGAGAGAAAGTGAAAGGGAAGAGAAAGCGAGAGGGGAAGAGAGGGAAAAAGAAAGAGACAGAGAAAGACACAGAGAGAGAGAAAGACAGACAGAGAGACATACAGACAGAGATACAGAGAGACAGAGAGACAGAGAGACATAGAGTTAAAAGTTAAAGTACTCCCCGCACCGAAGGTGCATAAGGCGGCGCCCATCTCCATTTCTGTAGCCCTGGGCCACACAACTTTGTGCAAGTCACTACAGCAGTGAAGTGTGCTTAACTTCCATACCCTTTTCCAAATGCTGAGTGCTAAGCTAAGAGACATAGAGAGACACAGAAAGACACAGAGAGACACAGAGAGAGACACAGAGAGGGAGGGGGCGGGCGGGATAGAATGCACCAACCTGAAACTGCCCGATCGTACATGTTGCCAATCGATGAATACGATTTCTCATTTGCAGAGCAGAGCTTGTTTTTCAAGTAGCAGGTTGACAGGGTGTTGTACTGGAACGACAGGCATGTCGAGTCTGCGCAGCAGGCCTCTGCACAGAACTGGAGTGTTACACTCTTGTGTGCAGTTATGTCCGACCCGGTACAGTCACGTAGGGGTACGTGAGTAAACGTCGATAATCCACAGGTTTCTGTAACACAACAAGAGTGCGGGATTTACTGAGAAGCACCATTAGATAAACTACAATGATTTGTGAGCTTTGTGTAGTTCTGCACATGTGGGACATATTTTTGTTTTATCAAACATTGCAGGCACGGCAGGTCGATCCCTGGCGATTTTGTCCATAAGAAGAACACAACAAAAAGATTAGCCTGGAGTCCAGCGTTGTTAGCTTTTGCCTAGCCCCAACGTCGGCTAGCTGCCAACGATCGTCGTTGGCCTCTAGCGGACATATTTGGAGCGGGCCAAGACTAACAAGGCTGGACTACAGGCTACGATAAGCTACGCAAATTTGGACAGTGCTAATCCACCAATAATTGTTGAAGGGTTTTACCTATTAAGAAGTTTGAATAATCAACCTTAACCGTATGAATATCGACTTAAGGATGGCTGTAGTGGCTATATAACACGGATAAAAACGCGGAGATGATAGGCATGTGGTGGCTTTGAATGAAAATACCTGTGTCCCCTGCAGTCGAAATGACATAGACGAGCAGTAGGAGGTTGGAGATCAATGTGCATTTCCACATCGTTGGTTTCCTGTAAAAAAAAAAGAACAAGCTACGTCTTAGTTTCTGTTCACCCTTATCAAAATAAACATTACGAATATACAAATTGTTTTAACTACAACCCTGTAAACCTCTCAAAACTCAATCATTGCAGAAAAAAGAGGGACACTTCGTCTTCCACTGCTTCCGAAAACGAAGTCAAACCCAGACAGCTTAGATTGTATCCCGTAGCAATTTTTAGAATGGTTACATCTCACTGTTATTAATTTGCACTGTCTGTGAGCTGTTTTCTATACTTTGTTTCATATTGCATTTAGCCCTTGGGTAAGAAGTTGTAAAATAGTATCATGTATATGTATAATCAATAAATTGCAATGCTTGGCGGTTGACTGCATTTGGATTTACATTTGGATTTACATCCAGTGCAAGGCAGTGCAAGACGGCACTAGTCTCTCCATTGCCCCTGAGACTTTTACTCCTTTACCACATCCTTTATGACTAATCTTTAAGATGTTGAAAAACGTATGAAATTAGGAACACAGTATGAGACAGACCGACTCGAGGAATACAGAGGAGAGAACATGTGAGTGTGGAACAAAGATCGTTTCTCGGCCACGGCAACAACTGGAGTTTGTCTTCACTTTCCATCGAAAACCCCTCTCTGCTATTCCTTAAGCCCCCTCTCACTGGACCCGCGGCACGCTGGCGGCGTCGCTGCGTCCTAAACTGGACTTGTGTTACCCTCGACTTTATAATGAGAATATTATTCAAAACGTACAAGTATGATCAAAAAGACAACAAAACACACAAAGATTCGTTTTTGGTCAATTAAATTCGTTGAGTGCTTTGTCAATTCGATCGGCCGCAGCGACGCCGCCAGCGTGCCGCGGGTCCAATGAGAGGGGGGCTTTACATACGGGTTACCTCGAGAGTATGCCTTGTATGTAGGAAATTTCTCCTCAACACGCCTAAGGGCGGGGAAGACTTCTTTTCGTCCAACAATTTACCAGTCGTCTTTAAAAGCGTTTCACTATCGACGATCAAGCAGTCTGTTGAACTATGTTCAAACAGGCTTAGTATTCCACACAACACATTCTTCAGCAGAACTGGTAACATATCTTTAAAAGATGAAATGCGTCTTAGACATACTTTTACTCTACCTAATTAGTACATGGCATCTTCTTACCATTGAAGCGTAAGGACTATATAATCAATGATTATAAATCGTGGGGTCGTGTGGCGTAACGGCAGGGTGTAACTCAGAACCAAGAGGTCCCGAGTTCAAATCTCCCTGACGCCACCGATGTTGTGCCCTTGGGATAGGCACTTAACACAACTTTCCTCTCTTTGCTCAGGTGTACAAAATTGAAATCTGTACATGGCACTGGTAATATAAGTTATAAAAACTTGAGTGCAGTGACACGTCGTCCTTGTCTGTCAAAATCCGAAGTAAAAATAGAGTATAAATGGCGGTAGCTTCTGGTAACATTACGAGAAACACTGAGTTCCTTGAAACTTTAAGACAGTCGTGTGGCAAGTTAAGTATCGACACACATCTAGCTCGTACATTAATCATTTCGGACTACTCGCCAGGGCTAAGTCCACTTTTTAATCCAACAAATGCAAAAGCTTCGAGAATTATAATAACAGTGCTTACAACTATACATTTCAACTTAAGTTCGGACACTTCTGGCCTATTAAGACAAGGCGGGCATGCCACATCGTATATAGAGGTACACGGGCATGACATGAGACACTTACAGCCATAAACGTCAACTCCCATTTGGACATACTAGTATCTGATCCTTAAAACAAGGCAGACATGCCCCACAATATCTGAGGCTGCACGCTATGCAGGCATGACATGAGATACTTATACTACATATCTCTTCATCTGATTTAACCTGTTAACACCTGGATCACGGATTAATTATAGGGTTGCTGACAGCAGTGGCCGGCGGCAAGGTGTAAACAAACCTGGTTGCCATGACGACCGAAACAACACTAGGAGATGTTCGGGACACCTGCAATGCACCCATGTGCGACCTCTGTGATATTAGCCTTACTCTGAAGTTATGTCATGAGTAGATTTCTTGATTCTCTTATTTTTCTTCCGCCAAACAAACAGTACACCGTCTCATATATCATAAGATATCTTCAGTTCTTTTTTTTTTGAGAAATATACAGTATCGTATGTAACATGTGAGGTATCAATTACCGTAAGAAAGGAACGTGTCGGATTAAGGGCCACAAAAAATAGCCTTAAGTACGACCTGGTTAATCCTAGGTATGTATTATATCCTGCGTCATTCGGTGTGAACATAAAGGGACAGTCAAAAGTGATGAACGACAGACCTAAAGCCCCTATCGTCACTGGACCCGCGGCACGTTGGCGAACTCGTTTCGATCGGGCGATTTGGCAAAGCGCTCAACGAATTTCATCGACAAAAGATGTAATCTTTTTACGCTTTGTGTGCTTTGTTGTCTTTTTAGTCATACTGTTTATTCTGCACGATATCCGCATTATAAATTCAAGGGTAACACAAATCCAATATAGACATGGGAGCTTTAGGCTGGTGATGGGTTTGCGTCTAATGTTTCGGAAGAAGATAAACAGGAAGTATGACGTCATTGTAGTGACATGTTGATATGGACAGTCACGTATAGACTTTAAACATAAAACAGTAGAATATATCATTGCGACAAGGAGGGGAAGACAAAGAGAAACACTGTGAGAAATGAAATACCTTATGTTATACTTTATGATGTCTTAATTTGATTTGCTGGATGGTGTTTTATGTACAATTGTATTATTTTGACTAATAAAAAATAATACAAAATTAAAAAAAAAAACATGCTGATCTATTCATATTCTTGTAGAACTTGTACGTAGGAAAACCTATTTGTATACACTTGTTTGCTTGCATTTTTGTGATTTTAGTGTCAATGATATATAATTATGATTCCGCCCATATAAATATGTTAATTAAGATTAGTATGATCAAATCCGAATTACATTCCGTAGCAAACGGCTGAATGGATGAACAGAGACTTTTTTCAATATGATATCATGCTGAATCGATAACCGTTCTTTGGTCAAACATCTACTAAACATAATTCCACCAGGCTACATAATTCCGCAGGCCTGAAAAGATGCGTCCAAACAGATCTCCAACCAACGTCCCTCAGTTTAACGCACTCCTGTATATCTGAACTGTGCAGATATGCGGGATGCTACACTAGAGATCTCTGAAACTAACTGTTTTTCAAAGTGGCAGATTTATGTAACCAGGCGGATTAATGTCAATAGAGGTTACATGTCTCTATTTCTGTCTTACGGTTATTGAAATATCTTCCTTCATAACTAAAACCTTTTTTTTTCAAATCACAGTGACCAGTTTTTAATGTAAGATTAATACAATCATCTTAATAAAATTCATTCAGATTCTATCTATCCCCATTACGTCACAGTTTGTTTCCCCAGGAGACCGGAAGTACGAATTATAGGAACAAAATTCTATGACCGAAAAAAGACAGGCAATACACTTATTACTTAAAAATAAAGCAAGAGGGTTTGTAGGGCCTAAGTCTGTGCAATGTATGTTTTGCTACGTGTTCTGAAAAGCTCTGCAATACATGTAGCTGCCTGTGTCCCACGTGTATTGTATTCGTCGCAACCCCAATGAAATAAGATAAAATCGAGAACATTTTACTAAGGTTACTACTTGTGTATGGCTGAATAACACAAAAAGAAAACAACACCAGTAAAACACACATATCAACCCACCCATTACTGCTGTAGATTATACCACATGACACAATCAACTAATTATTCTCATCTCTGGGGACAGATATTTTAAGCGCCAGTGTGTCATTAGACTTTCCCCACTGCTTTAAGACATTGTAAGCATATGGAAAATTTGCTTTACAGTTTACAATTTGTTTGGCAGTTTAACCCGATACAACTTTGTCTTGTGTAAACTATGAGTGTTTCATTGGGCGGTATCGGATCCAGTTAGATCAGCACATTTTATGAGGACCCTGTATGCTGGCTTTTAATGTCAAATGACACAACTAGGTAAGTGCCAAGAGGCTGATGTTGATCAACATTTTCGACCTGTCAATGAAACTTACAATCAATCAGCAACCATATCAGCATACATACATGCAGAACTGACTGACACATGGACTGACAGAGAAAGAGAGACATGCAAAACTCAAGTCCCGTTCTCTAGTGCGCAACAACAACATGGCACATGTTTTAAGTAATACTAGTCGATTACTTTCATTCTTGTAGACTTTAACTCCAATTTTTGTTGAAATGAACGTATCTTGGCGCATATCATTTGCATAAATCTTACCGTCCACAAATTGACGAAATAAAACAAAACCATCGTATACACCTGTATACCACAAACGTCCTATGTAGACATAGTTTACACAGTAGACACAGTCTGTATGCGCCATGAAGCTACCATTTGTGGACTTCGGCATACGTAACAACGATGGAACAAGTCAGACTATTGATGCAAAGATATTGTTTGAGATGCACCAAGTGACAATGTCTAGCGGAAAATAAACATAAAACAAGGACAACAACAACAACAAATCTCCTATTGTACACCAAACGCAGACACAAACCAAGAAGGTTGAACATCCGTCAATGCATGAAACCAAGGACGCAGCAAACCACGTCCTACCGACAACAATGCGCTTGTACATTTTTCAACCCGTTTGAACTGTGCAGGTGGTAGGAACAGAATACAGTACCGCGTGTCATAACAACTGACAATCACAACACTTTCTGCCTGTCGGACATGATAATAATGAACAAGACACTATAAGAACAACAGGACGCAGAGAAACCATATAGCTGCGTTGCGGAGTTGTTTTGATCAATACTCACTACAAGCAAGATAGCTAAAACTCACCTGTGACTCGGTCCAGCTTCCCGAGTGATTCCCATGTGTCTACAGACGTCGTAAAGTGATCACCACTAGGTTAGAAACATATCCGCTGTGTTTCTCTCCTTCAAAATAACTTCTCAAACAAACTGGCGAAGCAGCACTTGTGTGAGTTGGACGGAATATGTTAAATGTACCCCTCGAGTGGATAGCCAAAAAATGATCCCTACCCTTCTGCCCGGGGGGTCCGAGCGGCTGTAATTAACGAGCGGGAAGGGTCAGACCGGTTTTCTGGTGACTGATAGTTGTCTACCATTGTTTCTGTCATTTCCGTAATGCTAGGGTCACATTTCCATGCCGGGGCCCGACCGGGCAGCTTGTGGGAACGAAAACTATGATAGAAAAGAGAACAAAACACACACAACGTTTTAAAGATGTCTCCTTACCATACGCTATGCATATTCCTGATATGCATTATTTATTCTTTGTTTTCTCAAACAGCCCGGTCGGGCCCCGGCTTGGAAATGTGACCCTAGCCTAAGTGGGGTATGGTGACGAAGTTCTTAGGAAAAAAGGTGTCGTAACCCCTAAATGCTGCATTTTTTTTGTCCATGGCGAACATGTGCACAAAGAAATATATGTAATTCAAAAAGAAGTTGCACGATTATTTTCTAATCTATTAGTGGCTACATGTCTCTAAATCCAAAGATTTTATGCGTCTTTTGCTTTAACACTACTTTTTAGAATATAAGCAACAAACAAACCAATTACCGCATCGATATTCCACAGTAAATGTAGCATAAACTATGGCTTATGCTCACTTCCGTAGTAAAGTTTGCAGGTAAAAACTTCTTGATATTTGTCCTGCACCCTCCATCTATGATATGAATTGGATGAAAAAGTTGTAAAGGTTTTATCCAGGGATTTGGACAGACAAAGCAACGGAATTATTACAACATCGGCAGTTACCTGTTGTCGATTTGAAAGGAAAGAAAAGAACCAATCGCCACTAATCTGCGGTGATCCCTTCAACTTCTAATGTTACAGACATAAGATCTTCTCCGGCTCTTCTCATGAGCTCACATTGTCAGTGGGTAAAGACATTTCTATTTCTAAGAACTGTTATGCAATGGAAACCATTGAAATACCACAATAGTCCCTTAGCAACGCCTAAAGCCCCCCTCTCACTGGACCCGTGGCACGCTGGCGGCGTCGGTGTGTCCTAAACTGGATCTGTATTACCCTTGACTTTACAATGGGAATATCATCCAAAACGTACAAGTACGACCAAAAAGACAACAAAACACACAAAGCTTGAAATATTTGATTTTTGTTTGTAAAATTCGCTGAGTGTTAATTCAATCGGCCGCAGCTACGCCGCCAGCGTGCCGCGGGTCCAGTGAAAGGGGACCATCAAATTCCAATTATGACATCAAGGGTGACTCAAATCCAATTTTGGTCCCTAGCTGTATGGCCGCTCTGCGATCGTAGTGGAATGGGGGTCGTAGCAACGAACGCTTACTGCTAGGTATTCGCGAATTAAGTGTGACAAGTGGATCGATATTATAAAGCTAGAATTCCGCCACGTGCCTGATACGCGGTGGGTTACTCTGAAGGCCGGTGGTCACATACTTAATGGCGAATATGGTGACAAATACGCGTCAGTGGTGTAACGGCGCCGGGTGTACGGCCCAGAACCCAGCGGTCCCGGTTCGAATCCTCCTGACTCCACTGATGTTGTGCCCCTGGGAAAGGCACTTTAAGCGACTTTCCTCGCTCCACTAGTTGTAAAAATAGGTATATTTTTCTTGTTCTCTGTACGTAGCGCTGTCAAAATAAGTTATGAAAAACTTGAGTGCAGTGCCACGTCGTCCTTGTCTGTCAAAAAGCGAAGTAAAAAAAAGCTACTTGCGCATCTTCACTTTTGTTGATTTTTTGACGTACACATGGATCTGCGGTATTAAAGCTGTCACACAGCACGAAATTTTTCATCTCTTTCTAAAGAATGTCTTTGTGTCTCAGACAAATTTGAGACAAATATCATGTCAGTCTTGCTCCAGAAGATTAACAGTTGTTGCATGATTGTCGTATTGCATTCAAGGTTATCTTTTACGTCCATCTAAGTTCTAACAACGATTGTCACTCAAAAGTCTTGTTTCCCGGTGACCTTTAACACTGATATGAGATCATTTTAAACAGGTAACAGATTCAGAAGATATATCTTAAAGAAACACCAGGTGGATTCTTTTCAAGCCGTCGCTTCGCTACTCTTTAATTTTCCTGTCTAATTACCTGAAAAACGATCACACTCTCTCCACTGTAACAATGGGCCGGTCAATGAGAGAGATATAGTCAAAAGATAACGTCACAAAGTGTATTATTCTACCGTGAGAGAACCTGCCAACGTGAGTCTGTACCAATTTAACGGTGGCTGGTCAGTACGCTCTGATTGTTTTATCCGGAGCCCATATTTCGTCTGACAACGACGTCAGGGAGTGACAGTGATCAGTAGAATTGCCGTTTCCACGTCTAGCTGTTTTAGGCAAAGGAGTTGTCTAAAACAGGTTGGTTATACTTTGTAATGTACTTCAGCCGAAAATTCACATTTGGAGCTCGCCAACGCGTCGGTCGAGCTGAATTTCTTATTTGTGACAGGGGCTTTACGAGCACAACGCTACAAACAGGCTTCCAAAAAAGTCAAAGCCGTACATCTGTTCGGAGATTACGTCGGTGCAGTGTACGAAAACTACACAAAGTTCACCATAGTAAATATATGTACCTAGTACAGAGAAATACCGAGATATACAGGACCAAGGGACGGTTAACACCCATATCACAATGCTGCTAATACACTACGACGGCGCTCTCTCCTCGCGCTCTCTGCGACATAGAATTTAACAGAGCACTCAATGAATTTCATAGATGAAAAAAGGATCTTCTTACGCTTTGTGTATTTTTTTTTTTCAATCATACTTTTACATTTTGCAGTATATTCCAATTCTAAAGTCAAGGGTTACATAAATCTGGTTTAAGTCGCAGTGATAGCGCAGTGATAGCGCAGTGATAGCGCAGTGATAGCGCAGTGAGAGCGCAGTGAGAGCGCAGTGAGAGCGCAGTGAGAGCGCAGTGAGAGCGCAGTGAGAGCCTTACATCTGCTTGGTGATGACGTCATTGCAGGTCACCAACCGTCCTGAGTTCATAAAAAAGACTGCACGTGAAAGACTGATACAAAGAAATACCGAGATATCCAGGACCAAGGGATATGTCAACACCCACATCACAAGGCAGTGCACAAAAGAATGGCTTTTTGACCCCAGAGTGGACTTAATAACCCTGTTTACTCCATCGGTTAATCAAATTCGCGTTTATCAGTATTTCGCTGACACGTACGACTTGTTGCTATGGCAACGGGCGTTTGAGTGGGGCTATATATAGACTATGAACTATTGTGGTACGACCTGACCACACTATGTGGGGAAAAAACAGAACAGAGTTCTTCCTTTCGTGTGGATATTGTTTTCTTGATTTGTAGTTAAATCATAGAGTTGAAATTTGTTAGGACAGCCATACGCAGCTTCCGGAAAATGCTAGTGACGCCCCTCTCTATTCAGCAGTGCAATGATATTCAGTTTTCTGTGATCATGGACAATTTCGGAAGCAGTTTCCATCGAAACATTTTGGCTAAATATTCATTATCCTGTTTGTTACTTAACTAGGGGAAAGTCTTTCAAAACAACAGACAGAGACGCTAGTCGGAAAGTAAATAGCATTTCGGACCTTGGTCTCACTTCATCACTGGTTATCAGAGCTTGGAGTCAACGTACAACTGGCAGTCTCTACCAGACTAACCATGCCAGCTATAGGGAGATCATTTGCCAGGGAAGTTTGGCCACCAGAGGGTTTCATTTACAAGCGAATAATTGACCTTACCGTGGACTGAGTCTACTGGCTAATTATTCAATTTTTGCCGAATTGCACGATCAGTACGCCCGTAGGAAGGCCTGGTGGAGGCTATATGATTGTACGATTTAAAGCTTGGCGGTGGACAAAGTAGCAGAGCTCAGTTCCATGGCGTCTTCTGTGGCAGACAGGCTATGGCAGGCCGTGGAACGGGGGGACAGTGAAAGAGTGAAGGAACTGTGCGCCAAAGGACGCCTCGACTTGAACAAGATTTATTCCACCGGGAGCGACGGAGATGATTTCTGCTGTGAGGATACGCTAATGTGCAGAGCGGCTGAACTCGGGCACAGGAATATAGGTCTGTTCTTTTGTTTGTTTTTTTGTTCAACCCACGTTTCAATCATCAACCGCATCCAACTATTAACGTTTCCACACTTTCAATTTATGTCTAATATTGAGACATTCATTTTTATCATGGGTGTTGACCACACAATGTTAAACAAGTCCATCTCAGCATATATTTCTAACATCACAAAGAGACGAGAAGAAGCTGAACCAATGAATTAGTGCAGTTTCAGAACCATTGTATTAGATTAGTATTAGAAATCCTGTGTGTCATTGTATGGACATTACCATGTATTCTGTACCTACTATGCCTGTACTTAGCCCGTGATAGGGCATGAACGTACAATAAAGGTTATTATCATAATTAACATCTACTAACGTAATACCCCCCCTTCTGAACAGATACGTTCAAACAGATCTCAAATCCAACATCCCCCGTATAATACACTCCTGTGTATCTAAACTGTGAATACCTGAGAAAAGGTGGGGGATTGATGTGCTGCACTAGAGATCTCTCAAATCCACTGTTTCCCAGTGGCGGATTTATGTAACCCGTCGAACAAATGTCAATGGAGGTTAACCTTGGTAAACCTAAACCAATATTCTTCCTCTAAGGTACATGCAAAGAATAATCTAATTTCAAGAAATCGTACCCTATCAACGTTTCACTAGATATACTACCACACTGCAGATTCAATATACTTGGGGGAGGGGGTGGGGGCACGGTATCTGTTAATTAAAAGAGTGCAACTTTGGCCTGTTTGGATTACATGATGACATAGAAGCAAATTCATCATAAGATCTAGATGGTCTCACTTAATTTTCATTTTTTCCATGCATTGTCTGTACAAATATCACTGTGATAGACTCGATGAAATTGTATATACTTACTATTTATTACATTTTATTAGAATAACACATACATTCGAACGAATTCGAACGAATTAATCCTCGACAAAGTTACATATATCGAAAACCCAGTATTCTGCAAATAACACCTTTCAACATTGAACACACTAGACCAGTATAAACGTGTTTTTCAGTTGATGCATCTAGGGCAAAACATATCAATCGAAAATGTTAATGCACTCTAGCTATTATGATTATTCACCTATATCAATTCAAGTACCTCAGATTTTAAGGCGCTCAATGCTACAGATAGATTTGATTAAATCTTTAGATGCAACAACCCACACAGTGTTAAAATAGGCAAATATATAAAAGATTGTTTTGTTATTAGAAAAAAATAATGATGCTCATAATTAGCCCAACTTGAATCACGTAAAACCTTAGATGGTCATTTTGTTGTAGTGAATAGTTTTATTCCATACTTATGTCTTGTTCTATGTTAACTGTTGTTGCCATACTTTGTACCTGCCACAATAGTCGTGCAATAAAGTTCGTATAATTACATTCCTAATCTTAAAAATCGTAGAGCCATGTGAGAACTTCATAATAGTGACATGTAAAATCTAGCAGGCATAGCCGTACTCCTCTACAAGATGGATTATGTAAATAACTCACGTATTGAAGATGAAATGCATTTCTTACTAGACTGTGTATTGTATCAAAATGAGCGTAAATCTCAATTCAAATCAATTCAGCTTGACAAGTGATGTAAGACAATATCAAAGCACGATACTTTTAAGTACTTGATGTCATGCACGAATGTTTATGTAATAGACGAAGCGTGTAATCATGTCGCCATGTGTTTTAAAAAAAGAGAAGCTACTTTAACTTAGATATAAGGTAGTACATTTGTATAGTGTTTAGTATTGGGTTAGCTTTTGATGTTAGCATATATCATTATTATTTTTCTCTCATATTCATTACATTTATTCATTACATTATCCCCCTGGTGAATTAAATGAAATAAAGATTATGATTATTATAAAGTAGTAAATATCAATTTCAACAAGGCGTAAGGATGATAATTTCTGGTTACAGTATCTATTGCAATTTATCTATACATTTGTTGTTGTTTTTATTTAAATGTGTTGTTTGTTTGTTTGTTTGTTTGTTTGTTTGTTTGTTTGTTTGTTTGTTTGTTGGTTGGTTGGTTTGTTGGTTGGTTTGTTGGTTGGTTGGTTGGTTGGTTGGTTCGTCTGTATGTCTTCAGCCTTCCGTCATTAATTTTTCAATGTAATTTTTCTACCGTGAAAACATTGGTGTCAGCCGAACGTTCGGTCATGAATTTTGCAATATGATTTCTTTTTTCCTGCAGTGAAAACCTTGATGTCATCCGGAGCGCAGGTGAACCAGCCTAGCGTGGTGGGCACCCCGCTGTCAAGAGCCGTCAGCAGAGGACAACTCGCGACGGTCAAGTTTCTCTTACAAGACTGCCGTGCCGACCCAAACGTTCGGGACCGATGCGGACACTCTCCTCTGTACAGCGCCATCGCTCTACGATGGTCGTCTCCGTATGTCCGCTTGTTGGTAGACTGCGGCGCTGACGTGAACGGTAAATGTTCGTCCGGGTCTTCGCCGCTTCACTGGGCCATCGTGGGCAGGGACCGAGAAACGGTGGAGATGCTGATCAAACGCGGCGCGGACGTGGAAAGTGTGGGGTATAACGGCTTCAGCGTGCTGCACTGGGCGGTAAGGGCGAGAAACAACTCCGCCGTCAGCATGCTTTTGGAAGCCGGGGCGTCGCCAAACTGTCAAGACATGTTCGGAGAAACGCCTCTCCATTGGTCAGCGAGACAGCAGAACAAGACGGACATCCTGCTCCTATTGGTCGAAAACGGGGCAAATATGCAAATAAGGAACAAGTGGGAAGAGCGGCCGTACAACGTCGCGTTGCCAAGCAACAAGGATCTAATCAAGGTTTTGATGGTGAAAATGGCGCGAGGTCAGAATTTGGGTTCTCCGCGTTGCCTGGATACGGTTGCCAAGTTACCGGAGTTACGGCTACCGAGGCTGAATACACATTTTAAGGGACAGAGTTTTTGCGTTCCTCCGAGGAGTCAGCAAAGATACAAAACGCCAACTTTATTTAAGAGTCCACGGGGGAAAAGCCGCGAGGGTGTCAATAATTCCGTCTTTGACCGAACCCTCATGTTTTGATAGCTATGCCTTCGATATACTTTTCATAATCATCATCATCTATCGAGACCAAGCTGGTACATACGTATTTCACTCAACATAACACTGCCAAGCATCATTTTTCCTACGTTTTTTTTCCATGTATATCTAACTAAAATGTCAGTAAAAGTAAAATGTTCATACTTTTCTTTTAGACAATAACATAGCTGACTTTGGAGGGGTTTAATTTACATGTGACTATTTCCTGGACATTGCGTTTATAAGCACGTATTGTACATTGTTATGTTAACTCCAATATCACTATCATGTTTAAAAAATGGCTCTTCATCTTCGTGGTAAAATTAACCGTTTTACCTTATCAGGTGTATACAAATAATACACGTGATGTTAACTTTTCGTTTTACTTAAAAAGCCAACCATACATATATTTATCATTTGATTGGATGATTAGTCGCTCCATTTTTTTTATTATTTCTGATTATTTCTTTGATCTTTTGAAAGCTATTCTATCCCTGACACCCTCTTGCGCAACGGTCAATCATACTTCATCTTTGCGACCCCTCGGTTACAAAATGGACTGTTCCTATGACGTACCCTGTCTCATGAGTCATGACCATTCGTAGCTCGTGACGTCACCAGTGCCAAACACATAAGTAGAGCGCACTCTGACTAGTGTAACTGACTAACCCTCGCCTTAACTTGCCAACGTGCTGGAATAGAAGCAAACCAACTTAGCCTTAAGAGTTTGAAGGAGTATTCCAAGATGTTTCACGACCGCAAGCTAGCTCACCAAGCGGCGAGGGCGCACAAGGTAGGTGGTGTGTTTTTACTTCCGGGTTTGCGACACGTCGCTGTAGTGAAGCTCTCTACTTCATCACTTTGGCTAGAGTCGTTACCAAATTTTAAACTTTTGCTAATTTGACCAGTAGAATAGTGTCGGTGTTCCCAATAACATGACAAATTTCCTGATCACACTGGTAAAGTGGTGAGAATGGTATACATTAACAATTCACCTGTTGCTAATCTAACAGGTGGATAACTATGCCAACGTAACGTGAACTCGTTATTCTTAGTCTGTCTATATATTGCACCAGGAAATGTACTTGATACAGCAATGATGCATTAAAGATCGTCAAAGGTTTGTGGAGGGGGGGGGGACGATGGCAACGGTACAACGTTTATCATATAACCGTTAAAGGAAGTTGTTCTCGGGCTAACTGTGCATGTGGTTAGTTATTTGGGTTAAAGGTCAGATTAGCGGTGAGTCAACATCCCGTTATCTGCTGTAGGTATGACGCCTGCCCAAATATAAACAAGGGTTTAAACCATTAGAAGTTCTCTCTTGGTGGGATTTTTTTTTCAATCCAGGCAGTTTAGAAGTGGCTATGATACTTTATACAGTCATGTTGAATTAGTCAAGTTTGAAAAAAATGAGCTGTCTCAATATTGGGGGTTGTCGGACACCCATGAGATTACATTTGTTACTGCCATATAGTTTCGCCCCGCCCCCTATAGCGCTTGATGTTGGCGGATGTTTATAAATAGCCTCTACCAGACTCCACGGGTCGCAGGAAAAATAGTAGAAATTTGCCAAATAGACAGATATAAAATGCCAGAGGAATTAGCTGAGCAGGGAGAACAGTTCGCAAACTGTACTCCCTGGCCAGCTAAGTCCTCTGGCATGTTATCTGTCTATTTGGCAAATTTCTACTATTTTTCCAGTGGCCCGTGGAGCCTGGTAGAGGCTAGTTTATAACGGTACTGCTGCGTCGTTGGCGTAACGTAAACAATAGGTGGTGCAGTTCGACATTTGGGGTACTGTTTTTTCAATGCATTTATTTTTCATTTCTTTTACTTAGTTTTTGAACAGAAAAGGACGACGTGGCACTGCACTAAAGTTTTTTGATAACGTATTTTAACAATGCCACTTACACAAAACAATATATACCCATTTTTACACCTGGGTGGAGTGAGGAAAGTCATGTAAAGCGCCTTTTCCAAGGGCACAACATCGGTGGCATGTCAGGGGATACGAACCACGGGACCGCTGAGTTCTGGGCCGAACACTGTCGTTTATTACGCCACATGACCCCAAAATTCATTTACTACCGGTCTTTATTTCCTTGTATACAGCAAGAAATCCGTGCCGAGAGGAAGGAGGTACGGCTCCACGCCAAGGCTGCACACGCCGCCGCCAGGGGTAACGTGGTCAGGGCGGTGGTACTAGAGGTGAGAATGGCTTACTTTTAGGCTGGGCATAGCCTGGTCGTAGCCTCCGTTGGAAGTCTGCCTACGGCGATTTTTCAACTTATCGGGGCCAGTTTCTTTGGCTGGGCCGCTGGAGGGACCGTATCTGCGTGGGGACCGTATCTGCTTGGGGTCACGTATACGGCGGTTACAGGTTCCCAAGCAGATACTTTTAGGCTGGGCATAGCCTGGTCGTAGCCTCCGTTGCAGGTCTACCCACGGCGATTTTTCAACTTATCGGGGCCAGTTTCTTTGGCTGGGCGGCTGAGGGGGACCGTATCTGCTTGCTATTGGGGACCGTATCTGCTTGGGGTACCGTATACGGCGCTTACAGACTCCCAAGCAGATACGGGACCCCAAGCAGATACGGTCCTCCCAGCGGCCTTGCCAAAGAAACTGGCCCCGATAAGTTGAAAACTCGCCATGGGGAGGCCTACAACGGAGGCTAGCCTGGTCACCAGTGTCGTTGCGCTACGGGTCGGCTTAGGGGTGTTTTACCCGGCACAGTCTGCTGTGCATTGCCCTGTTTCTGTCAACCTGTCTTCTGGCGGCGTCGCTGCGTCCTAAACTGGATTTGTGTTACCCTTGACTTTATAATGGGAATGTCATTCAAAACGTACAAGTATGACCGAAAAGTCAACAAAACACACAAAGCTCAAAAAGATTCGTTTTATGTCGATACAATTCGTTGAGGGCTTTGTCAATCCGATCGGCCGCAGCGACGCCGCCAGCGTGTCGCGGGTCCAGTGATAGGGGGGCTTTAAGTGGCATGTCGAGTTACCGCAGGGAGAGAACTAATCAAGCCATGCCCGTAAAACCAACACCCCCCTCCCAACCCAAACTTATATCTTTACTAACATGTTAAGCATAGATTTTGAATTAAATGTTACCTCCTTTTTTTCTTCTTACAGGCCAAGGCTGCAAACGTCCACAACCGGGCAGTGGGAGCGCATGCGCGGGAACAAGCAGCCATGGCAGCCATGCATCACCACCATCACCCCCATCCCCATCCCCACCACGCTCCCCCCACTGTGGTACACGTGCACGTATGTATCACAACGATGCTTAAACGTGTCTATATGATGCTCTGGTTCCAATAGCGCCGGTGGCCGTCGGTGGTGTAGTCCTTGGCGGGCCCCGAAGCCACATATTTGTCCCGGTGGAATGCCGGTTAACGGGGTGTTCCTCCCGGTGTTCGTACGGTTAGCTCACGTCGTTTATTAGTTACCGAGTCCCGCGTTGAATTTAAGTTCAATTTCAGTTGATTAAGGTCCGGGCCGGGCCCCAAAACTAGCCTGTCAACCACTCGGGCCACGTAGGGGTCACGCTCGAAAGAGCCGAAAAAAGCTCGTGAACAACCCGGCCTTTTTCCAATCGGGACCGAAGCATTAACTAGTCTGTCTCTAACAGAAAAGTTAAACTGATATGCATTGATTATAAATGACTGCCTAATGAAACGAAGAGCCTTATGCCCGAGCTGCTTCTGATGTTTAAATTTTTGTTGCTATTTTTTGTTTAATGCAAATTGATGTTAAGAGCTAGCTACCTACTGTAAATGAAAAAAAAATGGTTAAGTCCAATTTCTTGCATTGGCAATTGCCGTTTAACTTTGATACATAATGACTTCTACCAACACATATTAACTCTCAAGTGAAAAGTAAAGATGATGTTTTTTTGTCACCTCAGCATACACACGTGAACACTTCACCTCCAATGAACTACCCGACAGGCACTGCGGCCCCACCCCCGGGTAAGTTCAAGCTGAGTTTCAACAGATCCAATTCTTCGTTACCATCTTTTGAAAAATAAAACTTTCCCGCAAAAGCTTTCACGAACACAATCTTGACCTCTTGTTCAGTCCCTTGTTGAATACAGCCAATAAACATCTTACCATGTCTTTTGCCTTCTTGATTGCCGTAACAACCTCCCTTTCACTTTCACACGTGTACTTTTTCACTTTCACTCGAAACCTACCATGCCGGTCTTCGAGCCTTTTAGAGGCGGTGGCCGACGGTTTTGTACATACAATGATAATGATTCATACTTGTAAAAGTTTAGATCTCGTGACGTTTCTCGCACATGAAATCCTATTTTTCACAAGATAAAGCACAGATTTGACTGATGTTTGATTGATTGGTTGATTGACTGATTGATTGATTGATTGATTGATTGATTGATTGATTGACTTTTTCCCTCACAGCCTATTCCGCGGGATCAGCGCCCTACCCGGGCACCCAGCCTGTTCCACCACCGCAGTACCCACCGCCGCCCTACCCGGAAACTCAAACGCCGGCCTACCCCGCTTCTCAGGCTGCTTACCCCGGTGCCCAGACGGCTTACCCTGGTGCCCAGACGGCCTACCCTGGCACCCAGCCCGCTTATCCAGCTACCCAGCCCGCCTACCCACCTGTGTACCCGGCGCAGCAGCCTGCCTATCCTGGATACCCTCAACACTA
This sequence comes from Branchiostoma lanceolatum, assembly GCF_035083965.1. Classification (NCBI taxonomy): domain Eukaryota; kingdom Metazoa; phylum Chordata; class Leptocardii; order Amphioxiformes; family Branchiostomatidae; genus Branchiostoma; species Branchiostoma lanceolatum. The sequence goes on from NC_089724.1 coordinate 28,021,244, forward strand.
ATTGGACATGCAGTATATATTGAGCGGGGCCTTTGCTAGCCTGGATACCAGACCCTAGCCTTCGCGCGATGCGAGAAGATAACTCCTTTTTGCCGGGGAAGGCCTAATAAATTTAGGGGATAGTGTTAGGACCCGGTCTGTCTTGGCAGCCCCTCTCTAATATCTATCGCGCGAGAGATAAATAGGTGTCGTGTGCTAACTGTGGTGGCGGGGCAATTTGCTTCCCCGGCCGAAGAGTTAGCGACTGTTGCGCGGTGGTCTGGCACCCAGGCTAGGGTGCTTTTCTTACTTCTCGTTGTCTTGTAAACAAGGAAGAACATGATCATGATTACGGAATATTCTGATACCAAGTTGTCACGTTCGTATATTTATGACATCTCCTGGTCTGGTCTGTGTTTCCATGGCAAAGCTCGTAAAAAAGAAAGCAAATACATATTCCTGATTTTGAAAGCTTTATGACATACATTTGCCATTGTATACCAAGATTATGAAGATATCTGGATTAGAATGAAAGCCTATGTTTAGACTTAATTATTATTTTTTTTGTATTTCATACTGGACAATACTCCGAAGTTGAGTACCGCTAATCTCTAAGCAGATGTAGGGGGTAAAAATCGTAACGTTTCCAATCTGGACAAGACACGTTACGGTTTTCACCCCCACATCTGCTTGGAGGATTGAGTATCGCGTAGAGGAATACTTGATGGAGAACAGCTTTGCCTGTACAGTTTCTCCTCAAACATCGTGCCAATAAATCAAGAAGTGTCATTTAGACCTGCCTGTCTGTCTGTGTGTTCATTATGGGGGTAATGCGATGTGCAAAAAAATCTAATTTGCCCATGGAGTCAATTGGTGCAATTCAGTTTAAGTCCGCTAGGTGCGCTAGAGAAGATTGACACAGGAAGGCAAGTTCGCCACTTCTTAGTGGTCACTATACCTTTACTGGAAACATTTCCACCCTGATTGTATTTGGCGGGATATTTTTCTGATTTCAAGTTGCTACTTTTCAGCCACTATAATTAAGAGTGTGGTGGGGAATTGTACACTGTACTATGTATGGAGTTCACACACACACACACACACTCATACTCTGACACACACTGACAAGTGTACAGCCAATTAGAACTGAGTCTGGTGGGGACTTGTACACTGTATGGGGTACACACACACACACACACACACAGCGCCCAACCACACACATACTCTGACACACAGACACATTGACAAGTGTATAGCCAATTAGAATTCACAGGGCATATGTGTGATATAGCCTTACTTTTATTTGTAACTCTAGAACATCAAATTGTCATCTTGCTGAACATGCAAAGATCACGGTCATCTTTGTTTTATCGAAAAACAACTTTTCACATAACATGATAGCATCGACATGCCTTTTCTGACACAAAGTTCTATTGAGCATTATTTTCTTCAGGCTACCTCAGATTTCAAAGTTACATTATTCCTCATACTTCCAAGCACTGATTCTTATCATGCCCACGATGCTTGTGCTTCAAATTTCGATTTCCAAACTGTGCAGCCGTCACTGAAAAGTCATGTGCCCATGGAACGAGTGCTATCTGAATTACAAAATGCCTTTAGTGGAGTGAATCAGTAATATTGATGGTATGAACAGCATCAACTAGGGTCTGTAGATGTGACCATGTTCTAATGAAGAAGTGCCATGAGCGCTGCTGCACAGAACATCCCCAGGCTGGCATGGATAGCAGCACTCCCACTTGATTCTGTAAAAAAGAAGACAAACGTGCAATCAGAGATGACAGACTTCCCAGTTTTCTGTACGGAGGCCATGTTTATTTGATTATATGGATGACATCCTCTTGGAACCCCAGACAGATGCGAGCGTGCAAATGAAAAAAAAGTTTGGCCAAAAAATTTGAATTATGAAATTTACGTGGTCAGGAAGGTTTAACAAATGACTAACACACAGACTATGGTACAGCGAATAATAGATTCTTCATTTTTACTTCATTTTTATTTTTTAATGTTCTTTGACTTTTTAAATGATTTTGGCATTCTACGACATTGGTATTGTTTTCAGATATATTCTAGTTTAATCTACGGCATATATTCAATCATTTTGTATCTGCTTTGTGCAATGGACAGTATAGTCGTAAACATCTTATTTATTTTTGGAAACGGACAAAAATTTATGTGCGAGCAGATGTCATCCATATAATCAAATCAACATGGTCTGATTAGCAACCGTTCCAGTCCAATAGACAGAAATACAAACACTTAAAGAATGTATGTATCATCGGCAATGCTCTTTGCATATACCAGCAACACACACAGACAAGCTAAAAACAATATCTCACATTAGGTGAAGTAAAAGAAACATTACAATGCTAACATAATCTTTACTGTCAGGCAAAATTTACTTACAATAGGCACTGCTGCAGTTATCATCAAAACAGCAAGGAGTCTCCCATATGAGTTATAACTTCCAACAAAATGTTTTACTTGGCCTGGTTGGCCATATTGCTTTAAATGCCCAATATTTGCATAAAAAGGGTATCTAGAATTGTAACTTTTTTTTCTAATCTGAAATGTTCCAAAATCTACATGTAGTTTAGATTGTCCATACCAATTGCATGGCTCAAAATAGACTTCAGAATCTTTTGATTAGGATTGTCAGAAAAACAAATAAACAAAAAAGTTGGAATATGGCAGCCTAAAATTTAGGCTAGGTCGCAGGAAACAGAAATAAACCATTTCGAGCCCTGCAAACGGCGTTCATGGACTTTAACTGCCATTGCCAAACTATATATATATATATGTGCATTTCAAGTCATTCTTATAACTTTAGATGTCCTGAATTGTAGTGTCATCAACCTTTATGGAACAGTGTATTACTTTTTTCATTTTTTCAAATCTTTCAAAATGGAAGGATACCTTCAGCTGTCCTGAATTGTAGTATCATTACCATCTTTTTTAATCAGGAATAAAAACGATGCAAGAAAATCTGACAAATAGGGAATTAAGCTGTGCCGGCCTAATCTGCCCCCCTCCCAATTTCAGACATTTACTTACGAGTGGTTGCCCCGGTAACGGAGGACTCCGTGGCAGTGGTGGCCGGAGGGTCAGTAGCGGTAGTCTGGCAGCTAGGAAAAAAAGGAAATAAACAACAACGATCAGTTCATGCCTAAAATTTACATCATCTTAGTAAGACAACACATTTTATTTATACAGTGTATGAAAAAATGAAGTAGATCCTGGTCAATTACAGCACCAACGGTTAAAAGAAAAATGTGGCAACTTCTGAACATTTGAAAATAACGTTAACGTTACAAATTCAGCTGCAATGAACAAAATATTGGACAAAAAATTATTATACTTCTTCTTCTTCCGTAATATCCATCTGCCGAAGAATCCGCAATATGTTACATGTATAGATGTTTAAAGACTTTGATTATCTATAGTTGGTAACGTTACCTTTTTATAGCCACCGAAATATAACATTTCATAAACCGTGCGTTTTCAAGTGAACAGCAAATAATCATTATTATTATTGACAAATATAAAACAAGATCTGATCTACCTGCACTGTGTGACGACTGCAACAACGATGACAAGAGCAATCAGCAAGACGCGAAGGTTCTTCATGGTGAAATTCTGGATTAAAAAAGCAGAAAATTATTAAAAATGCAGGGAAATTTCCGGTTTGTGAATCCAGAAACTACGCGCCTTGTCTGGCATTTTCCCGCCAAAACCGAGCCTGCTCGCAGACGACAAGTGCATGGCAACATTTTTGTGGGCGCCCCACAGAAACTGACCGTAAAATAAAAATGTTTCACTGTAAAATTTATGTTTCTCTCGACGATTGACGTTAACAATTAATCATTCAGTCATCGGATCAATTTTGAAATTGAAACGTGTCTCAGCAGAACACTTCTTATTTTACATAGCCAGAACAAGAGACACATGTTCTGAGCTTGTACGCAGAAACATATTATTTACCAAAAACTATGACATGCATGAAATATAGTTTAAAACAAGCCACATTTCTGTTATGTCAACGTGATAGTCGTCGGAAAAATGAATGCAACAACATTTAAATTTTCTGAAGGGAAAAACGAGTTCACGATCTCATAGCTTCACAGAATCAATGAGAAACGTTATTTAAACAACAGATTCTTGAATGACACTTATATTAACCAGTAAGAGGCACACTGTGGCGTCTTTCTACATGATAGATCTTGTAAAATAAGACTTACTTGGTGCAGGATTCTAGAAAATTCGTCAAAGTAGCAGCGTTTGCAAAGAACGTCTCTCGTGCGTGGACGTCTCCTGAGTACTGGTAATGCGCATGCTCTGTGAAGTACTAGTTCTAACTAATTATGCAGTTACCATGGAGACCATCAAAAGCTGTCGTTTGAAAATACTAGTACAGGGTTATGGCCAAAATCTGTTTGTATGACGGGTAAAATATAATAACTGTTTCTGTCATATAGTAAAGAATAAATGTGATTTTCTAAGGAATATTGATTGATGTTTTGATAAAAAGTTTGCATTTGAAAGCGTCTGTTCAGTTAACAGCAATGTTATGACGTCAGAGCAAGGTCATATTTCAAGCGCAGCGCGGCTTGATCACTCCTCCCAACAGTGACGTAATGATTCTCTGCCACTGTAAAGTGTGCTTTAGGTCAATGATCGCTTATGAATTTTCATTTTGCACCTAGTGTATGGGATATAAAGGTTAGGAATAAAGAAGGACGATTTCTTAGAGGAAAATGGAGACTAATTAACATCGGTCTGTGTGAAAATAGGGGCACAAAGCTCTCACTGCGCCCATCCCCTTATTTTGTCATCATAGTGAAGTGAACCTATAGAGGAAGTGTAGTGCGATCATAAGGGTACAGTATATGTGACGTAGTGGTAACACTTGTCGTCCGATTTATTGAAAACGTCATTTATCTCAAAAACACGGGGACAGGGCCAAATGTGCAACCAACGGAAAGAAAGTGTTTGTGTGTTTATGTATGTGTGTGTGTTTGTGTTTGTGTGTGTGTGTGTATGTAAGTGTGTGTGTGTCTGTGTTGTGTGTGTGTGTCTGTGTGCTGTGTGTTTGTGCGCCTGTGTGTGTGTGTGTGTGTGTCTGTGTGTGTATGTCCTGCTTAAATTCAATAAGAACACCCTTGATATTAGGAAATGTCTTTTTTGCACCAGGTCCACAGGTGATAGGGCTATCAATACAGCGGTTCTTGACAATAGACCACTCTTAGACGTGAGGTCCGCAAAAGTCATACCAAAGACTTTATAAAAACATACTTCTGAAACAGTGTGGTAGTTAAGCACATTCCACTGCCAGTGGACTAGCCCCCTGCTGCAGTGATTGCACCACAGTGTGGCCCAGGGCTGTGAAACGGAGATGGGCTCCGCCCTATATACCTTATGGTGTGGGAGGATTTTAGTTTTAACTAACTAAAAGACGGATTGCAGACTATTCATACGTACAAAATGAATAAAATAGAATACTGAAACCTTTGAAAGTAAATAGCGTTATTTTATAGTATCGACCGGCGATACTTCATTGGTTGCCTTTGTATCTGTCGTTAATTTTCTCTTTCTGCTAGAAATGATCGGGCATGTGCGTTTACCAGGTTTTCTGTTGTTTGTGCATGGATAGATAAAAATTTTGGTAACGTGCGTGTTGCAGGTGAATAGAATACCACTTCTTTCTATTAATCCAACCACCGAAAACATATCCAGTCGGTGACGTTAATCGAAAGCGGCGCAAAGATTTCATTTGTCTAGCAAAATCGATGGATTAGCGCCAAACCGGAAAAAATATATCGTTTGTGGCGTTATTTTACAACCCGCGCAATGATTTCATTTGTCGGGCGAAATCTATGGATTACCACCAAAGACATCCACAAGAAAACATAATTATCCAGTCTGTGACATTTTTAACCAACCGCGCAAAGATTTCATTTGTTCAGCGAAATCTATGGATTGTCGCCAAATCTATTCTTAGGAAAATATTATACAGTTTGTGCCGTTTTTTAAAACCCGTGCAAAGATTTTATTCGTTGAGCGAAATCTATGGATTAGCAACAAACACGTCCACAAGAAAACATAATTATCCAGTCTGTGACGTTTTTTTACCAACCGCGCAACGATTTCATTTCTTGAGCGAAATCTATGGATTAGCGCCAAATCTATACTTAGGAAAACATATCCAGTTTGTGACGTTTTTTACAACCCGTGCGAAGATTTCATTTGTTGAGCGAAATCTATGGATTATCGTCAAATCTATTCTTAGGAAAACATATCCAGTTGGTGCCGTTTTTTACAACCCGTGCAAAGATTTCATTCGTTGAGCGAAATCTATGGATTATCGTCAAATCTATTCTTAGGAAAACATATCCAGTTGGTGCCGGTTTTTACAACCCGTGCAAAGATTTCATTCGTTGAGCGAAATCTATGGATTAGCACCAAATCCAGCCACAACAAAATGTATCCAATTTCTGACGTTCAGAAAACACCGCAAAAATTCTAATCTACCGCGGAAGTCGGCCTTTTCCCCCCGTAAGCTACGGAGATGAAGTTTTGGTTACAGTACGCCCAGAAACATCCGGAGACGGCCTTTGATGTATTACTCGACCAATGCATACAAAAATTTACATATACTAAATATTGAATAGGTCTAAGTGTATAAAAGGCTAGCTGCTGGTAACACAGAAAACGCGGCACTTATTCACTCTGGAAAAAGGTATGTGTCATATACTCACATACTTGTTGTGTATGTGTGTATGTGTGTATGTGTGTGTGTGTGTGTGTGTGTGTGTGTGTGTGTGTGTGTGTGTGTGCAGTGTGTGTAGTGCGTGCTTGCTTACTTGAGCGTGTCTCACCGTGTGTGTGTGTGTGAGAGAGAGAGAGTGTGTGTGTGTGTGCGTATGTGTACGTGCTTGTTTGCGTGTGCTTGTGTAAGTGTCTATGCGTGTGTAGTGCGTGCTTGCTTGCTTGCTTGTGTGTGTGTTTGTGTGTGTGTGTATGAGTGTGTGTGTGTGTGTGTGCGTGCGTGCGTGCGTGCGTGCGTGCGTGCTTGTGTGTGTGTGTGTGCTTGTCTCATAAAATGATAACGACGGTTTCGTATAACTTTTTGTTCGTAGGTACGGGAGGTACCAAGGCTTTCGATTTCGAAGAAAACTAAAACGTCTGGTGTAGTCAAGGCAAATACCCAGCCTACAAAACAACTTTCAACATGTGTCAGAAAACGAAATCTAGTGTGGCGTGTGTATTCCTGCTGCTTTTACATGGATATGTAGTTGCAAACGCCAACGCCGAGACGGTTACTGACACCCCAGACATTTTCTTTTGCAACTACTGTGAACTTGCCACGTTTCCATACATAAACACCGAAACCGTCACAACAGTGCGGCTTGCATGGAACAATATTATAGGTATTTCAAATAGCTCACGCCTCCCTTTATTCCCTAAGTTGGAGACGCTTGACCTAAGCAATAATCTGATCAGAAGCATCCTCTGGGATTGGTTTAACCAAATGCCACGTTTAGAACACCTGGATCTATCCAACAACAAGATTTCTCGCGTTTCGGGAAGGTTTGCCGTTCATCTGATACCAAATATCCACGTCATCAACCTCAGTGGCAACAAAATCTCGTCTTTTCCGAAAGAGGTCTTCTTGTTTCCCACCCAAAATTACGCGAATTTACTTGTTGATGGCAACCCGTTCCACTGCGACGAACGCTTGTGCTGGCTGAAACGCGAAGTACGATGTTTGTCGCAATGTTGGCATTGTGGCAAGATGGATCCTGTACTAGAGACCATGTCAGTGTTCAGAGAATGTTGCTCTAACTGCCCCGGCAGTAGCCTATATTACGAATTATTGCATAATGTCAACATTGAAAAGCTAATATGTGCGAGTCCTAAACATGTTGCGGGCCGGATGGTATTTCGAGTATTGGATGAAGCCTTGTGCCTTTCAACCACAGACACAGCGCCAATCCGGAACAATCGTCCTATTACTGAGCCAAAACTGAACACAACGTTTTTCAATTCAACATTAGTGACTTCTGCTTTTTCAGACACAGCGCCAATCCAGAACAATAGTCTTATTACTGAGGCAAAACTGCACACTACAATGTTCAATTCAACATTAGTGACTTCTACCATTTCCGTCTCCTCAGTTTTGAATATCACCATTGTAACGCCGACAGGGCAAAATGTCTTCACCAAAGTCTCCCCTTTGACCAAAACTGAGTCGACTCCGAACAGTCTTTCAGTAGAAGCAACAATAGGTTATTCCATTGCCCTGGTAGTTTTTGCAGTACTTGTTGCAGCATTGCTGTCGTGTGTATGGCGGCGGAATCGAGCTCAGCGCCAGCGCGCTCTGGCGATGCACCGGGCACTGTCAGCTGCCAGAAATAAGCTGATCCAAAACCAAATGTACGCCACAAACCCTTACAGACTTGCCTCGGATGGAACGACACCAAACCGAGATGGTACTGGATGCATTGAACCTTACGAAGAAACAAGTCTGTCAGAAATCGCTGCCGAAATTGCAGGCCAGGAAGGTGCTGTACAATATGAAAATGATGTGGAACACACCTACGCAAGTATCAACGATGACCTTCATTCTGTTAGACAGATTGTAGAGGCGAATCAGGATCCCAAATATGTTAATGAAGTAGGCAGGTTCGAGTCGATTCCAACTGAACTTGGATGTACTGGCATTGAACCGTACGCGGAAGTTAGTCTGTCAAACATTGCCGAGAGGGATGTGAAGAAGGACGATCTTGCCGTAGAAGATGATTCTCGTCAGCCGTGTCAAACATTACCGCACCAGCTGACCTCTTCCGCGTTGTCGTTACCTTCTGAGCAAACAACATGCTCTCAAACATCTTGCCAAGGAGAAGCATCACAACGAAGTGACCAAAGAGAAATCATTACAGAGGCAAGGCCTGTTCCAGTGGCAAACATCACTGATTCTGACCGGGCAGACATTCAGATAAACGACGACATCGCGCCGAACACCGTAAACGAAGAAGACGAAACAGATACTTTGACAAGTAGCGAGACCTTCTTTGCCAGCAATGAAGAGGTCTATAGAGATGAAACACACGCACAAGACAGTAAAGCTTGTGATACGGCAATGCTGGCCAACAACGAGGCCCTATCTGAGGGGAATGAGATGATCTATGTATCAAGTAACCATGAAAGTACATCGACCGAAACACACGCACAAGAAAGCACAGCTTATGATACTGCAATGCTGGCCAACAGTGAAGCCCTATCTAACAGGAATGGTATGGTCTATGTATGTAACGATGAAAGTACATCGACTGAAACACACGCAGAAGAAAGTACAGCTTATGATACTGCAATGCTGGCCAACAATGAGGTAACGTAACATGACCTATTTACGTGTAGAACCTATTTACGTCCGGTGCTCATGTCCACATGTCGCGGTGTATTATGCCAAAGCCTGTTCTCATGAGCAATAAAGAACGTCATAAGTATGATCCTTAGCCATCTCTCTCTATTATACAAAACAATGAAAAAGGTTTACGTCCAGCGACATAACAGAATAAACTCCTGAACCAGTAACAAGTTGCACGTGAGCGTCACGCATAACGTATTTCATATGTAATTCGACACCGCGTACTTCATCATGTTTTTGCAACTTGCACGATAGCTGGTATCTTTTAAAAGTAGCTGACGTTAAACCTTTCTTTGATATTCAGTCTATTCATGGTGATTCGAGGTTTGAAACTCTTACCAGGTTTAGGAAGGTTTGGTGCAACCTAGCGACCCCCGCACCGGAGGCTAATTTTTGCACGGCAAAGCATAATTGCCATGCGTTTACCACGTGAACGCCACGTGCCGCGCATGTCGGGGAAATTCACAGATAAACGCTGTTTTCTTCCATTGGGTCAAGCAAGTGGCGGGACAGATATATGGAAATTTTACTATCATTTGTCTGTAGACTACTTTGAACAGTTACTGTGCATTTTTTTCTGGTCTATGATCTTCCATCATAGCGCTAGAAGAGAAAAGATGAAATGGACGATAATGGGTTACCCTAGCAGAATTCTTCGTCGTATACCTCTGAGTCAGTGTAAATACATGCTCGCACGGCGTTAAATAGGCGGATAAAAACTTACAGACCATTCATTTGCTTTTTAGAAGAGCTGATATTTCTGACCACGGGTTTAAAATTTCGCTCTGTCCGCGCGGTTTTAAGATAAATACGTTTTGAATAAATCGGACGTTAATTGGTTATGTTACGTTACCATCTGACAGAAATGGAACGGTCTATGTATCAAGTAACCATGAAAATACACCAAATGAAACACACGCACAAGAAATTAAAGTACAGCTTACAAGTCAAGTAAGTACTAAATAGTACCAACAATGGACACTATTTGTCAGGAATAGAACTGTATATAATGCACCGAGTAGCCATGATAGTACAACAAATGACACTGGGTTGCTCTCACAGAAAAACCTTGAGGATAGCGAGAACACTGAGAATTGTAGTTTTGATGTTACATTATGCATAAAGCGAAGTAGTAACCATAATTAACACATACATCTGAACGTCATTCGAATATGATCATTTTATTAGTAGTAGAAATACCGTACATGTAGGTCACGTTGATAAAGCGTGTTACTTCATACTGAAATAACTTATGACTGTCTTGCACCATGATTTATCATTACTAGTCAAATAATCTATTGTAACCACTGCTCATTTCCATTGTACAATTAATCGATGTAGTTTATTTCATTTTACTGATGTTGTGTATTAATCATCTTCTACTATGTATACTTTGTACTTTGTTTATTTGGGCTCCCTTTGTAACCACTGCTCATTTCCATTGTACAATTAACCGATGTAGTTTATTTCATTTTACTGATGTTGTGTATTATTCATCTACTACTATGTATACTTTGTACTTTGTTTATTTGGGCTCCCTTTGAAATCAGTGAAGCTTGACTGATGGGACTACTAAAATCTGATCAAGATCAATGAATATATATGAAAAATTGAATGGATATAAATGTTTTACTGATGTCTAAGCAAAGGGCACGACTAAAAAAAGGCACGACTAAAAAGATGACGTCATAGTCACAGTACGCTTAGAATCGTCCGGAGATTGTGTTTGGTGTCATCCTCAACCGCCAGATAGAAACATTAACATATACTTAATATTGAAATGGTCTGGGTGTATAAAAGGCACAAATCCGTACCAGCTGTGGATACCACTAAGAAACACAGTCCTTGTTGACTCTGCAAGAAAGGTATGTGTCATATACTTGTTGTAGGTCGCGAGAGCGCGCGCGTGTGTCTGCGTGTGTGTGTGTGTGCGTGTGCGTGTGCGTGTGCGTGTGTGTGTGTGTGTGTGTGTGTGTGTGTGTGTGTGAGGGTAGATATTGCAATTTGAAAGAATTTTGCCGGTAGCGATCCCGGTCCGACTCAGTAACTTTTCTGTACATGTGGTTATTTGCTTAGAAGACAGCCAGAACTCTGTGTTTGTGTCGTGTGTGTGTGTGCGTGTGTGCCTACGTGTGTGTGTGTGTGTGTGTGTGTGTGTGTGTTTGTGTCGTGTGTGTGTCTGCGTGTGTGCCTACGTGTGTGTGCGCGCGCGTGTGTGTGTGTGTGTGTGTGTGTGTGTGTGTGTGTGTGTGTGTGTGTGTGAGGGTAGATATTGCAATTTGAAAGAATTTTGCCGGTAGCGATCCCGGTCCGACTCAGTAACTTTCCTGTACATGTGGATATTTGCTTAGAAGACAGCCAGAGCTCTGTGTTTGTGTGCGCTCGCGCGCGCGTGTGTGTGTGTGTGTGTGTGTGTGTGTGTGTGTGAGGGTAGATATTGCAATTTGAAAGAATTTTGCGCATTCTCCTGCACTTTGTCTAAATCCTAATTCGCATATGCATCAAGCCTACAGCCCCGGCTATGCTCATGGCCAAACAGCCCTACTGACTGTCTCTGTTACACGAGACACATCTTGAAGCTTATTCAGTCCTGTCTGAGTTGCAAAGTTCGTTTCTGTGGATCCATTTTTCTTCGCGCTGCACATCAGTGTAGCTTTTTATTAACTCTTATGATACGGATGTCCCTGTAGCTAGCTTAAATGGTAGTGGCTTTACAGCTGAGCTCATGATTCCAAATAGTTGGTAGCTGTGAGACCCCGCTTCGAATCCGGGGAAAGATATTCTGGTAAGAGCTGCATCGTCTTTCGGAAGAGACGTAAAATGGAAGTTCCGTGCTCGTGCCTATTTTGAGGGGGAAATACCCAGACAGAACGCAATGTAGATTGGTCACTGCGCAGACGGAAACGTATGCCTGTTATTCATTCCTGCTAAGCATGAAGCTGCCTCCCGGCGACAAACGAGGCTAACAAAATTGTCTAGACAAACAAAATTGTCTACTGACGTCAACTCGTCCTTGAACAGGTACCATGGTTTACCACTGTGCTCCTAGATTACAAACCAGCGTTCGAAGGAAATAACGGAACGCCCATTGAACCAGTCATAAAGTTTTAAAAACGGCAACCGAAGCGGAAAAATGATTGCTTGAGTAAATTTATTTGTCAAACTAAAGTGTTCTCAAAACCTCTCACTGTGCCAATCCTTTTGCATTGTCATCATAGTGAAGTGAACCTATAGAGGAAGTATAGTGAGTTCAATAGCGTACAAAATATATACGTGACGTAGCGGTACCAACTGTCGTCCGATTTATTCAAACTAAGAGTGTGTGCATGTGTGACTGTGTGTGTGTTTGCGCGAGTGTGTGTGTGTGTGTTTTTGTGTATGTGTGTCTGTGTCTGTGTGTGTGTAATTGTGTGTAATTGTGTGTGTGTGTTTAATTGTGTGTGTGTATGTGTGTGTGTGTGTGTGTGTCTGTGTGTGTTTTTGTGTCTGTGTGTGTCTGTGTGTCTGTGTTTTTTTTAAACTTTTAACGGCGGTATTGTTTTACTTTGTGTTCTTATTATTAGCTACGGAACGTACCAGGGATTTTGATTTCGAAGAAAACCAAACGTCTGATGTAGCCAAGGCAAATACCCAGCCAACAAAATAACTTTCAACATGTGTCAAAAAATGAAGTCTAGTGTGGCGTGTGTATTCCTGCTGTTTTTACACGTCGTGTATGTGGATGCAAACTTCAACGCGGAGAGGTTTATTAACAGCTCAGACATTTTCTATTGCAACTACTGTGAACTTGTCAAGTTTCCAGACATGAACACCGAAACCGTAGCAACAGTGAACCTTGCATGGAACAATATTTCAAACATCTCTCACCTCCCTTTATTCCCTAAGTTGGAGACGCTTGACCTAAGCAATAATTTGATCAGAAGCATCCTCTGGGATTGGTTTAACCAAACGCCACGTTTGAAACACCTGGATCTATCTAACAACGAGATTGCTCGCTTTTCGGAAGGGTTTGTCGCTCATTCCATACCAAACCTCCACGTCATCAGGCTCAGTGGCAACAGAATCTCGTCTTTTCCAGAAGAGGTCATCCTTTTTCCCACCCAAAATTATGCGAATTTACTTGTTGATGGGAACCCCTTCCACTGCGACGAACTCTTGTGCTGGCCTAAACGCGAAGTACACTGTTTGTCGCAATGTTGGCGGTGTGGAAAGATGGATCCTGTACGAAAGACTACATCAGTTTTCATTAGAGAATGTTGCCCTAACTGTTCCATTAGCCTTTATTTCGAATTATTGCAATATGTCAACGCTGAAAGGCTAATATGTGCGAGCCCTAAACTAGTTGCGGGCCGGATGGTACTGCAAGTACTAAATGAAGCCTTGTGCCTTTCAACCACAGACACAGCGCCAATCCAGAACAATAGTCTTACTACTAAACAAAAAATGAACACATCAGTGTTCAATTCGACATTAGTGACTTCTGATATTTCCTTCTCCTCAGTTTCGAATATCACCATTGTAACGCCGACAGGGCACGATGCCTTTACCCAAGTCTCCCCTTTGACCAAAACTGAGTCGACTCCAAACAGTTCATCGGTAGAGGCAACAATAGGTTACTCCATTGCGTCGGTAGTTTTTGCATTATTTGCGTCGGTAGTTTTTGCGTTGGTGTCGTGTGCATGGCGGCGGAATCGAGCTCAGCGCCTGCACGCTCTGGCAATGCACCGGGCACTGACAGCCGCCGGGCATCCGCAGATCCAAAACCAAATGTACGCCACAAACCCTCGCCAGCTTGGCATACCATTGCAACAGGCACCGACAATGGCACAGTCACTTATTGCAAACCAAATGTACGCCACAAACCCTCACAGACTTGCCTCGGATGGAACGACACCAAACCAAGATGGTAATGAAAGCATTGTACCTTACGAAGAAACACGTTTGTCAGTAATCGCTGCCGAAATTGCAAGCCAGGAAGGTGCTGTACAATATGAAAATGATGTGGAACACACCTACGCAAGTATCAACGATGACCTTCATTCTGTTAGACAGATTGTAAAGGCGAATCAGGATCCCAAATATGTTAATGAAGTAGGCAGCTACGAGTCGATTCCAACTGAACTTGGGTGTACTGGCATTGAACCGTACGCGGAAGTTAGTCTGTCAAACATTGCCGAGAGGGATGTGAAGAAGGACGATCTTGCCGTAGAAGATGATTCTCGTCAGCCGTGTCAAACATTACCGCACCAGCTGACCTCCTCCGCGTTGTCGCTACCTTCTGAGCAAACAACATGCTCTCAAACGTCTTGCCGAGGAGAAGCATCACAACGAAGTGACCAAAGAGAAACCGTTACAGGGGCAAAGCCTGTTCCAGTGGTAAACACTACTGATTCTGACCGGACAGACATTCAGATAAACGACGACATCGCGCCGAACACGGTAACCCAACAAGACGAAACCGATACTTTGACAAGTAGTGAGAACTTCTTAGCCACCAATGAAGAGGTCTATAGATATGAAACACACACACAAGACAGTAACCCTTGTGATACTGCAATACTGGCCAACAACCAGGCCCTATCTGACATCAATGGAATGGTCTATGTATCAAGTAACCTTGAAAGTACATCGACTGAAACACACGCACACGAAAGTACAGCTTATGATACTGCAATGCTGGCCAACAGTGAGGCCCTATCTGAAAGGAATGGTATGGTCTATGTATCAAGTAACCATGAGAGTACATCAAATGAAACACAGGCACAAGAGAGTACAGCTTATGATACTGCAATGCTGGCCAACAGTGAGGACCTATCTGGCAGGAATGGAATGATCTATGTATCAAGTAACCATGAAAATACATCAACTGAGACGCACGCACAAGAAAGTACAGCTTACATGCCAAGTAAGTAGTAAATAGTACCAACAATGGACACTATTTGGCATGAATGGAACTGTATATAATGTACCGAGTAGCCATGATAGTAGTATTAGTACAGCAAATTATGCTGAGTTGCTCTCACAGAAAAACCTAGCCTGGCCCCAGTCTCTTGGATGGGCTTAGGGGTGTTTTACCGGGCCCAATCTGCTTTATTGAACCGTTTCTGATAGCCTTTCTACTTCGGCTGCCACCCTACATCCGCTGCCACCCTACTTTCGCCGCCGCCCTAGATGGCGAGCTAATTTAATCCAAGGCCGTAAACCAACACCCCGAGCGGGCTAAGCTGTCTGGGCGGGCGGGGGTCACTCCCAGCGCCGTAGAGATATCGGGGAGCCACCGAGGGTATGGTTTCCAGGCTAAGAAAAACCTTGAGGATAGCGAAAACACTGTGGATTGTAGTTATAATGCTGCATGATACATGAAGCGAAGTAGTGACCATTATCAACACATATATCTGACGTCATTTGGATATGATCATTTCATTGTAGTAATACCGTAAATGTTGGTCACATGATTCTCTACTTTGTATCCTCATCGCTAAATACGTAATTTACACCTGTTTTGTACTAGACTTCAAACCCAATTTTCAATATTTTAAAAGTAAACTAAATCAAATATGCCAATATATGACTATGAAAATTATCCCTTATAACACAAACCGTTTATATAATACATTTGACCTTTTCTTAACATACACTATTGTATAAACGCACTGTATGACTTAGATTTAGGTATAGTTTTCATTAACTGAAGGAAGTTTTGAGAAATTGAAAAAAAAGGAAAAAAAGGTACATGTTAGTCACGTGTATAAAGCGTAGTATTTCATACTAAAATTATTTATGACTGTCTTTGCACCATGATTTATCATTATAACAGTAATTATTGTAGTTCAATAATCTATTGTAACCACTGCTCATTTCCATTGTACAATTAACCGATGTAGTTAATTATTCCGGGAAGGAGGTTCCCTGGGAGCCAGACTAGACAGGGCCGCTATAGCGATTTCCTTCGGAGCCGCAAGCCAGTCAGTACTGGCATTGAACCGTACGCGGAAGTTAGTCTGTCAAACATTGCCGAGAGGGATGTGAAGAAGGACGATCTTGCCGTAGAAGATGATTCTCGTCAGCCGTGTCAAACATTACCGCACCAGCTGACCTCCTCCGCGTTGTCGCTACCTTCTGAGCAAACAACATGCTCTCAAACGTCTTGCCGAGGAGAAGCATCACAACGAAGTGACCAAAGAGAAACCGTTACAGGGGCAAAGCCTGTTCCAGTGGTAAACACTACTGATTCTGACCGGACAGACATTCAGATAAACGACGACATCGCGCCGAACACGGTAACCCAACAAGACGAAACCGATACTTTGACAAGTAGTGAGACCTTCTTAGCCACCAATGAAGAGGTCTATAGATATGAAACACACACACAAGACAGTAACCCTTGTGATACTGCAATGCTGGCCAACAACCAGGCCCTATCTGACATCAATGGAATGGTCTATGTATCAAGTAACCTTGAAAGTACATCGACTGAAACACACGCACACGAAAGTACAGCTTATGATACTGCAATGCTGGCCAACAGTGAGGCCCTATCTGAAAGGAATGGTATGGTCTATGTATCAAGTAACCATGAGAGTACATCAAATGAAACACAGGCACAAGAGAGTACAGCTTATGATACTGCAATGCTGGCCAACAGTGAGGACCTATCTGGCAGGAATGGAATGATCTATGTATCAAGTAACCATGAAAATACATCAACTGAGACGCACGCACAAGAAAGTACAGCTTACATGCCAAGTAAGTAGTAAATAGTACCAACAATGGACACTATTTGGCATGAATGGAACTGTATATAATGTACCGAGTAGCCATGATAGTAGTATTAGTACAGCAAATTATGCTGAGTTGCTCTCACAGAAAAACCTAGCCTGGCCCCAGTCTCTTGGGTGGGCTTAGGGGTGTTTTACCGGGCCCAATCTGCTTTATTGAACCGTTTCTGATAGCCTTTCTACTTCGGCTGCCACCCTACATCCGCTGCCACCCTACTTTCGCCGCCGCCCTAGATGGCGAGCTAATTTAATCCAAGGCCGTAAACCAACACCCCGAGCGGGCTAAGCTGTCTGGGCGGGCGGGGGTCACTCCCAGCGCCGTAGAGATATCGGGGAGCCACCGAGGGTATGGTTTCCAGGCTAAGAAAAACCTTGAGGATAGCGAAAACACTGTGGATTGTAGTTATAATGCTGCATGATACATGAAGCGAAGTAGTGACCATTATCAACACATATATCTGACGTCATTTGGATATGATCATTTCATTGTAGTAATACCGTAAATGTTGGTCACATGATTCTCTACTTTGTATCCTCATCGCTAAATACGTAATTTACACCTGTTTTGTACTAGACTTCAAACCCAATTTTCAATATTTTAAAAGTAAACTAAATCAAATATGCCAATATATGACTATGAAAATTATCCCTTATAACACAAACCGTTTATATAATACATTTGACCTTTTCTTAACATACACTATTGTATAAACGCACTGTATGACTTAGATTTAGGTATAGTTTTCATTAACTGAAGGAAGTTTTGAGAAATTGAAAAAAAAGGAAAAAAAGGTACATGTTAGTCACGTGTATAAAGCGTAGTATTTCATACTAAAATTATTTATGACTGTCTTTGCACCATGATTTATCATTATTACAGTAATTATTGTAGTTCAATAATCTATTGTAACCACTGCTCATTTCCATTGTACAATTAACCGATGTAGTTAATTATTCCGGGAAGGAGGTTCCCTGGGAGCCAGACTAGACAGGGCCGCTATAGCGATTTCCTTCGGAGCCGCAAGCCAGTCAGTACTGGCATTGAACCGTACGCGGAAGTTAGTCTGTCAAACATTGCCGAGAGGGATGTGAAGAAGGACGATCTTGCCGTAGAAGATGATTCTCGTCAGCCGTGTCAAACATTACCGCACCAGCTGACCTCCTCCGCGTTGTCGCTACCTTCTGAGCAAACAACATGCTCTCAAACGTCTTGCCGAGGAGAAGCATCACAACGAAGTGACCAAAGAGAAACCGTTACAGGGGCAAAGCCTGTTCCAGTGGTAAACACTACTGATTCTGACCGGACAGACATTCAGATAAACGACGACATCGCGCCGAACACGGTAACCCAACAAGACGAAACCGATACTTTGACAAGTAGTGAGACCTTCTTAGCCACCAATGAAGAGGTCTATAGATATGAAACACACACACAAGACAGTAACCCTTGTGATACTGCAATGCTGGCCAACAACCAGGCCCTATCTGACATCAATGGAATGGTCTATGTATCAAGTAACCTTGAAAGTACATCGACTGAAACACACGCACACGAAAGTACAGCTTATGATACTGCAATGCTGGCCAACAGTGAGGCCCTATCTGAAAGGAATGGTATGGTCTATGTATCAAGTAACCATGAGAGTACATCAAATGAAACACAGGCACAAGAGAGTACAGCTTATGATACTGCAATGCTGGCCAACAGTGAGGACCTATCTGGCAGGAATGGAATGATCTATGTATCAAGTAACCATGAAAATACATCAACTGAGACGCACGCACAAGAAAGTACAGCTTACATGCCAAGTAAGTAGTAAATAGTACCAACAATGGACACTATTTGGCATGAATGGAACTGTATATAATGTACCGAGTAGCCATGATAGTAGTATTAGTACAGCAAATTATGCTGAGTTGCTCTCACAGAAAAACCTAGCCTGGCCCCAGTCTCTTGGGTGGGCTTAGGGGTGTTTTACCGGGCCCAATCTGCTTTATTGAACCGTTTCTGATAGCCTTTCTACTTCGGCTGCCACCCTACATCCGCTGCCACCCTACTTTCGCCGCCGCCCTAGATGGCGAGCTAATTTAATCCAAGGCCGTAAACCAACACCCCGAGCGGGCTAAGCTGTTTGGGCGGGCGGGGGTCACTCCCAGCGCCGTAGAGATATCGGGGAGCCACCGAGGGTATGGTTTCCAGGCTAAGAAAAACCTTGAGGATAGCGAAAACACTGTGGATTGTAGTTATAATGCTGCACGATACATGAAGCGAAGTAGTGACCATTATCAACACATATATCTGACGTCATTTGGATATGATCATTTCATTGTAGTAATACCGTAAATGTTGGTCACATGATTCTCTACTTTGTATCCTCATCGCTAAATACGTAATTTACACCTGTTTTGTACTAGACTTCAAACCCAATTTTCAATATTTTAAAAGTAAACTAAATCAAATATGCCAATATATGACTATGAAAATTATCCCTTATAACACAAACCGTTTATATAATACATTTGACCTTTTCTTAACATACACTATTGTATGAACGCACTGTATGACTTAGATTTAGGTATAGTTTTCATTAACTGAAGGAAGTTTTGAGAAATTGAAAAAAAAGGAAAAAAAGGTACATGTTAGTCACGTGTATAAAGCGTAGTATTTCATACTAAAATTATTTATGACTGTCTTTGCACCATGATTTATCATTATTACAGTAATTATTGTAGTTCAATAATCTATTGTAACCACTGCTCATTTCCATTGTACAATTAACCGATGTAGTTAATTATTCCGGGAAGGAGGTTCCCTGGGAGCCAGACTAGACAGGGCCGCTATAGCGATTTCCTTCGGAGCCGCAAGCCAGTCAGCCCGCCGGATCTAAATCTACGCGTCGGGGAGTTGTAGCCCGAGGAATGAACCGCGCGGCTGGTCAATTCCCCGGCTAGAACTCCCTCGGTGCGCTAATTAGGGTATCGGCGGGCTGGGAGCTCTGTGCTGCCGAAGGAACTGGCTAGAAGGAACCGGCTAAAGGGAACCGGCTAAAAGGCCCGATAAACAGTCTGGAGCCCAGGGTAGGAAGGAAGATGACCTCCTTCAGGGATGCCGGGAGTACTGGAAATGCTTTTGTTTGCACGTTCGCAGCTAGAACTCACGATCCTGTTGTCGCATTGGTTTGTAACTTGGCATATCGTTTGCTAGATCGGACGTGGTGATGCATAATGTCTTTGTTACACCGTAACTGCTTTTATCGTTAATGTAATATCGTAATCGCACCCCTATACTTTGTATCTCACGGATGCTATTTATTATTCATATATATGCTCCTGTGCTTGTAATTGATATATTCGGGCTCCCTTTGAAATCAGTAAAGCTTGACTGATGGGACTACTCAAATATGATCAAGATCAATAAAAATATGTAAAACTTTAATGTGTATAAATGTTTTACTTATGTCTAAGCAAAGGACACAAGACAGTGTACGTACGGTAGATAAAGTTTCATATTAACACGGAATCATAATATATTAAAATATTACCCTAAACATTTCATTGTGTAACCCTTGACTTCATAATAAGAGTATCATGCAAAATTTGAAAGAAAATATGACAGAAGAGACAAAAACACACGTAGACAAAGCGTGTTTTCGTTTCTTTACTTTATGATATAATACGGAAGTAATGTGTTAGTATGCGTTTCCACACGGTGTCCCTGGGGGGTTAAACACCACATAACTTTGGCCCAATTTTGCGATTTTCATGTAGGAAGGAACACTGGTAGTGGCTACGCTTTCCCATTTTGATCAAAACTTGTTCAGTTCATCATTTATTTGGCCTAAGGTAAGTTGTGTGCCATGGTCTGGCATTTGCAGCGTGGATGGATGTAATGGAAATACATGTAGGGGTCGAAGGTAGGCTTTGTTTAGAATTTTCAACTGTTCTGTGATTTTGAGTTGGACAACCCGGCCCTTTTCTTCTTTCCATGGACTGAGCTCCGAATAGAAATATGACATCATAGCCACAGTACGCTCAGAATCGTCCGGACACGGTGTTTGACGTAATCATCAACCAACCGCTAGAGACATAAAACATATACTTAATATTGAACAGGTTAGGCTGTATAAAAGGCATAAATTCGTACTAGCTGTGGATATCACTAAGAAACGCATCACTTGCTCACGCTGCAGAGAAAGGTATGTGTCAAATACTTGTTGCAGCTCTACGCGCGATTGTGTGTGTGTGTGGGGGGGGGGTGTTATGATGGTAGAGGTTGTAATTTGAAAGAATTCTGCCGGTAGCGATCCCAGTCCGACGCGATTTTTTTTCTGTACATGCGTGCGCGTGTGTGTGTGTGTGTGTGTGTGTGTGTGTGTGCGCGCGCACGCGCGCATTCCTCTGTACTCTGTCTAAACCTTAATTCACATCAAGCCTACAGCCCCGGCTATGGCCAAACAGCCCTACTGACTTCCGTGAATAGTTTCATCAGGTTTGTAAGTCACTGAATAAAATGACAGATGCTGCATTGCTATGTGAACCAGTTAAAATTGCCTTGAAGAAGGTGACAGATGGTCACCGAAACGTCGGTGGAATAAATTTCTTGGTTGTGTAAGAAGAGTCTTTTTATTCAGCCCTTCTGACTGTCTCTGTAGACACTTATGTAACTTGATTCAGTCCTGTCTGAGTTGCAAAGTTAGTTTCTGTGGATCCACTTTTCTTCTGCGCTGCTCATAAGTGTAGCATCTTATTTACTCTTATTTACATGGATGGAGGCTCTAGGTATTGATACGGAGCAGCGGGAGGACCTTGCAAGTGACCGTTTCAGATGGAGATGCACACTGTTCAGACAGCTCAAATCAGGAGAAGCCAGACTGATGCACAGCGCATACGAAAGGCGGATCCACAGAAATGGGCTTTGCAACAGAGCTGAGTCAGCTTACAGATGTCATTTATGTGGCAGGGACTGCCATTCTCGTATAGGGCTGTTTCGTCATAGTCGATGCTGTAGGGCTGTTGTACCATGGTCAACACTGACCGACGGAGGCCATATATCTATAACTATCAACTCAAACAAAAGAAAAGTTCAATACCAATTCATATTTATAAAAAGACCCCGTAATCGATAAACTAACATAGCAAACCTTAAGTATATGTAGCACAAATACTTAACTCTAGTTTGCACAGTTTTTCGTAACATGGGAGTTCCGTTTTCGAGGAGGTGCCTATTTTGAAGGACAAATACCCAGACGGATTGGTCACTGCGCAGACGGAAACGTGTGCTGGTTATTAATTCCTGCTTATCATGAAACTGCCTCCCGGCGGCGCAAACGAGACAAACACAATTGTCTAGACAAACAAAATTGTCTACTGACGTCATTTCGCCATAGAACAGGTCCCATGGTTTCCCACTGTGGTCCTAGATTACGAACCAGCGTACGAAGGAAATAACGGAAAGCCTATAAAACCAGTCATAAAATTGATAAATAAAAAGACAACCAAAGCAGAAAAAACATTGCCCGAACAAAGAATATCTACGTTTATTTGAAGCTTAAGTAAATTTATATGTCCAATTAAAGTGTTCTCTAAACCTCTCACTGTGCAAATCCGTTTATATTGTCATCATAGTGAAGGAAGTATAGTGAGTTCAAAAAGGTACAAATTGAATATGTAACGTAGCGGTTCCGATTGTCGTTCGATTTATGGAGAGTGTGCATGTATGTGTGTGTGTGTGTGAGTGTGTGTGTGTGTGTGTGTGTGTGTGTGTGTGTGTGTGTGTGTGTGTGTGTGTGTGTTAAGCTTGTTTCATGAAATTTTTACCTTTTGTTCATAGGTACGGGACGTACCAGTGATTTCCATTTCGAAGAAAACCAAACAACTTCTCAACAGATATTGCTCAAAAACCAACCACCTTCAACAGCTATTGTTTGGTAAAGGTGAATGCCCAGTCTACAAAATAACTTTCAACATATGTCAGAAAATTGAATCTAGTGTGGCGTGTGTATTCCGCTTTTTTTACACGTCATGTGCGTGGATGCAAACTTCAACGCGGAGAGGGCTACTGACAGTCCAGACATTTTGCATTGCAACTACTGTGAACTTGTCGAGTTTCCAAACATGAACACCGAAACCGTAATAACAGTGAACCTTGCATGAAACAATATTTCAAACATCTCACACCTCCCTTTATTCCCTAAGTTGGAGACGCTTGACCTAAGCAATAATTTGATCAGAATCATCCTCTGGGATTGGTTTAACCAAATGCCAGGTTTAAAACACCTTGATCTTTCATGATCATCATTATCATACCTTGTCGTTCAGGTGGGCAGTGAAGTGCAGGCCCTCAAGCTCGGAAGGCGGGCAGATACTGGTAGATAATTGCTGTATAAGTACTGAATACTAGGTGACGCTTTTGATTCATGAAAGATAGGCACTTAAGCTGAAGATAGTTTTCACCTATGACGAAGGTTGTTGATTGTTTCTTAATTTCCCTATAAAGGCCGATTATACAGTTTATGACACACAAAAACAGATTCAATTAGGCAACTTTTCCACACATGCACAAGCCCGCGACCTGTCCTTGGTGCTGAACACTATTTAAACACACACAAAAGCCCACGACCTGTCCTTGGTGCTGAACACTATTTAGACACACGCACAAGCCCACGACCTGTCCTTGGTGCTGAACACTATCTAGACACACGCACCAGTCCGCGACCTGTCCTTGGTGCTGAACACTATTTAAACACACACACAAGCCCGCGACCTGTCCTTGGTGCTGAACACTATTTAAACACACACACAAGCCCACGACCTGTCTTTGGGGCTGAACACTATTTAGACACACACACAAGCCCACGACCTGTCCTTGGTGCTGAACACTATTTAAACACACACACATGCTCGTGACCTGTCCTTGGTGCTGAACACTATTTAAATACACACACAAGCCCACGACCTGTCTTTGGGGCTGAACACTATTTAGACACATACACGAGCCCGCGACCTGTCCTTGGTGCTGACCACTATTTAGACACACACACAAGCCCACGACCTGTCCTTGGTGCTGAACACTATTTAGACACACGCACAAGCTCGTGACTTGTCCTTGGTGCTGAACACTATTTAAACACACACACAAGCCCGCGACCTGTCTTTGGGGCTGAACACTATTTAGACACACGCACAAGCCCACGACCTGTCCTTGGTGCTGAACACTATTTAAACACACACACATGTCCGTGACCTGTCTTTGGTGCTGAACACTATTAAGACACACGCACAAGCCCGCGACCTGTCCTTGGTGCTGAACACTATTTAGACACACACACAAGCCCACGACCTGTCCTTGGTGCTGAACACTATTTAGACACACACAAAAGCCCGTGACTTGTCCTTGGTGCTGAACACTATTTAGACACGCACAGAAGCCAGCGACCTGTCCTTGGTGCTGAACACTATTTAGACACACGCACAAGCCCGCGACCTGTTCTTGGCACTGAACACTATTTAGACACACACACAAGCCCACGACCTGTCCTTGGTGCTGAACACTATTTAGACACACGCACAAGCCCACGACCTGTCCTTGGTGCTGAACATTATTTAGACCCACACACAAGCCCACGACCTGTCCTTGGTGCTGAACATTATTAAGACCCACACACAAGCCCACGACCTGTCCTTGGTGCTGAACAATATTTAGACACACGCACAAGCCCGCGACCTGTCCTTGGTGCTGAACATTATTTAGACCCACACACAAGCCCACGACCTGTCCTTGGTGCTGAACACTATTTAGACACACGCACAAGCCCGCGACCTGTCCTTGGTGCTGAACATTATTTAGACCCACACACAAGCCCACGACCTGTCCTTGGTGCTGAACACTATTTAGACACACGCACAAGCCCGCGACCTGTCCTTGGTGCTGAACATTATTTAGACCCACACACAAGCCCACGACCTGTCTTTGGTGCTGAACACTATTTAGACACACGCACAAGCCCACGACCTGTCCTTGGTGCTGAACACTATTTAGACACACGCACAAGCCCGCGACCTGTCCTTGGTGCTGAACATTATTTAGACCCACACACAAGCCCACGACCTGTCCTTGGTGCTGAACATTATTTAGACCCACACACAAGCCCACGACCTGTCCTTGGTGATGAACACTATTTAGATACACACACATGCCCGTGACCTGTCCTTGGTGCTGAACACTATTTAGACACACGCACAAGCCCACGATCTGTCCTTGGTGCTGAACACTATTTAGACCCACACACAAGCCCACGACCTGTCCTTGGTGCTGAACACTATTTGGACACACGCACAAGCCCACAACCTGTCCTTGGTGCTGAACACTATTTAGACACACGCACAAGCCCACGACCTGTCCTTGATGCTGAACACTATTTAGACACACGCACGAGCTAACGACCTGTCCTTGGTGCAGAACACTATTTAGACACGCACACAAGCTTATATTGATTACTAACCATAAACGATCACACCTGTCCTTGGTACTAGACACCACACCTATTAGGCCCGATTTACACACAGGAAGTTGACCCGGGGCTGTGTATGAGGAGCTCTGGGCTACTCGAGTGGAGTTTGCCGACTAGAAAACGCTATTTGAATGGCCTATGGTTGTCCTTGCACAGTCCTTGCATAACCACCTTTGTGTAAACCAGGCCTTAGACATACATATACACGTGTATCTTGACGCTGTAAAACACACCCGTCAGACACAAGCCCATGATAGCATCATTTGCAGTTTCATGAAATGAAACTGTGGAGAAATACAAGACGATGTTTATTAAAGTGATTTTTACATTTGTACCCGTAAGGAACGAAGGTACACAAATTCAATGTCATTATATCTGTGCAATGTTACAGAATGACAGTGCCCCACTATCTATTTCAAATCAATAATCTAGCATAACTACATATACGAAACAGGCATGTTTGCTTGAACGTTACAGTTCCCATACATTTGCTCAACGTTTTGCTTCGAAAAAACGCATGATGTGCACAGCAAAAAGTGGTTTTCAACAGAAAACTACTACTAAAAGCAAACTACTACTGTTCTACTCCATGAACATAGAGGTACTACAACAAACGACAAAGTTATAAATAACACTGCAACGTTACACATTTTCTCATAGAATTGTACAACATTCTTGTTTATTTGTTTATTAAAATTCACCACAAATGTGGAAGGGATGGGAGAACAGGCTATGATGCCTTTTCCAGCTCTCACCCCACAGAGGTACATCCAACATCAGATACAATGAACATTTTAGAGCATACAATTCTGATTCGAAGTTGACGTTTTGCACATTTTTGAAGACAGTCAAGACGCACTATAACGTTGCATATACAAATTACAATCGTATGATTGTGCATGCAGGTAAAACGCTTTTCTCCTAAGCTTCTTTCTGGAGATTTGTTTGTTTGTTTGTTTGTTTGTTTTATTAGAAATCTATTAGATTAGATCGAGTCACAGAATCATTAAATATCTCCAAAAGATTGTGGCGGATAACGCACTCGTTCGGTTCAGTGATTGCTGTATAGTGGATCATTTAGACAAACCTGACACAATCAGCAGTTCAACCAATGAGAGAGTAGCAATTAGCGGTTCAACCAATGAGAGAGTGACTGCTTGTACATGTCCGCCGTACGGATCAGAAAGGATGTCACGGCAAAGTCCATTCGACCAACCCCATCTCTATAGCGCCGCCCATCTCTATCAAAATAAATTCAAAACATAAAAATGCAAATATTTTGACGGCCATGCAGCTACCCTCCCATTGGTCGAACCAATAAGTGTCAAGCCATCATTGGTTGAACTGATAATTGTGATTGACAGTGAGGATCGGTCTATTGTGCGTTTGTACTTTCTAGACAGCAGCTGTCGCAGCAGCTGCATTGAAAACTGACGTCACACGGCAGAGCATTGGTTGTCGACCGTCCAACTTCAGCCGGACGTACGCGTAGTGTCAGTTTTCTGGCCTCTCGCTCGGTGCCGACACAGCAGCCTAGAAGGGGGAGGGGGGAGGCAGACAAGTTGTACAAAATCGCTTGTGTAGTTTTCACTCACGTGTGCGTTTTATGCTAGGGTCACATTTACAAGCCGCCGGGGCCCAGTCGGGGTGTTTGTGAAAATGAAAAATAAAATACAAATGTATGCAAATCGAGAGAATACGCAATTTCTGGTTAGTAGTAATTTTCCTACGTTTTGTGTCTTTCGTTGTCTTTTACATTGAATTTTTCGTTCCCGCAAGCTGCCCGACCGGGCCCCGCTTTGGAAATGTGACCTAAGCATTACCGGTAAACGTGACTAACAATTAAAACCCAATTTGTCACCTGAAATTGCATATTTTCTTTTACAATGTAAAAAAAATCGGAATTGAGAAAGTGGCGCAAATCTGTCATTTATCGCTGCAAATATATTGATGAATTTTTAATCATTGTAGCCAACGGGTTGTCCTGATTGACTAAGGTCCGAGCTGCCAAGGTGCTGAGTGCCATGTAAAAACAGAGTGTGGCGTTATGTTACAAAGATAGTGCCTAGTTGTACAGTGGGTATCTCCCTTTACTGCGCCTATATGAGCCAAACACATTGCAGCAACTTTGCGAATTTTTCCTTACGGTCACACTGACACCCGGGTAAAATAGATGACCTCTGCAAACAAAATGGTGACTCCCGGAATGTCACATTCCCAGTTTCGGCACCAAATCAGATATCAAAAACAAATCGCATTTTTGTCATTGACTTGTATGTCCATTGTCCATTGGTTAAAAAAAAACTAATGGACAATGATTAGAATTCATTGTGCCATTTTGAAAATTGCGTATAGCAAAATCAGGAGCCACAGTGGCATCGTTTAGCGCCGATTTGCGAATTTCGCTATTTGGCGCAATTGGGCGCAGCTCAGTGAGATGATCGCCTATTTGTACCCACCGCTTGAAGGCTCGGCGGAAGTCCCTGTTGAAGACGGTGTAGATAATTGGGTTAGCGGCGCTGTTCAGGTAACCAATCCAGAAGAAGAACTTGAAGAGTAGTAGGGGGATGTTGTCCCGGCATGTGGTACATACAGCCTGTAAGAATGATCAGAAAGACTATATCCATGATAATAATAACAATGGTTTATTGATCAGAAATTAGCCAGTAGGTAGCCAGTGCTGAATTGCTGCAGGGTTTACAATCATATAATACAGAACAGATACATATTTGTTCCACACTTGCACTTTGTGGAACTGTCGCAAGGGTCTGCGCGGCTGCCATTTGGCGCCAGCAGATGACCTCAATACGACCTTGCGAAGTCAGGTACCCATTCACACCTGGGTGGAGTGAGGAAAGTCGATCGTGTAAAGTTTATTTCCCAAGGGCACAACATCGGGGCATATCGGGGTTTCGAACCCGGGACCTCTCGGTTCTGGGCGAACCACTCTACCGATTGCGCCACACGATGCCACTTTTATCAGTTGCTTACTATATCCAGGGACTTGAGTAACAGCTATTTGGCGTACCTTATTAACTGGATGTCTAACCTTCATCGATGTGCGCGCTGGGCTTCCTAGTGCAGGGGCGCCCACTAGCAGCAGCACATATTAGTGCATGTACCAATGTTTAACATTATTTTCTGTATTTCCCCATTTTGCCAATAACGTAATTTCTTGTACGTGGTTACCAGACTCGGTGACTTCCGTTTTTGCCTGTTTCTACCTGCATTTTTGCTTAGGTCTGTCCGTCTCGTAAAAAAAAAGGCAGTCGTCATTTTTAAACGGTCGATGCCATGTCGCTGACAGGTACATACAAGATCCGAGCGTATCAAAACTTTTTTTTGCTGGAGGATTGTCAAAAACGGGAAAAATGTTTTAAAATGTGGAGCATTTTATCCCGTAAAGGAGCCTCCGGCAAGGAAGAGACTTTTTAAAACGAAGCGGTGAAAATTATAGTAGGAAGGACTAGAGAAATACGGAAAACGAACATCTTTGTGTTAAGGGTACAACCTACAATTTATTCAAAAACCAAACAAATCTATCGGCGTATCGGCTTCTCGCGCCCACTTCGAAAGAGCGCTCTGCGCGAGGGCACTGACCTGCAGCCGACCGCCGAGGCAGTTGCGCAAAGAAGCGTACTTATACACACATAGATGCCTTTCACATGCGACTTTCTACCAATTCTTCAAGAAATTTTGGTCGTACTACTTTTTTGTACCCGCGTCATAGAAGACCGCGGATAAGTATTATGTTCTACGACCTTAATGATCGTGCGCAAATTGCAGGGAGACATGTCAATTCATCACGACATCACGCTGTGTGACAGACACCACACGCTGTGCATGAAGCCACCCTGGTTATCTAAAATCATGCGGCATGCTTTTTTGTCCATGTTTGCATGCGTGGATACTAATGCACGTACAATGGCACCGACCGTTTCAAATGGCGACGACCGTTTAGGAGACGGAAATTAAAGTGTAGGCGGTGGTGGGTGGAAAAGAATAGGTGGTAAAAGAATTACAAATCAAATCAAATCATATCATTTCAAATCAAAAGTGGATGGGTAAGTGCCTTCTATAATCATCTCAAAGCGCCACAATTTTTGATAAGGCAGTCCTTAGAAGTCAGTCCCAAATTTTACATTCAAAACGAAATCAGTTTTTTAGTTGTTGTCTGAATAGGCTAAGGGCTCTACAGCTAGTGGTCGAAACACAGAGGGATAGCAAGTATAGAACATTTTTTGATATGTGGATAGCGTAAGCGATGCTTGATATTGTGAAATCATGCAAATCAGAATCTTATTTGCATATATTTTGGAGAAATGTTATCAACCCACTGTATTTTATGATAGGACTATAAAAATGTAACATATGAAGCTGAGAAATAGAGGGACATTGATAGATCAAAGTTATGCAAATGAAGACCTAATTTGCCTACTTAATTAGAAGATACTGCAATTCCATATTGGTAGATACATGTAACTGGAATTTCTTGCTTGTGGCATTTGAAAGTTATGTGAAGGTGAATATAGTTGAATATAAACTATGCAAATGAGGGCCTAACTTATATAATTGATCAGAAAATGCTAGAATAGCCTTCTCATAATACATCAGTCGAACAGGTTAGAATAATTTCGCGAAGGTATGATCATTAGATCGTGGAACTCTAATGAGAAGACAGAAATTCAATTCATTATTTTTCGCCAGGGAGGTTATGGCTTCAATAGCGTTTGTAAAAAGTATTTGTGGGGGTAACCACAAACAAGCAAATTACCCTTACAAACACTTTCTAACCTCCCTGGAGAAAAATAACAAATTGAATTCCTGTCTTCTCATTAAAGTTCCACGATCTAATGATCATACCTTCGCGAAATGATTTTAACTTTTTCGACTGATGTATTATGAAAAGGCTATTCTATCATGTTTGTGGTTTAGCAGCATGACGCAAGAAGCTAGGGTCTATTCCAAGTCACCGAGAGGGTTTTAGATTAATGGATTGTCATTGAGATTTAATAGATGGTTGAGACTTATTGAAGTGATGATAAGATTGTGGGGCCCATTGTGACTTTCCCGTGTTCTGGACAATCTATGGTCACAATTATGTTCTTATGGTTTGGATAGCTCGTGTAGATGCGCTCGCGTACACACACACACACACAGAGAGAGAGAGAGAGAGACACACACATACACACACATAAATACACATACACACAACACACACAGATACACACACACGCATACACACACATACACATACACACACGCGTACACACACACACACATACACACACATACACATACACACACGCGTACACACACACACATACACACACATACACACGTACACACACACACATATACATACACACACACGTACACTGACACATGCACGCACGCACACACAAAGACACACATACACACACGTACACACACACACACACGAACACACACACACACACAAACACACACTAACTAGAGTTCCACGACCCCATACCTTCGCCGACTAATGTCAGCCTTATCGGGAAGCATATTATAATTGTTTTCCATTTATTATGCAAATAAAGACCCTATTTGCATAAATTATGTCAGTTGATCATTTTCTCTACCAAATGACACAAGTTGTTCAATGTCTGAAAGTTTATATTAGCAAAGGTTTTTGGAGTATTTCCTCATAAATTATGTACATAATCATTAGCATGAGTTATGTCTACATCTACTTAACTTCCAAATGCTGCAAGACTGAAATCCCCATCATTTACCGTTATGGAGTTATACTAGTTGTATATTGCCATCAATTGTACAAATTAGGTATTCATTTGCATAATTGATATCAATATCATGACAATCAATCAAGGCATTCTCAAGTAATCGTCATAGACACACAGATACACACACGAACGCTGACGAAAACATAACCTTCTAGGCGAAGGTAATAAACACTGATAAACGTACACACATACAACGCTCTTACACGGAATGACGTACCTGTAAGAAAAGTGTGAGAAAGAACGGTAACCAACAGAGGATGAAGGCCCCCAAGATGACGCCCAGCAAGATGGTAAACCGCCTTTCCCGTACATGTGCGATGCGAGACCTGTTCCCTGGGAATATCTGTGCCTGATGAGCGGCGGTGCACTCCTGATCCTGTCCGTTGGCCGACTCGTGGGAAGGGTCATCTTTCTTCAGCCAAATGGACAGGGAACGGCCGCGGGCTATGAGCACCTGCTGAATATACATAAGAACCAGATTCTCACAGATATCCTTTTCCCTATTCGATCGTTTTCATTTGAATGTACACATTTTGTAACTTCCGTTACCGTTTAAAATGAGACGTTCCTGACGTTAGGATATGTCACATATAAGGTGCAAAACTGTCGTTTTTATGACGACTTAAAACTTTCCTGACTTTTAAAAACGACAGTATGGTACCTTATATGTGGCATATCTTAATGTCGGGATCGTCTTACTTCAAACGGTAACGGAAGTTACAACATGTTTACATTTGAATGAGCACGAGCGTATAACCTCCATGAAAAATAGAGGCACGGTTTTTGGTGCGTATGTGCGTGCGTGTCCGGCGCAGTATCTTAAAGAACCTCTGGATGGATTATGATGATATTTGGTATATGGGTAGATTTTGATGGTCAAGGTCGATTCTGGGCCTCCTGGTGGCCTACCTTGGTACTGCAGCAGAACTTCCGCTTCTCGTGTCTTTAGTCTTGGACCTACTGTGGTCTTGTTAACGGGTAGCTTTTTATAATCTTTTCATGTTGTTTTATTTCCACAGTCTTTTCCTTTTTTAGCTACAGCAAGAGAGGACTGGTAAAGAAGACATGGAGCAAACGATATGTCCTCTCCCCATCTCCTGAGATATATAGATTGGTATCGAAATATCGTGTACAACAAGAGTTCAAAGACCTCACGCCTCCATGAAATACTTACATTTCATGTATGTCTTGTTTAGTCATTATGTAGATAAGGTTTTGATTGACATTACATTTGTCCATTGATCACTTCCTGTCACTTTAAGGTGAACGCGACTAGTATATGAAAAATATGTAATTGTGAAAACAGAGATAGACAGACCAAAAAGCAATACCTCCCCGTAAAAATAGAATCCATTCCAAGTCACCAAGAGGGTTTTTAGATAATATTTGTATTTAGTTTGAATTATTTTGAATAAAAGAACATCAAAGTCACAATAGTTCTAAATCTTTGAAGAAAATTGAATATGAAAATTAGAATTTATTTAAATCTAATTAGATAATTTAGAAACATTTTGAAAGGGACTGCACAAAAACTCTTTATTTAAAATAATTTGCAAATATCTTTGTGATTCTTCTAAATTTCAAAATATTTAGAAATGTTAACAACATTTTTATATAGTGGAGTGGGTAATTGCCCCCATAAAAGTAGGTGCTAATCCAGCCCTATTGTCTACCTCTGTATATTTTTAGATTTCACTACTGGACACTGTTAGGTCCTTTGCGCAAGCCATTTATGCATGGTGCCCAAGCATAATTCACAAAGATGTGTGAACTGCGTTCTTCATAGCCTACTGACCCAATTACAAAATGTTACAAATAATAATTGTAAAAAAAATGGTAGAAAATGGTAGAATGCTGTAACCATTATTAAGAAACTATCAGAAATATCATATTCCATATCCTTTATATTTCCAATGTATGAAATCTCCTAGACATTTAATTACAAAGAATTGAAAACGGCTGTAAATGGTGACAATGACAACCCTTTTGGTGACTTGGAATGGACTCTAGTAGCCTGTCTCGTTTGCCCCCATGACCTGTTATGTCTAGTCTGATAGTTCCTATCACTCGCACAAGTCTGACCTTTCCGGTGACACCATCTTTCCACTCACTTTTCCTGCCACTCAAGTGACAGTGTATTCAAATCATGAACTACGGACGCAGAAGAACATTAAAAAAAACAGATGCACCGAAACACATTTAAGACTGTACAAAGAGGAAATTAACATTGGCGAATAAGAATTGCTTCTCTGGGAAGATTTCATAGGTATGCCGTTCATCATACATCCTCTGATTGGTTCGCCGCAAATGAGGACAAGTGTAGAAATTGTGTGATGATCATGACGTCCATTGGAGAGTCCTCTCGCGAGAAAGACATTCTCGCGAGAGTTCAACCAAATGCCTGTGGGGATGTATAAGTGTTACCTGAACAGAGTCTCCATTTTTATCTTGCTCTGTTTTTTCTTCAGCATTGATGCCTGCCCGCTCAGCAATCTCCTGGGAAAAGGAAGAAGCAAGTCGGACGAAATTTTAACTTCGGTGAATAGTTTCATCTAGTGCTGCGTACCGGTACTGTACCGTAAAAACTGATTAGGTACAGGTCCAAAATACCAGATCATGAAGTACCGGTACTGTACCGATATAGATTTACACCAAGTAGGTGCTTATTTTGTGACTGATCTCCTGATCTAAAGGCCTCATGCAACACCAAACGTGACCAAAGTGATACCTTGGAACAACGTAACTAATATGAAATAGATCATTCAGGCAGGCCGGGAGATTTGACAGCAAGGCAGTTTGGCGATAGGAAATCTAGTTGTTATCTTTGAATAAAGATACTGAAATTATTGAAGAAGTTCAGAAGAACACTAAACCTCCGTACCTGTACCTGTACCTGTACCTGATGTTACATTTAGGTACGCAGCACTAGTTTCATCAGGTTGGTAAGTCACTGGATAACAAAATTCTTTCTACACAACCAAAATTTCAAGTGTTTTACATATGTAAATACTTTTTTTTGGAACCGCATCTGTAAG
Organism: Branchiostoma lanceolatum; assembly: GCF_035083965.1. NCBI lineage: Eukaryota > Metazoa > Chordata > Leptocardii > Amphioxiformes > Branchiostomatidae > Branchiostoma > Branchiostoma lanceolatum. The sequence continues at coordinate 28,055,759 of NC_089724.1, forward strand.
CAGCGACACCTATAGCTGCAGTGCCAAGTGAACCAGCCAGAATTGCCCTGATGAAGATGACAGACGGTCGTCGAGACGTCACGATATGAATGATACACTTGGTTGTGAACAAAGAATCCTGTTATCCAAAAGATTAGCTTGTTTCACTGATTGGCCCAATTATCAAAGCTGAATAGGATCTAGGAAAGACATGCATGTTGATCGAGCCATTAATTTGAATCCGTGATTGGCACACAAACATTCATGACGGCCATAGTTCTATGGATGACATCGACTCGCATGCGCATGTCAAACCGCGAAACGGCTTATATCAAACCAAACAAGAGTTCCGCGACCTCATATCTCCATGAACAATTCTATTTATGCAAATGACATACACATCTACATAATATATGCTAATCATAAACACCTTTATCTTACTTACACATGTTGCAATATTGACAGTCCTATAATTATGCAATTTGATGAATTCCTGTGTCTTTGCATTAATTATGCAAATCAGTAATTCATTTGCATAATTGGTATCTGTTGATGCTCCACTTTCCATAAATTACATATGTTACATGTATTTGAGCCTTATAATGGAAAACACTGCGAATATAGATTTTCATCATTAGCTTTGCAAATTAAGCCCCAAATTAGCATAATCTGCACTTCATTATGTACATCTCTGTCTAAGCTACCTGTATACTAAATATCACGGATATCCGTCGTTCCTTTGTTCAGTTATTTTCCTTAAAAGGTTTTCACGATGACGCCCCTGCAGTTCCAGAGCAAGCTGCTAGGGGCCCAAACCTACACCACGTCTTCATTACGTCACAAGCTATCTGCCACCAAAAAATCAAGACCATAGCACGTCCAGGTCAAAAGTTACAAAAAATGGAATTTCTGCTGCAGTACCAAGGTCACATACCAGGGGGCCCAAAATCGACCTTGAACTTTGGCTTCACAACACCTGCCCACATACCAAATATCAGCTAAATTCATCCAGAGGTTATGGAGTTATGCTGTCTACAGTAGTGCGGAAACACAAACACACACACACACACACACACAAAACTATGTCTCCATTTTTCATGGAGATAACAATGTTCAAGAAAATGCGCCCCCTAGCGTGTGTCACCTGTATCATCTTTCCCAACTCTCCATCCACTGTCAGCCGGATGTGGTCCTTCTGTGAGGAGATGCCGGACGTATTCTCGTTCCCTGACGTCGTGGGGCGCATACTTCATATGGGAAAAAAAGGCATTTCTCAAAGTCAACACCAAAAGGCAGGTACACCGGCGTCATAATGTGGAACATCATATATAGCGGATATTTGGAGTATCTTTTTCACAACAAGGAATCCCACCTGCTGACATTTCGGTGTCTGTCAGACACCTTCTTCAGAGCTTCTGACTGGAGTACTGCTTCTCGCCGCTATAAGTAACCGATGTAGGTGGCGCTTTTGCGGCGAGAACGCAATCCCAAACGTGGCTGAGCATACTGCCTCCTTAATCCAACGGATGCGTCTGTTGTCCTCTCTGTCTATTACTGGAAGTCATCACCAGTGATGAACCGAGACGAGGGGGGATACAATCTCAGCCACGTTTGGGATTGCGTTCTCGCCGCGAAAGCGCCACCTTCATCGGCTACTTATAGCGGCAAAAAGCAGTACTCCAGTCAGAAGTTCTGAAGAAGGTGTCTGACAGACACCGAAACGTCAGCAGGTGAGATTCCTGGTTGTGAAAAAAAGAAACTCCAAATATCCTATGTTCTACCAACCTGATGAAATTATTTTCGGAAATCATATATAGAATATTGATTATTTCTTACGACTCCGTGAAATATTTCTCGTATGTCTTGTTTAAAGAACATGCTTGTACTATAAAATCACCCAATAGATTCAGCTAACGCAAACTACTAGATCTCAGTCTGCTCCTGACTGTGGTGGCTTTCACATCGATGAGGGAAAAGGAAAGGAAAGTAATCTCGAACTAGTTTAGCTCAAATGAACTCAATGAATTGATGAGCTAATGTTCCACTGGTCGTGACAGAGAAGACAGACGCTATGTACAGTATTTACAGGTTCATTGTACCGGGGAAATTCCCCTAGCTCTTTTCGACAAGCACAATGAACAGTGGATCACGGCTTAACGCCCCGTCCTAAGGACTGCGACCCTTTCCGTAGCGTGCATGTCGGGTGAGTGACACAGCCGGGATCGAACCCGGGGCTTCTAGTTCCAGAGGCAAGATCGCTAACCACTTGACTAAGCACGCTATTGTAGTATTGGAGTAACTCTTCAAAACGTTTTTGAAATGTACACTAGACAACAGTCTTGAACAAGGAATTGAAGTATGGTTGCACATATACAAGTCAGCTTCACCTAACAAATATAAAGCATAGGCTCGCCACGCTCTGTCTGAGACATTGGCTGGCAATCACAACTTATTACATGTACAGTTCTACAGAGCCCCAGTGTGTACTGGTTTCTTTGACTACCAAGGAGACACCACAGCTATAAGCCATTGAATAAAGAATACTATTTTTACATAACCAAGAGATTTATTCCATCGACGTTTCGGTGACCATGAACCGTGATGAGGGAGGGATATAGACTCAGTCACGTTTGGGACCACATCCTTAAGTAATAGATGATAATCGTTGCATTGTTTTTTGGTCGCTAGTTGTGTATGTGTTACACTTCTGTACGTTCGGGACCGCATAGTGATGTCATCCCCTGTGATTGTACATATGTAAATTCGTTGCGTTTGGGAGTGCATCGCATTAATATGTATAAGCAGCAACACCTGTGCTGCATTGCTATATGAACCAGTCAGAATTGCCTTGAAGAAGGTGACAGATGGTCACCGAAACGTCGGTGGAATAAATCTCTTGGTTGTGTAAAAAAAGTCTTTTTTTTCATTCAGTGACTTACCAACCTGATAAAATTATTCACAAAAGTTATAAGCCATATTTCTAGGCACACAACTATCAAAGCTAGTTCAGCTGTAGCTGTGAGGAAGAAGTTTTCAAGTTGCAAATATGAATACGATTTCAACTCCCACGAACTCACCCCCGCTTGTAGTGTAGTCGGACCGTCCCGCGGCCACGCTTCCGCACCGTCATGAAGATCTTTGTGTACATGGACGTCATCAACACAAGGGGTATAAAGAACGAGCCCACGGAAGAGAAGATGGAATACTCGAAGGAGGCGTTGATGTCGCATGTCCCGTCCGGGTGTTGGTCGTCCTTCAAGCCGAAGAGTGGAGGCACACTCACCGCCACGGACAACAGCTGCAGTACGTGAAAATAACCGATCACATCAATAGACCTCTTTCCAGTTACGGCGGCCATGTTGAATTTCCCGGGGTCAGCTGGGGGTCATGCAGCAAAAAGAGGCTGAGGGTATGTAGATGCTAGAATAGCCTTCTTTGCTCAGGTCATACTTTGGATAACCTCTGTTATTTGGGTGGAGAAGATGATCAACTGATATGATTTATAATCAATGGTGAACACTCTAGTACGTCAGTCAGAAAGGTCAAAATCATTTGGCGAAGGTATGAGGTCGCGGAACTCTTGTCCTATGTCAAATCGTGACGTATTCTAGACCGCCCCGTTTCCTGATCGGTCAGCTGTTCGGACTCTACGAATCGCAATTTCATATTTGCCGCAGGCCTTTCAAGCACATGTAATAGACCTTTTATTTCTTCAAATGTCAAGCCAAATGAAGTCACCACTCCTCTGAACCTAGAGAAATGAAATTAGCTCTTTTCTTGGCCCATAGCTGCATCTGACATCTTATTCCATCGGAGCCCTCAACGCGGAATAGATATTTTCTCAAGTGATGACTATGTCGTTCGTACATCAAAGCACCTAGACCTTGTAGAACATGGCTCTGATATTTGAGGATCGCCTGAATACGCTTCTACTCGTTCGTTCGTTTAGACCCTTGTAGTAGTGGCAAAATACATTTCTACAAGGAGGGGTTCCCCTGTAACGTGCTCGTTGCGGTATAGGGACATCCTATTTTGATAAACGTAATTCACTATACTCAATGCTATCGTCGGATTTACCAGGATTTATCTCAATGGACTTGAATAGCAAATTTTAACAGTACATAATGACATGTGACAACCCCTGCATGTTATACATTGGGAAGTATATCAAAAAATGTCTAGACGTTAGAAACTCCTCCAATGGTTGTAAAATCCCATTGTGATCTCATACTACTACACCATATTGTACAAGCTAGACTGATTAGCCTAATAGAATGTTATCTATGTACCAGTGAATACCATACATGTACTTTGTACCTTGTACAATTGTTGTGCAAAAAAGTTATCATTTAAAAAGGATATAGTTTTATTATAGCTTATCTAGAGGACAGACATATCTAGATTCCTTCTAGTCACTGTGTGTGTGTTAGGCAGAACATTCCCTGTTATAATGTCTTTACTCCGTTTCTTCTTCTTCTTTCTCTCCAAACATATGGCCAATGACCTGGACCAGACGGCTGTCACCATGGTTACTGGTGAAGTATTAGACACCCAGTGGTGCTCAATTACATTATGTAGTAATCTTGAGATTTTTGGGGGTTATATGGAGCATTTTCGGTTTTAGCTTTCCCATTTCGGCAAAAATGTGGTCAGTTCAACAATCTAGTTGGCGTAAGAACAAATATGAGCTGTTGTGTCCAGCGGATGGGTACTGGAGAAAACTGTGGTGAAAGGTAGGATCTGTTTATTTTAGTCAGCAAGTGACAGGACATATGTATATATCAAACGATAACATATACAGTATTCGCACCAATCAAGAGTGCCGGAGACCTACCACCATTTGCTTGCAAATGTTACCTTTCAAGTTGTTAATCACATCCTGTTATGATCATGTTGCTACACATGCGCCTACGCCATGCTGTTCACCTCCCACCACCACTTCCATTTCACCACCTCCAATTGTGCGCAAATTGCAGGAAGACACGTCAATTCATCGCGACACGCACTGTGAGACAGCACTACACGCTGTGCAGGATGAAAGCTGCCCGGGTTATCTCAAATATCCTGCGGCACGGTTTGATGCCTATCTCCGCTGATATGATAATTTTTGTCCGGTGACTTTAACGTTAGTTCACGTAAAACCGGGATTTTTTCGATACGAGTTAATTGAAACCAATCTGGCAGAACAATAAACCATCCTTTTTTTCTGTTATTCTGTCGATATCATGGATTACCTTTGCACTAATGCTATATATGTTATATTTCCTCTCTAGTTGTGCTGATACCATAATATTGTAATTTGAAACTACCGTCCGCCGCACGCAGAATGACAGGTGCTAACATTTTTTCGGGAGAGAAGATTCGTCATTAATATATTGCCGCTAATTAGCTTTAATATAGCAGCTATCGTTCCCACCTTGGCCTGAAGAGAGTTCTAAGATCATTTAAACGTGTCCAAGTAAAAAAAACACACGACAAAACGGCCGTACCGCACACATCAGGCCTTCGGTAACAACCCGTTTGTTGAGTCGGTAGAACGTCACTCAAAGTCCCCCCCCCCCCTCCGTCATGGCAATTTGTACATTATTCATCCGGACATTAGCTGGGTGCCGTAGAAATGGTAATAATACTATAAATGAATTAATTAATGAATGAGTGAATGAATGAATGAATGAAAATTAATGAAAACTTTATTACCGTGTCTTGCACCATTTGTTCATGTCCACGTGTTCCTGGTTGTGCAAGGAGCAAACTTTGAGGAAAATATCGCCCTTAGTCCACTATCGCACACAACATTTCGACAAAAAAGTGTTCCTCACAAACTTTTGTCGTTGGCTGAATAGCGGGATTCTGGGTAATGAATATGGCGGCGGAAAAAATTCACCGTAGTGCCGTAGCCATAAGTTGCAGCAACAAAGATCGAGGCGTTTTTGATGATTGACCACACTTAGAGTCCCGTTGCAGGTTAGCAAAAGAGATTGTAATAAGTTGTCTTGTAAATAATTGTGTTTAGCAGGAAGCGGATGTGACATTTGTCTTATAAACCAGCGAACAGCCATGTAGCGTGATTCTCCCACGAAGGCCCCAGACTCTGTCAAAATGTTATAACTGAGGTTGTATTTAGCACATATCCCTAAATACACCATTTTTAAAAATCCCGAGTTTATATTACCCCGCGAGTTTATGTGAACCGACGTTATATACCAATTGAAGACATTTGAAAAGCCTGTTGGACTGCAGATCTTTCAGAGTATTACTGACGAAAAGTAGTTAATGCTACCTGAAACGTCTGACCGTTTCCAAAATCTATCCAGTTGATTGTGTAACTGTTACCTTGTTTACTATCCACACTGCACAATCATCGGATCATCCTGCATATAAGTTATGGGACAGTGCCGAAGTCGCGCGGAGAAAGCCGTGTCCCCGCAGATGGGCTATAGTTCTTGTCTATCTTGGGAAAATCTAGAGCTATCTTTTTAATCCCGTTCTAATCACCCCTCCTATACCCATACTGAAGGGTCGGTCCCAACCGTGCTCTCGGGTGTTGCGGATGTCTCCGAATGAAAAGGCCACAGTGATAAGGCGCGCATGCCTTATATAGGGTTAGTTAATTAAGTTATTTCGGATGACCAATGACAGTGTGAATAGTGTAATGGTTGCGCAATGCTGATTTCAGCAAACGCATTTGTTACCTCGAGACCTCAGGTGTTAAGTTGCTTACAAGAAATTGAAGACCTGCGTCAAATATTATGACTTTTTGTGAATTTCTTGTTTTATCCATTTAATGTTGTGAATTTCTCGCTGTCTATGCATTTTCCTGTGGGACTTTGTAACTATCTCAAGTCTGCGGCAGCAACTTTGGACCACCCTCCTTTATCAGCGCTGAAACCCGCTCGGGAAATGCTCGGCAAACCCTCCCGGTCTCAGCCCTGATCTTTTGAACGGAGATTTCGGCGTCTGGGGGTGTCACTGACAGTTGCTCATGAATAATTAATGAGCTAGCCTTATTTGGCACAAACAATCGTTAGTTTCTCATGAATGATTAATGAGCTGGCCTTATTTGGCACAAAGATTTGTTATGTTGTTCTGAACCCAAAGTAGCGATGTAAGATTGGCTGATAGCTTCCGAGTGTTATTTGCGGCTTTGCTCGAGATGAGCTTTAGCAAACCCTCTGATTGGCTGAAGCTGTTTTGGTGGCGACAGCGCCAGAAGTGTGTTCAGGGGCTCGGAAGGGCAGGGCCGCTATGGGAGGTAACGAACCGAACATATCGGGTCTGCTGGGAGGATGCTTTGGACCCGGGGTGAAATCAGCCTTTTAATCCTTCAAGTCTCCAGTTACACCATTTCCCGCCATCCGGGCCAACCCTGGACCCGGGCCAGCGGGAACACAATCTCACACATTTAAGACCAGCAAACAAACAAACAAACAAAGAAACAAACAAGCAATACGTCCACTCTACCCACACACGGTCGTTAGCATAAAACTTCTGATACATGAATAGAAGAAATCTGATTTGATTTGTATTATGATTTGTATTGTGATTTGTATTATGATTTGTATTATGATTGCTATCATTACCTTCAGTGTTTTCATTATGATCATTATTGTTATTTTTGTATGTTAATTCTTCTGTTTGTATTATCACTGTACGTACATCATTTTATGGAATGCAGTGCCCCTCTGAATAGCAGTGTTAATCACTGAGCAGGGCTGCCCTGGGTAAACATGACAGAATAAAATAATAAATAGATAATAAGCACGCATACTAACCCATGCCACTGTGATCATGCCGCACACCCACTTGGGTTTCCTCTTGTCGGAGTGCTTGATGGGGTTGGTGACGGACCAGAGCCGGTCCAGACTGATGAGACACAGGTTCCAGATGGACGCCGTGCAGGCCAACACGTCCATCATCAGGTACACCTCACACCACACCTGTCCGAAGTACCAGTAACCCATGATCTCATTGGCTAAGGAGAATGGCATGATCAGGGCGCCGACCATCAGATCACACACCGCCAGAGAGACCAGGTACCAGTTCTGCACGGCCTGGAGAGGGGAATGAAATCTGATCTTTCAGCACAGTAAAACATTCGTAAAGCATACGTAAAGCATAGTTTAATGCAATGGAAAAAAACGTAATGTTTACGCATGCTTTTATGGCGTGCTTTCTGCCAGACAGACCAGGTACCAGTTCTGTACGGCCTGGAGTGGGGCATGAAATCTGATCTTTCAGCACAGTAAAACATACGTAAAGCATACGTAAAGCATAGTTTAATGAAGAAAAAAATACGTTATGTTTACGCATGCTTTTATGGCGTACTTTCTGGCATTTCTTTACCTTTGTGCCGAATTTCAAGTCATTCGATAAAAAGTACAACCACATTCAGCATTCGTAAAACATACGTATAGCATAGTTTCACGGAAACCGTAACGTTTACGCATGCTCTGCACCTTGCTTAAAGATGAGAAGATATTCTTTCATTCAGCCGGCACGCCATGCTGAGAGTTCTATGCAGTTTTCTTTTCCTTCCGCGAGAGAAAGTAGTCCGTTCCATCACTCCGGGCGTCAACACCCCTTTAAGTTAGAAAGCTTGTTGCGGGGGTATATAATTGTAGGATAGATTAGCCTTGTAGTATAGATTGTTGATTTCATGCCATACATTGTACCATGTACGATTGTTGAGCAATAAAGTTCACTTCACTTCACTATAACCGTGTATCTTCTTGATTTGAAGTTAATTATAATACTTCAGCTTTATTTTCTACTCCTATAGGTTTCTGAACCGATGGTTTATCACATTTATGTCAACAATGCGACCCGAAATTAGGTTACTTTTGTGTATTTTCTCATCTTATTTTTATTCAGTTGTAGATTCCAAACCAACAGGAAATGTATGTACGTAGTGCGTAAAAAGAGCAAACTTTCTAGTTTCTGGTGGTATATGGCTTGTGATACATTTCGAGGGCGTAATGCAGTTCCCCCGAAATCGCACATGGTAATGTCATAACTTTAATTCCAGAATAGAACGCGACCGGTGCGACCTTTTTTTGTAATTATCTACTATGGACAGATCCTCGTTCCACAAATCTTAAATTTATGACAAGAATTATGTTTAAGGTGGTCCCCCGTTTGTGAATTCCGGGTTTTAAGTCAATATACCAACCCGAGGTTGCAAAAATCTAGGTTAAAATTTCTGATTATTACCATACCGAACCGCGCGGCGTTTTGAGACAGTTGTACGTTCCATGACCCCCGGGCGTCGGGAATACTTGCAACAAAGCTTGGTACTTGAGCTTTCAACTATATGTATATTCAATGTATCATCGCATCTATAATTTTCAAGTTTTCTATTTTACCGCTATAGAGTTTTTGAACCGATTTTTACCTGTACCCTTCTGATGGTATGACCTGACATTAGTTGATTTTAGAGCAAATCTCCCTCCAGTTTTTACACTATTTTCGATTTTAGAACAAAAAGAAATGTACTGCGTAGAATAAATCAAAGCCTGTATTTTTAGGTGGCATATAATTTATCATCATTTTCGAGTGCGAAATGGGCTTCCTGCTAAATCGCGCAAGGCCACTTAATCATTGGCGTCGTTTTGATTCGAAAAAAGAACGCGTCAGCCACGGCATCCATACCCGTTCCATACAGCACACGCCAGACCCGCACCGATATGTTTATGTACCAGTAACCTTAAAACAAAGATAGCCTTTGCGAAGTCTGTCCGTCTTCACGCATTTAGTTGTTGTAGGCTTCCTTTGATAATACTGGAGAGGCATTTCCGTACCGCAACTTTTGTCAAAAGTCGACCGCACGCAAATCAACTACACCAACGCCTTGAAACATTTTCGTGTAAAACAGTCGAGAAGGTGACCTCAGTAGACATGGAATTACAAACCCTTCCAGATTTCAAACCAACAAGATTTTCAGAAGAGTTTTACTAGAAGATTTAACGATTCTGACGTACTGGTCACTGGAGATAAAATCGAGGGCGTAATGCAATTCCCCCGAAATTGAAATTCGTCAAAAAATGTAGCTCAGTACGGCACTGCCATGTTGATGATTTCACTACACAGCGGATATGAGCACGAACATAATTAGAATCCGTGAATAATTTCATCAGGTTGGCGAATGACTGAATAGCAAGGTTCTTTTATTACAACCGAGCATTTTCCAAGAGCCGACGTTTCGACAGCTGTCAGCCATCTTCATCAGGGCAATACTGACTAGTTCATTGTGCACTGAAGCTAGGTGTTACTGCTAACTGCTATAGTATCTTTTAATGTAACAATACTTAACCACATCATCTCACCATTGTGATAGGAACAGGTAGGGTACGTGTAATAAGCCTTCCCATTTCGGTCAAAATTTGTTCAGTTTAGCAGTCTGGCAGTTAACCAAAATAGCCGCGGACAAAGTAAAAATCTACTTCAGATAAACTCTGATCTTCCACCGCTTTTTGCCTTCCCAACTTCAGGTACCCATTTTTACACCTGGGTGGAGTAAAGAAAGTCGTGTAAAGTGCCTTTCCCAAGGGCACAACATCGGTGGCTTGTTGTTGGTAATCGGACCTCTGTGTTTTGGGTCAAACACCCTAAAGCCCCTGTCACATTTGTGCATATTTTATATACATGCCCGCATGAGTTGCGTATTAACATGTTTTTGTTTAGGTTACGTTTACAGCCGAAGAAGTACTAGTAATTTCTTTGGTTTGATAACTAGACTGCTCAACGGTGGGTTCAAGTAGAAAACAACTTCCTCCCCGCAAAATGAACTTAAACCAAACAAAAATGTTACTGCGGAACTCACGCGCACTTGTATATACGCACACGTGTGACAGGGCGCTAACTGTAACGCCAATACAACTGTATTGTACTCCTGATCTTTTGTTTATGCAATCAATGTAACGTATACGGTGTCTTATAAGCCCGCATGGGCTGGGTGCAAAATGGCGCAAGACACGTTAATAAAGTTTTCATTCATTCATTCATTCATTCACATATGACCCTGTACAGCACCCACCTTAAGCGAGCGTTCCCTCGCCACAGCAACGCACACCAGACAGTTCCCCGCTATGATACCAACCATGGCGATAATGCCTGCTACAGCGACAGACACCGCTTCGGGGAAGGGTTTTGGTAGCGCCGAGAAGACGGCCGCCTGCCGCGACGTCCATACCGCACCGGTCGCGTTCACGACAACGGTCGTGTTCTCCATCCCTTCCGCCAGAGTTAGCTGTAGCTGCCGATAACCTAGCTTTGTACCTCCTGGAGACAAGGTTTAGGAACAGAAATACGGATAAAGCGTCAGTCGCGTATTTTGATCAAGAGCAACAGGTGGAAGAGAGAAGAAAACAACACGTCTACATCTAACAAACCACCGAGCGCAAAAATATGCCGATATACGGCTTAGGAAATGATATCAATGGCTGGTCGTCGGGAAACACAAAGGAAGAAATAATTTTCTTATTATCACATTTGACGTACATCCCCCGTAGCGCCTCCGGACGTGTTAATGATACCAAAACTACAGGATGTCGCTCCTTTTGGGGTCGTCTCAAAAATGTGGTGCATTTCTAATCAGCGTTCTCTGCTGTGAGAGATGTATCAGACGTTATGATATGTTTGCAATGAACATTAATTTTTTTATGCATAGGAGGTCCGAGTTGGGTCCAATGGAACACCTTTTGTCAACTTTCTACCCCAAATAGGTGAAATTTGTCTTTGTCGTAACATTTTTCCGACACAAATTATCTAAACACTATTAAAACAGTTATATAAGGTAACCAGGTAACCACAAGTACGGGATATGGAAATATTGATATTTTGATAGGGAGTGCAAGCGACGAACCGGATTGAGACATCTTCAAATGTAAAAGTATGCTCATTCGCACAAACAGAAGACTAGCAAGCTGCAACATTCCCATCTTGGCTGTCAACGGCGTCAACCTAAAAACATGCGACAAATACACTTACCTTGGTGTAGTTATCGATCGTCAGCTCAAGTGGAAGGACTAGGCAAAGGCTGTACTAGGAAAACTGAGGCGGTCATTATTCATGATGAAACACGTAAACCCTTTCATCTCAACCTCAGCACTCTGTACCCTGTATAATGCCATCTTCCTACCACACACCACATACGCCTGCACAGCATGGGAAGCTGCCCCCGACCAGGACCTACAGATAATTAAAAGTGCATGTATGCAGAATCGGGCTGGAAAACTGATACTAAAGGCCCCACACAGGACACCATCAAGCGAAGCGCTCTCTCGGTTGTGCTGGACATTAAAGCAACACACCAGTACTACAATGCCGTAAAAATCTACAAAGCCCTAAACAACAAACTGCCACCCTACATGCGCCAGATGTTTGTGCACTGCAGAGAGCAAAGTAACCCTAACAACAATCAAATTCGTGCCAATATGAAATAATGTATTTCAAAAACTGCATAGATTACCAAAAATCATGATGATCCGTCATCCCCCTCTTGAGTGAATTCCGTTCAAAGTCTCAAAATCGGCCCCTGCAGTTTTATTGCCGAACCAGGGGCCCAAACAGCTCAAAGACAACGACCATTTAAGGTCTCATTCCTGTATTACTCCGACTGAGTACCCTAAAAGAGTCCGTGCCCCCCCCCCCCCCCAAAGAAAAACGGCTGCATAAACATGTGTGTATATCGGTGGGAAATTCCCAGACCCGACTGATCTCAAGCGTCAAACTGATGAAAGCTTGCTTGTAACGGAAGGAATTAACAGGTAAAAGTTGGCAGCTGCACGCGAGGTCGGACGTCCACAGCCGGACATTGCCGGTAATGCGGTCGAGCGCTTACAGCTAGAAAGTGCCTATTTTGGGGGTGTAGCTAAGTGCAGTTTGTAATTGCCATAAAAAGGAATTGTATGCCAACTGGTAGTTGGCAATTATTTCACATGATCTATAGGGTAAATGTGCTCAACAGACAATGAATGACATTGGTGCATTTCCTATAGCTTCATTACGAATGCGCCCATGTAAAACACGTTTTGTAACATGTAAGCCTCTGGGGCGAAAAAAACTCATGAATGAGACCATAACACGAGATATCAAAACCTGAAGTTCAGTGCCGTAGGAAGCCGCCAGGAGATCCATTATCAATACTGACATTTGTTCTCTCGACCCCTAGCCACATACCAAATATCATTAAGATCCACCCACAGCCTCTCGAGTTATGTGGTCCATAAACAAACAAACAAACAAACACACCAAGCCACAACCATCACCTCAAGCGGCACAGACATAACCATCTTGGCGAAGATAACAAACGTACCTGCGGTCATTGTACATAGCAAAAACTAACATAACAGGCTATATTTGGCTATGTCGATGAAGTTTGGACATCCAGGTAATAAGATACGTCAGATACTTGTATAGTTACTGACCATAGACAGCGGATTCTGTCAGAAAGTCTGACCGTTTCCAAATTCAAACCCAGTTGCTAGAGTAACTGTTATCTTGCGTAAACTTGGTTATCCTATTCATTCATACTTAAAACTCGAGCCAAACATTCTATAAAAGGATATCCTGCTTCCCGTAGGGCAGAAAAAATCGAGCAAGAACTACAAGGTCAAATCACTATCCCTCGAATCATTAGTTGCCTTATCAACCTTCAAATTACTTCAATCGACTAGCCGCCAGCGTTAATTTGTGCAGTGGAGGGCTAAAAACGCTAATAGTTCCATCTTAAAATTCTTGAAAATCCTTCTTTTCCATGAAATTTTTGTCCAAATCTGGACACTTCTTAGGTAAGAAGGAGTAGCTTTTCCATTTTGGTAAAAATGTGTTTAGTTCAGTAGTTTAGTTGGGAAAGGACAAATGTGAGTTGTTGGGTCCTGCCTGCCCCGAGTGGACGAATACGCTAAAACACTTGTCCAGGACACAGTGATGTCGCGAATCACCCATTAGTTATGAACAAATTTGCATAAATAGAAATTTAAAAAAATATTAAAATTTAGTCATGAATAGATTTGCATAAATTTGCAAAACTCACGTAACTGAAACGTCCTTCATAATAACATGATCATTTTTGCTAAAGGAAAACAGAGTCTGGCCGCGTAGCAGCTAGAAAACTGTTAATAGATACTTCATGGTGGGCCTTCAGAAATACTACTTCCTTCAGCGGCCTTGGTAACCCGTGGTTTGACATGTGACAGCTTCATTGATGACAAAGGTAGAGAGGTATGAAACCTTTACGCGAGGTCAAAGACCTCTTATCAGTGCGTTTGGATGATGTGTCAAGCAAATGTCAAGATGAGATTTTTGAAATGCATAAAGTTGTAAACATGGACGGCTTTTTCGTTAATACGTTGCAAAATCTTTCCATAAATTTAAAGGGCATAAGACACCAAAATACAACATTTTCTTATTATCTGAAATAGGAATAGCATCATTCAATGAATAGAAACGTTCAAAACAAATACACATCCTTCTAATGTTATCTAACATTGAACCATCAGAAACCACACTTCCATTGATCCACCTCTTTATTCTTATCTGATCTTCTCACCAGGTGATTACATTAATCAGTGACTAATGCCCACTCATGACGTCACAATGAATACGGCAGCCGGTTCAGAACCTTACACCACGGCTGTGAAAAACATTATTTCATGAGCAAACAGTGCTTAATTATCGTGATAACATTCAATTAAAGGACCTAACAATATCTATTTTGTTTGCTTCCAAAAATAACGTTTTTACCGAGCCGCAGTGCAAATTTACAAATCGGCCACCATGTTCATTGTGACGTCATGAGTGGGCAAGTCACTAATTAATGTAATTACGTGGTGGGAAGAATAAAATTCTGGAGGTATGATGTTTTGATGGTTCGATGTTCAATAACATCCGAAGTGTGAATGTTTGTGAAAATGTCTATGCTATTAAACATTAGTATTATGGTTTATGTAATTTAAGGAAATTCTTAACCTTTATGTCATTGGTGTCTTATGCACTTTAAGCCCAATATATCGTGTAATTAGAAAAGCTTGCAATACCCTAACCTCACAAAGCCTCCCACAAGAATACTAGGTGGTGGCACGAGACAACACAAAATGATTATTACTGTATCACAAAGTAATTCTTAAGTCGACATATCAGTTAGTTATGGCTATGATAGTTGGGGTTTGAGTACGCAAATTTAGTATTAAAGTAATACTTTGATTTTAACGAACGATATGTGGACAATATTCAACTACTTCAAAAATGCAAATAGATACACTCGACCCAGTTTTGACTGAATTTCAATCTTTCGTCTCCGAGATCTGACAAAATTGTTGGGGTTTTTGAGTATCCACCTAGCTTTTCCAATCTGCCAGCACTTCGCTAGGACACTCTTTGCCGGTCGTGACCACTTAAATGTCCAGTACATAACAAGTTTAGCACTCTATCCCAGTCAGATGGACAGATTCGATTGTATTGAACGTATTTCAAACGGTGCAGCTCTTCAAATAGATCAGGGTAATAAGATACGTCAGATACTTGTTTAGTTACTGACGGAAGACAGCGGATTCTGTCAGAAAGTCTGGCCATTTCCAAATTCAAACCCAGTTGCTCGAGTAACTGTTATCTGTAGTAAACTTGCTTATCCTATTCATTCATCATTTTAAAACTCGAGCCAAGACAAAACATTCTATAAAAGGACACTGCTTCCCGTAGCGTAGACAAAATCGAGCAAGAACTACAAGGTCAAAGGTCAAGGTCCTTTTAAAACTCGAGCCAAGACAAAACATTCTGTAAAAGGACACTACTTCCCGTAGCGTAGACAAAATCGAGCAAGAACTACAAGGTCAAATTGCTATCCCTCGAGTCATTAGTTGCCTTATCAACCTTCCAATTACTTCAATAGACTAGCCGCAAGGGTTGCTTTGTACAGTGGAGGGCTAAAAACGATAATAGTTCCATCTTAAATCCTTGAAAATCCTTCTTTTCCTTGAAAACATATGTTTGTCCCAATCTAGACACTTCTTAGGTTAGAAGGAGTAGCTTTTCCATTTTGGTACAAAATATGCTTAGTTCAGCAGTTTAGTTGGGTAAGGACAAATGTGACTTGTTGGGTCCTGCCTGCCCCGAGTGGACGAATACGCTAAAACATTTGTCACGTACGCAGTGATGTCGCGAGTCACCCATCACTCTGAACATGATGCGGGCGGCAAGAAAGATGAAAACGATGACGGAGACTTTATCTTGAATAAATGTGCATGAATTTTTAAAAATTGATTAATTAGTTCTTAGTTATGAACAAATTTGCATAAATCAAAATAATGAGAATATCAATATTCATGACTAAATTTGCATAGATGTGTTTATATT
The DNA here is from genome assembly GCF_035083965.1 of Branchiostoma lanceolatum. Taxonomy (NCBI): domain Eukaryota; kingdom Metazoa; phylum Chordata; class Leptocardii; order Amphioxiformes; family Branchiostomatidae; genus Branchiostoma; species Branchiostoma lanceolatum. The sequence continues at coordinate 28,072,088 of NC_089724.1, forward strand.
GATCTCAACGACCAAAAGATAATACGTCACTGAAACGTCCTTCATAACAACGTGATAATTTTTGCTAAACAAAAACAGAGTCTGGCCGTAGCAGCCAAAACACTGCTAATAGATACTCCATGGTAGACCTTCAGAAATACTACTTCATTCAGCGGCCTTCGATGGACAGCTTTTTGGTAACCCGTGGTTTGACATGTGACAGATTCATTGATGGGTTTGTGACGAAGTTAGAGAGGTATGAAACCTTTACGCGAGATCAAAGACCTCTTATCATTGCGTTTGGATGATGTGCCAAATGTCAAGATAAGATTTCCCTTTGAAATGCATAAAGTTGTAAACATGGACGGCTTTTTCGTTAATACGTTGCAAAATCTTTCCCAGCGAAAACAGAAATTCAAGCCCAATATATCGTGTAATGAGAAAAGCTTGCAATACCCTAATCTCACAAAGCCTCCAACAAGAATACTAGGTGGTAGCACGACACAACACAAAATGATTATTACTGTATCATAAAGTAATTGCAAATAGATACACTCGACCCAGTTTTGACTGAGTTTCAATCTTTCGTCTCCGAGATCTGACAAATTATTGGAGTTTTTGAGTATCCACTTCCACAAGCTGCCAGCACTTCGCTAGCACACTCTTTGCCGGTCGTGAGCACTTCTATGCCCAGTACATAGCAAGTTAGCACTCTATCCCAGTCAGATGGACAGTTTCGATTGTTTTGAACGTCTTTCAAATGGTGCAGCTCTTCCAATAGATGTATAGCGAAAATGAAATGTGTATGAAAGTGTATTTGTTTTGAGTGTATTTCGGGTGTTTTGTATATTTCTTTCGGGAGATTGCGCGATTTTCACAAATGCTCGACTCCAGAAAATCGTACATAATGGGACTCTCAAACATGTCACAGTGTCCCCGTAAACAGGTCATATAAACAGATGGCCTTGCAAAAGTAGTTCATATAAACAACAGATGGGGCACTACTCTCCAAGCAGAGGAGTGGGTCCGGTTAGTTTTAAACGTGTTCAGTTTAGGCATTTTTGTCCAACACATGTACACGGTTGGCGATATAACGAGAAGGGGATAAAATAGAAAGCCCGACAAAAACAAATAAAACACGTCAAAAACCAGCCGGACCCACTCCTCTTGGAGAGTACACTGCACCAAAGCTGCACCACTGCTAGGTACGGAAAGGTCACATGATATGGAATAAAGATTTGTTCTATTCATATATATTGACTAGTTTCCTTATCCCCTACGACTGCCCCGGCTGGACCGACTGCCAACATCGACGACCCGACCGTTAACGGGGACTGGGAGCGATCCCCCGAAAGTGCGAAATGGACGAAATGGAACGACATGGAACGAAATGGAACAAAATACCTGTTTAATGTCAACACGCTCAGCGCGGGACAGGCTTGCGCCAAGGCCTCCGGCATCCAGGTCGAGACCACCACCGGCAACATGCCAGCGGGGCTGACCGGCGAGAACTTCCATCGATTCGGGCCAGCTCCGGGATTTGTCTGCCGGAAGAATCTAGCCTGAGTGTCATCCTGTTTCAGTTCCAGGCTGAAACAGGATGGCTAGAAAGAATCCGCCGTATCCGGAAAATACTCCCGCGCCCGACACCTGCCGCGACTACGAAGTGCGCTTTAAGTGCCCCTGATTTGATGACGTTGGGCCTCGGTCACTGGGTCAAGGGTTACGGCACTGGATTTGATGACGCCTTTGCAAGTGACATATGACCAAGGGTGCTTTGTTTACACTGGAAACGTGTCACAAAACAGCGCGTGTGCACGCATGACCCCCCCCCCCACACACACACACACACGCGCACGCACATACACAAACACACACATACGCGCACGCACACACGCACGCGCGCACACACACACACACAAACGCACACACACATATGTACCACCACACATAGTTATATACAGAGAGAGAAAGAGAGAGCTACACAATGTTCTTCGTTTAGTTAGAGAAGTTTATATCAACTACTAGCGCAAGCAATTATGTCCTAATCATCATAATATAAAATGCAATCAATACTCTAACCATAATCGCGACATTATAGCAATAATCACAATATGCCAACCGCCATCACAATATGATAACCATAACAGCAATAAATCCCTCGTTCAGACTTGTGGCAGGGTAAAAGATACTGCGCATGCGTGCTGTTTTACCAGCGCCCCCAGGTAAAGAAACCACTGAGACCTGTCAAACTTCACCTAACAAATTCGTCTATTTGAAAAGATAAAGCTTTTAATACATGGCTCAATAATCTGACAGATAATGCTTTATTGCATCTACTGCTAAGAATTCGAAGATCTTCTTTTCTGTCAACATCAAACCTAACTTTTTGTCGAAACATTTTCTGACAGATGCGTAACCAAACACTTGATAACTAATTTCTCCATCGCCATATCATTTTTAAAGGACTAGAAAACCTTTGTACACCTTTTCAGTTTCCGATCACTCTCTTCCTTCAGCCCTGCCACAAGCCTTATATTGCATACTTTATTTTTGTCTGTTCTATATATTCAGTAAACCAACGATTTCCAGCTAGCTGCGGTACCGCACCCTCCTTTATCAGCGCTGAAACCCTCCCGGTCTCTGCCCTGATCTTTTGAACGGAGATTTTGGCTTCTGGGGGCGTCACTGACAGTTGCTCATGAATAATTAATGACCTAGCCTTATTTGGCAAAAATATTCGTTATCTTGTTCTGAACCCAAAGAAGTGATGTAAGACATGTGCTGATGGAAAAGTATTTTTTTAGAAGGGTTTTGGCAATATAGTAATATATAATGATGGCTCGGCTGGAAAGAGGAAGGAAAGTACTATGTACGTGTAAGGAATTTCTAACAATTGTCTCTCATAACAAAGTTAACCGGTGTCATTCACAGCCTTTGGGTGGAGAATACTCTTGTTATTTTACAACGACTACTTTTAGTCCATATATACGAGCGACCAAATACACCGCATTTTCTCTACTAAGGTAAGTCATTGTATTGGCCTGAGATCATCATCAGCTCATGTTGACTTTGCTGAGTTTTTGCACCTGTGGAATCTCTATAGTATCATACCAGCTTGTAGATCTATGTACAAGTAAAATGTGGAGAATTTCAGAGCATTGCTGGGGAATAAAAAATAGAAGGAAACATCTATTGCATTCGTGAAGTTCGAGTGTGTGTGTGTGTGTGTATGTGTGTGTGTGTGTGTGTGTATGTGTGTGTGTGTGTGTGTGCGTACGTCTGTGTGTGAGGGTGCAAGTGCGTGTTTGAGGGTATGTGTGTGTGTGTGTGTAAGGCGCGGTCACGTGTGTGTTAGTATCTGTGTGTGTGTAAGTGTGTGTGCGTAAGTGCGTGTGTGTGTGTATATGTGTGCGTATTGATGTTTGTTCGTGCTTATGACTATCTGTGTGCTCGGGCGTGTATGTCTGTTTGTGTACGTGTGTCAGTCGGTGTTAGTGTGTGCGTTTATGTGTGTGTGTGTACGTGAGTGTGTTCGTGAAATGTTACAAGAGCATGACAATTGACAAATAGCTATGCGGCTCAACAATTCTGTAAACTATGCGTACTTGGGCTAACGCTACAGTACATAAACCACAATAGCGAGGAGCTCGCTACATAGCTGAAATACAATCATATAATTACTATTCAACATCTACCATCTATTAGATAACTTTACATTTTTAGTGCCAGCAACTGTTGTATCACTAGCCTCTACACGTGCCTATACCGTATGAATTCGAGACAAGAGTACCATTTTCTGTATGAAATAATTAGTTTGACTATTCTATAAATGGTAAACAAAGCATGCCCACATATATTCCTACAGATCAATCACAATTTGAGTACCAACACACTGAACCTGGCAGTAAATTATTATTACAACCAGACAAAAGTAGACACAAAATGTTTATCGTCTAGGATACGCTCTAGTGTTCTATACAAGCATGATTTGTCTCTCCAACACCGTACATAATCACTCCACAGTTTGTTTGGATGTAAGGAGTCTTTTGAACATTGCGGACAGGACATTACAAAGGTAGGCCTGTCAATATGAGCAATTTGAGATAGTCCAAAATCCTCCTCCTCCGTTTTTGTAACTAGGGCACTAATAACGGCTCGTTCTCATTGAAATGTGCAAAATGCTATCGCTAGTCTTTTCGACTTGATATGAAGCAAATTACAGCCAACATCAGTGCTTTCTTCATTTTCCCACAACACCCTATCATAATCATGTTTTACGAAAGTTGCACGGATTTCACCTCCCCCCCCAAAAAAAAACAGCTATCGCTTGAAAAGACATGAAAAATTCAAATAGCAGCCGAAAACGTAACAATTCAGTTCCTGGATTGATTATTTAGCCAGTGAGGCCAGCTAGCCGCTGTCAGATTAAGTCAGATCACCAAATTCAGAAACATGTGTTATCCATTGAGTAAAACAGTCGTGACATCTAGGTTAGGCATATGTAAGACGGGAAATTGCCGTTTTGTGACGTGTTACCGTTTTTCTGGCTTTTTAAAGGAACAATAAACATTCTTTGCTGTCATCTGTAGCCTACCTTGCTTCACAAAATGTTTACTGTAATAACGTAACATTTACGTTACCATTGTTTGAAGCTTTTTACGCTATTTCCTTGACTTGGTGTAAGAAAGCTGCACAGTTTCTACACACACGTATCCCTACGTACGCCCTCTTATACCTAACGATTAAACGATGTGGCAAAAACTATTACCGTCACGGTAACTCCTTTCGAAGACAAAAAGCCAGAGTGTTGTGTTGTAACATGCGTTACCGACAACGTATGTTGTGTCAAAAAAAAGTAAGCTGTCATATTTTGGCAATCATTGATGGAGACATCTTCCTATCAAATAAGCTGATCTATTTTTTTCCAGCCTAAAATCGCTATTTTGCACATTTCATTGAAAACGAGCCTTACAGATATTACTCGTACATGAGCATTACAACATTGTGATAAGAAAAGGCAACGTATTACAGTCTCATGCTCAAGTTTTGTCTTATGTTGTATAAGTCAAGTGATTAAATAAATATACTATTAATAAGAATTGGTGCAAACAAGCCTACCTCTGATACGCTGGCCATGCCCTCTTGTCCAATTTGTTCAGTTTTCTTATTTCAGTTTAAATGTGTCCACACATACTTGCACGAGCGCCGTTGTTCTTGGGTAGTTAACTTGTTCTGTACTTAACTTGCCCCAATCTATTCCACAGTCACGTTTATTTGGTCTCTATGCTCATCGACTTACTTTTTGAGTTTCCTTTTTCGTTGTCTCATCGTCAGGGTTGACGTTTGTTTTACTGGTTTGTTCCCTCCTGCCATGCCGACTTTGGACGTGCTGGTGGGCGCTGTGAAGCAATCTGGTTCTCAGTGTTTCTTACTGTTGCCTCATCGGGCTGGGTGTCCAGCGTTGACGTAGGGACGTCATCCGAGTGCAGTTGTCCGGGTAGAGTTTCTGTGATTCCCTCTCTGGAACGTGGTGTTGGTTCAGCGTGCACTTCTGCCTTTACTGTTAGCTGGAATGGTCGCGCTGAGTCGATCTCGATGTCCACCGTTGATGTAGGGACGTCATCCGAGTGCAGTTGTTCGGGAAGAGTTTCTGTGATGCCCTCTCCGGAACGTGGTATTGGTTCAGCGTGCACTTCTGCCCTTACTGTTAGCTGGAATGGTCGCTCTGAATCGTTGTATTCTGTACGAGGCGCTTGCCGTGGGCTGCTGATGTTTGTTTGTGTCATCTGCTTGTGTGCTTTGCCGGAATGTGCGTCCCATGCCGTCGGCCTCGGGCCTTCAACAAAGGTTGGCGCTGGCGTCGATTCTGTAGCTGGCGCACCTTGCCCTGGACCGGTGATGGCGGCCATCTCCATGCCCCGATTCCGGGGTGCCGGTAGCTCGGGCTGGTTGGTTCGCCGTCGACACAGCTCCTTCATGGCGCGACGAAAGTCTGGGAGCCGAAAGCTGTAGATGATGGGGTTGGCCATGGATGACAGCGTCAGGACCAGGAGAGTAGCCACGTGATCAGCGATGAGCAGGGAATATTGTGACATTCGTTCTTTGGCTCGTTCCACGGTCAGCTGGAAAATGGCAGTGGCTAAGAATACGGTCCAAACAATGGCGTGCGGTGCCATCGTCTTGAATGCTCTCGTCTGGAAGACCCACAAGTCGCGGTTCTCATCCCTCTCCTGCTGTTTTCTGGCCTCCTTGAAGACACGGCAGTAGAACATCGGGATGGAGAGAGCAAGGAGTAAGAAGACAAGCCAGGCAAAGATTCTGACTGAACTGGCAGAGGAGGGAACACTGTTCGCAGCTTCATTCTCACAAAGCAAACCGTATTCAGGCCGTCCGAGGAAAGCCGCAGGCACTAGTCCGAGGAACAAGGAGAGGACCCTGACCGTGACGATGCCCACAACCACACGTTTTGTGGTGACTTTGTCGTGGTAGTGTAGGGGATCGCATACAAAGTAGTACAGATCGACCGCCATCAGGACGTACGTACCGTACATTGATAGCAGACATGGGGGTGCTACCAGCTGTCTAACCGAGCACCACAGAGGTCCCCCGCTGGCATCTTGTTGGAAGAGTGCGTAGATACGGAAGGGGATCAAGCAACTGGTGAAGACGATGTCGTCTACGGCGAGATTACAGCGGAGGAAGTTGCTCGGTCTTTGCAGACTCTCCTTCTTCCAAACCAAGAAAATGAGCAGCAGACCGCATCCTACCGACAGCACCAGGCTGATGACGAGGTATACCGTCTGAAGATCGCGAAAAGTTGAGCTGACGAATAGAACATGGTTGACACCATCTTCTTCTGACGGAGCGTCCGTTTCTTCTTCCATATTGATGGGCAAATAGCAAAAAACGTGTCGCTTAGTCAGGCATAGTGTACCTCTTACTGGCTAGCTGAACAGACACTTAGGGCAGCAGTTCACTCAATGACAAGCTCTGGCTAAAGACTGCCAAATCTAGTCAGGAGCTGAAACGTGATATCTTAGCGAGAAAAAATGTTGCTGGTCACAACCTTTGTGTATGGAGGTTCCCTCTGACGTCAAGTCATTCAGTGGAATTTTTAATAATGATAACTTTATTTGCAAGGAAATGCCCGAAGGCTAATTGCAGACAAACAAGTAGTCTCCAAGCAGACCTACGGGTTGGCAAAGACCGTATCCAACATGGCAGAAGGAGTTTTCATAGCCAACCCAAGATTAGATTGCACTATAAGCTCCTTCTTCCAGTTGGATACGGTCTTTGCAATCTATTGGGTCTGGTTGGCAATGGAAAACGACTGTTTCATAACTGTTGTTTTTCTGGGTTGAGCGTCGTTAACGGTTATTATCATGATCACATACTAGCCAGATGGCGTCGACCAGTCAGAAGCCTCAATTGTCCATGAGTTATGACACCATAACACACCCGTTCGGCCGTTCCATGATTTAGAGGGGGAGGTTATCTTAGTGTTAACTTTCGTATAATGTTTATTTGTTCCCAAAAATGTTTACTATCTTAGAATAAATCAAATCTTTTGCAAGCAGATGACAAAATAGAATAAACCTTTTCAATACAAGTCAAATCTAGACGGGCGGAACTGTAAGTGGAGCCTCCCACAACATTGACCAATCAGAAGGACACCCAGCAGGGAGGAATGATGATAACACATAATAGATTTGAAAAAGATTCGACATGCCAAGATTGCAAAGTTACTAAATATTATACGTGGAAATTTTCAAAATAAAATTTATCATCTTCTGTTCAAAAAGGACAAAAGTAAAGTTCTTGATAGTATAAGGGATCTATGCGTCATACAGGAATTGTCTACTATCATATGGGTCAGTTTGGATAGGCTATATGATAATAACGTTAATGACCCGCCTCTTCCTCGGTGTATATGGTGTCATAACGCCTGGCCATGTGCATCGCTCACTCGTTGGTTTTATTTGGTGGTTATAGCACATGACCAGGCGTTATGACACCATATACGCCGAGGAAGAGACGGGTCATTAACCCTTAATTGTAATCACTACTCCGAGTTATATTGTTGTTATTCACGTCCGACGTAGTCAGCAACCTTTATGCCTGAAGCTTTCAGTGTTCTTCATCACCGGATGATCCCGCAAATATGCGCTGGGCACATAGGAAGAATTTTCTAATTACAGCTATAATATTGCTATATAGATGTTTTTCTGGGCTAAGTATCGTAAGCGGTTATTAAAATATTCCTGTTATTCACGTCAGACGTCACGCGCAGACTCCATCTCATAATGAAGGACATCGGAAAGGTATCGACATAAAGGTTTTTCATCAACAACAGTCATTACAAAATTCTTGCAATTATGAGATGTCAAACGATGAATACATGTTTTGGCCATGTGTAAATCATACATACGTATATACGTTCATGTCTCGAATATTCTGATGCCATTCGGCACGGCACGACAAGCGAAGAGTAATAGGTTATTGAACCCTTGTAGAATATGACTGCTCCATTGTCGTGTCGGGCGCAATAAAGGGGTCGTCGTACTCGCCATGTCGACAGGGTTGAGAAAATTTATCTGATAGAAGACATGTCCATCGCCCATGTATTTTTTAAGATTATGGCTTAACGCGTGATTACTTAGTTGAACTTGTTGCCCCGCTATTGCTTCTTTATGACATAAGTTAAACATCAGGTAGATAAATTACACAAACCACATTCTAAAATCATTTCTTGCTTACTCTACCTCGCACGGGAACAAACTCGACTCAAATTACAATTAGTTTAAACCTTTTCTTCTGAAACAAATTAACCCTGCAATGGTATGATCAATTCGAATATCTTCATCAAAAGATGATCCCGCAAATGCGAATTAAGCGCTTGTCATTGACAAAATAGGAAGGGTTTTGAAATACTGTATTTCACTTTATCTCTAAAATTCACGGTGTGTAAGGAAAATGGATATTTTCATTGAACTTCACTTCACGGTGGCAGCAAGTGATTTACAGAACGAATGTGTGAAGGAATCATAGATTTATTCAAAAATGTTTTTTTTCACGGTGATGATAAGTTCATGGTACAGAGGTGACCGTGAAACAGTTGAACATAGAGTTACAGTGAAAGAAACAAGAATTACAGTAACTGCTATATCATTGCTATATAGATGTTTTTCTGGACTAAGTATGGTTAGTAGTTATTAGAATATTTCTGTTATTCACGTCTGACGTCAAGCCCAGAATTCATCTCATAATGAAGGACATCGGAAAGTTATCGACATAAAGGTTTTCCATCAACAACAGTTATTACAACATTCTTTCAATTACTAGATGTCAACCGATGAATGCACGTCTCACCCGTGTATACGATGTAGTTTCACGACACCAGAGGCTCGATTAGATCCCCAAGCCCCCAAGAAACAAGGAGAAACATTTTGATTCTAACCCAAGAATATATTGTCGATTCCAAACGCTTTAAATTTGACTGAACTTTCCTACGTCTGAACACTCTCATATACAATTTACAATTATACGTATAACGTTTAGATTGTGTAAACAGGCTATATGCCGTATTACAGTTTTAAGTTGTACCTGAATTTGTACATATGCACAGTACTACTTCCTAACCATGAATGAGAAAGTAAAGTGATTTCATTTCCTCAAATACCCGCCAAGTGCCCTATCGTTTGAATGTAAAGTTTGAACATTCTGATAAAGAGATTGAATTTTAGACCGGAGCACTGAATTGGTCTATAATGCTTTATAAGTATGGGGTGGGGGGCGTAACTTTGGTCAGCTATTACTCCCTAACCATGAATGAGAAAGTAAAGTGATTTCATTTCCTCAAATACCCGCCAAGTGCCCTATCGTTTGAATATAAAGTTTGAACATTCTGATAAAGAGATTGAATTTTAGACCGGAGCACTGAATTGGTCTATAATGCTTTATAAGTATGGGGTGGGGGCGTAACTTTGGTCAGCTATTACTTCCTAACCATGAATGAGAAAGTAAAGTGATTTCATTTCCTCAAATACCCGCCAAGTGCCCTATCGTTTGAATGTTAAGTTTGAACATTCTGATAAAGAGATTGAATTTTAGACCGGAGCACTGAATTGGTCTATTATGCTTTATAAGTATGGGGTGGGGGGCGTAACTTTGGCCAGCTATTACTTCCTAACCATGAATGAGATAGTAAAGTGATTTCATTCCCTCAAATACCCGCCAAGTGCCCTATCGTTTGAATGTAAAGTTTGAACATTCTGATAAAGAGATTGAATTTTAGACCGGAGCACTGAATTGGTCTATAATGCTTTATAAGTATGGGGTGGGGGGCGTAACTTTGGTCAGCTATTACTTCCTAACCATGAATGAGAAAGTAAAGTGATTTCATTTCCTCAAATACCCGCCAAGTGCCCTATCGTTTGACTGTAAAGTTTGAACATTCTGATAAAGAGATTGAATTTTAGACCGGAGCACTGAATTGGTCTATAATGCTTTATAAGTATGGGGTGGGGGGCGTAACTTTGGTCAGCTATTACTTCCTAACCATGAATGAGAAAGTAAAGTGATTTCATTTCCTCAAATACCCGCCAAGTGCCCTATCGTTTGAATGTTAAGTTTGAACATTCTGATAAAGAGATTGAATTTTAGACCGGAGCACTGAATTGGTCTATAATGCTTTATAAGTATGGGGTGGGGGGCGTAACTTTGATCAGCTATTACTTCCTAACCATGAATGAGAAAGTAAAGTGATTTCATTTCCTCAAATACCCGCCAAGTGCCCTATCGTTTGAATGTAAAGTTTGAACATTCTGATAAAGAGATTGAATTTTAGACCGGAGCACTGAATTGGTCTATAATGCTTTATAAGTATGGGGTGGGGGGCGTAACTTTGGCCAGCTATTACTTCCTAACCATGAATGAGATAGTAAAGTGATTTCATTCCCTCAAATACCCGCCAAGTGCCCTATCGTTTGAATGTAAAGTTTGAACATTCTGATAAAGAGATTGAATTTTAGACCGGAGCACTGAATTGGTCTATAATGCTTTATAAGTATTGGGTGGGGGGCGTAACTTTGGTCAGCTATTACTTCCTAACCATGAATGAGAAAGTAAAGTGATTTCATTTCCTCAAATACCCGCCAAGTGCCCTATCGTTTGACTGTAAAGTTTGAACATTCTGATAAAGAGATTGAATTTTAGACCGGAGCACTGAATTGGTCTATAATGCTTTATAAGTATGGGGTGGGGGGCGTAACTTTGGTCAGCTATTACTTCCTAACCATGAATGAGAAAGTAAAGTGATTTCATTTCCTCAAATACCCGCCAAGTGCCCTATCGTTTGAATGTTAAGTTTGAACATTCTGATAAAGAGATTGAATTTTAGACCGGAGCACTGAATTGGTCTATAATGCTTTATAAGTATGGGGTGGGGGGCGTAACTTTGGTCAGCTATTACTTCCTAACCATGAATGAGAAAGTAAAGTGATTTCATTTCCTCAAATACCCGCCAAGTGCCCTATCGTTTGAATGTTAAGTTTGAACATTGTGATAAAGAGATTGAATTTTAGACCGGAGCACTGAATTGGTCTATAATGCTTTATAAGTATTGGGTGGGGGGCGTAACTTTGGTCAGCTATTACTTCCTAACCATGAATGAGAAAGTAAAGTGATTTCATTTCCTCAAATACCCGCCAAGTGCCCTATCGTTTGAATGTAAAGTTTGAACATTCTGATAAAGAGATTGAATTTTAGACCGGAGCACTGAATTGGTCTATAATGCTTTATAAGTATGGGGTGGGGGGGGGGCGTAACTTTGGTCAACTATTACTCCCTAACCATGAATGAGAAAGTAAAGTGATTTCATTTCCTCAAATACCCGCCAAGTGCCCTATCGTTTGACTGTAAAGTTTGAACATTCTGATAAAGAGATTGAATTTTAGACCGGAGCACTGAATTGGTCTATAATGCTTTATAAGTATGGGGTGGGGGGCGTAACTTTGGTCAGCTATTACTTCCTAACCATGAATGAGAAAGTAAAGTGATTTCATTTCCTCAAATACCCGCCAAGTGCCCTATCGTTTGAATGTTAAGTTTGAACATTCTGATAAAGAGATTGAATTTTAGACCGGAGCACTGAATTGGTCTATAATGCTTTATAAGTATGGGGTGGGGGGCGTAACTTTGGTCAGCTATTACTTCCTAACCATGAATGAGAAAGTAAAGTGATTTCATTTCCTCAAATACCCGCCAAGTGCCCTATCGTTTGAATGTTAAGTTTGAACATTGTGATAAAGAGATTGAATTTTAGACCGGAGCACTGAATTGGTCTATAATGCTTTATAAGTATTGGGTGGGGGGCGTAACTTTGGTCAGCTATTACTTCCTAACCATGAATGAGAAAGTAAAGTGATTTCATTTCCTCAAATACCCGCCAAGTGCCCTATCGTTTGAATGTAAAGTTTGAACATTCTGATAAAGAGATTGAATTTTAGACCGGAGCACTGAATTGGTCTATAATGCTTTATAAGTATGGGGTGGGGGGCGTAACTTTGGTCAGCTATTACTTCCTAACCATGAATGAGAAAGTAAAGTGATTTCATTTCCTCAAATACCCGCCAAGTGCCCTATCGTTTGAATGTAAAGTTTGAACATTCTGATAAAGAGATTGAATTTTAGACCGGAGCACTGAATTGGTCTATAATGCTTTATAAGTATGGGGTGGGGGGCGTAACTTTGGTCAGCTATTACTTCCTAACCATGAATGAGAAAGTAAAGTGATTTCATTTCCTCAAATACCCGCCAAGTGCCCTATCGTTTGAATGTAAAGTTTGAACATTCTGATAAAGAGATTGAATTTTAGACCGGAGCACTGAATTGGTCTATAATGCTTTATAAGTATGGGGTGGGGGGCGTAACTTTGGTCAGCTATTACTTCCTAACCATGAATGAGAAAGTAAAGTGATTTCATTTCCTCAAATACCCGCCAAGTGCCCTATCGTTTGAATGTAAAGTTTGAACATTCTGATAAAGAGATTGAATTTTAGACCGGAGCACTGAATTGGTCTATAATGCTTTATAAGTATGGGGTGGGGGGCGTAACTTTGGTCAGCTATTACTTCCTAACCATGAATGAGAAAGTAAAGTGATTTCATTTCCTCAAATACCCGCCAAGTGCCCTATCGTTTGAATGTAAAGTTTGAACATTCTGATAAAGAGATTGAATTTTAGACCGGAGCACTGAATTGGTCTATAATGCTTTATAAGTATGGGGTGGGGGGGGGCGTAACTTTGGTCAACTATTACTCCCTAACCATGAATGAGAAAGTAAAGTGATTTCATTTCCTCAAATACCCGCCAAGTGCCCAATCGTTTGAATGTAAAGTTTGAACATTCTGATAAAGAGATTGAATTTTAGACCGGAGCACTGAATTGGTCTATAATGCTTTATAAGTATGGGGTGGGGGGCGTAACTTTGGTCAGCTATTACTTCCTAACCATGAATGAGAAAGTAAAGTGATTTCATTTCCTCAAATACCCGCCAAGTGCCCTATCGTTTGAATGTAAAGTTTGAACATTCTGATAAAGAGATTGAATTTTAGACCGGAGCACTGAATTGGTCTATAATGCTTTATAAGTATGGGGTGGGGGGGGGCGTAACTTTGGTCAACTATTACTCCCTAACCATGAATGAGAAAGTAAAGTGATTTCATTTCCTCAAATACCCGCCAAGTGCCCAATCGTTTGAATGTAAAGTTTGAACATTCTGATAAAGAGATTGAATTTTAGACCGGAGCACTGAATTGGTCTATAATGCTTTATAAGTATGGGGTGGGGGGCATAACTTGAGAAAGTAAAGTGATTTCATTTCCTCAAATACCCGCCAAGTGCCCTATCGTTTGAATGTAAAGTTTGAACATTCTGATAAAGAGATTGAATTTTAGACCGGAGCACTGAATTGGTCTATAATGCTTTATAAGTATGGGGTGGGGGGGGGGCGTTACTTTGGTCAGCTATTACTCCCTAACCATGAATGAGATAGTAAAGTGATTTCATTTTCTCAAATACCCGCCAAGTGCCCTATCGTTTGGATGTAAAGTTTGAACAATCTGATAAAGAGATTGAATTTCAGACCGGAGCACTTAATTGGTCTATAATGCTTTATAAGTATGGGGTGGGGGGCGTAACTTTGGTCAGCTATTACTCCCTAACCATGAATGAGATAGTAAAGTGATTTCATTTTCTCAAATACCCGCCAAGTGCCCTATCGTTTGGATGTAAAGTTTGAACAATCTGATAAAGAGATTGAATTTCAGACCGGAGCACTTAATTGGTCTATAATGCTTTATAAGTATGGGGTGGGGGGCGTAACTTTGGTCAGCTATTACTTCCTAACCATGAATGAGAAAGTAAAGTGATTTCATTTCCTCAAATACCCGCCAAGTGCCCTATCGTTTGAATGTAAAGTTTGAACATTCTGATAAAGAGATTGAATTTTAGACCGGAGCACTGAATTGGTCTATAATGCTTTATAAGTATGGGGTGGGGGGCGTAACTTTGGTCAGCTATTCCTTCCTAACCATGAATGAGAAAGTAAAGTGATTTCATTTCCTCAAATACCCGCCAAGTGCCCTATCGTTTGAATGTAAAGTTTGAACATTCTGATAAAGAGATTGAATTTTAGACCGGAGCACTGAATTGGTCTATAATGCTTTATAAGTATGGGGTGGGGGGCGTAACTTTGGTCAGCTATTACTTCCTAACCATGAATGAGAAAGTAAAGTGATTTCATTTCCTCAAATACCCGCCAAGTGCCCTATCGTTTAAATGTAAAGTTTGAACATTCTGATAAAGAGATTGAATTTTAGACCGGAGCACTGAATTGGTCTATAATGCTTTATAAGTATGGGGTGGGGGGCGTAACTTTGGTCAGCTATTACTTCCTAACCATGAATGAGAAAGTAAAGTGATTTCATTTCCTCAAATACCCGCCAAGTGCCCAATCGTTTGAATGTAAAGTTTGAACATTCTGATAAAGAGATTGAATTTTAGACCGGAGCACTGAATTGGTCTATAATGCTTTATAAGTATGGGGTGGGGGGCGTAACTTTGGTCAGCTATTACTTCCTAACCATGAATGAGAAAGTAAAGTGATTTCATTTCCTCAAATACCCGCCAAGTGCCCTATCGTTTGAATGTTAAGTTTGAACATTCTGATAAAGAGATTGAATTTTAGACCGGAGCACTGAATTGGTCTATAATGCTTTATAAGTATGGGGTGGGGGGCGTAACTTTGGTCAGCTATTACTTCCTAACCATGAATGAGAAAGTAAAGTGATTTCATTTCCTCAAATACCCGCCAAGTGCCCTATCGTTTGAATGTTAAGTTTGAACATTCTGATAAAGAGATTGAATTTTAGACCGGAGCACTGAATTGGTCTATAATGCTTTATAATTTTTGGGTGGGGGGCGTAACTTTGGTCAGCTATTACTTCCTAACCATGAATGAGAAAGTAAAGTGATTTCATTTCCTCAAATACCCGCCAAGTGCCCTATCGTTTGAATGTAAAGTTTGAACATTCTGATAAAGAGATTGAATTTTAGACCGGAGCACTGAATCGGTCTATAATGCTTTATAAGTATGGGGTGGGGGGCGTAACTATGGTCAGCTATTACTCCCTAACCATGAATGAGAAAGTAAAGTGATTTCATTTCCTCAAATACCCGCCAAGTGCCCTATCGTTTGAATGTAAAGTTTGAACATTCTGATAAAGAGATTGAATTTTAGACCGGAGCACTGAATTGGTCTATAATGCTTTATAAGTATGGGGTGGGGGGCGTAACTTTGGTCAGCTATTACTTCCTAACCATGAATGAGAAAGTAAAGTGATTTCATTTCCTCAAATACCCGCCAAGTGCCCTATCGTTTGAATGTAAAGTTTGAACATTCTGATAAAGAGATTGAATTTTAGACCGGAGCACTGAATTGGTCTATAATGCTTTATAAGTATGGGGTGGGGGGCGTAACTTTGGTCAGCTATTACTTCCTAACCATGAATGAGAAAGTAAAGTGATTTCATTTCCTCAAATACCCGCCAAGTGCCCAATCGTTTGAATGTAAAGTTTGAACATTCTGATAAAGAGATTGAATTTTAGACCGGAGCACTGAATTGGTCTATAATGCTTTATAAGTATGGGGTGGGGGGCGTAACTTTGGTCAGCTATTACTTCCTAACCATGAATGAGAAAGTAAAGTGATTTCATTTCCTCAAATACCCGCCAAGTGCCCTATCGTTTGAATGTAAAGTTTGAACATTCTGATAAAGAGATTGAATTTTAGACCGGAGCACTGAATTGGTCTATAATGCTTTATAAGTATGGGGTGGGGGGCGTAACTTTGGTCAGCTATTACTTCCTAACCATGAATGAGAAAGTAAAGTGATTTCATTTCCTCAAATACCCGCCAAGTGCCCTATCGTTTGAATGTTAAGTTTGAACATTCTGATAAAGAGATTGAATTTTAGACCGGAGCACTGAATTGGTCTATAATGCTTTATAAGTATTGGGTGGGGGGCGTAACTTTGGTCAGCTATTACTTCCTAACCATGAATGAGAAAGTAAAGTGATTTCATTTCCTCAAATACCCGCCAAGTGCCCTATCGTTTGAATGTAAAGTTTGAACATTCTGATAAAGAGATTGAATTTTAGACCGGAGCACTGAATTGGTCTATAATGCTTTATAAGTATGGGGTGGGGGGCGTAACTTTGGTCAGCTATTACTCCCTAACCATGAATGAGAAAGTAAAGTGATTTCATTTCCTCAAATACCCGCCAAGTGCCCTATCGTTTGAATGTTAAGTTTGAACATTCTGATAAAGAGATTGAAATTTAGACCGGAGCACTGAATTGGTCTATAATGCTTTATAAGTATGGGGCGGGGGGCGTAACTTTGGTCAGCTATTACTTCCTAACCATGAATGAGAAAGTAAAGTGATTTCATTTCCTCAAATACCCGCCAAGTGCCCTATCGTTTGAATGTAAAGTTTGAACATTCTGATAAAGAGATTGAATTTTAGACCGGAGCACTGAATTGGTCTATAATGCTTTATAAGTATGGGGTGGGGGGCGTAACTTTGGTCAGCTATTACTCCCTAACCATGAATGAGAAAGTAAAGTGATTTCATTTCCTCAAATACCCGCCAAGTGCCCAATCGTTTGAATGTCAAGTTTGAACATTCTGATAAAGAGATTGAATCTTAGACCGGAGCACTGAATTGGTCTATAATGCTTTATAAGTATGGGGTGGGGGGCGTAACTTTGGTCAGCTATTACTTCCTAACCATGAATGAGAAAGTAAAGTGATTTCATTTCCTCAAATACCCGCCAAGTGCCCAATCGTTTGAATGTAAAGTTTGAACATTCTGATAAAGAGATTGAATTTTAGACCGGAGCACTGAATTGGTCTATAATGCTTTATAAGTATGGGGTGGGGGGGGGGGGCGTAACTTTGGTCAGCTATTACTCCCTAACCATGAATGAGAAAGTAAAGTGATTTCATTTCCTCAAATACCCGCCAAGTGCCCAATCGTTTGAATGTAAAGTTTGAACATTCTGATAAAGAGATTGAATTTTAGACCGGAGCACTGAATTGGTCTATAATGCTTTATAAGTATGGGGTGGGGGGGGCGTTACTTTGGTCAGCTATTACTCCCTAACCATGAATGAGATAGTAAAGTGATTTCATTTCCTCAAATACCCGCCAAGTGCCCTATCGTTTGGATGTAAAGTTTGAACAATCTGATAAAGAGATTGAATTTCAGACCGGAGCACTTAATTGGTCTATAATGCTTTATAAGTATGGGGTGGGGGGCGTAACTTTGGTCAGCTATTACTTCCTAACCATGAATGAGAAAGTAAAGTGATTTCATTTCCTCAAATACCCGCCAAGTGCCCTATCGTTTGAATGTAAAGTTTGAACATTCTGATAAAGAGATTGAATTTTAGACCGGAGCACTGAATCGGTCTATAATGCTTTATAAGTATGGGGTGGGGGGCGTAACTTTGGTCAGCTATTACTTCCTAACCATGAATGAGAAAGTATAGTGATTTCATTTCCTCAAATACCCGCCAAGTGCCCTATCGTTTGAATGTAAAGTTTGAACATTCTGATAAAGAGATTGAATTTTAGACCGGAGCACTGAATTGGTCTATAATGCTTTATAAGTATGGGGTGGGGGGGGCGTAACTTTGGTCAGCTATTACTCCCTAACCATGAATGAGAAAGTAAAGTGATTTCATTTCCTCAAATACCCGCCAAGTGCCCTATCGTTTGAATGTAAAGTTTGAACATTCTGATAAAGAGATTGAATCTTAGACCGGAGCACTGAATTGGTCTATAATGCTTTATAAGTATGGGGTGGGGGGCGTAACTTTGGTCAGCTATTACTTCCTAACCATGAATGAGAAAGTAAAGTGATTTCATTTCCTCAAATACCCGCCAAGTGCCCAATCGTTTGAATGTAAAGTTTGAACATTCTGATAAAGAGATTGAATTTTAGACCGGAGCACTGAATTGGTCTATAATGCTTTATAAGTATGGGGTGGGGGGCGTAACTTTGGTCAGCTATTACTTCCTAACCATGAATGAGAAAGTAAAGTGATTTCATTTCCTCAAATACCCGCCAAGTGCCCTATCGTTTGAATGTTAAGTTTGAACATTCTGATAAAGAGATTGAATTTTAGACCGGAGCACTAAATTGGTCTATAATGCTTTATAATTTTTGGGTGGGGGGCGTAACTTTGGTCAGCTATTACTTCCTAACCATGAATGAGAAAGTAAAGTGATTTCATTTCCTCAAATACCCGCCAAGTGCCCTATCGTTTGAATGTAAAGTTTGAACATTCTGATAAAGAGATTGAATTTTAGACCGGAGCACTGAATCGGTCTATAATGCTTTATAAGTATGGGGTGGGGGGCGTAACTATGGTCAGCTATTACTCCCTAACCATGAATGAGAAAGTAAAGTGATTTCATTTCCTCAAATACCCGCCAAGTGCCCTATCGTTTGAATGTAAAGTTTGAACATTCTGATAAAGAGATTGAATTTTAGACCGGAGCACTGAATTGGTCTATAATGCTTTATAAGTATGGGGTGGGGGGCGTAACTTTGGTCAGCTATTACTTCCTAACCATGAATGAGAAAGTAAAGTGATTTCATTTCCTCAAATACCCGCCAAGTGCCCTATCGTTTGAATGTAAAGTTTGAACATTCTGATAAAGAGATTGAATTTTAGACCGGAGCACTGAATTGGTCTATAATGCTTTATAAGTATGGGGTGGGGGGCGTAACTTTGGTCAGCTATTACTTCCTAACCATGAATGAGAAAGTAAAGTGATTTCATTTCCTCAAATACCCGCCAAGTGCCCAATCGTTTGAATGTAAAGTTTGAACATTCTGATAAAGAGATTGAATTTTAGACCGGAGCACTGAATTGGTCTATAATGCTTTATAAGTATGGGGTGGGGGGCGTAACTTTGGTCAGCTATTACTTCCTAACCATGAATGAGAAAGTAAAGTGATTTCATTTCCTCAAATACCCGCCAAGTGCCCTATCGTTTGAATGTAAAGTTTGAACATTCTGATAAAGAGATTGAATTTTAGACCGGAGCACTGAATTGGTCTATAATGCTTTATAAGTATGGGGTGGGGGGCGTAACTTTGGTCAGCTATTACTTCCTAACCATGAATGAGAAAGTAAAGTGATTTCATTTCCTCAAATACCCGCCAAGTGCCCTATCGTTTGAATGTTAAGTTTGAACATTCTGATAAAGAGATTGAATTTTAGACCGGAGCACTGAATTGGTCTATAATGCTTTATAAGTATTGGGTGGGGGGCGTAACTTTGGTCAGCTATTACTTCCTAACCATGAATGAGAAAGTAAAGTGATTTCATTTCCTCAAATACCCGCCAAGTGCCCTATCGTTTGAATGTAAAGTTTGAACATTCTGATAAAGAGATTGAATTTTAGACCGGAGCACTGAATTGGTCTATAATGCTTTATAAGTATGGGGTGGGGGGCGTAACTTTGGTCAGCTATTACTCCCTAACCATGAATGAGAAAGTAAAGTGATTTCATTTCCTCAAATACCCGCCAAGTGCCCTATCGTTTGAATGTTAAGTTTGAACATTCTGATAAAGAGATTGAAATTTAGACCGGAGCACTGAATTGGTCTATAATGCTTTATAAGTATGGTGCGGGGGGCGTAACTTTGGTCAGCTATTACTTCCTAACCATGAATGAGAAAGTAAAGTGATTTCATTTCCTCAAAAACCCGCCAAGTGCCCTATCGTTTGAATGTAAAGTTTGAACATTCTGATAAAGAGATTGAATTTTAGACCGGAGCACTGAATTGGTCTATAATGCTTTATAAGTATGGGGTGGGGGGCGTAACTTTGGTCAGCTATTACTCCCTAACCATGAATGAGAAAGTAAAGTGATTTCATTTCCTCAAATACTCGCCAAGTGCCCTATCGTTTGAATGTAAAGTTTGAACATTCTGATAAAGAGATTGAATTTTAGACCGGAGCACTGAATTGGTCTATAATGCTTTATAAGTATGGGGTGGGGGGCGTAACTTTGGTCAGCTATTACTTCCTAACCATGAATGAGAAAGTAAAGTGATTTCATTTCCTCAAATACCCGCCAAGTGCCCAATCGTTTGAATGTCAAGTTTGAACATTCTGATAAAGAGATTGAATCTTAGACCGGAGCACTGAATTGGTCTATAATGCTTTATAAGTATGGGGTGGGGGGCGTAACTTTGGTCAGCTATTACTTCCTAACCATGAATGAGAAAGTAAAGTGATTTCATTTCCTCAAATACCCGCCAAGTGCCCAATCGTTTGAATGTAAAGTTTGAACATTCTGATAAAGAGATTGAATTTTAGACCGGAGCACTGAATTGGTCTATAATGCTTTATAAGTATGGGGTGGGGGGGGGGCGTAACTTTGGTCAGCTATTACTCCCTAACCATGAATGAGAAAGTAAAGTGATTTCATTTCCTCAAATACCCGCCAAGTGCCCAATCGTTTGAATGTAAAGTTTGAACATTCTGATAAAGAGATTGAATTTTAGACCGGAGCACTGAATTGGTCTATAATGCTTTATAAGTATGGGGTGGGGGGGGGGCGTTACTTTGGTCAGCTATTACTCCCTAACCATGAATGAGATAGTAAAGTGTTTTCATTTCCTCAAATACCCGCCAAGTGCCCTATCGTTTGGATGTAAAGTTTGAACAATCTGATAAAGAGATTGAATTTCAGACCGGAGCACTTAATTGGTCTATAATGCTTTATAAGTATGGGGTGGGGGGCGTAACTTTGGTCAGCTATTACTTCCTAACCATGAATGAGAAAGTAAAGTGATTTCATTTCCTCAAATACCCGCCAAGTGCCCTATCGTTTGAATGTAAAGTTTGAACATTCTGATAAAGAGATTGAATTTTAGACCGGAGCACTGAATCGGTCTATAATGCTTTATAAGTATGGGGTGGGGGGCGTAACTTTGGTCAGCTATTACTTCCTAACCATGAATGAGAAAGTATAGTGATTTCATTTCCTCAAATACCCGCCAAGTGCCCTATCGTTTGAATGTAAAGTTTGAACATTCTGATAAAGAGATTGAATTTTAGACCGGAGCACTGAATTGGTCTATAATGCTTTATAAGTATGGGGTGGGGGGGGCGTAACTTTGGTCAGCTATTACTCCCTAACCATGAATGAGAAAGTAAAGTGATTTCATTTCCTCAAATACCCGCCAAGTGCCCTATCGTTTGAATGTAAAGTTTGAACATTCTGATAAAGAGATTGAAATTTAGACCGGAGCACTGAATTGGTCTATAATGCTTTATAAGTATGGGGCGGGGGGCGTAACTTTGGTCAGCTATTACTTCCTAACCATGAATGAGAAAGTAAAGTGATTTCATTTCCTCAAATACCCGCCAAGTGCCCTATCGTTTGAATGTAAAGTTTGAACATTCTGATAAAGAGATTGAATTTTAGACCGGAGCACTGAATTGGTCTATAATGCTTTATAAGTATGGGGTGGGGGGCGTAACTTTGGTCAGCTATTACTCCCTAACCATGAATGAGAAAGTAAAGTGATTTCATTTCCTCAAATACCCGCCAAGTGCCCTATCGCTTGAATGTGAAGTTTGAACATTCTGATAAAGAGATTGAATTTTAGACCGGAGCACTGAATTGGTCTATAATGCTTTATAAGTATGGGGTGGGGGGCGTAACTTTGGTCAGCTATTACTTCCTAACCATGAATGAGAAAGTAAAGTGATTTCATTTCCTCAAATACCCGCCAAGTGCCCTATCGTTTGAATGTAAAGTTTGAACATTCTGATAAAGAGATTGAATTTTAGACCGGAGCACTGAATTGGTCTATAATGCTTTATAAGTATGGGGTGGGGGGCGTAACTTTGGTCAGCTATTACTTCCTAACCATGAATGAGAAAGTAAAGTGATTTCATTTCCTCAAATACCCGCCAAGTGCCCAATCGTTTGAATGTAAAGTTTGAACATTCTGATAAAGAGATTGAATTTTAGACCGGAGCACTGAATTGGTCTATAATGCTTTATAAGTATGGGGTGGGGGGGGGGCGTAACTTTGGTCAGCTATTACTCCCTAACCATGAATGAGAAAGTAAAGTGATTTCATTTCCTCAAATACCCGCCAAGTGCCCAATCGTTTGAATGTAAAGTTTGAACATTCTGATAAAGAGATTGAATTTTAGACCGGAGCACTGAATTGGTCTATAATGCTTTATAAGTATGGGGTGGGGGGCATAACTTGAGAAAGTAAAGTGATTTCATTTCCTCAAATACCCGCCAAGTGCCCTATCGTTTGAATGTAAAGTTTGAACATTCTGATAAAGAGATTGAATTTTAGACCGGAGCACTGAATTGGTCTATAATGCTTTATAAGTATGGGGTGGGGGGGGGGGCGTTACTTTGGTCAGCTATTACTCCCTAACCATGAATGAGATAGTAAAGTGATTTCATTTCCTCAAATACCCGCCAAGTGCCCTATCGTTTGGATGTAAAGTTTGAACAATCTGATAAAGAGATTGAATTTCAGACCGGAGCACTGAATTGGTCTATAATGCTTTATAAGTATGGGGTGGGGGGCGTAACTTTGGTCAGCTATTACTTCCTAACCATGAATGAGAAAGTAAAGTGATTTCATTTCCTCAAATACCCGCCAAGTGCCCTATCGTTTGAATGTAAAGTTTGAACATTCTGATAAAGAGATTGAATTTTAGACCGGAGCACTGAATTGGTCTATAATGCTTTATAAGTATGGGGTGGGGGGCATAACTTGAGAAAGTAAAGTGATTTCATTTCCTCAAATACCCGCCAAGTGCCCTATCGTTTGAATGTAAAGTTTGAACATTCTGATAAAGAGATTGAATTTTAGACCGGAGCACTGAATTGGTCTATAATGCTTTATAAGTATGGGGTGGGGGGGGCGTTACTTTGGTCAGCTATTACTCCCTAACCATGAATGAGATAGTAAAGTGATTTCATTTCCTCAAATACCCGCCAAGTGCCCTATCGTTTGGATGTAAAGTTTGAACAATCTGATAAAGAGATTGAATTTCAGACCGGAGCACTTAATTGGTCTATAATGCTTTATAAGTATGGGGTGGGGGGCGTAACTTTGGTCAGCTATTACTTCCTAACCATGAATGAGAAAGTAAAGTGATTTCATTTCCTCAAATACCCGCCAAGTGCCCTATCGTTTGAATGTAAAGTTTGAACATTCTGATAAAGAGATTGAATTTTAGACCGGAGCACTGAATCGGTCTATAATGCTTTATAAATATGGGGTGGGGGGCGTAACTTTGGTCAGCTATTACTTCCTAACCATGAATGAGAAAGTATAGTGATTTCATTACCTCAAATACCCGCCAAGTGCCCTATCGTTTGAATGTAAAGTTTGAACATTCTGATAAAGAGATTGAATTTTAGACCGGAGCACTGAATTGGTCTATAATGCTTTATAAGTATGGGGTGGGGGGGGGGGGGCGTAACTTTGGTCAGCTATTACTTCCTAACCATGAATGAGAAAGTAAAGTGATTTCATTTCCTCAAATACCCGCCAAGTGCCCTATCGTTTGAATGTAAAGTTTGAACATTCTGATAAAGAGATTGAATTTTAGACCGGAGCACTGAATCGGTCTATAATGCTTTATAAGTATGGGGTGGGGGGCGTAACTTTGGTCAGCTATTACTTCCTAACCATGAATGAGTGATTTCATTTCCTCAAATACCCGCCAAGTGCCCTATCGTTTGTATGTAAAGTTTGAACATTCCGATAAAGAGATTGAATTTTAGACCGGAGCACTGAATTGGTCTATAATGCTTTATAAGTATTGGGTGGGGGGGGGGGGGGGCGTAACTTTGGTCAGCTATTACTTCCTAACCATGAATGAGAAAGTAAAGTGATTTCATTTCCTCAAATACCCGCCAAGTGCCCTATCGTTTGAATGTAAAGTTTGAACATTCTGATAAAGAGATTGAATTTTAGACCGGAGCACTGAATCGGTCTATAATGCTTTATAAGTATGGGGTGGGGGGCGTAACTTTGGTCAGCTATTACTTCCTAACCATGAATGAGAAATTATAGTGATT
Organism: Branchiostoma lanceolatum; assembly: GCF_035083965.1. Lineage (NCBI taxonomy): Eukaryota > Metazoa > Chordata > Leptocardii > Amphioxiformes > Branchiostomatidae > Branchiostoma > Branchiostoma lanceolatum. The sequence continues at coordinate 28,096,785 of NC_089724.1, forward strand.
TCATTTCCTCAAATACCCGCCAAGTGCCCTATCGTTTGAATATAAAGTTTGAACATTCTGATAAAGAGATTGAATTTTAGACCGGAGCACTGAATTGGTCTATAATGCTTTATAAGTATGGGGTGGGGGGCGTAACTTTGGTCATCTATTACTCCCTAACCATGAATGAGAAAGTAAAGTGATTTCATTTCCTCAAATACCCGCCAAGTGCCCAATCGTTTGAATGTAAAGTTTGAACATTCTGATAAAGAGATTGAATTTTAGACCGGAGCACTGAATTGGTCTATAATGCTTTACAAGTATGGGGTGGGGGGGGGGGCGTAACTTTGGTCAGCTATTACTCCCTAACCATGAATGAGAAAGTAAAGTGATTTCATTTCCTCAAATACCCGCCAAGTGCCCAATCGTTTGAATGTAAAGTTTGAACATTCTGATAAAGAGATTGAATTTTAGACCGGAGCACTGAATTGGTCTATAATGCTTTATAAGTATGGGGTGGGGGGGGGGCGTTACTTTGGTCAGCTATTACTCCCTAACCATGAATGAGATAGTAAAGTGATTTCATTTCCTCAAATACCCGCCAAGTGCCCTATCGTTTGGATGTAAAGTTTGAACAATCTGATAAAGAGATTGAATTTCAGACCGGAGCACTTAATTGGTCTATAATGCTTTATAAGTATGGGGTGGGGGGCGTAACTTTGGTCAGCTATTACTTCCTAACCATGAATGAGAAAGTAAAGTGATTTCATTTCCTCAAATACCCGCCAAGTGCCCTATCGTTTGAATGTAAAGTTTGAACATTCTGATAAAGAGATTAAATTTTAGACCGGAGCACTTAATCGGTCTATAATGCTTTATAAGTATGGGGTGGGGGGCGTAACTTTGGTCAGCTATTACTTCCTAACCATGAATGAGAAAGTATAGTGATTTCATTACCTCAAATACCCGCCAAGTGCCCTATCGTTTGAATGTAAAGTTTGAACATTCTGATAAAAAGATTGAATTTTAGACCGGAGCACTGAATTGGTCTATAATGCTTTATAAGTATGGGGTGGGGGGGGGGCTTAACTTTGGTCAGCTATTACTTCCTAACCATGAATGAGAAAGTAAAGTGATTTCATTTCCTCAAATACCCGCCAAGTGCCCTATC